>NW_028318301.1:1017500-1617500 GCF_062004578.1 Staurois parvus
TTATAAATGCCTTGACCTTTTATACCCGTCTCTTTTTTGGAGTGTCCTCCCGTTCTCCTTCCTCCTCTCTTTCCCCTTCTATGTCTCTCCTTTTTCGTGGTTGACCTGTCCCTAAAAAAGACTGTTTAGTTTGATTTTGTTGTTGGGAGGGGTTTTGATGTTTCGGAGGTTTGATGCTGCCCTGGTTATTACCTGATCTATTATGGTCCTGACGTTTAGGGTAGTAAGACCGGTTCTGATTATAATTATAGTAATCATTTGGATAATAGTTCTGGTTATTATTAAACCCATATTCTCGAGGAGGGTAGGGACGAGCTCCCCCATTTTGGTAATGTTCCCTAGGGCTCTGTGAGGGATAATAGTATTGTGGATCACCCCTAGGTCTCTGTGGGGTCCTAGGAGGGAGGGGATGTTGGTAGTAATTATTGTCCCTTAGGGCATTATTGTTCCTATATACCCCATCCCTGGTCAGATGTATGGGGATATTGGGATAATACTCTCTGGATCCTATATTTGGATCCTGGAGGGGAACACCTCGGTTGTCATGAGGGCCCTGTCTCCCTGAATTGGGACCCTTCTTCCTCTTTTTATTCCTATTTTGATTTCCTTTCATATTGAGATTTGGATCCTGGATCTGTCCAATAGATCAGGCAGAGTGTTGTCCAGTATCCCAGGTAGCTCAGTGAGAAGAGTTACTGCCTCACACAGTAGAGGTCCCAGGTTCAAGTCCAGGCCCTGACATTACCTCTAAACTTGAAACTGGAGACCAACCTTTAAACTGGAGACTAAACAGTTTAACAATTTAGATACATTAACACCAAAAAGCTTAAGTGCTGATGTGGAAATCAAAAGTTTTAGTCTGTTTTCATAATGTTCATTTATTTTTGCTATTATTTTGTTTCATTTCATTTTTTCATGATTGTTTTCATCTCTGTAGGAGGAGATCCCCTTTAATTACAATGTATTCCACATCAATGACCTTGTAAAAGGGACATGTTTTATGCAAATATTTATCATTCAAATGTTGATGTGGTCATCATTATTTCTTTTTAATAAGAGATTAGTGTTTTTTCAACGGTACAAAAAGTTACAGAAAAGCATTCCAAGCTACTTGTTTCTGTAAATTCTGAGAAGATACTTTATAAATCCAAATAAAAACAGTGGAGCACATGAATCATGCAAGCACATTCTGTACTGAGCAGATACTATATGGTGGAATCTTGGAGTGCCATCCAAGATGTGGAACCATAGTAAAAGAGTGTTTATGAAGCATATACAAAAAAAAGCTGGAACACTGCTCAAAGCAAAGAAAAACTTCCCCTTGCTGTTCAAAGCACAAATCGGGTGCGGATGTTCAAACAAGCTCATCCAGTCTAGCAGCAACAGATTAAGCTCCGTGGGAGGAGGGTGAAACATGTCAGAAGAGTAAAGCCAATAGTTCAGGTTAAAGCGGTATCTATATCTCTCTTTAACCCATCCACCCATAGTGGATGGGTTCTGGTGTGCAGTATTTCCACCTTTTGTTTTCTGATATAGTGTTTATGGTTTGGTATGGTAGATCATCAGTCCCATAGGAGTCAGATAGCTGTGCTTAATCATAATGTAGGTCTGAGCTGAGAAAAGGTGAGAAGGAGGAGGACTGGGTAGTGGGCGCTGGATTGGGGAAACATAGACCCGCCTTAAAGTCTGACATGTGCACTTAAGAAATAGTGTCATGAAAGCATAGTGATTCCAAGAAGACAACCTAATTGGTCCTTGTTTTGATGTATGCAGATTACTGTCATCAATCTTTTATTGCCAAAGGTTAATGTAGTAACATGTTATATATGCTTTTCTTAGCAAGCGATTTATCCTTTAGTCAGTCCTGAGAATGCTCATTTATTGATGCTGCAAATATTATGCTTTATGTTTGTTTGTTTTTTTATTATTAATTTTATATTACTAAACCTATATCAAACATTACAAAACACACATTTTCACACAAATTTTACCTATTCCCTTCCCCCCCACCTACCCACTCCCTCCCCTCAATTTACCCCCATTTCTCCTACTATTTTATTTTACTTCTTGTTATAATACTCTTTCTGTCCATCATCACCCCTCTCCTCTCCTTCTTCCTCTCTCTTACCCTCCTGCAGAACCCTCACTCCTTTCATTTATCTCTCCCTGTTCTTTAGACTCTGAAAACTTCTAGGTATCTCTTTGAATTTTTAAAAGCACACCATCTTCCCCATGTTTTTTTTAAATTTTCAATTTTATCTTCAAAAATATAGTATAGTTCCTCCATCTTGTACATATACTCAACACTGTGTATCCAATCTTTTATTTTTGGGATCTCTTGTGCTTGCCAAAATTTGGGGATAAGTCCTTTGGCCACATTTATTAAGTGAAATAGAATCATATTCTTGTATGGTTTCACTGTAGTCTCAGACTTATGGAATAAGCAAACCCATGGGTCTTTCAGTATACTAATTACTAATCCCCAGTATCTACTGTATATATTGAATTTTTTTATGTACAAAACTGCTGTGAAAGCCAAAAAATCCTATCTAATTGTGACTAAGTGTAAATTTTTGTTTATTAAAAATCTTACAAGCAACATAATAAAACATATTTACATATATACAGAATAAATAAAATATAAATATAAAAAACATAAACAGAATTAACTATATTTTAATATTATTATTATCTTTTTATTGTATCTCAACAAACCCTACCTCCACCTAAACACACCCTCAGGCTTAGAAACGATTAAACATTTATTCCTTGCATGAAGCCTTTTTCCAAAAATGTGATCTTATAAAAATCTAGGGACGTGAAAGGACAGAAAGAGAAGCTATGCACCCAGAGACTGACAGACAGCAGCTACGGAGACCTGACATGCCTTTGACCAGGCCCCCAGCAGCCACCTGTCCTTCTCAAGAACCCAAATCCACCCAACCTCACCTAGAATGTTGTGCCCACCACCTCAACAGGAAGGACCTTTTTGCGAATGGAAACCTGACATTGTGCATTCCACGTGTAGTAACGGATTACAAAGCTAACTAGAAAAAGTGTCTCAAAATCAAAGCTCCGGTGAGTTTGAAAGGATCCATTAGACCATTGCGCATAACTCAAGCGGGAAAGGAAAGGGATACCAAATACCCCACATACCTGCTTGTAGACTTCTATATTGAAGGGGCACTGAAGCAAGAAATGGTTCATCATCTCCTTCACCCCACCACACTCCACTCTTGGACAACCACGGTTCTCCGCAGAGCGATGCTTCAGGTTACCCTTCACATAGAGTCTGCCATGGAATGAGAGCCAGGCCAAATCCTGAAACTTTAAAGGGATTCTCTCCAGATTCATCAAACGCAGACCCTCCCTCATAAAAGGGCCTGGGCAATCCCTCAAGGCCAATGTCTCACTAACGGCAGATTCAACAACCCTCCTCTCCAGGGCCTTCCTAGGAAGAGACTTAATTTCCTCAGTCGTCACTCGCCATTGCTGAAGCATTTTCAGGCATTGGGCAACATAAGTCGGGAGCTTACCATGTTGGACCCTCAGGCTTTTCACTGGCCCACCATTCTCTTAGCTTTGCAGAAAATTCCTAAACCAGGACTGGAAAATACCAACCCACCCAGGCGGTTCCTCTGCCAGCATGCTACCAAAATTATGTTTCAAAAACATCAGAGAAATAAAAACCACTGGATTGACCATACCTAGGCCACCCATCCACCTGGGAAGGTAGGTTGCAGACCTCTTAATGGGACTCAGTCTGTTTCCACATAACAGCTGGAGGAAACAACTGTAGATCTTTGCATAGAGAGACACTGGCAAAACACAGACAAAGCTGACATACAGAAATACCGGGATCAGATACGTTTTAATCAGGTCAATCCTTTCCATGTAAGAGAGTTTCCAATCCTTCCAGCTGGAAACCATGGCATCAGCATCTTGTAGCCTGCTTACCCAATTTTCTAGGTCGTAATCACTGGGAAGAAATCTGATGCAGAAAACTTCAATTTCCTGCAGGGCTCTGGGAAGGTGTCCAGAAAACCTCACTCTTATCCTGACTGATCTATATACCAGATGCCTCAGCATACTGTTCTGTCACTGAGACCACCCCTACCACCTCCTGCATCCCAGAGATGAAAACAGACATGTCATCAGCATAGGCCATGACCCTCAGAGGAGGCTCCCCAAGAATGCCCAAAGGAACTCCACACATCCGTCCACTCTCTAACCTCTGAATGAAGGGATCGATTGCAAATGTGTATAGCAGAGGACTCAAAGCACACCCCTGATGTACACCTGAGCCAACCTCAAAGGGCCGTGCAATCCAACCATTTACAAGCATGAAGTTTTCAGTCCCCTTGTATAAAATCTTCAGCCAATCGATAAAGTCCACCTCCAAGCCATACTTGCTAAGAAGCAGCAATAGGTACTCATGATTGACCCAAAAAATCTTTGGCCTGATCCAGTGCCAGCAGGAACTTTTCACATGCTCGCCCAGTCAAGGTCCCTCCTACCCAAGAGGTCAGCATAATATGCCCTGGCAGTTTAAAGGATCCCCGAATTGGACTTTGTCAGGGAACCTGTACTGTCAACCAGGCCTACAACTGACTTAACTGCTCTACCTTGTTTGCAATTCTGGTAAGGGTCGGGCGAGTGATTATTCCCATAATCCCTTTCCAGAACCAAAGAGGCATATTGACGCTTCCTGAGCAAGAGTTTAACCTCAGAGATCACCCCTGGACCTCCATTATTCAAGACACGTCTATCAAGCTTCCTCCGCAGACACTGGTAGATGACATACTTGTCAAGCTGTTTATTTCTTCCTATGGCCTTGAAAAACCCAACGATCCTTCGTTTTGTAAGCTCCACCACTCTCTGACTTACTGCTACAAAAGTCCATGATTAATACCTGTACCTAAAAAAAATCCTCAGAGGATTGACTCACCTTCGGCAAACTCCACCGCCTGACACACTGGTGTTGACAAGGCGGAGTTCCCCTTTAAAAAAACCCTATCTATTCTATGCTGACTAGCACCGCACTGAAAAGTGAATCCCGTGTTGTCTGGGCAGCAATGAATGTGCACATATGTATAGAAAACCTTCAGTGCAATAAAAATCTCCTAATAAGTGTGCAGCTAGCATATAATATGTTCCCACATATAACAAAATAAAAATAGTCAAGAAAATGCAGTGCAACAATAAAATAAATAAAATGGTGTTTGCAACCTCCTACGTGTGTATATAAATAGTGACAATCAATCACACTCTGCCGTGCTAGTGATGACCAATATATGCTACTCATAATCTCTTCCGATAAATACATATAAACTCCCATAGACTCTACACATGAACAGTGCTATGAATACAACATAAATCGTGCAATTAAATAAAATGTCAATTGTAGTGAACTGTTCCTTTAAATCCGAAATATTATCACATGGACCAGTGTAGTCACACTTCCTGTTTATCGTGATATAAATACAACAAAAGTGGTGCAACTTAATACAATCACAATGTTGGTGAACTGTCCCTTTAAATCCGCAGATTATAATTAGCATATATTGATCATCACTAGCACAGCAGAGTGTGATTGATTGTCACTATTTATATACACACGTAAGAGGTTGCAAAGACCATTTTATTTATTTTATTGTTGTGCTGCATTTTCTTCACTATTTTAATGAATGTGCACATCAACCAAACCTGCCTCTCTAGCTATTTTGTTTTAAAAAAAAGCCATCACGGTTCAGCCTTGCCCTGGTACCATTCCTGTCCTTAGTCCTAGTGACCGTGTTAAAATCACCACCGAAGACAACTTGCTGGGCTGTAAAAAGAAAAGGCTTGATCTTCATAAAGAGGCATTTCCTGTCCCATTTTGTCTGGGGCCCATAGGTGTTAATCAGGCGCAGGTCCTACCCCCCCCCCCCCCCATGGATATGTCTAAGACTATGCATCTCCCCATTTCTAACTCAATAATCCGCCGACAGATTACCGTGCCAGAAAAAAGTACCGCAACTCCAGTGTAAGGCTCAGCCGTAAGAGACCAGAAGAAGGGGCCGAGCCTGCCCTCCTTCTTCGCCATATGAATATCCGCCAAACTGGACAACCTGGTCTTTTGCAAAACGAAAATATCAGCATCAAACCTGCTGAGCAAAAATAAGGTCATGTTTTGAGCACTTACTGATTTTATGCTGGTGACATTAATGGTCGCCACCTTCAAAGGAGTGGGAACAGCCAACAGGATGATTGAGGTACACATTTCTTAGCCTGCTTACCCTTCTCCCTACTTGGAGACCCTGCACGCTTCAGTGTCCTCTGTGATTACTCCTGCATGGAAACCACCAACTCCTCACCCGAAGAACCCTCACCCTCCACCTCAGATAATACATCAAATGTGTTTAACACCTTCACCTTCCCAGGTTCAGGTACAGGCACGTCCTTCTTCCTCTGCTTCTGCCCAGACTTTCTTTTTGCCTCCAACCACTCCATATCATTATTTGACAACCCGGACTGCAAAGTCCCCTCCCCTTCCATTCCACTATAACCCACAGCATCATCCACCCCACTCTCTCAACTCACCGCTGCGGTCCCCCCAACCTTCACCCCAGCATCCTCACCATCATCCATTCCACTCCCCAGCTCCTCATGCCCTTCGATACTCAGACGCTGGAGAGAGGGGAGCGGTGCAACCATACTGGTCTTGCTCCCTTCACAGCCCCCACTACCTCTGGGGAAACTGACACAGGAAGATCTGACACAACATCCACTTACACTGACTCAGGGGGCACAAAACAAGGAGGTTACACATTGGATGGATCATCAGACACTGATACCACTAAGACAACAGGGATAGAGACATTGGGGACCCCTGACACAGCCCCTCTCTCCTCTGCCTCCTCCATGTCCAGATGAAAAAACTCTTCCACCAAAGCTGACTGGTTATGCATGCCCTCAGGGCACTGGCTGTACGCATGGCCAACCTTATCACAAAGATTGCACCTGATGATATTGCAATCCTTAGCCAGATACCCCAGGTCCTGGCACAGAGAGCACTTCATCTCTGGACATGAGGAGGTGAGAGAACCCGAGAACCGCACTTATTACAGAGCTTAGGCTGTCCAGGGTAGAACACGACAATCCTATCCTTTCCAGTGAAGGCTGAGGAGGGCAGATGGTGGACCACATTGCCACACACATACAGCCTTATCTGCACCCACCAGTCCATATCCCCCTCTCATCCACAATCTTCTTCAGAGGGGTCAGTAGCTCCCCAAATCTTCTCAGCCAGACAGCCAAGTCTGCAGAAGGGATCAATTCATTCCTTACTAGGAATGTGACATTCTTAACCAGAGGTTGGCGTGAGACAAATTTTAGGATAAGTTCCATCCACTGCGATAGACCCCTATACACATGCTCATACTTCTCCCAGAAAATATCGAGAGACTCGGGGCGCACAAAGGACAGGTCATACTCATAGGAGCCCACTGAACTGATCAAAGCAAAGATGTCATCAGCCTTAAAATCCCTCACCAAAATCTTATCCACAACCAAACTCCTGACAGGGGGAGCATCCCCACCCTTCCACCTGAGCTGCACCACATTATGCCACCTGAAGGACAGGGGTGCAAATGGCATACCTTCAGCAGATCTCCCCCCTGAGCTGACAGCTTAATGTGACCCCCTCCTCCCAGCCAGAGCCCCAGCATATGTTTTACTTGCAGCATGAGATGTACCAGACCTTAAACCTGCACCCTGCCCATTAGTTGCAATCCCCACTCTGCAAATTCCCAACAGAGGCAGCAGCAGCAGTCACTCCATCCATCAGCACACATGCATTCCCCTTTTCAGCATTACAAGCACTTTTATTATTCACATACTTGATTTCACTTGTGGCACTACTGTTCCCAGCAGACCCACTCACACCAGATGCTCCTGTCGTCACCTCCTCCTCCCCCAACATACTCCTCTTAGGCAAAAGCCTTCCACTTTTGGTCACTCTCCACTGGGTTTCAGCAACACCTTTCACAGTGCAGCTGACATTTTCTTCCCACCATTATCTGATGTACTTGCAGCCACCAGCAGGGATTGTTCAGCCAAAATGTCAGTTCCCACCATGCCCCTTGCACCCAGCAGAGCCCACAGTCACTTAATTTGCAGTCTCAGCAGAATGCAGTCCTTCAGGCACAGCAGCCATCTTCCATGCAGAGCTCTGTGCAGACACAGGAGGGTTTCCCTCCAAAACTCTGCTGGGCACACTGCTCTCCATACTGGAGTCCATACTGTCAGATTTAATAAAGTATGGCTTCTCAGTCACTCTTTCCTTTACAGGACCAGGTACAGAGTCCTCACCATTATTCTCATCCGCAGAATCTTCTGAAAACCGAAAGGTTCTCCTACTTAGGGGAGACTCCATTTCATTAATAAACTTTAGCTGCCCTCCGACATTTTCCTCTAGCTCCTGTGCTATTCCTCCAGCTTACTGGGAAGGGAGTGAGGCAGAGGCCACCATTTCCTCCAGTGAAGAAGATCCTGAGGCAGATGGGATATCAGGGGCAGCATCCAGGACCCCCTCCTCGCTTTCCACCTGTACTGCCACCGTCGATGCTGAAATTTTACTGGTGTCTCCTGTGACGATCGCGGCGTCAGACCCCAGCCCTTCTCACCAAACCCGTGACCGAAGGACTAGCCAAACTAAAACCGTGCTGTCACGTGCATAACAATGCCACGCCCAGCTGCACTCTGCACAAAGATTTTCCAGGTAATGGACCAGCTAATGTATCTGCAGCCTGGGACTGAATGTTACTGGGTCAGGTTAATTACGCAATTAACCCTTAACACTGCCACCGCCTCCTTTTGGTACAGAGAAAGAGGAAACTCGGCAATATCAGCAATAACACTATGATGTTTGCATAAGCGTCGGTATACCACTGTCACCGCAGGCAGAGATATACCAAAGTTTAAAACACACACACAGTAGCACTCTTCAGTGGCAGGGGTTCTTAGTTTGCATTAAAGAGCTTTAATAACAATTCAACACTTTCAGAAAGTAAGATTTATTACAAAAAAGGTCAAACGGGTGCAATAAAAATATTTACAGAAAAAGATGTAGCCTATATATATATATATATATATATATATATATATATACACAGTCAGGTCCATAAATATTGGGACATCGACACAATTCTAACATTTTTGGCTCTATACACCACCACAATGGATTTAAACTGAAATGAACAAGATGTGCTTTAACTGCAGACTGTCAGCTTTAATTTTAATTTGAGGGTATTTACATCCAAATCAGGTGAACGGTATATGAATTACAACAGTTTGCATATGTGCCTCCCAATTGTTAAGGGACCAAAAGTAATGGAACAGTTGGCTTCTCAGCTGTTCCATGGCCAGGTGTGTGTTATTCCCTCATTATCCCAATTACAATGAGCAGATAAAAGGTCCAGAGTTCATTTCAAGTGTGCTATTTGCATTTGGAATCTGTTGCTGTAAACTCTCAAGATGAGATCAAAAGAGCTGTCACTATCAGTGAAGCAAGCCATCATTAGGCTGAAAAAACAAAACAAACCCATCAGAGAGATAGCAAAAACTTTAGGCGTGGCCAAAACAACTGTTTGGAACATTCTTAAAAAGAAGGAACGCACCGGTGAGCTCAGCAACACCAATAGACTCGGAAGACCACGGAAAACAACTGTGGTGGATGACCGAAGAATTCTTTCAATGGTGAAGAAAACACCCTTCACAACAGTTGGCCAGCAAGAACACTCTCCAAGGAGGTAGGTGTATGCGTGTCAAAGTCAACAATCAAGAGAAGACTTCACCAGAGTGAATACAGAGGGTTCACCACAAGATGTAAACCATTGGTGAGTCTCAAAAACAGGAAGGCCAGATTAGAGTTTGCCAAACGACATTTAAAAAAGCCTTCACAGTTCTGGAACAACATCCTATGGACAGATGAGACCAAGATCAACTTGTACCAGAGTGATGGGAAGAGAAGAGTATGGAGAAGGAAAGGAACTGCTCATGATCCTAAGCGTACCACCTCATCAGTGAAGCATGGTGGTGGTAGTGTCATGGCGTGGGCATGTATGGCTGCCAATGGAACTGGTTCTCTTGTATTTATTGATGATGTGACTGCTGACAAAAGCAGCAGGATGAATTCTGAAGTGTTTCGGGCAATATTATCTGCTCATATTCAGCCAAATTCTTCAGAACTCATTGGACGCCGCTTCACAGTGCAGATGGACAATGACCCAAAGCATACTGCAAAAGCAACCAAAGAGATTTTAAGGGAAAGAAGTGGAATGTTATGCAATGGCCAAGTCAATCACCTGACCTGAATCCGATTGAGCATGCATTTCACTTGCTGAAGACAAAACTGAAGGGAAAATGCCCCTAGAACAAGCAGGAACTGAAGACAGTTGCAGTAGAGGCCTGGCAGAGCATCACCAGGGATGAAACCCAACGTCTGGTGATGTCTATGCGTTCCAGACTGCAGGCTGTAATTGACTGCAAAGGATTTGCAACCAAGTATTAAAAAGTGAAAGTTTGATTTATAATTATTATTCTGTCCCATTACTTTTGGTCCCTTAACAAGTGGGAGGCACATATGCAAACTGTTGTAATTCCTATACCGTTCACCTTATTTGGATGTAAATACCCTCAAATTAAAGCTGACAGTCTGCAGTTAAAGCACATCTTGTTTGTTTCATTTTAAATCCATTGTGGTGGTGTATAGAGCCAAAAATGTTAGTATTGTGTCGATGTCCCAATATTTATGGACCTGACTGTATATATATATATATATATATATATATATATACAGTATATAAATACACAGAGCAATAACACAGCAAAGAGATAACAGAAAGGAATTTAGGGAGATAAAGTACTTGGAAATGTGCAAGTTTCATGCTGTGTATATTTCATTGTAACTTTTTTCTCTTCTTTTGAATCTGTCTCGTTATACAACTTGACCCCCTCCCCCATCCCATCATCACCTGTCCCATATGCAAATCTATGGATCACCGCCCCACTCTTTTTAACTATTTACTGATCAAGTGAATATGTCTCATTTTCTATCAGCTACAGCTCAGATCTCACATTATTATACGATTGATGATTGTATATCACCACTAGTCTGATTGAATTCACAATCCCTGGTCAGTCCCGTTCCCTTACCTCTAATAATCTTTAGGACCAGTTCACACTACATGTGTTTCAGTTGCTTTTTCGGCATCACAAACGCACAGAAAGAAGGTTATATGGTTGTCAATGTCATAGTTCACATCAGCGCTTGCATTTTCAGTGCATTGCAGGTGCTGTAAACAAAGTTGACCACGCTGCATTGTTTATGCACAGAACTGTACTGGAACACATTGAAATGTCCTTGAATGTACTAAAACACACACGTCCCTAATTAAATTGAATAAAAAGAAAGTAGAAAAAACTAACTGGAAGGGATACAAAAATGCAATGCAACGTGTCCAAAAAGCATCCAAAATGTACTGGAACACACTAAACATGCATGCCAAAAGGGCATGCAAAAACGCAGCAGGAACACATCTAGACTGTTACTATAGTGTGAACTGGCCCTTAGGACTTGTTCACACCATTGGTGGTTCAGAAACGCATGCAAGAACACACATTTTCCAGCACAGCAAAGAAATGCAATGCCCTCTGCAGATGTGCACGGTTAGGTGCGACACACTTTTAAAATAATATGCCTGCAGTATTTTTGCATGTTCCCACACATTAGGCAGGCCATTGAAATTAACGAGCTGAGGAAAAAAAAAAAAAAAAAAAAGTAAAAAATGCCCCATTCACACAGGTCCTCTGGCCTGTACAGCATGAATGAGTGGGTTGTTTATGTGGCTAGAGCCACCTGTTACACTATGGGGACACAGGAGCTGTATGAACACAGGTTTTAATGTGACAGGTCTGATGGCGTGGGGAAGTGGCCCTGAATGCTCACTGTGTTCAGGGCTGTACACCTGCACCTATATGCTTGTCAAATTATGACCTGCAGCAATTCCATAGTGTAACATAGGTTGCCTGCAAACGGCGATAGCCACAAAAACCAACCACTGATTCCCACTCTACAGGGCACAGCACCCATGAGCCCCAAAACCTCAATTACACACACAGCTTTATTTATGAACTCAGTACAGTTTTATCATTTAGATTTCACAGGAATATGGTTGGGATTATGTCCATTAATAATGTTTTTAGTGTATTTTTACCATAAATATAATTTGGATATTTTCTCTGGCGGTGGGGGGCTGTCAGGTATGCTGTACCGTGCCCCATAATATCTAACAGTGGCCCTGGGTGTACGCTTGTGTCTGTGCCACCTGTATAGTTAGGAAGAACCTTGAACCTCTGCTATGTACCTCAATGGATCTAGGAATTGGACATGTTTTCAGCTGAAAATACAACAATTATTAGTAATGTTTCCCCAGCAAATGAGCTCAGCTCCTCGGTGGAGAACAGCGATCTCGCCATGTCCAGATGTGCTCTGGAATTCCACAAAAGAACAATTCACAAAACTAAAAAATAGACTTGCAAATTACCACTAAACTCTCCTAACTACACTCCCATCCACTCACACTCCCCACGTCCGGGTGTGTGCAAACATCCTTCCACAAACGTCATGACGTATTTCCGGTATGACAGCTGCTCTAGCGCCTCCTCCAACAGCCGTCTTGGCGTTTATTTGTGCATCATAGCAATTTTACATGCGGCTCCATTGTGTATATGAAATTCGCAAATACATGTTTGCAGTTCTATTGTAGATTTTGCATTGGTGAATGTATGCTTGCAGCTATACTGTGTGTATATGACATTGGCGAATATATATTTGCCAGTAAAGGCCCAAAGTCAACATAAATTGGGGGCCCAATTTATTACTGTTAAGAGGATTGTAGAAAAAGAATAGCTAGCTGCACATTGAACATGACCTATTCATTGGTACATAACATGGTCTTGTCATGCAATAGAGGGCTTTTGGTTTGTTATTTTGGACATACTTGAACATGTGCGCTCTAACAAGGAAGATTTGGGCATATTATATAGCTAGCAAAAATAAGTGTTATGGGTGCTAGTACATTTCAGATACTTATATAGCGCTGTCAATTTACGCAGCACTTTACATATAGATGTAGTAAATTCACATCAGTCCCTAACCATCAAGGGGCATACTAAGAGCCCTAACTTACATTCATACATATACTAGGGCCAGTTTTGACAGGATCCAATTAACCTACCAGCAGGTCTTTAGAGTGTGGGAGGAAACCGGAGTACCCGGAGGAAACAGGCACAGGGAGAACATGCAAACTCCAGGCAGGAGGTGCCATGGCTGGGATTCGAACCAACGACCCTAGTACTGCCAGGTGGAAGTGCTAACCATTTAGCCACTGTGCAACATACAACTAAAACATGAAATAATCCCCCCAAAAAATATAGTACAAATGTTTATTGATCAAATACACATTCCACATTTATTTGGACAAAAAGCTACATTCTATATCTTGGTGTGGAAAAAAAAAAAAAAAAAAAAAAAAAAAAAAAAAAGCAGGATTGATGTTGCTAAAATAGAACGGTCCTGCTCATAAGAGCTTACAATCTAAAAGATTATACTTATAATGAACTGTGCTTTCACCGGTTACAGCAGGAAACAAATGGTTAATATTAATCACTTAGGCTTATTCACAGAAGCTGCAGATCGAAATATCAATCTAAAAATACATACATGCCAAAATATAAACACCTCCCCCCTCCCCAAATCCCCCACACATACATTTCTCACCGTGTTTATCTGAAAACTGCATTTCATTCTAAATAAAGCAAACTTGGAAGAGCAGAGCAATGGACATGTGTTAGGATTACAATGCAAAGGTAAAAAACACAATTATTGTACAATAACACACAAACACACCTTAGAAGGAAGAACATGCAAAACATTTACAGACCACATCAAAACACAGCGTGAGTGTGGCCTGGGGCAATTCACCACAATTTCTCTTCCTCCCCAAACCACCACAGACAAGGACTTGCAGTAGCAATGTGCCTATACCAGGCAAAAATCAGCCCCAACTGCATCTCTATATATAAGGTAGGCCACACCCACCGCTGTCATTCATTTGGTCAGAGAAAGTGTTTGCAGCTGATGAAACCTCTTCCCACCTGCGTTAACCCTTGGTATACAGGCCCCACAAATCAGAGTCAGAAAGAAAGCCACAGTGAACTGTACCTGTGCAGCATACAACAGAACATTGAACAGAGATGTGAAAGGGAACCCTATTGGCAATATTTCTTGGCCCTATGGGCACAATTCACTCCAGATTATCGCATGAGTTAAGGCAGTCACATGACCACATCTCGCATGCAATACTGAAAATGTCAATTCACTTTTGCTAGTATGCGGTATTTCCCATAAATCAGAAAAACACTCAGGAAATCAAACATGAAAAGGCCTTACATCCCGGTCACATCAAAGCCGATTTAGAAATTGTGCGACGTACAGTGAAGATGCTGATTTCCTTACGATTTGCAAGACATCTGACACAGATATCTATGCAAATCGTCACAAAAGTAGTACATGTACAACTTTAGAAATCAGTGTCGGAAACGCACCCATGTGACTGCTCTAAAAGCAGACAATAGGGTGCGACTTGGCATACAATTTGCAAGTCGCATGCCATGCAAATTGCATGCCAAGTCGCATCCAGGGTGCACGATTTCAGGTGCGATTTGGGAATTGAAATTGTACCTGATATCCGATCTAATGAATGTGGATGTGAGTGTCTTAACGTAAGCGATTTGCTGCAGCACAATTTCAAAAGTAGTTCTCGTCTAACTTTTTCAGCATTTTGTAGCGATTTCACATATAGACTACAATAGAAATTGCAATGCAAAACACAATTGAAAACGCAATAGCTCATTGGTAAATCTACAGAAAACACGATGAAATTGCCAACAAAAAACACAATTTTAAATCACATCTAGTGTGAACCAAGCAGGCAATTCAACAAAGGAAATAAATCTTTGAAGGAATGCGGTATCTGCATGCTCAGATAAGGGTCTGTTATGGATTTCCCAAAGGATGTGGAGCGCAAACCAGCATTATCCAATCAGTCATTAGTCCAGGCCCTTATCTCATCCCATGGTTTGACATTCACATAAGGTGCTACTTTAAAGGTTTTTGAACAGACAAGGCCTCTTTCTAATTCACATTCTAGGGATCATTTAAACAGAAAGCAAAGATGCTGCCACCAGCACATGTATGTTAGGGTAGTCACACAGAGATCATACAAATTCATTGCTGTGGTTGGGATTCAAACCAACAACCCTAGCATTGTAAGACAGTAGTGCTAACCACTAATCCACGGAGCTGTTGAACACTAAACCTGCCTGTATTTCTGTGGTGTGAATCAATCCTAGTCCCTGGGCAAGGTCAGTGTAACTAGCCAGATATTTCAAATGCAACACAAATGTTGTGCTATGTTGCCAATTCAGATGTATGTTGGTTACAGGCGTACCTCGGTTTACCAACGCCTCGGTTAACATAATTTTCGGTTTACGAATGAAAATCCATTGAAAATAATGCCTCGGTTTACACAATTGTTAATTTTTTTCGTAATACATAGTGTATGTCGGTGCCGATTTTCAAATGCAAATGCCAGCCTTTTTTTTTTCTTCACTATAGTTCACAAGCTTAGAAGTCACTTTCCCCGAAGTTACAGTAAACTTTGTATCTTTTAATAAACTCAAAGTAAACATTGTTTCCTTTAGGGATATAAATTCCAAGAAAACTTTCTCTTTTAGCTAGGGGAAGTGACAGGTGAATTTCTGAGCTATAGTGAAGAAAAAAAAGGGAGAATTACATTTAAAAACCAGCACCATAATAAATAAAAAATGGCATGGGGTCCCCCCTCCCATCCACACCAAGTCCTTTGGGTCTGGTATGGATATTAAGGGAGAACTCCATGCCGAAATTAAATAAAAAACAGCTTGGGGATCCCCCCAAAATCCATACCAGACCCTTATCCGAGCATGCAGCCTGGCAGGTCAGGAAAGGGGGGGGACGAGCGAGCGCCCCCCCCCCCTCCTGAACCATACCAGGCCACATGCCCTCAACATGGGGGGTGCTTTGGGGAAGGGGGGCTCCCCCCCAAAGCACCTTGTCCCCATGTTAATGGGGACAAGGGCCTCTTCCGTTAGTGGGATAATTGGTCGGCCATTTTTCAGGATTTTAGAATATTTTGTTTATCAGTAAAGTTGGAATTTTTTTTTTCCAAATTTACTGATAAAAACAATGTGTCAAAATCCCGAAAAACGGCTGACCAATTAACCCACTAACGGCCCAAAAATCATTCGATTTTTTTTTCAGCAGAAAAATCGGCCGATTTTAGACCCATC
The DNA here is from genome assembly GCF_062004578.1 of Staurois parvus. NCBI lineage: Eukaryota > Metazoa > Chordata > Amphibia > Anura > Ranidae > Staurois > Staurois parvus. The sequence goes on from NW_028318301.1 coordinate 1,033,935, forward strand.
TATGGCCTGCTTTAGATGGGTCTAAAATCGTCTGGAAAAAAATCAGCTGATTTTCGGGCCGTTACTGGGTTAATTGGGCAGCCATTTTTGGGGATTTTGCCACTTTTTTTAATTGGTAAATTTGGATAAAAATCGGCCGATTTTGCAGATCGGCCGATTTTAGCTGCAATGATCGGCAAATTGGCTGATCTTTTAACAGATAAAAAATCTGCACATGAGCCATGACCTGCAAAAAAAAGAAGAAAAAGAGGAAGAAAATGAAAAAGAAGAATTAAAAAAAAGAATAAGAAAAAGAAGAAAAAGAAAAATGCAGGCCATAGATGGGGCGAAAACTGACCGTTTTTAAAAAAAAAAACAAAAAAAGAAAAATCGGTTGTTCAATGGGCAGACGTTACCACCAATGGTAAAAAAAATTGTCCGATTTTCGGACAAAGGTTGCAACATTGTATCTATATGTATCCGAATAAAAATATCTATATCCGGAATGGATACAAATAGATACAATGTTGCAGTCTCTATACTTTTTAATGTCAAATATAATAGCGGAGCTCTCTGCAGGGACAGAAGGAATGTTTCAGCTGTCATCGGGGTTTCCCACTGACAGCTGAATTTTAAATTATTTCCATTAATTAAATAAATAATAAAAAAACAGCGTGGGTCCCCCCTCCAATCCATACCAAGCCCTTCAGGTCTGGTATGGATATTAAGGGGGAACTCCACACTGAAATTTAAAAAAAAAAAAACAGCGTGGGTCCCCCTCAATATCCATACCAGACCCTTATCCGAGCATGCAGCCCGGCAGGTCAGGAAAGGGGGGGGACGAGTGAGCGCCCCCCCTCCTGAACCATACCAGGCCACATGCCCTCAACATGGGGGGGTGCTTTGGGGCAGGGGGGGCTCCCCCTCCAAAGCACCTTGTCCCCATGTCGATGAGGACAAGGGCCTCTTCCCCACAACCCTGGACGGTGGTTGTGGGGGTCTGCGGGTGGGGGACTTATCAGAATCTTGAAGCCCCCTTTAACAAGGGGGCCCCCAGATCCCGCCCCCCTTCCTACGTGAATGAGTCTGCGGTACATGGTCCCGCGACTCATTCACAAAAAAACTAAGTGTGGTATAAAAAAAACACAGTACAGGGTCTTTGACAAGTCCTTTATTAAAACAATGTCCCCCGAAGTAGATCCAACGTCAGTCACGGCGGCGGCGGGGACCCGAAAAAGAAAAAAAAGAAAAAAAAGGTTCCGGTCCCGTCGGAGGCTTCCAGCCTTGTGAAGAAAAGGTTAGCTGACATTTCTTAAATAGGCTAGGGGCGGGGCCAGCCAGGGACATCATCCCCGCCCCTTACCTATTTAGGAATTGTCAGCCTGTCTCTCCACTGAGGCTATCTAGCTGAATGCAGGAGACAGTCTGACAGTTCTTATATAGCTATGGGGCGGAGCCAGCCGGGAACAGCAAGCATGTGACATGGGGCGGGTCACTCGGATGATGTCCCCGGCTGGCCCCGCCCCATACCTATATAAGAAATGTCAGCTAGCCTTTTCTTCACAAGGCTGGAAGCCTCGGACGGGAGCAGAACTTTTTTTTTTCTCTTTTTTCGGGTCCCTGCCGCCGCCGTGATTGACTTTGGATCTACTTCGGGGGACACTGTTTTAATAAAGGACTTGTCAAAGACCCTGTACTGTGTTTTTTTTACACCACACTTAGTTTTTTTGTGAATGAGTTGTGGGACCATGTACCGCAGACTCATTCACGTAGTGGGGGGGCCGGGATCTGGGGGCCCCCTTGTTAAAGGGGGCTTCCATATTCTGATAAGCCCCCTGCCCGCAGACCCCCACAACCACCAGCCAGGGTTGTGGGGAAGAAGCCCTTGTCCTCATCGACATGGGGACAAGGTGCTTTGGGGGGAGGGGGAGCCCGCCCTGCCCCAAAGCACCCCCCCATGTTGAGGTCATGTGGCCTGTTATGGTTCAGGAGGGGGGGCGCTCGCTCGTCCCCCCCCCTTTCCTGACCTGCCGGGCTGCATGCTCGGATAAGGGTCTGGTATGGATATTGAGGGGGACCCACGCTATTTTTTTTTTTTAAATTTCAGCGTGGAGTTCCTACTTAATATTCATTTTAGATCGGAAGGGCTTGGTACAGATGGGAGGGGGGACCCCATGCTTTTTTTTTATTATTTATGCAATAAAGGGAATTATTTTACATTCAGCTGTCAGTGGGAAACCCCGCTGACGGCTGAAACATTAACACATGGCTGTCGCTCCTAAAATCCCGTATGAGTTATGTTATCAACTCATGCGGCGTTTTAGTAGTGAAAACCAATGCAGCGCTCATGTTTCAGCTGTCGGCGGAGTTCCCCACTGACAGTTGAATGTCAAAGTATTGCAGGGATTTATAAACAGTTTTTTAAATAACCGGCGGGGGTCCCCACTCTCATCCATACCAATCCCTTCAGGTCTGGTATGGATATTAAGGGGGAACTCCACGCTGAAATTTAAAAAATAAAACAGCGTGGGTCTCCCTCAATATCCATACCAGACCCTTATCCGAGCATGCAGCCCGGCAGGTCAGGAAAGGGGGGGATAAGCAAGCGCCCCCCCCCTCCTGAACCATACCAGGCCACATGTCCTCAACATGGGGGGGTGCTTTGGGGCAGGGGGGCTCCCCCTCCCCCCAAAGCACCTTGTCCCCATGTCGATGAGGACAAGGGCCTCTTCCCCACAACCCTGGCAGGTGGGTGTGGGGGTCTGCGGGCGGGGGGCTTATCAGAATCTGGAATCCCCCTTTAACAAGGGGGCCCCCAGATCCCGGCCCCCCCCCCCTACGTGAATGAGTCTGCGGTACATGGTCCCGCGACTCATTCACAAAAAAACAAAGTGTGGTGTAAAAAAAACACAGTACAGGGTCTTTGACAAGTCCTTTATTAAAACAATGTCCTATATAAGAAATGTCAGCTAGCCTTTTCTTCACAAGGCTGGAAGCCTCAGACGGGAGCGGAACTTTTTTTTTTTCTTTTTTTCGGGTCCCTGCCACCGCCGTGATTGACGTTGGATCTACTTCGGGGGACATTGTTTTAATAAAGGACTTGTCAAAGACCCTGTACTGTGTTTTTTTACACCACACTTAGTTTTTTTGTGAATGAGTCACGGGACTATGTACCGCAGACTCATTCACGTGGGGGGGGCGGGATCTGGGGGCCCCCTTGTTAAAGGGGGCTTCCAGATTCTGATAAGCCCCCTGCCTGCAGACCCCCACAACCACCGGCCAGGGTTGTGGGGAAGAGGCCCTTGTCCTCATCGACATGGGGACAAGGTGCTTTGGGGGGGAGCCCCCCTGCCCCAAAGCACCCCCCCATGTTGAGGGCATGTGGCCTGGTATGGTTCAGGGGGGGCGCTTGCTCGTCCCCCCCTTTCCTGACCTGCCAGGCTGCATGCTCGGATAAGGGTCTGGTATGGATATTGAGGGGGACCCACGCTGTTTTTTTTTTTAATTTCAGCGTGGAGTTCCCCCTTAATATCCATACCAGACCTGAAGGGCTTGGTAAGGATGAGAGGGGGGACCCACGCTGTTTTGTTTTTTTTTTTTTTATTGCGGACCTTTATTTTTACATTCAGCTGTCAAAATAAATATTATCTAGACCTTCGAAATAAGTAAAATCATTACAGAAATAATTATAAAGGATAAGAAACAAAAATAGAATCACTAGAACTAAGGAAATCAAATTAGAATACATGAAGATATGCTTAGTGCTGTTTGTTAAACACAGTAGACGCTACCGAGTGCCGGCTGTCAGAGGAATCCACAGTGAGATTTACTATTGGGCAGTGGCTAAAAAGCAAACGCCCATGGAAGACACCTAAAATGTGTTCTGCACATGCGCATTTATATCTGCCAAAGACACTGCACGGGGGTCTAGATTTTTACTGTGTCGATTTCCTTGAAAAAAATGATTTTTAACACATTCTTAATTTTTTTGGAAATAGCAGATATTGTTTAAAGTGAAGTCCTGATATTTGGCAAAGCAAATTTCTAAGTGAAAATGTCTCTGCAGTGATTTTTCAGGGTGTTAGACGTGCTTCTTAGCAAGTCTGCTTTGTGAGTCTAATTCTGGGCGTGTGTCTTTTTGTAAATTCGATTGGGCATCTGCTTATGGGTGCTGCTCAATAGTAAATCTCGTTGCGGGGTAAAAATGGATGGTCGCCCATAAAAATTGGGCGTTCGCCCACGAATATGCGCCCACGCCCAATAGTAAATCAGGGCCCAAGAATCTATGTTCAAACTTTATATAAACCAGTTGTGAAAACATCCTATGTGCCGAGGAGAAGAAGGTATAATCTCTTTCTCTTTGATGTTTAACTCTCCAGGCATTTGTCAGTTGACACTGATGCAACATCTTTTTAACAGACTTTAGACTTTTACCTCCGTCTCCCTGCACACACGATGATGTATCCATCCATGGATCCATGCAAAAATTAAGCTTACCCCTCTTAAAATATATAGTTTTTCTTAGTATACCCTTAAGGTATACCACTGAGTTTTTATTATGGCAATAAATGTTTGCTAATGTACAGTCTAATTCCTGTAATTTTCCTCTCATAAATAAAAACCGACACTCTGGATCCACCAGACCTTCTTCCATGCTGAATCTTACATTTTTTGCAAACCCAATTGCTACTCCTTTAGCCCATTTTATAGGTGAGTCAGCATAGTACCAAGTTGGGTTCTATTTAGAATATAACTTAACATTTGTATGTTTGCTTTATCTGTATAGATATTTCTGCTTTAATTATGGTTGAAGCGATTTATGCAAATGTTTTTAATACAAAAAGTGCTTTCTGATCTCTTTTTTTAATAATAAAGTTGTTGCATATGGGAAGCTATATTGTAGATAAACTTTATTAGGTACATCTATTCAATTGTTTGGTAACACAAATTACTAATCAGCCAATTACATGGCAGTAACTCAATGCATTTAGGCATTGAGTTGCTTCACGTGGTGAAGACAACTTGATGAAGTCCGAACTGAGCATCAGAATGGGGAAGAAAGCGATTTAAGATACTTTGAATGTGGTATGGTTGATGGTGCCAGAAGGGCTGGTCTATTTCAAAAACAACTGATCTACTGGGATTTTCACGCACAACCACCCCTAGGGTTTACAGAGAATGGTCAGAAAAAATCCAGTGAGCTGCAGTTGTGTGAACGAAAATGCAGTGTTGATGTCAGAGGAAAATAGGCAGACTGGTCCGAGATGATAGAAAGGCAACAATAACTTGTGTCAATATGGACCAAAATCTCTGAGGAATGTTTCCAACACCTTATTAAATTTATGCCATGAAGAATTAAAGCAGTTCTGAAGGCAAAATATATCTGTGTTAAGAAAAAAAAAACACAATATAAAGCAGCTGTTAACCATTGTGACTCCAAGTGAAAAAAAACTAGTGAAAAAACATAAAAACAAAATAACAGCGCTAGTAAACAAACAAACAAACAAACCACAGATGATTATAACATAGTGGATATTTCATCAATCATAAAAAATAACATACAATGAATAGAAATAAAACAAAAGTGCCCATGTGAAAGATGAATTCAAGTGACAAATAAAGTCCCTTCTTCTCCAAAGAATATCAACTGCAATCTAGGAGCCGACAATACACCACGATGTGAAAAAAATCCCTCCACCTCCACATATAGATGTCAGAGCCTCTTACCAAACAAGATGGACCATAAAATTATAAATGGTCATAGAATGATCAGCTCGTAGATGTACAATCACAATCTCATCATAGTAGACCAGCAGCCATAAAGGACAATACTCCAAAATGGTTGAACCATGAAAAGGTGAAAGTAGTGGCACTACAAGCTCAAACAGTGGCCATGGTATCCATAACGTAAAAAAAACAAAAAAAATCGCATACATAGTGCAATATGCCCAAAAGGATCTTTATTCATTAGCCTTTTGGGCATACTTCACTATGTATGCAATTTTTTTTGTTTTTTTACATTATGGATACAATGGCCACTATTTGAGCTTGTAGTGCCACTACCTTCACCTTTTCATTATTCAACAATTTTGGAGTATTGTCCTTTGTGGCTGCTGCTCTACTATGATGAGATTGTGATTGTATATCTTCGAGCTGATCGTTCTATGACCATTTATAATTCTATGGTCCATCTTGTCTGATAAGAGGCTCTGACATGTATATGTGGAGGAATTTTTTTCACATTGTGGTGTATTGTCAGCTCCTAGATTGCAGTTGATATTCTTTGAAGAAGAAAGGACTTTATTTGTCACTTGAATTCAGCTTTCACATGGAAACTTTTATTTTATTTCTATTCACTGTATGTTATTTATTATGATTGATGAAATATCCACTATGTTATAATCATCTGGTCTTTATTTGTTTACTAGCGCTGTTATTTTGTTTTTGTTTTATTTTATTTTGTTTTTATAGTTTTTCACTTGGTGTCACAGTTTTTAACAACTGCTTTATACTGTGTTTTTTTTTTTCATCTTAGCGCAAATATATTTTTTATTTTATTTATTTTGCAGTGAAGCTGTTTTTTTCAGTTGTGGGTTGAGGTGGATATCACATGATGCAAAAAGATCTTCATTCTCTGCTGGTGAATTCTGGGCATCTCTTGCGGAGATGGATCTATCCTTATATGCTATTTTCTTGCTTTCTCTCCTAGGTTTTCATTTTCCTCTGTTCTTACTTTTCTTTCTATCAGACTTGATGATTGTACCTGCAAATTGTAAAAGTTTTACTATGTGAATGCTTCCTAATATTTTGATTATACTACTGAGTTTGCTCCAAAACTAATTTGTAAACTGTGTGCTACACGATATGATAATATGTTACGCTTTCTTGTAGCTCATTCTTGTTCATATGTTCTGTTTTTTCTTTCTGAATAAAAGCCAATTGTTTAAAAACAAATCTTCATTCTTTGGGTGGACATTTAATACCTCATGTAATATACATTTCTTATACATTTCTGTTGCACAAATGCAGCCATACATGTACTGTGCATAAGGACTTGTTTGGGAGGACTGACTGGCCTTGATTCACTATTGGGCGTGGGTGCATATTCATGGGCTAACGCCCAATTTTCATGGGCGACCGTCTATTTTTTACCCTGCAACCAAATTCACTATTGACCAGCGCCCATAAGCAGATGCCCAATCTAATTCACAAAAAGACACACGCCCGGAATCAGACTCACAAAGCAGACTTGCTAAGAAGCACGTCTAACACCATGAAAAATCACTGCAGAGACATATTCACTTAGAAATTTGCTTTGCCAAATATCAGGACTTCACTTTAAACAATATCTGCTATTTCCAAAAAAATTAAGAATGTGTTAAAAATCGTTTTTTTCAAGGAAATCGGCACAGTAAAAATCTAGACGCCCGTGTAGTGTCTTTGGCAGATAGAACTGAGCATGTGCAGAACACATTTTAGACGTCTGCCATGGGCGTTTGTTTTTTAGCCACTGCCTAATAGTGAATCTTACTGTGGATTCCTCTGACAGCCGGCACTCGGTCACGTCTACTGTGTTTAATAAACAGCACTAAGCATATCTTCATGTAATCTAATTAGATTTCCTTAGTTCTAGTGATTCTATTTTTGTTTCTTATTCTTTATAATTATTTCTGTAATGATTTTACTTATTTCAAAGGTCTAGATAATATTTATTTTGACAGCTGAATGTAAAAATAAAGGTCCGCAATAAAAAAAAAAAAAAAACAAAACAGCGTGGGTCCCCCCTCTCATCCTTACCAAGCCCTTCAGGTCTGGTATGGATATTAAGGGGGAGCTCCACGCTGAAATTTAAAAAAAAAAAAAGCGTGGGACCCCCTCAATATCCATACCAGACCCTTATTCGAGCATGCAGCCCGGCAGGTCAGGAAAGGGGGGGGACGAGCGAGCGCACCCCCCCTCCTGAACCATACCAGGCCACATGCCCTCAACATGGGGGGGTGCTTTGGGGCACTGGCCGGTGGTTGTGGGGGTCTGCGGGCGGGGGCTTATCAGAATCTGGAAGCCCCCTTTAACAAGGGGGCCTCCAGATCCCGCCCCCCCCCTACGTGAAGGAGTCTGCGGTACATGGTCCCGCAGACTCATTCACAAAAAAAAAAGTGTGGTGTAAAAAAACACAGTACAGGGTCTTTGACAAGTCCTTTATTAAAACAATGTCCCCCGCAGTAGATCCAACGTCAATCGCGGCGGCGGCAGGGACCCGAAAAAAAAAAAAAGTTCTGCTCCCGTCGGAGGCTTCCAGCCTTGTGAAGAAAAGGCTAGATGACATTTCTTATATAGGTATGGGGCGGGGCCAGCCGGGGACATCATCCGAGTGACCCGTCCCATGTCACATGCTTGCTGTTCCCAGCTGGCCCCGCCCCATAGCTATATAAGAAATGTCAGACTGTCTCCTGCATTCAGCTAGATAGCCTCAGTGGAGAGACAGGCTGACAATTCCTACATAGGTAAGGGGCGGGGATGATGTCCGACCTTTGTCCGAAAATTACTTTTTAATGTCAAATATAATAGCGCAGCTCTCTGCAGGGACAGAAGTAATTACTTTGCTATTATATTTGCCAGCCGTAGATGGGGCGAAAATCGAACAATTTTTTTACCATTGGTGGTAACATCGGCCCATTGAACAACCGATTTTTTTTTTTGTAACGGTCAGTTTTCGCCCCATCTATGGCCTGCATTTTTCTTTTTCTTCTTCTTATTCTTTTTTTTTATTCTTCTTTTTCATTTTCGTCTTCTTTTTCTTGCAGGTCATGGCTCATGTAGATTTTTTATCTGTTAAAAGATCAGCCAATTTGCCGATCATTGCAGCTAAAATCGGCCAATCTGCAAAATCGGCCAATTTTTATCCAAATTTACCAATTAAAAAAAGTTGCAAATTCCCCAAAAATGGCTGACCAATTAACCCACTAATGGCCCGAAAATCAGCCGATTTTTTTTGCGGACGATTTTAGACCCATCTAAAGCAGGCCATAGATGGATCTAAAATCGGCCGATTTTTCTGCCGAAAAAAAAATCGAACGATTTTCGGGCCGTTAGTGGGTTAATTGGTCAGCCATTTTTCGGAATTTTGGCACATTTTTTTTTATCAGTAAATTTGGAAAAAAAATTTCCAACTTTACTGGTAAACAAAATATGCTAAAATCCCAAAAAATGGCCTACCAATTATCCCACTAACGGAAGAGGCCCTTGTCCCCATTAACATGGGGACAAGGTGCTTTGGGGGGAGCCCCCTGCCCCAAAGCACCCCCCCATGTTGAGGGCATGTGGCCTGGTATGGTTCAGGAGGGGGGGCGCTCGCTCGTCCCCCCCCTTTCCTGACCTGCCGGGCTGCATGCTCGGATAAGGGTCTGGTATGGATTTTAGGGGGATCCCCAAGCTGTTTTTTTTAAATTTCAGCGTGGAGTTCCCCCTTAATATCCATACCAGATCTGAAGGGCTTGGTACGGATGGGAGGGGGGACCCCGCGCTTTTTTTTTTTTACATTCAGCTGTCAGTGGGGAACCCCGCTGACAGTTGAAACATTAACACATGGCTGTTGCTCCTACAATTCCGCATGAGTTATGTTATCAACTCATGCAGCATTTTAGTAGCGAAAACCAATGCAGCGCTCATGTTTCAGCTGTCGGCGGAGTTCCCCACTGACAGTTGATGTAAAAGTATTGCAGGGAATTATAAACAATTTTTAAAAAACCCGGCGTGGGGTCCCCCCTCCCATCCATACTAAGCCCTTCGGGTCTCGTATGGATGTTAAGGGGTAACTCCACGCTGAAATTAAATAAAAAACAGCATGGGGTACCCCCCAAAATCCATAACAGATACTTATCCGAGCATGCAGCCCGGCAGGTCAGGAAAGGGGGGGGGGGCGAGCAAGCGCCCCACCCTGAACCATACCAGACCACATGTCCATACCAAATTATTCAAACATTTGTAAACAGACCAATTAACTGAAATGGTTTGGCATTTGTACCCCAAATATGACGTTCCCTGAGGCGTTGGTAAACCGAGGTACGCCTGTATTAGTATTGCAATCCTTTGTATTGGGATACATAGAACCAACATACATCTGAATTGGCAACATAGCACAACATTTGTGTCACATTGGAGATATCTGGCTAGTTACACTGACCTTGCCCAGGGACTTAGGATTGATTCACAGCACAGAAATACAGGCAGGGTTAGCAATGTAGCTCTGTGGATTAGTGGTTAGCACTACTGCCTCACAACGCTAGGGTTGTCGGTTTGAATCCCAACCCCGCAAGGAAGTAGCATGATCTCCGTGTGTGGCTGTCTTCACATACATATTCTGGCAACATCTTTGCTTTCTGTCTAAATGATCCCTAAAATGTGAATTAGAATGAGGCCTTGTCTGTTGAAACACCTTCAAAGCTGCACCTTATGAGAATGTCATACAATGGGATAAGATAAGGGCCTGAATCACTAATAGATTTGATAATGATGGTTTACACTCCACCCACTTTTGTGAAGGATTTGGCAAGCAAAGAGCTGACAGAGAGAGAGAAGAGCGAGCCAGTGAGACAAAGAAGAGTGAGCGAGAGATACATACTGAAGAGTGATGAAGAGAGACATACAGAAGAGTGAGCGAGAGAGAAGAGCGAGCCAGTGAGACGAAGAAGAGTGAGCGAGAGATACATACTGAAGAGTGATAAAGAGAGACATACAGAAGAGAGAGAAGAGCGAGAGATACATACTGAAGAGTGATAAAGAGAGACATACAGAAGAGTGAGCAAGAGAGAAAAGACTTGGTTGGTGAATCCACATATCAAACGTGTCACAAATACTGGTATGGATTTTTCCACCAAATACAAAGCAGACCCTTATCCCAGCAGGCAGGTACCGCACGCCTTCAAAGATTTATTTCCTTTGTTGATTTTCCTGCTTCGCTCACACTATATGCAATTGAAAATTACTCTTTAAGTTGCCAATTTTACTGTGTTTTCTAGAGAATTACTAACTAGTTGTGTTTTCAATTGTGTGTAGCATTGCGATTTCTATTTGAGTCTAGATGTTAAATTGCTAATAAATGGACAAAATTTTCAAATACCTTTGAACTCTCGCTACAACAAATGGCGTATGTTAATACACTCACATTCACATTCATTATATCCAATATCAGGTACGATATCAATTCACAAATCGCACCTGAAATTGCACACCCTGGATGTGACTTGTCATGTAATTGGCATGGCCAGCAGCTTGCCCTTTGCATGGCAAATTGCACCTAATGTTACTGGGGGCTAACACCACTGTCACATCTAATCCGATGCGGCAATTGCCCAACATACAGTGAAGTTGCACGAGTTCACAATCCAATTGGATGTGAACAGAGCCTACAGTGGCCAATAGGGTGCGACTTGGTCTACGATTTGCAAGTCGCCTGTCATGCCAATTGCATGGCAATCGCAAACAATGTTACTGGGGGCTACCCGGTCACATTAAAGCAGATTTCTAAGTGGTGTTATTGACACCACAGTCACATCATGTGACTTGCATAGAAGTTGCATGATTTCAAAGTCGGGGTACATGGTGATTTCAAGTGCAATTTGCAAGACATTCGACACCGATCTCTCAACAAATTGCATGAAAAGTAGTGTATTCATTACTCTATTATTACTTGCGGCTCCTACCAAGTTTGAACCACAACAATATGAACGCTCCAATAGCGTGCACATTGAGTGGGACTTGGCATGTGATTTGCACAACATGCAAGTTGTAAATCGTCTGCAAAGTCGCACCCTATTGTCTGCTATTAGAGCGACCACATGGGTGCGTTTCAAACACTGATTTCTTAAGTAGTACATGTACTACTTTAGTGGCAATTTGCATAGAGATCTGTGTCAGATGTCTTGAAAATTGCATTGAAATGGTCAACTTTACTGTAAGTCGCATGATTTGTAAATCAGCTTTGCCCAGAGTGTAATGTTTGCTGATGTTTGATTTCTGGAGTGTTTTGCTAATTGATGGGAAATTCACCATACTAGTCAAATCGATTTGTCATTTTCAGTATTGCATACAAGATGTGGTCATGTGACTGTCTTAACTCATGCGAGAATCTGGAGGGAATTGTGACCATAGTAGCAATAAAGGTTCCCATTGGGGTTCCCTTTCACATCCCTGCTCAATGTTCTGTTGTATGCTGCACACGTACATTTCACTGTATATTTCTTTCTGATTTGTGGGGCCTGTATACCAAGGGTTAATGCAGGTAGGAAGGGGATTCATCAGGTGAAAACACTTTCACTGACCAAATTAAGGTCAGTGGTGGGTGTGGCTTAATTGGGTGTGGGGCCTTGTTTGGCACGCTCCAAATACAACCTAGTTTATATAAAGGTGTGCAGTAGTGAGTGATTTGGCCTGTTACTAGGCCGTGTGGTTTTTGACTAAGTCCTTGCTTGTAGTGGTTTGGGGGAAGAAGAGATTTTGTGCTGAATTGCCCCAGACACCACTCAGGCTGTGTTTGGAAGTGGGCTGGAAATGTTTGCATATTTTTGGCCTTGTAAAGTGTGTTTGTGTGTTATTGCACAATGATTGTGTTTTTTTCTCTTTGCATTGAAAGCCTCACACATGTCAATCTTTTTATTTAAAATCTGCTCTTGTTTTAATTTTGCTTGCTTATTTAGACTCCAATGCATTTTTCTGACAAACCTGCTGACAAATGTATGTGTAGGGGATTTGTAGAGGTGGGAGGGGTTTTTTTTCACATGCTTTGTTTTCTTGATATTTTGATCTGTAGACTTTTTTTGTGAATGGATCTTTATACTAAGTGATTGTGTAAGTAAATCTTATGTGCACGAAAATGTTGCTTGATTCATCTTCCCCTTTGTTTCCTGCTATAACCTGTGCACGCACAGTTCATTAGAAGTATCTTTAGATTGTAAGCTCTTATGAGCAGGAGTGTTTTATTTTTGCCACATCCTATTTTTGTGACTCACACCAAGATATTGACTGTACCTACTTGTTCCTGCTGACCAAATAAATGAAGATATATTTGATCAATAAATGTTTGACCGATGTTTTTGTGTTTATTTTATGTTCAATATATGAACAACCTTAATAGTTACTTTGTATACTTATATAATGTGCTCAAATGTAGCTTGTAAGAGCGTGAATATGCAAGTGTGTGCAAACTGGCTTTTTCAAAACAAAAACAAAAAAAACCCCGCTTGCACCACAATATTATGTACTAATGAATGTCACATTCACTGTGCAGCCAGCTACAGGTTTTCTACAATTCCATTTACAGTAATAAAATAGTGCACACTTTGTTGATTTTTGGCCTCTGGCAACAAATATATATTAGCCAAGGTTAAAAAAACAAATCAATAAGAAACACACATTCGCGAAAGCTATCAGCTGCGCATAGAAATACGCGATTGCAAACAAGCGCCAAACAGGTGTCCCCATGGCGCATGAACGGCTATCCTCCCGGAAGTCCGTCATCACGTGCGCGCGCACCCGGAACTGGTTGTGGGGAGTGTAAGTGGATGAGAAGTGGTTGGAGGTTTTGTGTTGGTTGAAAATTTTGATAACTTTATTGGCATTTGGACATGGCGAGAGCACAGTTCTCAACTGAGGAGATGATCCTTATATGTAAAGTAAGTGTGGCCATTGCAAATATGTTTATAACATGTGAGGGACAGGTAATTGTAATTTTGTGGGTGGGGCCTAGCAGAATCTCACTTGGTGCACATGCTACTTATCTGTACATTAGCTCCTGGGTATTGATGGGTCAATGATATTAACCACTTGCCTACTGGGTACTCCTACCCCCTTCCTGTCCTGGCCAATTTTCATCTTTCTGCACTGTTACCCTTTGAATGACAATTGTGCGGTCATGCCACATTGTACCCATCTTAAATTTATATCAGTTTTTTCAGACAAATAGAGCTTTCTTTGGGTGGTATTGACTTGCTGCTGTGTGTTTTACTTTTTGCTCGATAAACAACAAAATAGCTCATAATGAATAAAAGTCTGTTTATATTATAACATTTGGTAAACTGGTAATTTAGCAACACTGATGTGCGTTGATGAGGCAGCACTGGTGGGTGGCACTGCTGGCCACAGGTGGGCGGAACTGTTGGGTGGCACTGGTGGGCACTGATCATCGGTGCCGACCCTGCTCTGATAACTGCTGGTTCTTGGCAGTACTTTCCACACATTCTGACAGCGTGTGGAAAGTGCAGCCAAGACCTGGCAAATGCATTTCCCGGTGATCAGCGTGTCATTGGACATGGCTGATCACATGGTAAAAAGCCGCTGTGATTGGCCTTTTACCACATCACGTGATCAGCTGTGTCCTTAGGACACAGCAATCACGGAGAGCGCGTTCTGCCAGGATGTCATATGACGCCCTCCCAGAGCTGCCTGGATGCAGTGTAGCGTTATTCGGCTATCTGCGGTCGCCAAATAGGTAACCAGTTAGGCCTTCATGGCTAATCTTTGAATATCTGGACATGTATACTGCGTATAATGTATTACATTCTACAATGTGTTGGTGTACATGGTATTACAGTGTGCAATGCGTTGCTGGATTCTGCATGACAGTGGACAGCGTATCACAGTGTGCAATGCGTAGCTCGAGCCTGCATGACAGTGTACAGTGCATTACAGTCTACAATGTGTGGGTGTACACGGTATCACAGTGTGCAATGCGTTGCTCCATCCTGCATGACAGTGTACAGTGCATTAGTCTACAATGTGTGGGTGTACACGGTATCACAGTGTGCAATGCGTTGCTCCATCCTGCATGACAGTGTACAGTGCATTAGTCTACAATGTGTGGGTGCACACGGTATCACAGTGTGCAATGCGTAGCTCTATCCTGCATGATAGTGTACAGTGCATCACAGTCTACAATGTGTGGGTGTACACGGTATCACAGTGTGCAATGCGTAGCTCTATCCTGCATGATAGTGTACAGTGCATTACAGTCTACAATGTGTGGGTGTACACGGTATCACAATGTGCAATGCGTAGCTCTATCCTGCATGATAGTGTACAGTGCATTACAGTCTACAATCTGTGGGTGTACACGGTATTACATTGTACAGTGTATTACAGTGTGCAATGCGTTGTACACTGCAGTGTGCACTAAAGCATTTTACACTCATGCACTGTACACGCTAATGCATTTGACATTTCTAGTGTGCAATGCGTTAGTGTGCAATGCCTTCGACAATACAATGCATTTGCAGTATTGGTGTATGTTTATTAAGCACAGATAATTAATCTGATTTTAGTTATCAAGGAGAAGTCTTCTCTGTCCCCCTGTTTATGAGGTGGAGGACAATTGTTTTCCGAAGAAGAGAGGAGACATTTTTTCAAGGAGATCTGTATAGATTTCCAGAGATATGTGTAGATGGTTGAGGGGCTGCATGTGATCGCCGGAGATAATTGTGATTAACGATCACCTGAGTTAAACCAGTGAATGAAAAGTGTAAAAAAACATGGATTGAAAATAATCTGCACTGACCACTGTGCTTTGTCAAGCCACATATTGGCACATTCTGGTTTCACACAGATGCGATGTGAAATTTGCAGTGTTTTCTGTGCAAGAGCTGCACCGCATCACAACTGCAACCCCTTCATGCCACCTGCTGCGGCTTTCTGGGTGAAGTTAACAACACATCAAAATTGGTACACAAAGCGTATTGCGATTTGCCAAATTGGATCGCATGCCTATTCACACCCATGTGCATACCCTGAAAAAGGGTCCTGCACATTTTTGGCCCGGATGCGGTGCAATTTGAGGTGTGCAAAATGTTTGTCTCTAATTGCAACGCACACAAATTGCATGTGATTTGCCCAGGAGTGCGGTGTTATACCACAATGCATGTATGTGAAGCCAGAATAAAAGTATGTGTATTTTGTCTACTTTTACTTGCGCATGTTAACATTATGTAAGTGCATTTTTCTTCTGTTTAATATGCTATAGAAATGGAACATGCATTTGGATGTAGTGTTTTTGTATGTGCATTTTGGAAGTATTCTAAACACACATTGACCCTAGGGCCACACCATATCTTAAGCCGCGTTTGTCAGAAATGCTGTACAGTACATTTAAAGCGGATTTACACTCCACCTATCAAAAATTAACAGTCATCAGCTACAAAAACGGTAGCTGCTGACTTTTAAAAAGCAGCCGCTTACCACAGAGCAGCCAAAATCATTCATTTAGCTGCTCCCATGCCAGCATTCCTTGGCCCCTCTCTCTTGTCCATTGCTCCCCGAACAAGCACCTTGTTTTGGTGTGATCCCAAGAACACTCCTTCATGAGCCACGTATACCAGAGAGTCAAGCTTTTCAAGCACATCATGAAATCAGGATGGGGCTCCACTTCAAGTAAGCATTAGTGTGCCTGGGGGAGGGGGGGACCTTGGGCCTTTCCAAACACAATGCTCCAAGAATGTTTCCTTGAACTCTTGAAATGGTTAAAAAGGAAAGACACTCTAGATAGCCTGCACTGAGAATTGACTGTCATGATGACGTGTCAATGATTATTTGCTCTCATTTTTCAGGAGTGGTACTGCTTGCGGTTGAAGCTGGTAGAAATCCACCTTCACGTCCTCCACTCACCTTCACTTGTGGCCAGTGGATATTTTGTGGCCCCAGGCAAGAATTGGCATCGAGGATCTGCATAAAGACCCTGGCATGCCAGAGGTGGTTTGGAAGCAGCACAGCAATTTGACCATCCCTTTCCTCTATGTTGGTTTTAGGGGTGCAGAATTGCTTCTCGTTCGTGAACGGACTGTCGCCGGATATCAGAGTCCCCATATTTTCAAGATATGTTTTAGCCATGTTGGCTTATTTTTATGTTAAGTCAATTAAAGACTTTTTTTTGTTACCTTAAAAAAGTGTCAGATCCTCTTGATTGTATTCCCGAGACTTAAGATGGCCAGATAATATGCAATCTGAGGAAAAGTCAGTGCAATGTCCTCCACAAGTAGCTAAAGTCTGTCATAGGAGGACCTACCAGAACAATGCATTCATTTGGAGTGGGCCAGGCCCATACAGTACATCATGGAGGTTTGCTATGAAGGAACATTAATGTTTGGATACTTGAGCTCATGTGGTTTGTTTCCAAATATTTCTGCCCATTGCAGCGTATTGACTATTGCAGCTCAATAAAGATCAGGCATACAGAAAAGTGTACCTTGTCCATAGAATAGCCACTGGGAGGTCCTATCTGGGCACAAAGATCTGGCCTATGCATAATTGTGGAAAATGCCAATTCGGTCTGCTTTATAATATGAAGGGGTTAGTTCACGCTTGCTTCAGGGGAAACATTACAAAGAATTTTGTTATTTTTCATAGGAAAACGTGGCCGATCCCTAGATGCATTGAGGTACATAGCAGAGGTTCAAGATACTCCATAGAAGAACTTATTGTTCTTCCTAACTATACAGGTGGCACAGACACAAGCATACACCCAGGGCCACTGTTAAATATCACGGGGCCCCATACAGCAAACCTGACAGGCCCCCACCACCAGAGAAAATATCCAAATTATATATATGCTAAAAATACACAACATTTTCTTCAGGGACACAATCACAAACAAATTCCTGTTCAATCCAAATGATAAACCTGTACTGAGTTAATAAATCAAACGTTGTGTAATTGAGGGCTCATTCACATGGGTGCTGTGGCCTGTAGAGTGTGAATCAGTGTTTGGTTTTTGTGGCTGTCACCATTAGCATGCAACCTATGTTACACTATGTGAATACTGCAGATCCTAATTTGACAAGCATATGGGTGCAGGTGTACAGCCCTGAACACACAGTGAGCATTCAGGGCCACTTCCCCACGCCTTCACACTTGTCAGATTAAAACCTGTGTTCATACAGCTGCTGTGTCCCCATAGTGTAACAGGTGGCTCTAGCCACATAAACAACCCACTCATTCATGCTGTACAGGCTAGAGGACCTGTGTGAATGTGGCATTTTGTGTTTGTTATATTTATTTTTTCCCAAAGCCCATTGAATTCAATGGGCTGCTTAACATATGGAAACATGCCAAAATACTGCAGGCATGTTATTTTCCAAGTGTGTCGCACCTAACCGCACAGTAGTGTGGTGCCATGCGTTTTTGTGGCTGTGAATGGGGCTGTTTTTAATAGACGTGTGTAGGTGCAATAACGTTTTCATCATGGTACCTGCGCACATCTACAGAGGGCATTGCATTTCTTTGCTGTGCTAGAAAATGTGTGTTCTTGCATGTGTTTCTGCACCACCAATGGTGTGAACAAGTCCTAAGGGCCGGTTCACACTATAGAAACAGTCTAGATGTGTTCCTGATGGGTTTTTTCATGCCCTTTTGGCATGCATGTTTAGTGTGTTCCAGTACATTTTGGATGCGTTTTGGACATGTTTACATTGCATTTTTGTATCCCTTCCACTTATTTTTTTCTATTTTCTTTGTATTCAATGTAGTTAGGGACATGTGCGTTTTAGTACATTCAAGGACGTTTCAATGTGTTCCAGTACAGTTCTGTGCATAAACAATGCAGCGTGGTCCACTTTGTTTACAGCACCTGCAATGCATTGAAAATGCAAGCGCTGATGTGAACTATGACATTGACAACCACATAACCTTCTTTCTGTGCGTTTGTGATGCCGAAAAAGCAACTGAAACACATGTAGTGTGAACTGGCCCTAAAGGTTATTACAGGTCAGGGAACGGGACTGACCAGGAATTGTGAATTCAATCAGACTAGTGGTGAAATACAATCAGCAATTGTATAATAATGTGAGATCTGAGCTGTAGCTGATAGAAAATGAGACACATTCACTTGATCAGTAAATAGATAGTTAAAGAGTGGGGCGGTGATCCATAGATTTGCATATGGGACAGGTGATGATGGGGTGGGGGAGGGGGTCAAGTTGTATAAGGAGACAGATTTAAAAGAGAAAAATGTTACAATGAAATATACACGGCATGAAACTTGCACATTTCCTAATTGGCAGAAGAACAGTACATAGGTAACATTCATCCACTTTCTAGTCATTAGGCAAAATGATAATTGATTAATCAATATTCCTGGCACTGACACAACCCAGAAAATTGATATCCATTTTTTGGGATGTAGCCATGACTGGCATTAGAACCCATGACCCAAGTGCTGTAAGTTCTGAGCTCTAACCACTAAACCACTGTGGGAGACACAGTTTGAGCTATAATGTAGAATAGTTACATTGTTTAAAAATGATAGAGCGAGCGCTGGTCAAATGATATAGACTAGTAAAATGGTATTACACAAGATAAATATAACCACGAACAGTAGTGCATGAACTCGTGAAAGGTCATCCACCCTTGTGACAGTGTACTACACTATTGAGCACCTTTCTGGCTCCTGTGGCTGAGCTAATTCCTCCCCAGGACCATTTGGGCACCCACCCTGATGGATGGATGGATGGATGGATGGAGCTGGATGACTAACCCATAGCTGCCAGCATACTGCTGCACCCCCAGATGTGTGATGTGTATAACCCATGCACATTAATACTTTTGTTCTGGTGAGTGTAGACCAGTCCCAAGGGTGGTTTACTTTTCACGAGTTCATGCACTACTGTCCGTCACGGAGAGACCACACGTGCCATTCATAGGCACTCTCTGAGTTGGTACTCTCACACGAAGGACATTCCATTATTCAGGAATGATTCTATGAACTTATTTTAGCACCATTTACATTTTACATCATTGTTGCAATTCTTTGCACTTTTTGGTTTTTACATGCGTTCATTATTGATCACATGCATTTATAGTGCTGCACTTGTCTTTAACATAGAATAGTTACGTGATTAAAGAGAATGAAGATATATAATTATAATGGGAAATTAGAAGTATATAAATTATTTGAGATATAAGTGTGAAAATGTTTAACATTTGAATACAGAATGTATGACATTCATTAGTAAATGCATTAGTTTCCTGATCATTTTGGAGAAACAGCAAAAAAAATAAATAAAAAAAAATAGGAAATTCTAATACAGGTGTACTATTTATTACATTCTAAGGATTCTCTTTTGCTATCAGAAAAACGCCAATATTAATAAAGCCCGCGCTTTATTAACATATCCGGTATTGCACCTAAAAATGTGCCAGGCGGGATACCACATTTACTAATAGCAAAGTAGTCAGTAGACGCTCGTTAATGAGCTTGCTAGACGCTGGTCAGATGAGTGATTGATTGACCTGAGTCTGCCTGAATGGTCAGTCTCTGCTAGTACACTCACATCTTAGTGAATCAAGGCCACTGTGTCTTAAGGTGCAAATACTATTTTAGTCAGCTGCTTATAAGAATAGTGCAGATTTAGCCTCTTGTTTTAGATTATCTGACTGATTACTTTTTTATATACTGTAGTATGTTTGAGGCTGCACTTTAAAGTGATTGAAAACAAAGCAGCTAGCATTTTCAAAAGGAGAAATCAACAATGACAGCTTACACTTCTCTTTAATTATAGAAGTGATTTATATTCATGAAATTGCACAAACAAATATTCATAATCATGAATCACATCAATAATAGCTTTAAGTCTACCCTCATAAACGTGACTGTTAATAATGTAACAATCAGTTATTTAGTAGAGATTGGTTATTCCCATTTTAACCTCCTTGGCGGTATGATTCTTTCCGATTTTTTGTGCTGAAAGCGGTACCATTTTTTTGCATGGAAATATGTAGTTTTTTATTGTAGGCTGTAATTTTTCGGAATAACTCACTGAAATCTGTACGAACAAGAGTCTATTAAACATTCCGGATATGATAAAATTTGAAACATGAAATCATAAATTATAATTGAATAAATAATCATAAAAAATAATAATATAATAATAATAAATTTAATTCAATAATATAATCAAACCAAAAACACTGAAATTTGAAATACAGAGGCACATTCGCACATCACTGAGCAAAGTTGCAAAATTGTTTTCAGTGTCTGATGACGAATTTCCCCACGAATCATTATCACTCAATTCTGCAAGTGGTTCTGATTTACTATCGCTGTTCTAAAACCGCTTTTGATGTAAAGGGATGCTTTTTGGACGCCATGGACTTTTCTAAGTTTCCAGGCAGAAAGAACATTCAAAATGCAGGCAGGGCACAGGACAAAGCAGTAGGGACAAATATATGTGAAATGCATTGAAACAGCAATGACAGCAAAAATGACATTTTTTAAAAATTTCAAATTTCCCGCCGGTTCCGGCGCCCGTACGTCCCGACGTCACAAGGACCGGAACACGGAAGCCGGATGCCGGCATCGGCCGGAGGAGATGGCTGGGGATGCTGCAGGGGACACACCGTGGGAGCGAAGGACAAGGTAAGTGCTGCAGGGACCCCCAGAGCAGCGCCGCATGGTAAGCCCGAGTGTAGCTCGGGGTTACCGCTCTTGGTATAGAAATTTTACCCCGAGCTACACTCAGGATTACCACTAAGGAGGTTAAAGAAGAACTATACTCATCTCCGATCCCACAATGCACTGTCCCGGAGCTCCCCACCTGGCCACTAACATTTTCAGTTGGCCGGCTTTCTGGGCTCCGAATGCCAGCTGTTGTCATTGGCAGGAGTTCCGTCAAATTCGGCATTGCCGAATACAGGGGTGGACAGTCAGGTAAGTAGCTTAAATGCAGAAGAGATAAAGCACGTCTCCTATGCATTAAAATCCTGCCTGGGGGGCGTGGTCTCAACATGGCTGCGTGAAGACATGCTTCATAAGAGCTCCTGGCAGGCGGCTCCTCTGCAGTCTACACGGACACACCGCATTGTGAGCCTCCTCTAGCTCCCTGGCGCCTCCCGGACAATGAGCAGGGTGTTCCCGGGCAGATTCCATTACCATGGAGCACTATTTAAGACCGCTTCAGCCGGCGGTCTCTACTCCGGACCCACCCAAGATGGCGCACACCCGCCTTGGGACTCCGGTGGTACCTGCTGCCTTGGCCTGGGTGGAGCGGCCTGCACAGCAGGAGGACACTCATCTACTGCCTCCCTTCACACCACTGAGTGATCTCTCCCCCTGTCTCCTTGGTTTGCTCTCCCTGACACCTAACAGGGATCTGCGCACACACAGCCCAACCCTATGAGGTTCTGCAGCGGATTACAGCCTCAGCCAGGCCTAGACACCTGCCCAGATGGATCCAGGGCTATCTCCTAAGGCACTGTGAGTACTATAATGCCCCCCATATTTGACATGCAATCTATGACAGAATTACCCACAGAGCAGACACTGCGGTCCCTCCTTCAACAACTGCCCACTAGAGCTGACTTTGAGACACTTGCAAGCAAGGTAGAGACTGCACTGCAGGGAGAGGTACAAAGACTTAGACAAGAGGTATCTGCTTTGGACTCTCGGTTGATGGTGGTAGAACAAGAACGAGACACAACGTCTCACTCTATCCAGTCCTTGCAAACGTCACAGATGAACCTTTCAGAGCAAATTATTCACCTCCAACTATTACTTGATGACCTGGAGAATCGCAGCCAAAGACAAAACATCCAGCTCAGAGGGATCCCTGAGTCAACACAACAGGGAGAGCTCCGATCTACAGTAATGGCCATTTTCAACAGACACTTAGACCGTCCACAAGAAATTATATTTGACAAAATCCACAGGACCCCTGGGCCTCAACTCCCCCCCCCCCCCCACCTGATAGGCCACGAGATGTGCTGTGCCGTTTACATTCTTATACCTTCAAGGGGGAAATATTACAACGAGCTTTGCATGTAGGCGTTTTACAATGCAGAGTTTTACAATTGATCTACTTCCAGATGTTTTAAGACAAACTCTCTTAATGCACAAGATGCTCAAACTGCTACTCGAACGACTTGGTGAATCAGGTCTAACCTATAAATAGGGCCATTCATTCCATGTGATCTTCAGGAAGGGGAATCGTATGCTCTCCCTCCATCAACCTTCTGAGCTACCTGATCTTTTTTCTTTTGCAGAAATAGACCCAATCCATGTGCCAAACTGGCTGACTGTTGCTACCTCACCAGACCCTCCACCAAGAGTTCTAAGGAGCCAAACCCAAAGAGAAAGATCCATCCGACAGTCCCGCAGAGGACGACAACGGAACTCTCAACGGAATGCATCCTGAAGATGTTGTCTCACAAATAGCCTTTCATCATAGTTCATCTGAGACTACTAGTCTGACTTTCCTCTATAGTTAGCACTGGCTACTGAATTTCTGCGGCACTGACAGCCTTTTCAACCCCTCCTCATTGTTGGACCTGATTCTGGGGCCTCCAGCCTTTCTAGATGAATTTTGTTCACTTCAAATGAGACCTTGATCACATGCCTCCTAATGGAGTGCATGTGGAGGGGTGGTGGTCCCTCTGCTCTGCTGGGTCTCTTGTTAGGGGGCCTGACAGGAGACAGGGTACACCCCCCTTTTACATATTCTAGGTCTACAGAACTACAGTGCATATTATTTGACTTGTGTTAGCAGTGCTCGTACCAGCAGGCCAGATGGCAGCAATGTCTACAGGGGGTGATGTCTATCTTCGTGGCCTTCTGTTTATTATTATCATAGCCATCTCTGTTTGATAGGCCATACAGTAATAGTGTATATGATTTACGTACTTGTATTATACATGTTGATGCGTTCTTATTTTATGGTTGTGTCTGTTGAATTTGTTACCGGTATTTCTGTTAGTTTTCTCACTGGGACGGCCCAGCTTGGCTCACTGAGATCCCCCATTTATGCTGTGGGGTCCCATGCAGCCGGGGCTCTGTAATTGGTAGTGCCTTGCAGCCTTCTACTCTAGGTCTTCTCTGCCCTGGTGGCAGTAGACTCTTTCTACAGAGATTGCACTGTAGTTTTTCTTTTCTGTCAGCTCTTCTCTTTCCTCCCACCCACTCTAATTTGCCCCCCCCCCTTTTTTTCTCTTCTCTTCCTCATTCTGTGAAGGAAGGGTTGACGTAGTGTGACAAGGGCCACCATGGCGTTGAAGATCCTCTCTTGGAACATTAAGGGATTGAATTCTCCCGAGAAACAAACGAGTTGCTTGGCAGGACTCTGGAGACATAGAGCGCATGTAGTCTTTCTTCAGGAAACTCACTTTAAAATAGACAAAATTCCTAAACTTTACAACATTTTCCAACAGTTTATCATAGTCCATCTCCATCCTCTAAATCCAAGGGCACTAGAATTTTAATAGTGAATTCTCTTCCCTGTCAACTCCTTGCTGTCCACACAGATCATGAGGGCAGGTTCCTGCTGCTTAAAGGCCGAATTTATATACATACATTTACCCTTGCAAACATTTATTTGCCCAACAGGGATCTGCTTCCAACCCTAGAGAAATTCTTCTCTACACTCGACTCCTTCTTAGAAAGGACTCTAATACTGGGAGGTAATTTTAACGTGACCCTAGACCAGCAATGGGCAAACTACGGCCCGCAGGCCGTATACGGCCCGGCGGACCTTTTAATCCGGCCCGCGGAGCTAGGCTCCCGCTAGGCTCCTCTCACAGTCCGCCCTGAATGAAAATCTGTCTCCTATGAGGATCTGTCCCCCTCAACGTATCTGCGCATGTGCCGGAGATCGCGGATCGGCTGCTAATGCCTGAAACTGGCACATGTGCAGATACGTCGAGGGGGACAGATCCTCATAGGAGACAGATTTTCATGCTACACCGGAACGGCGAGAGGAACGCGCGGAGCAAAGGTAAGTGAATTGACACAGGGGGGACTTGGGGACTTAATATGGGGGATGAATTACTATAGGGGGGATGAATTACTATATGGCAGATGAATTACTATAGGGGGGATGAATTACTATATGGGGGATGAATTACTATATGGGGGATGAATTACTATGGGGGATGAATTACTATAGGGGGGATGAATTACTATATGGGGGATGAATTACTATAGGGGGTATGAATTACTATGGGGTATGAATTACTATATGGGGGATGAATTACAATATGGGGGATGAATTACTATATGGGGGATGAATTACTATATGGGGGATGAATTACTATGGGGTATGAATTACTATATGGGGGATGAATTACAATATGGGGGATGAATTACTATGGGGGATGAATTACTATGGGGGATGAATTACTATATGGAGGATGAATTACTATGGGGGATGAATTACTATATGGGGGATGAATTACTATGGGGGATGAATTACTATATGGGGGATGAATTACTATATGGGGGATGAATTACTATGGGGGATGAATTACTATGGGGGGTGAATTACTATGGGGGATGAATTACTATGGGGGATGAATTACTATATGGGGGATGAATTAATATGGGGGATGAATTACTATGTGGGATGAATTACTATATGGGGGATGATTACTATATGGGGGATGAATTACTATGGGGGGTGAATTACTATGGGGGGTGAATTACTATGGGGGATGAATTACTATATGGGGGATGAATTACTATGGGGGATGAATTACTATATGGGGGATGAATTACTATATGGGGGATGAATTACTATGGGGGATGAATTACTATATGGGGGATGAATTACTATGGGGGATGAATTACTATGGGGGATGAATTACTATATGGGGGATGAATTACTATGGGGGATGAATTACTATGGGGGATTAATTACTATATGGGGGATTAATTACTATGCTTACTATGGGGGAATATTACTATACTTACTATGGATGACACATACACATCATTCATCTACTCTTGGTCCGGCCCCCGGGTCCAATATATGAACCCATTGCGGCCCTCAAGTCAAAAAGTTTGCCCACCCCTGCCCTAGACCCTGACCGAGACTCCTCTAAGGGCATCTACTCTATACCTAGGAAGGTTAGGAACTATATTCAGGACCTTCAGCTAATTGATATTTGGAGGATATTACAAGATTAAAAGGTTTTCTTCTTGCATGCATAGCTCCTATTCCAGGATTGATTTCTTCCACCATTCCCCAAGTTTCCTAGGTAGATATTTGTAACATCACACTTTCGGGCAATGCGCCAATCTCCTTGGAATTATCGGTACACATGACAGCCTAAATCATCGACTTGGCAACTCAATGAGTCCCTTCTAAAAGATCCCAGTATAGCTGCAGATATTCTTCAAGAACTTACTACATTTTTTGCTAACAATATAAATTCTGTAGATAATCCACTCTCAGTATGGTCTGCGCATAAGTGCTTTGTATGAGGGATTCTGATTAACCAATTCAATACCGGGCAATTTTACACCTTCCTGCCCAGGCCATTTTTCAGGTTTCAGCGCTCTCACACTTTGAATGACAATTGCTCGGTCATTGAACATTGTACCCAAACTAAAATTTTATAATTTTCTTCACACAACTAGAGCTTTCTTTTAATCATCGCTGGGGTTTTTATTTTTTGCTAAATTAACAAAAAAAGACCGAAAATTTTGAAAAAAAAACATTTTTCTTTGTTTCTGTTATAAAAGTTTGCAAATAAATAAATGTTCTTCATAAATTTAGGCCGAGATGTATTCTACTACATGTCTTTGGTGAAAATAACCCAAATTAGGATGTATTTTTTAGTTTGTAGGAAGGTTATAGAGTTCACAAACTATGGTATAGATCTGAATATTGATCAATCCTGAAGTACTGACAGCCAATCTAATTTCTTGAGGTCCAAGAATGTCAGAATAGTACAGATATCCCCCAAATGACCCCTTTTTGCAAAGTAGACAGTCCGACGTACTTCATAAGAGGCATGGCGAGTTTTTTGAAGTTGTATTTTTTTTTTTCATAATTTTTCGGAAAATGAAAAAATAAAAAAAAATACTTTCACTATTTTTTTTTTACATACTGTCACCAGTGCAGTACAGCATCATCATACAACTGGCATGGCGGTGATCAGGGACACTGACTGATGACAGTGTGAAAAAAAAATTATATATATATATTTTTTTTTTATTATTTAAAATTTTTTATTACATTTTTTTTCTTTTTTTAAGATTTTTTTTTTCATATTTCACTATGTCCAAAGTAGTAACATTGTACTACTTTGGGGAAGTGATCAGAATTTTTTTTTTTTTTTTACACAATTTGCTTATAGCAAAGAATTAATTTGCTATAAGTAAGCATTTACCTGAATAACATTGATTCATTCAGGGTTTTTTTTTTTGTGCTTAGCTGTGATTTGGCCACAGCTAATCACATGGCATGAATGAAGCCATCCATTGTATACAACTGTCATGTGACCTGCTGTGATTGGTCACAGCAGGTCACATGGTACCAGCAACGGGGGCCGGTACTCAGATCTGTCCGAGGTACACGGCCGGTGACAGATCGCGCCGCTGCGCGGCTATGCAAGTGGGCGAACTGCGCATGTACGGGAGGACGCCATATGGCGGCCTCCTGGAAAGCTAGTACATTTTTCCGGATGCCATTCGGCCATAGGCCGGGCGTCAAATGGTTAAACATGGCCATTTAACCAAGCAGAAAAGGGCTAAAATGTTGTCTTACCTTCTGACCCGGCCTCATGTCCTAGACTGCAACATAAGACTGGAGTGGATCGTACGGTGGAAACTGACCTCTTGAGGGTTCGCAAATCTATTCGCAAACACTCCCTATGTGAAGCAAAACATGTTTTATTGAAAGCCTGCCGAACTTTCTATGAGTTTGGCGACAAATGCAGCCACTTATTGGCCAATAGCCTGTGGGCCAAATGTTCTCAAACTTATGTGTCCACCCTATCATCCCCATCCAGTCAGAAGATTCACTCTACTCCGGATGTAGCTAAAGCTTTCAGAGATTTTCACTCTATGCTTTACAATCTAGTCCCAACCTCAACTACTCCTCTGAGCTCAACATTGCTCACGAATATGCACCAATATATCTGGGAATTGAACCTTTCAATACTTGAAAGAGACGCTGTCAGGGTCCGCCGCGGCGTCCGTCCCGGCACATGCGCAGTTTCGCCGGCTCGTGCCGGGACACATGCACTAGGTCCCGGTCGACCGCGGCAGGGGGAAACTCGCGCATGCGCACTAGGCGCCGCGGGTACACGCCGAGCACCAATGACAGCGCAGGGCGCCATATTTAAAGATGCCCTGTGCTGTCACCAATTGCCGTTAGGTCTCCCTGTGTTCCCCTGCGTTCCTGTGCTCTGTACCTGTGCTATTCTGCTGTTTGCTGACCCGGATTGCCCTGACTACGCTGCCTTCTCCTGTCCTGACCCCTGGCTTGTCTGACCTCTCTCTTGGATCTCCCTTCAGATTGACTACCTTGGTATTGACCCTGCGTGTGCCCCGACTATCCTCTGCCTGCCGATTCTGTACCTCGCTGCTCCCACAGTAACGACCTGGCCTGTCTGACCACGAGTAATCCATCCATCCATCCATCCATCCTGCCGGGCCCTGCCGGTCTCTTCACATCAGGCTCTCGCCTGTAGTCTTCCCCGGTGGATCCCTCTGCCACAGGTAGGAGTGCTCGGAGGTCGTGACCTGGTCCTGGTCTGCTTCAAGTCCATCCCCACCATCAGGGGCCCTGGTGAAAATGCAGTCCAGGGCTTAGACTCTACGCTCTGAGTATTCCTGCCAGAGGTTCCACCAGGTGGATCGTAACAGTACCTAACGGCCATGACAGGGCCTGGAAGAGGACCGGCCTCCCTAGAGGATATATGCCAGCACCTAGCGGCTCTATCTTAGGCCGTTCAGACATTACACGACCGCTACACCCATTTAGAAAACCGCATGGAGACACTAGCTACACCCGCCCCCTCTGCCCAGGGTCCAGTTAGCTCCGCTCCTTCAGAGTTGCCAGATCCAGTTCCCGGAGCAATAGCCGCACCACCTACTCTCGAACCCCGTGTGCCCCTGCCGGAACGCTTCCGCGGGGACCGGGGCCGTTTTAGAGCCTTCTGGAACGCATGCCTTCTGTTCTTTAACCTGCAGCCACATACATTCACCACCGATACCATCAAAGTGGGATTCATCATCTCCTTGCTTCAGGATGAACCCCAAGACTGGGCTCACCGTCTGATGGAGAACCACGATCCCCAGCTGGAATCGGTAATGGGGTTCTTTAACGCTATGGCCATTCTATATGATGACCCGCAGCGAGTAACTTCCGCAGAGACGGCATTATATTCTCTCTGTCAAGGCCGCCGGGCAGCAGAGGAGTATGCGTCTGAATTCAGACGATGGATGGGAGATACCAGGTGGAACGACGCGGCCCTGTGCCACCAATTCCGCGTCGGACTTTCCGAGGCTCTAAAAGATGAGTTAGCCCGGGTAGGCCTTCCTGACTCCTTGGAGAAACTCATCGAATTGGCTATCCAGATTGATTGCAGGTTGAGAGAACGTCGGTTTTAGAGGTCCAGCCAGGGTCAAAGAGCAACATGGACACCTCTGAGGGGAGCAACCCAAGCCCCGTGGGCCGGAACTCGGAACCCGGGGACACCACAGAGCCCATGCAACTGGGACTGGCCCGGCCATCACTAACGGCCGAAGAACGCCAGAGGAGGCGGGCCCAGAACCTGTGCTTATATTGTGGAGAAGCTGGCCATATGGTGCGTTCCTGACCTGCAAAAATGAGTAAGTCCACTTTTAGTTTTTCCTCTGTATCTGCTAAAGGGGTTAATCAGTCTAATTACCTAGCTATCCCTATCTCTTCACAGCTCCCCGGAAGAACCGTGTCGGTAATGGCAATAATTGATTCTGGAGCATGCAGTTGCTTCGTGGATCTAGCCTTTGCCCATCAACAAAAAATCCCTCTCCAGACCAAAGAACAGGGGCTTAACATTTTTTTGGCACACGAATCCTGCATTAAATCAGGAGTGGTGGACCAGGAGACTCCCCCCATCTGTACCACAGTAGCTGGCCATCACCGAGAATTTCTCCGTCTGGACGCTATCGTGTCCCCCCTTTTCCCAATCATTCTGGGGCTACCTTGGTTGCGGGCCCATAACCCCCAGGTTGATTGGGAGAAGGGAATAGTTCAGTTCCGATCTTCATACTGCCTAGAACACTGCCATGCTGCAAGGCCCGTGGCCCCCCAACTCCTCCTATGCTCTGATGGAGACATAGACCTGACTCAGACGATTCCCCCGGCCTACCATGGCTTTCTGGATGTATTTAGTAAGCGGGGGGCAGACGTCCTTCCACCACATTGACCTTATGACTGTCCCATAGACCTCCTGCCCTGTTCCGAAATTACGTTTGGTCGAATTTACCCATTATCTGAGCTGGAATCAGGGGTGCTGAGGGAATACATCGACGAAAACCTCCGGAAGGGGTTCATTCGCCCATCCACGTAGAAAAGAAGGATAAATCGTTACGGCCTTGCATTGATTACCGCGATCTAAACAAGATCACAATAAAAAATCGCTACCCATTACCTCTGGTCCCCGAACTCTTCCAAATGTTAAAATCCGCGGTGATCTTTACCAAATTAGACCTACGGGGGGCCTACAACCTGGTTCGTATCAGAGAAGGAGATGAATGGAAAACGGCCTTTCATACTCGCTTCGGCCATTTCGAGTACTTAGTCATGCCATTCGGACTCTGCAACGCCCCGGCCACATTCCAGCACTTTATTAATGATGTTTTCCGTGATTATCTTGATGTCTTTGTGGTCGTCTACCTAGATGACATCCTAATTTTCTCCTCCTCATTGGAGGTTCATCGGGACCATGTGGCGAGGGTGTTGGAACGCTTACGCCAACATGGGCTGTATGCTAAGGCTGACAAATGCAGCTTTGAGCAGCATAGTATTGCGTTCCTGGGACTGGTCCTCTCTACCGCGGGGGTTGCGATGGATCCTCAGAAGGTCGCGGCAATTTTAGATTGGCCGACACCCGCGGATAGAAAGGGCGTTCAACGTTTTATTGGGTTTTTAAACTTTTATAGAAAGTTTATCAAGAATTTCTCTGGTCTGGTCTCCCCCATCACGCAATTGACTAAACAGGGAGTCCATTTTAAATGGACGCCTGAGGCTCAAACAGCTTTTGAAACCCTCAAGAAACTGTTCACCTCCGCTCCTATTCTCAGCCACCCTGATTCTTCCTTACCCTATGTCCTAGAAGTGGATGCATCAGAAAACGCGGTGGGAGCGGTCCTGCCCCAGAGGAAGGGCACCAAGGAGCTCTTGCATCCAGTAGCATTTTTCTCAAGAAAACTGACACCAGCGGAAAGGAATTACAACATCGTAGATCGGGAGCTCTTGGCCATTAAGGCCGCACTGGAAGAATGGAGGTACCTGCTAGAAGGAGCCACACACCCGATTCTAATCTTCACCGACCATAAAAACCTTGAATATCTGAGAACAGCAAAACGGTTGAGACCTCGCCAGGCGAGATGGGCACTCTTTTTTTCTCGTTTCTCCTTTCACATTACATACCGGCCGGGCTCTAAGAACACAAAACCAGACGCCCTGTCTCGCATGTTCGAAGACCCCGAGGATATGCCGAAGCCTGACAAGATACTGTCTTCTGGGAACTTCCTCGCGCTTCAGACGGAGTTACGCTCCAAGGTACAAGACGCATCCGTGGGAATGCCAGATCCACCAGGGATGTCCCTCCAGAGCCAGGGAGGGCTCTTATGGAAGGAAGGACAAATTGTGGTGCCCGAAGAAGTCCGGACACTGGTCCTAGGTCACTGTCATGACCACCCGATGGCGGGCCACTTCAGAATAGCGAAGACTCTAGAATTACTTCAGCGCACATTTTGGTGGCCAAGCATGATCAAAGACTGCGAGCTCTACGTCCAGACTTGTGCCACCTGCCAGAGAAACAAACCCTCCAGGAACAAGGCCTGGGGATTGCTGCGCCCATTACCTATACCTGATCGAGCATGGCAAATGATTGCCATGGACTTTATAGTCGAGCTTCCTCCATCGCAAGGCTACATAGCAATATT
Source organism: Staurois parvus (assembly GCF_062004578.1). Classification (NCBI taxonomy): domain Eukaryota; kingdom Metazoa; phylum Chordata; class Amphibia; order Anura; family Ranidae; genus Staurois; species Staurois parvus. The sequence continues at coordinate 1,065,823 of NW_028318301.1, forward strand.
CGTGATCGTGGATCGCTTATCAAAAATGACCCACTTCATCCCTCTGAAAGATACACCATCTGCTCCGGAGACTGCACAGATTTTTATAAGAGAAGTGGTGAGACTACACGGGGTTCCCGAGGATATTGTGTCTGACCGTGGAGTCCAGTTCACTTCAAAATTTTGGAAGGCTTTGTGTGAAGCGTTGGGAATCAAATTGTCTCTCTCATCTGCCTATCATCCACAGACCAATGGGCAGATGGAGAGGACCAACCAAACGTTGGAGCAATATCTAAGATGCTACACATCCTACCTGCAGGACGACTGGCTGACCATCAGCAGAATTCGCCTACAACAACGCGAACCATTCAGCTACAGGGCAATCCCCATTTTTTGCTAACTATGGGTTCCACCCTACGTTTCTGCCAGATTTGATGCCCGAGAGTACAGTACCTGCTACTCAAAGCACCTTGAATTTTTTTGCTATCAATAACAAAGCGCTTCAAGAGGCTATCGCGAAGGCACAGGAAGATAACAAGAAGGCTTTTGACAAGAAAAGAAGGGGGGAACTGATATTACAGCCCGGAGATCAGGTTTGGCTGGCAACGACAAACTTGAATATGCTGTGTCCATCTAAAAAATTGGGACAGAGGTTTATAGGCCCATTCCAGGTGAAGCGAAGAATCAACGAGGTGACTTATGAACTTAAGCTTCCGGACACCTTCAAGATTCACCCAGTGTTCCATGTGTCACTACTGAAGCCAGCCAGGCCGGACCCCTTCCCAGATCGAGAATCCAGACCTCCAGATGCGATTACCGTTGACAAGCAGGAAGAATTCGAAGTGGAGGCAATCCTGAACTGCCGAAAAAGGGGGGGCCAGACAGAGTTTCTGATTAAATGGAAGGGTTATGGCCCTGAGGAGAACTCATGGGAACCCACTCAAAATATCCACGCCCCCAGGCTCATCCGAGAGTTTTATCGTAATCATCTGCGGTGGAGAGATCAGTTGGGCACCCGGAGGTTGCCCATAAGGGGGGGCAATGTCAGGATCCGCCGCGGCGTCCGTTTCGCCGGCTCACGCCGGGACTGTCAGGGCAGGAACGCTGGAATGGGCAGGCAGGCCTATGGTACGGTCACGCTGCGACTGACGACAGCCACTACCCACAGACCAGAGTCCCTCAGGGCGGGGAGTCTAAGCCCCAGGCTACTCTTCACCAGGGCCCCTGATGGTGGGGATGGACTTGACGCAGCCTGAGACCAGGTCGTGGCCCCCGAGTGACCCCAGCTGCGATAACGACTGCCGCCAATGGCGTACAGCTGGTGGGAGCTAGATGGGAACACGAGTAGAGTAGTCAGACAAGCCGGGTCAATAACAACGGAGCAGACAGTACTAGACGGTAGGCAAAGAATATTCAGCAACGGGAGGTCAGGTAAAGGGTTAACGCAGAGAGTAGTCTTGTCCAAGCCGAGTCGGTTACCAGGACAGCAATGGGAACAACACAAGAGCTTGCAACAGGGCAACATACAGGACACAAGTGCAGAGCACACTTGCAGAGAGCAGGCTTAAATGTGCTCAACCACACCCTTCTGAGGAGGAGCCGCAGAAGCCTGAAGGCATAAAGGTTCCCACCATGCTTTGCAGAAAACCAAGATGGATGCCAGCTCATGGAGATGCACAAGCTCTGAAGAAAGGTAGGACCTTGACAGGGACACATGCACTAGGTCCCGGCCGACCGCGGCAGGGGGAAACTCGCGCATGCGCACTAGGCGCCGCGGGTACACGCCGAGCACCAATGACAGCGCAGGGCGCCATATTTAAAGATGCCCTGTGCTGTCACCAATTGCCGTTAGGTCTCCCTGTGTTCCCCTGCGTTCCTGTGCTCTGTACCTGTGCTATTCTGCTGTTTGCTGACCCGGATTGCCTTGACTACGCTGCCTTCTCCTGTCCTGACCCCTGGCTTGTCTGACCTCTCTCTTGGATCTCCCTTCGGATTGACTACCTTGGTATTGACCCTGCGTGTGCCCCGACTATCCTCTGCCTGCCGATTCTGTAGCTCGCTGCTCCCACGGTAACGACCTGGCCTGTCTGACCACGAGTAATCCATCCATCCATCCATCCATCCTGCCGGGCCCTGCCGGTCTCTTCACATCAGGCTCTCCCCTGTAGTCGTCCCCGGTGGATCCCTCTGCCACAGGTAGGAGTGCTCGGAGGTCGTGACCTGGTCCTGGTCTGCTTCAAGTCCATCTCCACCATCAGGGGCCCTGGTGAAAATGCAGTCCAGGGCTTAGACTCCACGCTCTGAGTATTCCTGCCAGAGGTTTCACCAGGTGGATCGTAACAGACGCCTTGCCCCAACCTATCGAGACACGGAATTCGCTGTAGCACTGGCCTCTACCCAACCTGGAAAGGCACCGTGACCAGATGGCTACACCGTAGCCTATTATAAATCCTTCCAGACTCTCCTAGCACCCCATTTTACCACAAGCTTTAATGTTTTTACGGATGGCAAAGCTGTTCCGTCAGATCTTTGCATATTATATCTCTTATTTCCAAACCGGGTAAGTATCCGCTTCTCTGTGGTAGCTACAGACCTATCTCACTCCTGAATGGTGATGTGATGCTCTTTACCAAAATTATCGCTACGTAATTGTCCCTTCTGTTAACCTGTATTATTTCATTGAATCAGCTAGGTTTTGTCCCAACACGGGGAGGCCCAAGATAACACCATAAAGACGCTCAATATCATTGCCAAGGTGAGAAAATAACATACCCTGCTTTTACTCCTGTCCGCTGATGCAGAAAAAGCATTTGACAGAGTAAGCTGTTGTTTCCTTTTGAAAACTTTACGACAGATAAGATTACCGATGCAGATGCTGTCTTGGGTCTCCACATTATACACTAACTCATCCGGTACGGTCTGTTTAAATGGTTTTAATTCAGACCCATTTACAATATCCAACGCAACTAGACAGGGCTGCCCATTGTTGCCCCTACTGTTCATCCTTACTTGAATGGAAGTTGAGACACGGCCCCCCGAGTTCCTTTAGAGGCACTCTTCTCCCCCCTCCTTCTACCCCCCCCCCCTTTTTCCCCTTTCTTTTATGCTGTTTTGTCTCTCCATTCTCCTTCTTTTCCTTCCTCTCTCTTTCTATCTCATAAAAAATGTTAAAATATGTTTGGGATCTGCATGCGACCAGTTATCTTTGCACATATTTGACTCAGAGGAAATGCTTTATAAGTGATACGGATCTGGTTTATCCTATTTGACCTTGAAGGGTATACAGTAAACCCTACTGAGCATCTGCGGGGCATCCTCAAACGGAAGGTGGGGGAGAGCAAGGTCTCTAACATCCACCAGCTCCATGATATCTTCATGGAGGAGTGGAAGAGGACTCCAGTGGCAACCTGTGATGCTCTGGTGAACTCCATGCCCAAGAGGGTTAAGGCAGTGCTGGAAAAAAATGGTGGTCACACAAAATATTGACACTTTGGGCCCAATTTGGACATTTTCACTTAGGGGTGTATTCACTTTTGTTGCAAGCAGTTTAGACAGTAATGGCTGTGTGTTGAGTTATTTTGAGGAGACAGCAAATTTACATGGTTATACAAGATGTGGGCAAACATTCAAAATCAGCAGGGGATCAAATACTTATTTCCTTCACTGTATCTATCTGTAGCTATGCATATTGGGTATTTATGCATTTATTTTGCTATTGTCCTCCGCAATGTTCCTTACAAAGCTTTACATTTTATGTTGGACTTGTGTTTGGAGTCAATACATTTCCTGTAGCTGTTGCAATTCTCTAAATAAAGAATTAAAAAAAAATCCTGCCCATTTTTAATTTTCTACCTAAGGTTCCACTTTAAGTTAACTTCTTTCAGACTATTTTTTTTATCAATTGCAATAGACATTTTTATCTCCACAAGTTTATTTGTTTACTTTCTAAGTCCGTAGACATGGAATGATGGTCCTGCACTAGTAAACTCAATGAAATGTTCTGGTTTATTTAATCAGAGAAAAGGAGAAAAATGGCACAAGTACAACTATACTACATACTATGTTACTTATAGTATGGTCAGCTGCTTGGTCCCTGTTTTTCCCCAGAAAAGAAATGGAACTAGATCCAGCTAGTCAGCACAAAAAGTCCAACTAAACTGTATTTAAAGAATGTGTAAATCCAACATTTCATATTCCTAATATGTGCCTGATGTACCATGTACTTGTATGAAAAAGTATACGGTTTTCTTTGTATTGTTTCCTTTGTGTGAAATCCCTGGTGTTCCTGCCAGTCCCTTGCTTTCCTAATTTAAAAAAAAAAAAAGACCACACTAGGCATGAGAACGCAGCGTGGTCAGTTCCCTAGCTGTAGTGGGAACTCCGTGTGCTCTCCTCCAATTATCAGGCTTCTGCTGATGCCCCCCCCCCCCCCCACACACACACACTGCCTTTCTCTGGGAAGATCAGTGTTTCTTCTCCCCCAGCTCTTATACAGCTGAGAACAGAGGATATGTGATCACTTATAAAAAAGGGGGGAAAAGCTGTATATACTGTTTTTTATTTCTATGCACAATTGTCTTGCCTTTCATTTCTATTTTAAGTTGAAATGGTTGTTTTACAAGGTGTGGGTTTATAATCCCTTTAAGTTAAAAACAGAGGTCATTTTCCATGTGACAGTGTGGCTTCACATGTATTTACAGGTATATACTGTACATAATGATTGGCTTTGAGCCACCCCCAGCAGTTGGTCTTTTCTAAGCACCTGTCTCTGCAGAACACAACTGCTATAAGCAGAAGTACTTAAAGTGTTACTAAACCTCAGACCCTACATTCACTATATCTGGTCTTCCACAGTACGCAGAACATGGAAGTGCAGTTATTTTTGTAAATATAAACTATACCTTTACTCATCAGCAGTTAGAGCAGTCTTGTGACTTCTATCAGTGTCCAGCAGATCACTAGTTAAAGCTTGTAGGAGGAGTTTTCATTCTGCTTTAAGGGGATACAGGACTCCTGACCTCTGTCTGGACAGTGCTGATTGACCCTGTGCTGATCACATGCACTCTCCCAAGAGAAAAAAACCTCTCTAGCAATACACACCAAATTGAGCATGTGCAGAGAGACTCCACACGATATAGAGATAAGAGGGGGGCACTGGAAGAAAGGGAGGATCAGAAAAGTCAGGATCAAACAGCATTTTTACACTATGCAAAGGATTAACCCCTTAGGTTCCACAGCGAGTATAACAAGCATGCTTTCCTGCATATACAGACTGATTTTACTGTTGTGGGTTTAGTAACACATTAAGTAGACTGCTGAACATTAGGTCTGTGGCTGATCAACAGGTTAGGCTTCATTCACACAGCTACTATGGCCTGTACAGCATGAATGAGTGCCTTGTTTATGTGGCTGGAGGTGTCTGGAGCTGCATTCAGGCAGACAATGCTTCTCTATGGGGAAACAACTACTCATCCTATTGGGAGAGGCATGCATGGATAAATGAGCAGCCCTGAACACAGACAGTGTGCATTTGGGATCACTCACCCATCCCTGCACACCTCCCACATTGGGACAAATGGCTGTGTTTGTACAGCTTCTGCATCCCAATAGAGAAATATTGGCTGCGTGTACACAGCTCTGGACGGTATCAGCTGCAACAACAAGGTGCTCATTCATGCTGTGTAGGCTATAGTGCCCATGTGCATGAGTTCCTAGTCTGTCTGATTCTGACAACTCTCTCACTGTTTAACACAGCTTGGTCGACACAGAGGCAAAATGAGAGGCACCTGCTTTAGGCAATGTGGTATTGGGGTGCAGGTACAGCTATTCTGCCTCTGCAATTCTTGACATTACAATCTGTGTTGCTATGTCTATTTTAGTGATTTTGTAGCAAATATGGAATATCCTTTTACATATTTGGAAACTTTTACCTGGAATTTAAAGGGTTAATTGAGGTGAACAGCTGGGATGTCTCTAAATGCAAATTAATTTGCTTACTAGTTTGAAAATGATGCGTAAACAGTAAGAGATGTTGACAGGCAATGGAGGGAGGCAGGATAAAGATTATAAGTACTTGAGAAGAAGACACAGACTGGGGAGCAGAGTGCTCGAGTTCCTGACCAAGCGACCCCATCATGACCTTCTTGAAACTGTTAATAGATCTGTGACCATTGCTTCTTTGCAGCCAGCAGCTGCTCCTTTCTCCTGGCCTGACGCAACTCCCACTCTGATTGCCCGGAATCGGCATGCAACCTGGTTGGTTCAGCATACCCCTCATTGGTTGAGCCACATTGATGCTCTATTTGAATATCACAAGCCCAGAGTTTCAAGCTTGCAATACTGTTTGCTTCCTGACTCCCTAACAGTGATGCCTTGTTTTTCCCTGTCTGTCAAACTGCCTTGGATCCCCTTGTTGCTGGCCTCTTGATTGTACTTGGATTCTTCTTTTATATTGTCTCCTGACTTAACCTTGAATTGTGTAGTGGATTACGCCTGCCTGCTACCTGCCCAGACCTCAGGACTATTCACTTTATCATGCTACCAGCTACTGCCTTCCGAGCCCACCATCAGCCTCCGGATTGTGGTATAGATGCTCTTCTGCAGTGACCATGAGCTTGCATGACCAGCCTGGACTACAGGTACCCTTTCCTGTTATCTTCCCGCAGTCCTAGTGTGGTTTAGCCAGGAACTTTCTGCAGTGTACGCTAAGACCTTGAGAAAACCGAGTATCGGTAGGCCTGCTTGCCTTAAGGAAAAAGGGCTGCTAAAGTCAGAAAAAGCACCCACCAGTTATAGTTCCTTACCAAAGTGTTGGACTGAAGGCTACATTATCGCAAGTATATAAAGAGTACTACTTATGGTGTTATGGAAGCAAGACAGTCTATTTGCTGAAGAACTGTGCAAACTGATATGTAAAGTTTGAAAATTATGTCTCCACCTGTCCAGATGGACTCTGAACCCGATATCAAACTGCCAGATAATTTTTCTGGACAATGTACCTGTCTTCCAATTTTTTCTATCTTTGCAAGCTGTACTCCAAACTTAGGCCTCGCTCTACTGGCTCAGTGGGTACAGATAACCATTTCCCTGCTATAAATATATATGCCCAGTCCTGGCATATCAGTTTATTTGCAGATGCTCCTGTCCCAACTTCTTTAGAGGAGTTTCCAAAGGCCCACAGCCTCCTTTTATGATGATTCTGATCACACCTGCAAAGCTGGGTTCTCTGTCAGAGCCCTACAGCAAGGGAGGTGCTTGGCAGAGTAGCACTGTTCATTGGGCACCTGACTCTGGCTGGAATGACTGAGCCTTGAGGGGTCAGTTTTGATTTGGGTTTGCCAATTCTGTTAAGGGCTCTATGGTACATTACCCTGAGCCCATGACTCTAGAAGAGGCCATGCAATTAACCATCAGGGCAGACTGATGTCTGTGAGAGAGACATTCCAAGAAACTGGTGCTCCAATTTTCCAGTGCCACTACAGTACCTCTACCACAGGTGGTACCCAGACCCCCTTCACAGTCGTGTCAAATGAAGCCTATGAAGATAGGAGCCACCCAGTTGTATCTTAAGCAGAAAGCCAGAATAAGGTTCCAGGGACATCTTATAGTGTGGTGGTCATAATCACTTTGCCTCCAGGAGTTCCAGCAAGCCAGGCAATTGTCAAAGTCAAGATAGGCCTGGGTCAACTTCTCTAGCCAACCCAGTTCCAGGTCCAACCCAAAATAAATTGTAAGTTCTGGCGTAGATCACCCTGGACTCTCTGACCCACCACTTCTCTGCCTTTTATGCCATGTTATGAATGGAGGCTAAAGTGTGAAGAAGAAGAGTGTGACTCACTGTATGAAGCATCCTCTAGCTACAGAGTGAAGTAGGGACAAAACTAATAATTCAGACATTCAGACACTGACCTCTGCTTGTGGTGCTTTCAGACTTTTGTGTACTTTGTGTTAGCTGCATGTCAGAGTATGTTCCAGGTCCAGAGCTATGGCACAGCCTCTACAGTGACCCAATCTCTAAAAACAAATTTATGAGTAGGCCTCATGGTCTTTGCATCATGAGCTATTATACCATATGTCCATATTAGCCATTTTATTTCCCTTGTTTTCCATTGATCTTCACAGAAAAGGTTAATAGGCTGAACTTTTAAGTATTCTGTCACTAGCTAGGGTGACTCTTCCCCCCCCCCCTTCCTCTCCCAACATTGTGAGAAAGCATCTTCCTACCATTGCTTCTATTCACATGTGACATGCAGTTCCACCTCGGTTTGTGAGCCCTGCACAGCCGCGATGATATTGAAATGTGACAGTACATGCGGGGAGAACAATCTCCCACCCACTATCCCAGGGAGAGGGGAATTAGGGGGTAGTTCTGGAGTATGTTACACATTACACCCCAAATATGGGTGTAACATGCTCTAAAAGTGCACTTAGCCTTTAGGCTAGGATCACATCTATGCAGACTGTGTTTGATGTATTTTCCGGGTGCATTTTTTTTCTTGTATTTAGTATGCATTGTACATTTTGTGCTTTAGCTGGTTGTCAAGGAGCTGTGCCCCCTACCAGGAATGCAAAACGTGTATATATATATATATATATATATATATATATATATATTATACACAGTATACAGTTGCAAGAAAAAGTATGTGAACCCCTTGGGATTACGTGGAGTTTTGCATGAATTGGGCATAAAATGTGCTCTGAACGTCATCTAAGTCACAACAATAGAAGAACACAGTCTGCTGAACATAATACTACACAAACATTAGATGTTGCCATGCTTTAATTGCACATAACATGTAAACATTCACAGTGCAGGGAGGAAAAAGTATGTGAACCTTTGGACTTAATAACTGGTTGACCCTCCTTTGGCAGCAATAACCTCAACCAAACGTTTCCTGTAGTTGCAGATCAGACCTGCACAACGATCTGGAGTAATTTTGGACCACTCCTCTTCACAAAACTGTTTCAGTGTAGCAATATTCTTGGGATGTCTGGTGTGAATCGCTCTCTTAAGGTCATGCCACAGCATTTCAATCGGGTCGAGGTCAGGACTCTGACTGGGCCACTCCAGAAGGCGTATTCTGTGCTGTTGCAGCCATTGTTTTGTTGAATGACTTGTATGCTTTGGGTCATTGTCCTGTTGCATCCCCCATCCTCTGTGGAGCTTCAGTTGGCGGACAGATGGTCGTACGTTTTCCTGCAAAATGTCTTGATAAACTCTGGAATTCATTTTCCCATCAATGACAACAATCCGTCCAGGCCCTGGGGCAGCAAAGCAGCCCCAAACCATGATGCTCCCTCCGCCATGTTTCACAGTGGGGATGAGGGTTTGATGTTGCTGTGCCTTTTTTTCTCCACACATAGTGTTGTGTGTTCTTCCCAAACAACTCCATCTTGGTTTCATCTGTCCACAGTATATTTTGCCAGTAGTGCTGTGGAACATCCAGGTGCTCTTTTGCAAACTTCAAACATGCTGCAATCTTCTTTTTGGACAGCAATGGCTTCCTCCGTGGTGTCCTCCCATGTACTCCATTCTTGTTTAATGTTTTCCTTATTGTAGATGTGTCAACAAAAAGGTTAGCATGTGCCAGAGATTTCTGTAGGTCTTTAGCTGACACTCTGGGATTCTTCTTTACCTCATGCAGCATTCTGCGCTGTGCTCTTGCAGTCATTTTTACAGGACGACCCCGCCTAGGGAGAGTAGCAACAGTGCTAAACTTTCTCCATTTGTAGACAGTCTGTCTTACCGTGGACACATGAACATCAAGGCTTTTGGAGATACTTTTGTAACCCTTTCCAGCTTCATGCAAGTCAACAATTCTTGATCGTAGGTCTTCTGAGAGCTCTTTTCTGCGAGGCATGGTTCACATCAGACAGTGCTTCTTGAAACCAGTAAACCCAAAACAGGTGTGTGTTTGTTAAGGGCAGGACAGCTGTCAGCAACACATCCAATATCATCACACTGATTGGAGTCAAGGATGGCTCACTCCTGGCTCCAATTAGCTCTGGGAGAAGTCATTAAGCTAGGGCCTCACATACTTTTTCCTCCCTGCACTGTGAATGTTTACATGTTATGTGCAATTAAACCATGGCAACATCTAATATTTGTGTAGTATTATGTTCAGCAGACTGTGTTCTTCTATTGTTGTGACTTAGATGACGTTCAGAGCACATTTTATGCCCAATTCATGCAAACCTCCACGTAATCCCAAGGGGTTCACATACTTTTTCTTGCAACTGTATGTGATTTTTCACAGCCCTGCCGCCCTGTAGGGAGGTAAGGAAGCAGTTAAAAGATTCAGCAGCTTGTTTCTGAAGTCACGTAATGAAGAAAAAAAAAGGCAAATGTTTTGATGCTCCAAATAATACATTAGTACAAATATCTACATGCAAGGAGTAATTCAAATATTACTTGAAAAGGAAAAAATATATTCTTACCTTGTCAAGGTCATAAAGAAACCCCTGAAAAAAAAAATCAGTACAAATTATTTGCATACTTTTGTTCAGATCTCATTTCTTTAAGTTTCATTTTTCATTTGGCGATTATGTGTTGATGATTAATTGCAAACTAGTAATTTACTTTTTGCTTTGAGTGGGCATGGTGATAGTGTTTCTTGAAGTTAGCACATTATTGTTATTGAAGATAGCACATATTGCCTAGGATTTCATGGGCCTGAGTCCTGTAGGACAAGTACAAATCATAAAACATATGAATAGTTTATTAATTATGCAAGGTGTTATGTTTTGTAGCCCTACCCCCTCAGGGGTCACTGAGTAAGTTTTGGGTTCCCTGTCTTTCTTGATCTCTGAAAGCCCAACCCCTGCTGACACCACCTTAAACCTCCAGTCAGAGGAACTTTCTGGCTGCCACCACAAATTAGACTCCCAGACAGTTTAGAGTGAACTGGTATCTTAATTGTATTGAGATCAAATGTAATCACAGTAAAACCACAGAAATGTTTGTGCATGAAATAAAAGCTATCACGTGGAGTAATTTCAAGCAAAAGTCAAATAGAACAAAATCTCGATCGGTTATGGACATCCTGCAATTCCGAATTTAACCAGTAACCGCAGCTCTGAGATGTCTTTCCCCAGTGAGCAAGAAACAAACTACCAAGCAGAGCAGCTAGCTCACTTTGGGCTCTCAGAAGCAGGTGTCAGGGTTCAATTCTGAGGCTAAGAAATAAATCTCTTGAATTAAGTAGGTCACTGTCCCTTTAAACTGCAGTATAAGATATTCTGCTTGCTTGAAGTACCTGAGTGCACTTCAAGAATTCAAATCCCACTGGAAGCAAAGTTACAAGTTCTTTAATAATGTGTGAATACAAGGAAAGGAGCTGCTCCATTAAGTTGAAGGTACTGTAGCTTGGACAGTACGCCTTTAACACACACAGGGTGAGATGTAAATTTATGCAGGGTTTAGAGAATGACCAGAAGCCCTTTCTGTAGGGATTAATTCCTCTTGCGACCCCGGTAGTGAACTGCAGCAATGCAGGAGCTCTTTGGTGAATGTGGGCCGACTGCAATGGAAGCAATGATGTGGCTTACCTTGCAGAGAGCAAGACATGGAAATGATTGGATTATGCCAAACTGGTAGGTGAACTAGGCCTTAACATGTGTCATTTGTGAACCGTGTCAGTTAAACTAGGCAGAAAGCTGCAGAATTTAATAATGTCATTGGCAACTTCCATGGCACAGGTCAGATAGCTGATGGTCTCTCTGTAGATGGGGGCCCCCAGTGTTCCTACGGTTCCTCCTTCAGATTTCCCTCCAGACAGCAGCAAGCTGGACCACCGTCTCATGGAACAGCTCACCAGACTCGTCAACAGCTTCTTCTTCTCTCTTCTCTTTCTCTGTGGTCTAGCCTGGTCTCCACCTACTTTCCAGCTCTCACCGCTCATTCCCCCCAGGTTACCGAGCTTCTGTACTTATCTGCCTCATGCCCAAATGCCAGCTTCTCTGGGAAATTTAATTTGTTAGCCTGCTGTCAAACAACAAAGTCCTGCAGTCAGCCTACGAATCCCTCAAAGCTTTGCAACAGGGTCTGCACAACTGGACTGCAGGATGCTGCTATCAGGGAAAATGGAGAATACCCAGGTGCACAGTTATGTGCCAGTGCCGGCTACGCATAAGTGTGGGCGCACGTGTGCGCGTTTGCGCTGCCGGACTGGCACCAGGTGGGCTATTTAAAGTGCTGCTGCACTAGGAATCCTTGCCTTCTGGTCTACCACGTTTCATGATATGCTGTTTGTTGTTTCCTGATCCTGTTGCCAACCTGACCTGTCCTGACTTTGCTTGAACTCTGCCTTCACCGACCCAGCTTGATCCTGACTATGCCCTGCCTGCTTCCCCTGCTATATACCTATGGTTACTGACTTCTGGCCTGAACTTCAACTATCCGCTTGCCTGCTTCCTATACCTGATCCACCTGATAGATCCTGACCTGGCTTGGTTGACTCTGCTTCTTCTCCAGCCTGTGCCTTGCTATCCGCAGTCACCGAGGTCCTGCTAGAAACCTGCCAGCCGCTGTTCCTGCTACCTGTATCCTCCGCTCACCTGCATCCACAACTGACCTGCATCCTGGTCATCCGGACTACCAACTTGTCGTCTGACATCACAGACTTGCCAAGCACTCGTGCCACTCCTGGCTCACGTGCTCTCTGTCTGCTCTATCAGAATCACCGAAGCAGGAGGTGTAAGAGGACACCCTCATCTCCACGTCAGGCTCCCCCACCAGGTACATGACAGCTGCCATCTTGTATCCATTTAATATCCTGCAATCAGTATCACGGCAGGGTGTTACTCACTCCCCTCAAAGTATTTGGTCTCCAAAAAACTAATAAACTAACAAAATGTAATACAGCATATAAACATTTGCCATGATTGTAACATTTTTAATCAGGAGGAACAACAATTGGCAAATGCTCATGCTCAAATGCTCATACAGCAGCGTTTGCAAAGAAAGACTCCCACTAAGGGTTGGGAGACTCTGTCAGACTTGAAGGAAGGGTCATGGGTTTGAAGACCTCCTCTTGGATGGTGTCAGAAAGAGGGCTTACAGACTCTTGGATACGTTCCAAGATGCTCCACACACGTGGTTTTACAGTTCCTTGGCTAGAATGAAAGGCTTCCTCTGAGCTCTCATCCAGAATGTCATAAGTCAGTCTCTTGGGTGGCCTTATATCCCTCCTTTCTCTTAGTTCCATTTGGGAGGTAATGTTATCTCTCTCCTGTGGTTCTCTCCTCCTGCCCTCTTACGAGCTCAGAATCCTCCTTTGTCATGGGCCCCATTTCAGAAGAAAGACAAAAGCAGCAGAGAGCACACATCCACCCTAGTGTATCTACATTTATTAAATTGTAAAAAAGACTAAAACCAATGCACTCACATAATGATGAAATATATAAGTCACATAAATCAATGGTCTTCCTCGGTTTCTCCCTGGTCGCCACCATGGTATTCAACAAGGACTAGTGCTGTGAAAGCACTCTCTAGGTGATTGCTCGCCCATGTCAGCAGATGAACAGCAGCTCTGCAAAGCATGTGGCCACTACTGGACATGTGCCTGGACTAGCCAGCACTGAGCTCTGTCCAGGTGGAATGCAGCTCAGAGGGGAAGGGGGAGGTGGAAAACGTAAACAATGTGCTTGCTATGATGACCTGTTTTAGAGGCATGGTGTCACTCCCACACATGCCACCTGGAGCCTTTAATATGACACTAAGGGGTTTATTTACTAAAGCTGGAGAGTCCAAAATCAGACTCCCTTCTGCATAGAAACCAATCAGCTTCTAACCCCAGCTTGTTCAATGAAGCTTTGGCAATGAAACCTGGAAGCTGATTGGTTTCTATGCAGAAGGGAGTCTGATTTTGGACTCTCCAGCTTTAGTAAATAAACCCCTAAAAGTCTCCCACTAAAGATCACAAAGGGGCAACTCCAGGGACAACCTGCGGTGGGACCACAGTAATCAAATAATTAGTAAAACAATCTTATATCACACCAGAAAACAATGCAATTTTTAGCTTTAGCCCTTTAATAAATATATATATATATATATACACACATATACCCATTATGAGTATACTCAAATTAAAAATGTTTACATTAAACATTAGAATTAAAATTAAATAAGAATTTTGGTATAGACAAAGGTTTACAATGTCATCTAAGTCTTATATCATAACCCTCTGAAACAGTCGAACTAATACTTGACTACTGGTCATGGCCGATAGGCCCATAGCTGATAGACCCATAGTCACATTGACAGACTAGAGGAATATCAAATCAATTTATTGATTTCCAACTTCTCATTTAACCCTTCCGGAGACATAGTGTTCAGCGTGAAAATCCAAAAATGTCTTACGCCAACAAAGTTTGGAACATATCTCTCCCTCCGGGATTGACATAGGGATGGCCTCAATTCAAAATTTCTCTAGCCCCTGTGTGCTCCTACTATGTACATTGCAAAAATGGTGGGGAACACTATGCCTATCACATTACTCTATAAACCACCAGTGTTCACCAAAACTTTTGCACAAGGCGAGCACTGTCCTTCCTACATAACAGAGAAAAAATGAGGAAGGGTTGTAACAGCGCAAACACTGCAAAGTCCTGGGAAATAATAGTATGGGGTGATAGTGGTATTTGTGGCTACTGTATGAAGAGCGTAGGATTCCGTGTGGCACTGAGGGCAAGGCTTCCAAATAAGCTGTAGCAAACTCTGTAGATGAGAAAAGGAGAGAAGCGCCTCTAAGTGCAATAAGTCTCTTTATTCAAGTCTAACTGTAGAAACACTCACATGTGTGAAGTAATGTTAAGCATAAAAACCGTGGTTAACAATAGTTAACGGTGGGGTGGTAGCCCGGGTGAAGAGTCGTCATCTTACTGCGATGTGGGGAGGTCAGCTCTCGGCTGGAACAGCGTGGTGGCTGGAGGGGAACAGCGGTGAGGCCGGCGTGCACATCCTCCCTCAGAGCCGGATGGAACGCACGCTGGAGCGCAGCGGCGGCATGGCCGTGATGACGTCAGATCCCAAGGTGCACTGCGACGTGTTTCGGAACATGCGCTGGCCGTGGAAGGCGGAAGTGCGCTCCTTTTTTAAGCATAATAGAGCTCGCATGGGCACCTGAGGCCATAGACTACAAATTGTATGCTGTAGCATATAAACTGCTTGATCTGGAAGAGCCTACCATCTTTTCTCGGAAAAGTTTTCTTACCATGATGTACAAAATTAAAGGCCTTACATTTCTTGGACCTACATTTAAAGGACCTTGTCATGTTGAAGTATATAGGAATGTCCCGAACTATACCTAATTTATTTTTAATACGACTGGGAGCGATGATACTTTTAACATTTGCTCTTCTGAACACAACTCCAGGTTTATTTGAGAGCACTTTACTTAAATCGGGATTCTGCTTCAAAATAGGCCAATGCTTTTATATGGCCCATTTAATTGCCCAATGTTGATCATTGAATCTGGTGATAAATAGGGTTTTAGCGGGTTTATCAATATGTCCTTCATTCATGTTCTTCTCTAACCCATCTCTATATCTATCTACCGCCGTCTTAGAATGTTCCTTATTATAACCCTTTTCCAGAAAGTTATTGGTAAGTATCTACCTGTGCTAAGTAATCTGAGGTGTTAGAGCAATTCCTATGTAGTCTTTGGAATTGGCTGTATGGGACCTGGGGTGGTGATACCTTCATAAACCACCTAAACCAATATCATTGAGCTCTGAGTCATCATCCCATACTTTTGTAGAACCACTGGGACTAAAGGGAGCAGTGTCTAGACCAGCAATGGGCAAACTACGGCCTGCGGGCCGTATACGGCCCGGCGGACCTTTTAATCCGGCCCGCGGAGCTAGGCTCCCGCTAGGCTCCTCTCACAGTCCGCCCTGAAGACCGGTGTAGCATGAAAATCTGTCTCCTATGAGGATCTGTCCCCCTCGACGTATCTGCGCATGTGCCGGAGATCGCCGATTGGCTGCTAATGCCTGAAACTGGCACATGCGCAGATACGTCGAGGGGGACAGATCCTCATAGGAGACAGATTTTCATGCTACACCGGAACGGCGCGGGAACACGGCGAGAGGAACGCGCGGAGCAAAGGTAAGTGAATTGACACAGGGGGGACTTGGGGACTTAATATGGGGGATGAATTAATATGGGGAATGAATTACTATAGGGGGGATGAATTACTATATGGGGGATGAATTACTATGGGGGATGAATTACTATAGGGGGGATGAATTACTATATGGGGGATGAATTACTATGGGGGATGAATTACTATATGGGGGATGAATTACTATGGGGGATGAATTACTATATGGGGGATGAATTACTATGGGGGATGAATTACTATATGGGGGATGAATTACTCTGGGGGATGAATTACTATGAGGGATGAATTACTATGGGGGATGCATTACTATATGGGGGATGAATTACTATATGGGGGATGAATTACTATGGGGGATGAATTACTATATGGGGGATGAATTACTATGGGGGATGAATTACTATATGGGGGATTAATTACTATGCTTACTATGGAGGAATATTACTATACTTACTATGGATGACACATACACATCATTCATCTACTCTTGGTCCTGCCCCCGGGTCCAATATATGAACCCATTGCAGCCCTCAAGTCAAAAAGTTTGCCCACCCCTGGTCTAGACCCCCCTAGGGGTGGACTCCCATACCCTCCCCCAAATATCAGAGACAACCGCCTTCATGCCTTCCATCCCCGGTCCCAGGGAAAAATCCCCTTAAGAGAAGGCATAACTATATTATTATTATTATTTTTATTATCAACCGGTTGGCGACCAGCCACAGTATATACTGCGGCAGGGCGGCACCGCTGCGCAAAATCACATATATATACGTGATTTTGCAATTCAAGTAGGTGGCATATGTGATGTGCGCGACCGCCCTACCCACACCGCCAATCGCGGCCGCGGGTGTCAATCACCGGGTCCCGGGTGATTACCTGCCGGAGCCTGGCGATTACCGGCAATCACTGAAACGGAGGATGGCTGCAGTGTTTAAACTGCAGCTCTCCTCCCTATCAGTTTGAGCACACTGATCTGGATAGCAGAGCTCAGCTTTCCGGATCAGTGTGTTACTGTAAAGAACACCCCCCCGCCCCCTAGTAAAACACTCCGCTCACACAGTTAACCCTTTGATTGCCTCTCATTGTTAACCCCTTTCTCCCTAGTGCCATTAGTACAATGTCAGTGTTTCTTTTTGCACTGATCACTGTATTGGTGTCACTGGGGATGATAGTGATCTCAAGTCAGTTCCCCCCCAGTGTCAGAATGTCCTTCTCCCCCAGCGAGCGCAGTGTCAGTAGATCACTGTCACTTGATACATTGCACGCAAAACCGCAGTGTTTGCAGAATCAGGCCTGATCTCTGCTAGCACTGGTCGGTAAATTTTGATGACTTTCATATGCAGCAGAGTGCCAGTACTAGTGCCGCACTACCTTTTGCTGAACTGGCGAGCACCAGCGACCTAGTACATCCTGGTCTTTCACATACCTCTTATATTGTAAGCTCCAAGGAGCAGGGCCCTCCTAACCCTAATAATAATAATAATACCAGCACTACAGTATCACTTGGTGACGTGGCGAGTCTCATAAGTGCAGTACAAGCTGGTGCTGTGGCGAGCACAAGTATTGTCCCGAAACCACCAAGGATTCGCACAGAGGCCCGTAGAGCACCTAATATCCTTCCCGGATGTGCTTGCAAATCCCGATTGGCAGCCCACAAATTCTGCAGCACCAGTACTTCCCCCATCCACTGCCCAACCTGGTATTCAGGTGGAAACAGCAAATTTAACTACTCCCCTTGATTTTTGGAGCTGTTTTTCATGGAAGATCTGTATGCATTGATTGTTGATCAAAGCAATTTATATGCACAACAATTTATCGCCGCCAACCCAAATTCAAACCTTGCCAGACCATTTGCATGGAAACCCATTACGGTTTCTGAATTTAAATTTTTTTTGGACCTAACCCTCAACATGGACATTACCAAAAAAAGTTCATTGTGGGTTGTATTGGTCCACAGACCCAATGCATCATATGCCCTTGTTCTCTGCTGCCATGGCCAGGCATAGATATGAGAGTGTAATGTGTTTTATGCATTTCAACGACAATACACTGTCGTCCTTGGGATGACCCTGAATTTGACCGGCTCCACAAAATTCAGCCCCTTGTAAATCACCTTAACCAAAAATTTGCAAATGTCTATACTCCCCAGCACAAAATCTGCATTGATGAGTCCCTCGTTCATTTTTCTGGCCGCCTTGCATTCAAACAATTTCTCCCTCAGCAAGCATGCCAGATATGGGGTCAAAATGTAGAAGACCTGTGAGAGGGCAACAGGCTATACATATATGTTTTGGATTTACGAGGGAAAAGATCACATGGAGCCCCCCAGATGCCCAGACTACATGGATAGTTTGGGACTTGGTGTCATCCTTTTTCCATATGGGGTACCACTTATACGTGGACAATTTTTATTCAAGCGTGCCACTATTTAGACATTTGTACAATCTTGGAACTGGCGCATGTGGCACAGTGTGACCTAATGTGTGCCCACCATTAGAAGTGGGTGGATGCAGGGAGGTATATTCTAATGGTGGGCATACCACACACTTTTTCTGTCAGAGATTTCTTCTCTTTTTTTCATTCAGCCCACAGGCTGCATACAAAAAAAAGAACATAGCATATATACTCAACAAAGACCAGCGATGTACTGGTACATCACTGGACTTTGAATGGTTATACCAGGATGATGCCTACAGCTGCAGACATCATCCTGGTATCATTCTTTTCAGTCACAGATCGACTTTCATGTAAAAGCAATCCTAATGGCTGATTAGCTGCAGGATTGCTTTTACAAGCAGCGGGAGATGATGCCCCCCCCCCTCCCCGCTGCCTTCCATGGCCTTCTCGGGCAGTCCCGTGCCATCGGGGGAACCTTAGAATGCAGCCAGTGTTTCTGCCAGCTAACCATACAGTTGATTAGAGACCAGAATGGTGCCAATCATCTCTATAGCCTAAGAAATCGGAAGCTACTAGCATTTCATCACTTCAGTTTCGCAGGATATAAACAGCGCCGTTTGTAAATTGGGAAAGCATCTGATCACATTGATCTTGGTTTGATTAGATAATGTAAGGAAAGAGGAGATATTTAGAGTCTGATAGACCCCAGATTTCTCAAAAAAAGAATATATGACAATGCCCATTGAAGTTCTAGGGGATATTTGCATTCCCTGTGATAGCATTAAAAGTGATAAAAAAAAAAATGAAAGGGACAGTATAAAAATAATGTGTGTGTGAGCGTTGACCCTGTGCCAGTATGAAAACAGTGATTGCACCATGCATGTGAGGTAGCGCTGTGAATGTCAAATCAAGGACAGTAATTCGAACACTTGACCTCCTCTATAAATTTAAAATGGTAGCTTGTAAAGGCTTTTAAAATGTTTCCTATGGATATTAAAAACGTATGCAGTTTATCACCATTGCACGGGGCATGCACAGTTTTAAAGCATGTCATGTTTGGTATCTATTTACTCGGCATACCATCATCTTTTATATTTTACCAAATAATTGGCCAATATATTGTGTTATTGTGCATTAAAAATGTGGGTTTTTTTTTGTTTTTTTTTAATTGCGTTTGAAAAATCGCTGCGTGAATACTATGTGACATACAAAACTGCAGCACCCACTGGGTGTTTGCTTTAAAAAAAATATATAATGTTTGGGGTTTAAATTAATTTCCTAGCAAAAAATACTGATTTGTTTTCATGTGAACAAAAAGTTTCAGAAAAGGCTTGATCTTCAGGTGGTTAGAAGAGTGAGTGATGTGTGGCATAAACTTCTAATGCTGGGCATAAAATGCCCCCACCCCCCAAAACGACCCCTTTTTGGAAAGTAAACACCCCAAACTATTTGCTGAGAGGCATGTTGAATCAATAGAAGAATGTATTTTTTTACAAGTTTTTGGAAAATGACAAAATAAAATGTTTATTTTTTTTTTTACAAAAAATTGTCACTTAAATGATTTATTGCTCACACATGCCATGTCTATATGTGGAATTACTCCCCAAGATACATTCTGCTACTTCTGCCGAGTATGGGGGTACCACATGTGAGAGACGTTTTGGCAGTCTAGCCAAATACAAGACCCCAAAATCCAATAAGCACCTTCAGGCTTTTAAAGGGCTTTATTTCCTCATTACACTTCCGGACTACCTATCACAGTTTTGGAGGCCCTGAAATGCCAAGATAACACCAACCCCCCCCCCCCCCCCCAAATTACCCTTTTTGGAAAGTAGACACCCCAAGGGATTTGATAAGAAGCATGTTGAGTATTTTGCAGATCTCTTTTGTTGCCACAAGTTTTTGGTGATATCCTGGCATTTCAGGGCCTTATAAACTGTGATAGGTAGTGAGGAAGTGAAATGAGGAAGTTACGCACCTTCAGGCTTTCAAAGTGATCATTGGATTTCAGGCTCCTGTATGTAGCTAGGCTCCCAAAAAGTCTCACACATGTGGAACCCCCATACTCGGTAGAAGTAGCAGAATGCATTTTAGGGTGTAATTCCACATATACCCATGGCTTGTGCGAGAAATATATCATTTAAATGATCATCCTTTTTACACAACTTTGTGTAAAAAGAAAAAAAAGTTTTTGTCATTTTCCAGAAACTTGTGGAAAAAAAATAAATCTTCCATGGACTCAATATGCTTCTCAGCAGATAGCTTAGGGTGTCTACTTTCTGAAAAGGGGTCATTTGGGGGTGTTTGTACTATCTTGGTATTTTAGCACCCTCAAGAAATGTGATGTGCAGTCAAAAAGTAAAAGCTGTGTAAATTCCATTATCTATAACATAGATTGTAGATGCTATAACTTTCAAATGCTATAAGTTTAAATATACACTTATTGGGATTTTTTTAACCAAAAACATTTAGCAGAATACATTTTGGCCTAAATTTATGACATTTTAGTTTTTTTGGATATTTTTTATGACAGAGTTGAGAAAATATTGTTTTTCTCAAAACGTTTTTGTTTATAGCGCCAAAAATAAAAAGTGCACAGGTGATCAAATACCACCAAAAGAAAGCTCTATTTGTGTAAAAAAAAGGACATAAATTTCATTCATGTACAGCACCGCATGACCGCGCAATTGTCAGTTAAACTAG
The DNA here is from genome assembly GCF_062004578.1 of Staurois parvus. Lineage (NCBI taxonomy): Eukaryota > Metazoa > Chordata > Amphibia > Anura > Ranidae > Staurois > Staurois parvus. Next base: position 1,087,026 of record NW_028318301.1, read on the forward strand.
TGCAGTGCTGTATAGCAAAAAAATGGTGTAAATTGCAGTATCTATACCATAGTTTGTAGACGCTATAAGGGGGGTAAATCCTCTGGAGGGCAAGTGGTTATTAATAATAATAATAATAATAATAATACAAAAAATATGGTTAGTGGTAGGGTCAAGTTCCCACAGCATAGTTCTTCTAGCAATGTGGGTAATAATTTTAAAAAGGACCCAATGAAAATTACTTCTGACCCTAAGGAAGGATTCATTTCCACTTCTCTATCAGCCTTGGCAGGAACATCAGGTCATGTCCCCACACAGGGCTCTACTGTTATTGCCACTTTGGGGAGAGACCATGTTGATTCCCCTTCAGGTGCATCTGTTTTAACAGAGCTTGAGATGGAATTAAATATATAGTTTCCAACTCCTTTTCCATTGTTGGTGAACCAAATATACCACTAGAGGCACCTGTAGATGGGGGTATTCCCCCATGGGGTCTGTTGGTGGGACATTGTCAGTAGACCCCACTCTAGATGCCTTAGAAGCAAAATCTTTCAATAATGTGGATACTGGAAAAGAACATTTTTATTTGTACTGAATACTTTTATTAGTAAAGAAGATTCAGAGGGACCAAAGGAGGAAAGGGGAAGCAAAATAAAATGAGGAAGGAAAGAGATGTAAATACCACTATCAAAATGTTCAACTTATCATCCCACACACTGAATGTTAGTGAGACTAGTCTCTTGCAGAAGGGCTTGAATGTTGCCCCTAGCTGCAATGCTAATCTATTTGATTTATTTAGGGATCTACATAAACATGTGCATGAAATCACAGTCAAGCAATTTTATAGCTTTAAACCCGACACCAAGATCATTGATCCCCTCCCCCTTCAGTTTCTAACATTCCCGAACATGACATATTTGGGGCTGATGGTGATAGTGATGATAGGGATCCACTGACATCCTTTGTATATTGGAGGATATCTTTTGATATCCTTTGTATACTGGAGAAACTGTTAGTGGAAGGGGGTATGGACTGTGAATCCTTTATGTTCATATAATATATGCATTATTTACAGTTTTTTCTTTATATATATTTTGAATTAAATATGTGTAGAGTGTTTTAAAGTGGGTGAACACTGCTTTCTTTTCTGAACATTTTTACCTGCTGTACACATATTCTTTTCTTAATCATTGGTTATTCTGTTTGTATTTTAGATTGTGAATCTTCAGCAAGCCATCTTTTGGAAGCTGCTCCTTGAAACTTCCCCACCAGAGTTTTTGCTAAGCATTATCTGTACCAACTTACATGCATCTTTAATTTTTATTCCTGTTGTGCTTAGATGAACTAGGTTTCACCCTGCCCCTGTGCAGTCTTGCCTTATCAGAAGCTAGTTGGCAATTGCTATGGTTGGCAAGTCTTGTAAGCAGGGAGGAACCAGAAGTGATGTCACTCCCAGAAACAGGATCCGGAAGTGATATCACATACAGCCGAATGAGGGAAGGAGCTGACAATGACTACCAATGTATATAAGAGACATGCTCCAGTGGGATATTAGGTAGGAGGTTCTTAAGAAAGGTGGTTTTTGGATCCTCAAAGTGTTTTTTTTTTTCCCTCCTCTTCTCTCTTTTCACCAGGGTCTGGCTCAGCTTTGATTTTTTACTCTATTCTGGGTATTGCATTCCTGTATGCATTTTGGAACATCAGCACGTATACATTTTAAATGTAGCTCATTGCACCTATACACATGCATGTTCTTTGCTGTTATTCAACAATGAAGTGTACATTTTTGTTGTATTATGCTTGATGTTAGATGACATACTTGGATTTTTGTGCCTGCTAGGTGATTGTATGTACTGTATATGCCTAACACAAACTTATTTCAAAAGCAGTTTGGCTATGTGCTTACTCTATACGTTAAAAACTATTGTACAAACAGATTGATACGCTGTTCAGAGGGTTGAGTACCCTAAATAATGATATATGATTGGTTGTTGTTGTGTAGTTAATAGTGGTGTGCAGACCTTTATTGCTAATTACAGCTAGTGAAAACCCAAACTTCAGTAACTCAGAAAATTAGAATATTACATAAGAAAAATAAAAGGATTTTTAATACAGAAATGTTGACTTACTGAAAAGTATGTCCATGTACAGTATAGTATGCACCCAATACTTGGTTGGGGCCCTTTTGCATGAATTACTGCATCAATGTGGCATGGCGGTGATCAGCCTGGGGCACTGCTGAGGTGTTATGGAAGCCCAGGCTGCTTCAGCTCGTCTGCATTGTTGGGTTTGCTGTCTCTCATCTTCCTCTTGACAATACCTCCAGATTCTCTGAGATATAGGTCAGACGAGTTTGCTGACCAATCAAGCACAGTGATACCATGATCATTAAACCAGGTATTGGTATTTTTGGTAGTGTGGGCAGGTGCCAAGTCCTGCTGGTAAATTAAATCAGCATCTCCGTAAAGCTGGTCAGCAGAGGGGAGCATGAAGGCATGAAGTGCTCTAGAATTTCCTGGTAGAGGGCTGTGCTGATTTTGGATTTGATTAAACATAGTTGACCTACACCAGCAGATGACATGGCTCCCCAAATCATTACTGACTGTGGAAACTTCACACTGGACCTTTATGCAACTTGGACTCTGTGCCTCTCCACTCTTCCTTCAGACTCTGGGACCTTGATTTCCAAATTAAATGCAAAATTTACTTTCATCCAAAAAGAGGACTTTGGACCAATGAGCAACAGTCCAGTCCTTTTTCTCCTTAGCCCAGGTAATATGCTTCTGACATTGTCTCTGGTTCAGGAGTGGCTTGACACAAGGAATGCAACAGTTGTAGCCCATGTCCTGGATATGTCTGTGTGTGGTGGCTCTTGAAGCACTGACACCGGCCGTAGTCCATTCCTTGTGAATCTCTCCCAAATTCTTGAATGGCCTTTGCTTCACAATCCTCTCAAGGTTATCCCTGTTGCTTGTGCACCTTTTTCTACCACACTTTTTCCTTCCACTCAACTTTCCATTAATGTGCTTGGATATAGCACTCTGTGAACAGCCAGCCTCTTTAGCAGTGACCTTTTGTGACTTACCCTCCTTGTGGAGGGTGTCAATGACCGTCTTCTGGACTACTATCAAGTCAGCAGTCTTTCCAATGATTGTGTAATGCACTGAAGCAGACTAAGAGACCATTTAAAGGCTCAGGAAACCATTACAGGTGTTTTGTGTTAATTAGCTGATTAGAGTGTGGCATCGAGTCTACAATATTGGACATTTTCACAATATTCTAATTTTCTGAAAGACTGAATTTTGGGTTTTCACTAGCTGTAAGCCATAATCACCACAAGTAAAAGAAGAAATGCTTGAAATATATTACTCTATGTGTAATGAATCTATATAATATACGAGTTTCACTTTTTGAACTAAATTACTGAAATAAATTAACTTTTTGATGATATTCTGATTTATTGAGATGCACCTGTATAACTCAATCCCCCATGAGGGTGGATTACGGGCTCCAGAACACTTCCTATCAGAGGCTGAATATATGCATCCCCATCAGTTTCATTTCATTTGTCAATGTACCAAATTTGCTCTGGAACGGAACTATTTCCAATGGGTCCTTCTATATATCTGTTAATAGGGCTCTGGGAGAAATTTAACATCAGGTCCCAAAACCCGTTTGCTACACATTTAGTTTATTATGGGCACTATGTTATTATTATTATACAGGATTTATATTGATGACGTCCTGATCAACTGGGATGCCTGCTTGAGACTGTCACCAACATTTTATCATACTGCAATTCTAATGTATACGGTATCAAATTCACACATGTGGTTGATGCTAATTCTCTGGTTTTCCTAGATTTGGAGTTATCTTGGGATGCAGGAGGAAAGTTCATTTCCAAAACTCATTTCAGGGAAACCGCAGGTAATTCATACCTACACAAAAACAGCTGTCACTACCCCAGGTGGACGGAGAATATCCCGTACAGCCAATTCTAAAGGCTACATCAGAATTGCTCTAACACATCAGATTACTTAGCACAGGCAGAGATGCTTACTAATAAGTTTCTGGAAAAGGGTTATAATAAGGAACATATTAAGAAGGCAGTAGATAGTTATAGAGATCGGTTAGAGAAGAACATGGATGAAGGACATATTGATAAATACGCTGAAATCCTATTTATCACCAGATTCAATGATCAACATTGGGTCATAAAAACGGCCATAAAAAAAAGCATTGGCCTATTTTGAAGCAGGGTCCTGATTTAAGTTAAGTGCTCCCAAATACACTTATTGTTGTGTTCAGTAGAGCAAACAATGTTAAAAGTATCATTACCTCCAATCATATTAAAAATAAATTAGGTATAGTTCAGGACATTCCTACAGTCAGGTCCATAAATATTGGGACATTGACACAATTCTAACATTTTTGGCTCTATACACCACCACAATAGATTTGAAATGAAACAAACAAGATGTGCTTTAACTGCAGACTATCAGCTTTAATTTGAGGGTATTTACATCCAAATCAGGTGAACGGTGTAGGAATTACAACAGTTTGCATATGTGCCTCCCACTTGTTAACGGACCAAAAATAATGGGACAATTGGCTTCTCAGCTGTTCCATGGCCAGGTGTTTGTTATTCCCTCATTATCCCAATTACAATGAGCAGATAAAAGGTCCAGAGTTCATTTCAAGTGTGCTATTTGCATTTGGAATCTGTTGCTGTAAACTCTCAAGATGAGATCCAAAGAGCTGTCACTATCAGTGAAGAAAGCCATCATTAGGCTGAAAAAACAAAACAAACCCATCAGAGAGATAGCAAAAATATCAGGCATGGCCAAAACAACTGTTTGGAACATTCTTAAAAAGAAGGAACGCACCGGTGAGCTCAGCAACACCAAAAGACCCAGAAGACCACGGAAAACAACTGTGGTGGATGTCCGAAGAATTCTTTCCCTGGTGAAGAAAACACCCTTCATAACAGTTGGCCAGATCAAGAACACTCTCCAGGAGGTAGGTGTATGTGTGTCAAAGTCAACAATCAAGAGAAGACTTCACCAGAGTGAATACAGAGGGTTCACCACAAGATGTAAACCATTGGTGAGCCTCAAAAACAGGAAGGCCAGATTAGAGTTTGCCAAACGACATCCAAAAAAGCCTTCACAGTTCTGGAACAACATCCTATGGACAGATGAGACCAAGATCAACTTGTACCAGAGTGATGGGAAGAGAAGAGTATGGAGAAGGAAAGGAACTGCTCATGATCCTAAGCATACCACCTCATCAGTGAAACATGGTGGTGGTAGTGTCATGGTGTGGGCATGTATGGCTGCCAATGGAACTGGTTCTCTTGTATTTATTGATGATTTGACTGCTGACAAAAGCAGCAGGATGAATTCTGAAGTGTTTCGGGCAATATTATCTGCTCATATTCAGCCAAATGCTTCAGAACTCATTGGACGCCGCTTCACAGTACAGATGGACAATGACCCAAAGCATACTGCAAAAGCAACCAAGGAGTTTTTTAAGGGAAAGAAGTGGAATGTTATGCAATGGCCAAGTCAATCACCTGACCTGAATCCGATTGAGCATGCATTTCACTTGCTGAAGACAAAACTGAAGGGAAAATGCCCCAACAAGCAGGAACTGAAGACAGTTGCAGTAGAGGCCTGGCAGAGCATCATCGGGGATGAAGCCCAGCGTCTGGTGATGTCTATGCGTTCCAGACATCAGGCTGTAATTGACTGAAAAGGATTTGCAACCAAGTATTAAAAAGTGAAAGTTTGATTTATGATTATTATTCTGTCCCATTACTTTTGGTCCGTTAACAAGTGGGAGGCACATATGCAAACTGTTGTAATTCCTACACCGTTCACCTGATTTGGATGTAAATACCCTCAAATTAAAGCTGACAGTCTGCAGTTAAAGCAGATCTTGTTCGTTTCATTTCAAATCCATTGTGGTGGTGCTTAGAGCCAAAAATGTTAGAATTGTGTCAATGTCCCAATATTTATGGACCTGACTGTATATTCTTCCACATGACAATGTCCTTTAAATGTAAGTCCAAGAAATGTAAGGCCTTTAAATTTGTACATCATGGTAAGAAAACTTTTCCGAGAAAAGATGGTAGGGTCTTCCAGATCAAGCAGTTTATGTGCTGTAGCAAACAAATTGTCTATGGCCTCAGGTGTCTATGCGGGCTCTATTATGTAGGAAGGACAGTGCGCACCATGTGCAAAAGGTTTGGTGAACACGGGCGGTTTTTAGAGCAGGAATATGATACGCATAGTGTTCCCTGCCATTTTTGCAATGTACATGGTGGGAGCACACAGGAGCTAGAGCTTTTTGGAATTGAGGCTATCCCTAGGTCGATCCCAGAGGGAGAGAGATTCTCCAGACTTTGTTGGTGTGAGACATTTCGGATTTTCACGCTGAACAATATGTCTCCAGAAGGGTTTGATTTGATATTTCTCATTTGGTCTGTCAATGTGACTGGGTCTATCAGCTATGACCAGTAGTCACGTAATAGTTTGACTGTTTTAGAGGGTTATGACATAAGACATAGATGAGATTGTAACCCTTTGTTTATACCAAAATCCTTATTTAATTTTAATTCTATTGTTTATTTTTTGTTTTTAATTTTGAGTATACTCCTAATAGGTATATACAGCATTTTTTTAAGGGCCAAAGCTAAAACGGCATTCTTTTATTATCATTTATTCTTTCTGCTTCAATATGAATTTGTTTTGCTAATTATTTGGTTGCTGTGGTCCCACTGCAGGTTGTCCCTGGAGTTGCCCCTTTAAGATCTTTAGTGGGAGGCATTTAATCTCATATTTAAGGCTTTGGGCGGCATGTTTGGAAGTGACTTGATAAAGGAGGCTACGCCTCCAAAATGTTTCATCATAGCAACCACGTTGTGCACATTTTTCACCTCCACCTTCCCCTCTGGGTTGCGTTCCACCTGGACTAAACTGTTAAGGCAGCTATGAGTCTGCTTCCTTTCAGCCAACTGTTTACAGGGCTGTACTGCACAGGCATAGCACCTACAGTGAAGGAAATAAGTATATGATCCCCTGCTGATTCTGAATGTTTGCCCACTCACACAGAAATGATCAGTCTAAAAATCGAATGGTAGGTGTATTGTAACACTGAGAGACAGAACAGCAACAAAAAATTCAAAAGAAATGCATGTCTAGCAAATTATGCACTGATTTGCATGTTCATGAGGGAAATAAGTATTTGACCCCCTTCACAAAACATGACTTATTACTTGGTGGCAAATCCCTTGTTGGCAATCACAGAGGTCATATATTTCCTGTAGTTGGTCACCAAGTTTGCACTCATCTCAGGAGGGCCCACTCCTCTTGGCAGATGCTCTCCAAGTCATCAACCTCCCTGGCGGTATTCCCGAGTGTAGCTCGGGTAAAGTTTCAGCACCACAAGTGGTAACCCCGAGCTACACTCGGGAATACCCTGCAGCGTTGCTCCGGGATTTCTTCTTCACTTTCCTTGTCCTGTGCTCCCGCGATGTCCCTCCTGCAGTGTCCCCTGCAATGTCCTCCGCGGATGCCGGCATCTGTCTTCTGGGTTCCGTTCCCTGCAATGTCAGGACATATGGGGAAGGAACGGCAGGAAATTTAAAAATGTGAAAAAGTGACATTCACTAAAAATACTAAAATCACATAGTAAAACATTATTGTATCAAAGCATTTCACATATATTTTGTCCCTAGTGCTTTGTCCTGTACCCTGCCTGCATTTTTACTTTTCTTTCTGCTTTGAAACTGAGAAAAGCATCCCTTTAGGTCAAAAGCGGTTTTAGACCAGCTAGAGAACAGCGATAGTAAATTAGAACCACTTGCAGAATTGAGTGATAATGATTTGTGGGGAAATTCATCATCAGACACTGAAAATGATTTTGCGACTTTGCTCAGTGATGTGCGAACTTGGTGCTATATTTCAAATTTCAGTGTTTTTGGTTTGATTATATTATTTCATAAAATGTATTATTATTATATTATTATTTTTTATGATTATTTATTAAATTCTAATTTATGATTTCGTGTTTCAAATTTTAACATACCCGGGATGTTTACTAGTCTCTTGTTCGGACAGATTTCAGTGAGTTATTCCTAAAAATTACAGGCCTACAATAAAAAAATACATATTTCCATGCAAAAAATTGTACCGCTTTGAGCACAGAAATATGGACATAATCATACCACTAGGGAGGCTACGGTTTGGTGGCTGACGTTTGGCAACTAGAACTTTCAGCTCCCTCTACAGATTTTCAATCAGATTAAGGTCTGGAGACTGGCTAGGGAACTCCAGGACTTTAATGTGCTTCTTCTTGAGCCACTCCTTTGTTGCCTTAACTGTGTGTTTTGGATCATTGTCATGCTGGAACACCCATCCACGACCCATTTTCAATGCCCTGGCTGAGGGAAGAAGGTTCTCATCTAAGATCTGACGGTACATTGCCCCGTCCATCGTCCGTTTGATGCAGTGCAGTTGTCCTGTCCCCTAGCATTAGCAGAAAAACACCCCCAAAGCAGAATGTTTCCACCACCATGTTTGACAGTTGGGATGGTGTTCTTGAGGTCATAGGCAGCATACCTCTTCCTCCAAACACGGCAATTTGAGTTGATGCCAAAGAGCTTGATTTTGGTCTCATCTGACCACAACATTTTCAACTAGTCCTACTCTGCATCATTCAGTGGCAAACTTCAGATGGCCCTGGACATGTGCTTTCTTGAGCAGAAGGACCTTGCGGGCACTGCAGGGTTTCAATCCTTGTCGGCGTAGTGTGTTACCAATTGTTTTCTTGGTGACTGTGGTCCCAGCTGCCTGGAGATCACTGACAAGATCCTCACATGTAGTTCTGGGATGATTCCTCACTGTTCTCATGATCATCCCACCTGTGCACCTGACTGCCTTCTTGTCCAGCTAATTAACCCTCCGTCTACCCCACTGCCCTTTGTCTGTGCCACCTGTCATGGATCGCACGGTCGACGCCACCAACATGCGACAATCGCATGACCGCGACTAACAGTAATACGTCCCGCCCACAGCGTCAGACCCCAGACCTTCTCACCAACTCGTGACTGAAGGACCGTCCGATCTAAAACCGCGGTGGGAGGCGCGTAACAAGGCCCCACCCAGCTGCACCCTGCACAGCGATTTTCCAGCTAATGGGCTACAATCGGTGCCTGCAGCCTGAATGCGCTTAATTACGCAACTAACCCTTTCAAACTGCCACCACCGTCTTTGGTACAGAGAAGACGGAAACTCTGTCAGAAATACACTATAATGATTGAAAAGTCACCTGTCCAACATGGTCAACTACAGGCCAATTGGGCAGGGAGTAAACAAACACAGTAGCGTCCCTTCAAAAGGCAGGAATTCATGAATTGCAGGTAAGCGCTTAAAAACAGTTTAACACTTTCAGAGAGAAAGATTTATTACTAAAAGAGTCAAACAGGTGCAATAAAATATTTACAAAGAGATGTCACAAAAAAAAATTATATATATATATATATATATATATATATATAAAGACACAGCAGAGATAATAGGAAGAAGATTACAGGGTTAAGTTACTTGCCCTTAGCCTGGGTTTGCAGATCCAAGTTGCAGAGCAGGATGATTCTTTATCTCCTCCTTCGATGTTATCTGGGAGACCTGTGTACAAAGCTAACCTTCAGGCTTGCAGCCTGTTCTTTTTTTAAAAGTCCCTCTCAAAGGGAGGGGGGCTCTGACTACACGTTTTGGGAGTGGTCAGTGGGAAACTCTGAATTAAACTAACAGCTTCATACCCCATGATATGAAACATACAGTTGACCTGAGGAATGTTCAATTCTCTTTCAAGTCCGGGAGAGAAGATATCTTATCTTGATGGGGGAGAAAGTTACACTTCGGCAAACTGCTGGCACCAAACTAGGGATGCTTAACCTGGGCTGACCTACACCATCTGTCAGGAGATAATGTTTGCCTCTCAGGAAGGGAGGGGTAGGGAATGAAGGCTGAGAAATGCTTCCACTAAGAGAAAAGAAAAAGCGGAACTCCGCATCCAACTCTGATGAGCAAGTTTGCTACACCATCGACTACCTGTGCAGCTGACTGCTCCCCTGTCTGACTGTCCTCACTATCCCCTCTTCCCCCACTGTCTCCTTGTCCATCCCACTATCCCTGCCCCCCTGCTCCCCCACTGAGCACCCCTGTCCCTCCAATTCTCTTTGCTGTGAACCAATGTTCCCTCTTTTACATACTAAGCACCAGTATCTCTCATTTCATCCCAGTGAACATCAATTTTTTTTTTTTTTGTCCGCAGATGCAAAGAGTCAATATTTGCAGTGTTGACACTTCTATTTCAAGACCTCTGCAATTTGCCCTGGCATGCTGTCAATCAACTTCTGGGCCACATCCTGACTGATGGCACTTCATTCTTGCATAATCAATGCTTAGAGTTTATCAGCATTGGTGTGGTTTTTTTTGTTCATCTGCCTCTTGAGAATTGACCACAAGTTTCCAATGAGATTAAGGTCTGGGGAGTTTCCTGGCCATGGACCCAAAATTTTGATGTTTTGTTCGCCAAGCCACTTAGCTATCACTTTTGCCTTATGGCAAAATGCTCCATCATACTGGGCAAGGCATTGTTCGTCACCAAACTGTTCATGGATGGTTGGGAGAAGTTGCTCTTGGAGGATGTTTTTGGAATATTCTTTATTCGTGGCTGTGTTCTTAGGCAAAATTGTGAGTAAGCCAACTCCCTTGGCTGAGAAGCAACCCCACACATGATTGGTCTCAGGATGCTTTACTGTTGGCATGACACAGGATTGATGGTAGCATCCGCCTTTTCTTCTGTGGACAAGGTTTTTTCTGGATGCCCCAAACAATCGGAAAGGGGATTCATTAGAAAAAATGACTTTACCCCAATCCTCAGCAGTCCAATCCTTGTACCTTTTGCAGAATATCAGTCTGTCCCGGATGTTTTCTTGGAGAGAAGTTGCTTTTTTGCTTCCTTTCTTGACACCAGGCCATCCTCCAAAAGTCTTCGCCTCATTGTGCGTGCAGATGCACCCATACCTGCCTGCTGCCATTCCTGAGCAAGCTCTGCACTGGTGGTGCCCCAATCCCACATCTGATTCAACTTTAGGAGATAGTCCTGGTCCTGGTGCTTGCTGGACTTCGCAACAATTGAACCTCTCTCCTTGAAGTTCTTGATGATCTGATAAATGGTTGACTTAGGTGCAATCTTAGTAGCAGCAATATCTTTGCCTGTGAATCCCTTTTTGTGCAAAGCTATGATGACTGCACGTGTTTCCTTGCAGGTAAATTAATAATTGTGTCATTTTCAAAGCTGTGCATTGCAAGCATTTGTCCCTAAACGCAAGTACAACTTGGTACAGCACTCGTCCCACTCCAAGCGTAGACTTGGATCGGCTTCAGGCAGCAGGGATGCTAGATGCTGCATGTACAAAGGAACTGTACAGACTAAGGCTTCATGCACACTGGGCTTAAAAAAATGCCACTTTTACAGTATTTTGGCTTTTTTTTCCCACCTGCATGCACACATAGGCGTTTACAGGAATATTAGAAGAGGAGCATTTACAGGCTGAAAAGAAAAACACCAAAGGCGCATTCAGGAGAGAGTCTGAAGAGCAAAAAAAATGCTAGATGTGCCTAATCGCTAGACATGTCTAGCATTTGAGCATTAATGAATTTCAATGACCAGAATAAATTATTGTTCCGACCAGTGGAATGCATTAATGCACCTAAATGCATGTGCAATATGAAACAATACTGTGTTTTTAAGCAGCATTTTTCCTGTCCGAAGTTTTGGCTTTCAGAGAGGCTAAACAGATACCCTGTGTGCAGGAGACCTAAAAGTTGTAGCTAGATAAATAATTTAACCACTATCCTACAGGGCACTTATACCCCCTTCCTGCCCAGGCCAATTTCCAGCTTTCAGGGCTGTTGCACTTTGAATGACAATTGCGCGGTGATGCAACACTGTACCCATATGAAATTTTTATAATTTTTTTGCGACAGATAGAGATTTATTTTGGTGGTATTTAATCACCTCTGGGTTTTTTATTTTTTCTTGAACAAACCAAAAACCACTGAAAAATTAAAAAAACAAAACGTTTTTTCTTAGTTTTTGTTATAAAATTTTGTAAATAAGTGATTTTTCTCCTTCACTGATGTGCGCTAATGAGGCTGCACTGATGGGCACTGATAGGCTGCTCTGATGGACACTGATAGGTGGCACTGGTAGGTGGCACAGATGGGCATTGACAGGCGTCACTGATGGGCACTGAAAGGCAGCACTCATATATGGCACTGATAGGCGGCACTGACTGGCACTGTTAAGCAGCACTGATAGGTGGCACTTACATGCACTGATAGGCGACACTGATGCACACTGATAGGTGGCACTGACTGCCACTGTTAGGCGGCACTGATAGGCAGCACTGACAGGCACTGATAGGCGGCACTGATGCACACTGATAGGCGGCACTGACTGGCATTGATAGGTGGCACTGACTGGCACTGATGGGTGACACTGAAAGGCAGCTCAGATGGGCACTGATATGTGGCATTGATGTGGCACTGATGGGCACTGAAATGTGGCACTGATGGGCACTGATGGACACTGACAGGTGGCGTTGCTGGGGCTACACAGATCATCAGGGCACACTGATTATCAGTGCTCTGATGATCTGTGTACATGTCCCCTCCAAGGAATGATGATTACCAGCTCTCCTCTCCTCACGAGCTGTCAGAGTGACAGCTCGTGAGGAGAGAAATGCAGATAACTGGCATTTCCCTGTTTACATGTGATCAGCTGTGATTGGACATCTTCGGCTCTTTCCATGGATCGGTGATCCGCTGTGTCCGAGGGACACAGCGCACCAACGATCTCCGCACTGCGTGCTCCGGGAGTCACGCATGTGCGGTTAGAATGGGAGGACATCATATGGCGTCCACCCAGAACGAGAGAACTGCTTTGCATCCATTATATTACTATATGGTGGGCGGGAGGCGGTTAATCCTCTTTTTATTAACCACTTAAGAGCCGCCCTACATGTACTGCATACGGAAGGCCTGTGCAGGCACAAAGACTAGTACGTTGCTGCTTGCTCCCAGGTATACGGCAAGCGCATGCACCCCCCACCATCAGCACCCGCTTTGATTGTACACAGCGTGAATCTGTCAGCAAGTTCCAGCCAATCATTCATGCCTGGGACCTGCTAATCGGCTTTGTCCAATTACAACCCAGATAACTGTGTTGACAATCAACACAGGGCTCTGTACAGAGGGAATAATCTCTCTCTGTTTCTTGTTCCTATAAAGCAGGATTAAGAAACAAAGAGATTTGTAGTAAAAAACAGCACACATTACACATTGTTAGGCACACATTTAACCCTTGATCGCCCTAGATGTTAACACATTCCCAGCCAGTCATTAGTACAGTGAGTACAGTATAGTATTATCACTGACCACTGAATTAGTGTCACTGGAAATGTCAGTGTCTGCATCAGATTGCCTGTCACACTATCACAGCCCCATTATAAGTTGCTGAATATCACCATTAGTAGTATGAAAAAAAAATTCATATATATACACCATAGGTTGTACATGCTAAAACCCTCACGAAAACCAATCAATATACACTTATTGGGATTTTTTGTTCCAAAGACATGTAGCAGAATACATTTTGGCCAAAATTTATGAAGAAATTTTGATTTTTTTTGTTGAATTTGTTTTATAGCAGCAAGTAAAAAATATTGGGTGTTTTTTTAAAAAATGTTCTTTTCACTTATATTGCAAAACATACAAAACCCAGTGGTGATCAAATACCACCAAAAGAAATCTCTATTTGTGAGAAATAAAGATATACACTAGCGCAGTGCCGAATAGCAAAACATGGCCTGGTCATGATGGAGGTAAAACCTTCCAGTGCTGAAGTGGTTACTGAAGCTTCTTAGTCATGTTTCTGCCTTTATTATGATACATTTTCCTATATTTTAAAATTAAATTGTACAGTAGGTAGACACTATGCCTCTTGTAGACCCATGTTCATTTTAAACAATTGACCTGCTCCTATTTACATTAGATTTAAATTATAAATATAATTATATTTAGTATAATAAAAAATTATAGTAATTATACATGATAAATTACTGTATAATTCGCTCCATAAGACGCACCTAGGTTTTAGAGGAGGAAAACAAGAAAAAAAAATATTCTGAACCAATGGACTGCAGACATAGTACAGGAAATGACAAGAGACTGCAGACATACTACAGGAGATGACAATAGACTGTGGACACAGTACAGGAGATGACTAGGGACTGCGCACACAGTTTAGGGGCAGAATTAGGGGCGGGGCGGGTCAGGGCAGGGTAGGGGTTGGGTGGGGCAACTGGTGGCGAGCAATTCTTAAGGCCTGGCTAGTAGCTCAGGACTTGAAATTTTGAGCCCTAAACTAAACACTATATTTACACTGTTGTACATTAGATAGTACTGTTCACTCTATATTCTATTTTGTTTGTTACATAGTCCAAACTGCTGTGCTGTATATGTTAGATTGCCCTGACCACTGCATTATTTACACTGTGTTGTAGTTCCCAACAAATGTTAAAAAGTTCTTTTTTAGGTAGGATCAGACAAAGTGTTATATTTTGTGTGCAAAAAGCATATGTGATGGAAACATTTCCTTCTTTAACCACTTGCCTATCAGGTACTTTCACCCCCTTCCTGTCCAGGCCAATTTTCAGCTTTCAGTGTTGTTGCACTTTGAATGACAATTGCGCGGCCATGCAACACTGTACCCGTATTAAATATTTATATTTTTTTGCACACAAATAGAGCTTTATTTTGGTGGTATTTACTTGCCACTGGGGGTTTTATTTTTTGCACTATAAACAAAAAAGAGCAAAAAAATTAAAAAAAAAGGTTTCTTTGTTTCTATTACAAAATTTTGCAAACAATTTTTCTCTTTCACTTATGTACATTGATGAGGTTGCAGTGAAAGGTACTGATAGGTGGCACTGTTGAGGCAGCACTGATAGGTAGCACTGATGGGGCAGCACTGGTGGGCATTGATGAGGAGGCACTGATAGGCCTCACTGATGGGTGGCACTGACTGGAGGCACTGAGAGATGGCATGGACTGGCAGCACTAACTAGTGGCACTGCTGGGCATTGATGGGTGCCACTGAGTGGCACTGCCGGGTGGCACTGTTGGGCAGCACTGATTATCAGTGCAGATCTCCCCTGTCACATTTGCCGGTTATTGGCTGTACTTTCCTCACGCTGTGACAGTGTGAAGAAAGTGCTCCGGATAACCGGCAACTGTATTTACATTGTGATCTGCTGTGTCATTGGACACAGCTGATCACATGGTAAAAGGCCATTGTGATTGGCCTTCTACCTAATCTCATGATCAGCTGGGTCTGGAGGACACAGCAATCACCGACACCGCACCGCTGGGGGCACTCAGGGGGCGTGTTCTAGGAGGACGTCCATGGACGCCCTCCCAGAACTGGACAACCGTGCAGTTGCCATCTTTTGGCTATGGCACGGTTGGGAAGCGGTTAAAATGATCATTTGTGCCAAGGTTTATATGTATCTGATAGACTAGCACAATAATTAAGGCATATTTGTGGGTACAAGAACTGCAACATGTGTGTAAGTGCTGTGAAAAAGTATTTGACCCTTCATGATTTTTTTTGCATATTTGTCAGACTTATATGATTCAGATCATCACATTTAAATATTACACAAATCATGAATGAACTGTGATTAACCACATTTTTTGGAAGGCTGTGTTAAATTTTACTTGCCACACCTAGGCCTGATTAATGCCAGACTGATGGAATCAAGAACCAGTTGAAAACCATTATCATTATGAGCACAACAACTCATCCAAGAGGTCATAAAAGAACCCAGAACATCTAAAGAACATCAGGCCTCACTTGTATCAGTTAAGGTCAGTGTTCATGATTCAACTATAAGAAAGAGGCTGGTAAAAATGGCATTTATGGGAGAGTTTTAAGGTGACAACCACTGCTGCCCAAAAAGAACACAAAGGTTCGTTTCAAGTTTGCCAAAAAACATTTTGATTATACCCAAGACTTTTGGGCAAATATTCTGTAGACTGATGAGACAAAAGTTGAACTTTTTGGAAAGTTGGCGTAAAACTAACACAGCATTTCATAAAAAGAACATCATACCAATAGTCAAACATGGTGGTGGTAGTGTGATGCTCTAGGGATGCTTTGCAGCTTCAGGACCTAGACAACTTGCTATAATTGATGGAATCATGAATCCTGTGCTCTATCAGAAAATCCTGAAGGAGAATGTCCAGCCTTCAGTTTCTGACTTCAAGTTCAAGCACACTTGGGTTATGCAGCATAACAATGATTCAAAACACACAAGCATGTCCACCTCTGAATGGCTAAAAAACAAAACAAAATGAAGGTTTTGGAGTGGCCAAGTCAAAGTCCAGACTTAAATCCAATTGAGGCGCTGAGGGCGTTCATTCTACGAAGCGAAGAGGGCCAAAATTCCTCCACAGAGATGTGGAAGACTCATTGTCAGTTATCGCAAACCCTTGATTGCAGTTGTTGCCACCAAGGGTGGCACAACCAGTTATTAGGTTTAGGAGGCAATTACTTTTCACACAGGGCCAAGACGGTTTGGACAGTTTTTTCACTGAAATCATCATTTAAAAACTGCATTTTGTATTTACTCTCTTTACAGTATCTGTGTGTGTTAGAAGCCTTCCTTAATCTAATATCCAATATCTGCTTATTAACATTACTATCATAATTATCGAGTTGTTATATTTTTATTTGTTCTAGACTGAGTAAGTACACCCCTCACATTTTTGTAAATATTTTATGATATCTTTTCATGTGACAATACTGAAGAAATGAAACTTTGCTACAATGTAAAGTAGTGAGTGTACAGCTTGTATAACGGTGTAAATTTGCTGTCCCCTCAAAATAACTCAATACACAGCCATTAATGTCTAAACCGCTGGGAACAAAAGTGAGTATACCCCTAAGTGAAAATGTCCAAATTTGGCCCAATTAGCCATTTTCCCTCCCTGGTGTCATGTGACTCGTTAGTGTTACAAGGTCTCAGGTGTAAAGGGGAAGCAGGTGTGTTAAATTTGGTGTTATTTCTCTCACTCTCTCATACTGGTCACTGGAAGTTCAACTTGGCACCTCATGGCAAAGAACTCTCTGAGGATCTGAAAAAAGAATTGTTGCTTTACATAAAGATGGCCTAGGCTATAGGATGATTTCCAAGACCCTGAAACTGACCATACAGCGGTTTAAACAGGACAGCTTCCACTCAGAACAGGCCTCGCCATGGTCGATCAAAGAAGTTAAGTGCACGTGCTCAGCGTCATATCCAGAGGTTGTCTTTGGGAAATAGACATATGAATGCTGCAAGCATTGCTGCAGAAGTTGAAGGGGTGGGGGTCAGCCTGTCAGTGCTCAGACCATACGCTGCACACTGCATCAAATTGATGTGCATGGCTGTTGTCCCAGAAGGAAGCCTCTTCTAAAGATGATGCACAAGAAAGCCTGCAAACAGTTTACTGCAGACAAGCAGACGTTGGACATTGATTACTGGAACCATGTCCTGTGGTCTGATGAGACCAAGATAAACTTATTTGGTTCAAATGGTGTCAAGCGTGTGTGACGGCAACCAGGTGAGGAGTACAAAGAGTACAAAGTAGTTAAGTGTATTATTTACCATATAAGCGCAGGAGGTTATTTTCTGTTATTTATTTGTGTACTCTTACCATCGCACTTCCTGCTGCAGATTATGGATATTTTTGGATTTATTGATAGTAGACCTGTTAACATTGAGGAGGTCTTCTCTAAATCTCCCAATGATCCTAATAGTGACCTAGAAACTCAGTTTAGGAGACTAGGTCACCTTATGGAGAAAAAAGTCACCACTTGGTGGGACATGATTACGCATGAGAGATACCTCAAAGATAAATTAGTCCCAAGACGTCTAAGATGGGACGTCCCCATCAGTGATGGGTTATTAGACACGGAAGATAGGGATGAGTGGTTTAATTTTTTCCAAGAAAGAGGGCTAGAATTGGTCAAATTCCTCCTTAAGAGGAAACAGAAGAAAATGAAACATTTAGATACAATGATTAATGATATCAAATGTAAATTAGACCCCCTCAAAGATAATTCTGAGGTTATTAATCTCACAAATAGATTATATAAGGAAAAAGTAGACCAAGAGGTAAAATGTAGAAAGATTAATACATATCATAGAGACCTTAATGACTTCCATAAAGATCAGGTTTTTAAGTGGCAAAATTCCCTAGCCGAGACCGAAGTAGCATCTATTAGCACTACACCAGTCAAAGAAATTAGATTCACTACCAATCAAGGATTTTCGAATTCTTCAAATAATGGTTCTAGAAACCCCCATAATAATCCACCTAATCGACCTATGAACCATACCCCTAAAAAAGGATGGCAACCACGTAATGGTGGTACATTTAAGAAAAAACCTTTCAAAAAGGGTAAACAATGGAAATCAAATAATTACACACAGGGAAATGATTACCAGCAACCCTTGTACCATGAATTTCCTAGACATGATCATCATTCGTATAATATACCTCCTAGACATGATCACTATTCCTATGAAGCCCCACCCCGATCATATCATAGACCTTCGTATGGTAGAAGCCCTGGTCCATACTATGATCAAGCGAACCACTACCATCCTCATACTAGTAGTCCGATACCTACTTATAATCGGTATGAACCATTGAGAACTCAGCATACCGAACCCTCGAGACCTCAATATAATGAAGGTTTTTTAGAGAGGGGGCAGAACCAACCTCAGCCCTGTCCGGAGAAATTCCGACAGAGGAGGGGATGCAGAGGGGGTTGGAAGGCCCAAAAGAAAAAGAGAATTGTAGGTGAAGGAGTGTTCAATTTAAGCCCAGTCACACTTACTACCAAAGAGCTGCTAGTGTTAGATAAAGGTTTGAAATATGCCCCTCCTAAAGCTGCCAATGGTTTTAATGTTTATCTAGACACTCTAAAATATGTCAGAAAACTTAATATTAAGAAACATTTCTGTGGTTTGCCAGGAGCCAAGAATGTTATATCGAGTGCCTGCAGTGATGATTTTATCCATACTGGATTAAGGAATAAATCTTTATTCAATCACCAGGTGGCCAATAATAATCAAATAGAGGTATTTAAAAAGATGGTCAATATGGATATGAAGAATTTAAATTTTGGTAAAGTGGGGCAAAACAAAGCATTATATATTGGACAGCAGAGGCTGTCCAAAAGGGACAATATATTTATCAGACCCGCTGATAAAGGGGGAAGCATAGTGATACTCGCTAAGGAGTATTATGAAAAGGAACTGGAATCCCAATTAGGGGATACCACTACGTATCTCCCTTAATCCAAAGACCCCACCCATCAATTTAGAAAGGATCTTGCAATATTGGTTAAGAAAGGAAAGGATAATAAGATACTAAATAAAAAAGAAGCTCTATATTTAGTCCCAGATGTATGCAGAATACCAGTTATCTATACTTTACCCAAGATGCACAAAGACCCTCTGAATCCACCAGGACGACCCATTGTCAATGGGATCCAATCTGTTATGTCTAGGATGGGTCAATATATCAATATATTTCTCCAACCCCTGGTTAAAAAAACTAGGGCCTATCTGAGAGACACCAAGCACCTTATACAATTATTAGATGGCATTAATAGTAATGATGGTATTCTGCTTGCCAGTGCAGATGTGTCTGCTCTGTATACCATCATTGACCATGAGGATGCAGTGGACTCAGTAGGATGGGGTATTAGAGAATTTAGTGACCTTCAATGGTCACAGAGGAAATTCATCTTGGAGAGTTTAGAGTACTGCCTCTCCCATAACTACTTCTGGTATAAGAAGCAATTCTATAGACAAATGAAAGGAGTGGCTATGGGGGCAAGGTTTGCCCCCAGTGTGGCCAATTTATTTATGGCCCACTGTCAGGAATCAAGGAATGACCAGAAAGGTGTGGACTGGCACAGGGAAACGCAGGTCTCAGGTACAATATAATACAGGTTATTATTAGCCACCCAGATATATATCTATATAAACGCACAGTGAGCAAACCAACCTTCCACTAATCTTTAGGAGGTGCAGGAACACAGGCGTAGTCAGGGCTGGAGAGGTGGAACGGTCAGGCCGGCCATAGGGTTCTGTAATGACCGTTTGGTGGTACCTCTAGCGGTCCTCAGGGCAGGATTCCCCAGGGCGCGGAGTCTAAGCCCCAGTCTGCCTTTTCACCAGAGCCCCTGATGGTGGGGATGGACTTGGCGCAGGACTGAGACCAGGTCGCGGCCCCTGAGTACCCCTGCTAGTGGTAGAGGGATCCGCCAGAGATATGTGCAGGTACGGCTGGATCCGTGCAGGATGGATGGATGGCAGAGTAGTTAGCGTGGTCAGACAAGCCGGGTCGGTAACGGTGGAGGCAGATCAGTACAGAGCAGCAGGCAAAGAGTAAACGGGTCACAAGCCAAGGTACAGCAACAGGAGGTCAAACAGCATAGGAGTAGGCAGAAGAATAGTCAGGGATGAGCCAGTAGTCAGAACAGGAGACGGTCAACAGAGATCAGGATCAAGCTGGGTCAGCAACGAAGCAGGAACACAGGATACAGGTACAGAGGCTCATGGGAAAACATACACCAAGGCCCAGAGCACAGACCTGGTCATGCCTTATATACACCTTTCTGTAATCAGCCCCAGGTTTGGCTGATTGTGAGCTTCTGGCTGCTAAGAGCACCCGCTGGTCAGCTCTGGTACTGCAGCCCACACGGCAGGAGAGTCCCACCACTAGTGCTGAGAGCACCCGCTGGTCAGCTCTGGTACTGCAGCCCACACGGCAGGGGAGTCCCACCACCAGTGCTGAGTCCATTCCTGACACCCACTGGGAAGAGGAGGCAGTATATCATATTTCCCCAGGACAATTGCTCTTGTACAAAAGATATATCGACGATGTTGTCATTATTTGGGATGGATTGGAATCTGATTTATTGAATTTTTTAAATCAGTTGAATATCAGTGATAAAAATATTAAGCTTTCGTGGGAGGTGAGTGCTACAACTATAAATTTTTTGGATTTATGTATTTTTATTAAAGATAACAATCTGCATACCAAAACCTTTTTCAAAAAAGTCGATCGTAATGGATATATTCCATTAGATAGCTGCCATTTTCCTCCTTGGCTAATGAATATCCCTAAAGGTCAATTGGTAAGACTTAGAAGGAATTGTACAGATATTAAGGACTATTATGAGCAAGCCAGTATTATGGAAGAAAGATTTTGTAATAAAGGTTACTCTAGAGAAATTATAAAAAATAAGATTGTCGAAGTGGGAATGACTGCGAGAAGTAATTTCCTTACGGATAAACATAGAATAGAAGTTTTTGAGGATCAAATGGCAATTATCCTAGACTTCACTAGTAATTATAAACAAATAGAAAAAGTATTTAAACGACATTGGCCGATTTTAAAAACTGATCCTATCCTTTCTAAATTATTACCTTCTATACCTAAATTTATATATAGGAAGGCCCCTTCCCTTAGGTCTAAATTGGACCGTAATGTACTAGACCCCCCCATTAAGAGTTTGAAAGTCACTTTTCTTGATCAGAAAGGGTTTTTCCCGTGCAAAATATGCTATGCCTGTAAGGCCACAAAGGGTTTGAACCCTAGATTGAGTTCATTTACAGCTACTAGCAATGGGAGAACCTTTCAGATTAAAGACTTTATATCTTGCAGGACGGAGGGGGTCGTTTATGTCCTCCAATGTGGATGTGGTCTGCAATATGTGGGAAGGACAAAAAGACCTTTGTGGGTTCGGCTGAGAGAACACATCCATAATATAAAGAAGGGTTTCCTAAACATAGTTTATCTAACCATTTTCGGCTTTTTCATAACCAAGATCCCTCAAGTCTGAGATTCTGGGGAGTGGAGAAATTTCAGAAACACTGGAGAGGGACCCATAAAGTGAGGTCTTTGAGTCAGGCGGAATCTAAATATATCTAAGGGACTTAATATTGAGTTTGATTTGAACTGTTTTATCAGTGATCGCTAATTTTCTGTATGCTGTTTTATATTTTTATATTTATATTTAATATCCTGTTATGTATTAGAAGTGAATGTCCATGCATGATTACAAGGGAGTGATTTATTCTTATTCTATTTTTATTTTTTTATATTTTAATTTTGCATTCCACTTCTATATTTATTCTTTTTACTGGTAATTTTCTTATTTTCCCAATTATTATATTTTATGCAAATGAGGCATGTCACGCTTGTATGGACATGTCGCAATTAGGATTTTATTATCTAACTTTTATTAAAGTATGTGGTTTTCCACATCTATTTTTATGTTTTTTTTCATGATTGATATGCCTTGTATTGGTATTTATAAGTTGCCTGGCTTATTTCCAGTCATAAGCGTTTTTTTCCCCATTGCGAGTATTAGATCCAATAGGAGAATGCATTGAATATTGAACTAAGAAAATATGGCCGCAATTGTACCGCCCATCATCTCTGATTGGCGCGGTTCCCGGCCTTTATAAGGAAGTACTGTTGGCCAATCACGCTGTCCTGACGAAGTCACGAGTTACGTGACGCAACGCGTCGGCGGCAATAGCGTGGTGACGTACTTCCGGCGTGATGCCATTTTGGAACACCTTTTTGATCATGCTGTACACCCAGCTTACTGCAATAATCTGGATACAGGCTGCTGCTATGTGAGTGTATTTATCTCTTTTTTGGCTTATTGTTACTGTGCCATTAAAAGCAGTAATACACTATGAGGATTGTGTTCTTTTCTTAAACTTATGAGCATATGAGCTTTGACACCTGAGGAGGGTGTATTCCGTTTGCCCATTGGTCCGACTACTGTGTATGTGATGACTGCCCATACTATCCTACCTGAGGAGCCATCGGTTTGAGGGATCCAGAGGTGATCTACATTTGCTTTGTGGCCCTGTGGGGTCGTAGAGTGGAAGTGAGAGGCCATTGTAGCCATACCACTTGGGATCACGTTTGGAGTGTGCTGTGATTCACCTGCACGTCTTGAAATAACAGCATTTGTATGAACTGTGGACACTTTATTTTGCGCAAAGCCATTGTTATCTGTTTGGTTTGTCCTGCAGATATCCACCTGGTCTTCATTGAGTACCCTTTGGGTACCAGGGGTCACTGCCTCTCTCATATCCCATGTGGATTTGGGTCATTTGTTACCCCGTTTGCTAAATCATTTCTATTATTTTATGTATATCACTTTCTATATCTCTGGAGTGTTTTTTTATTATTAGTTTTAGCGCTGCATCACTTTTATATGTGTTTTTACTATTGCCCTTATCTGGTATGGGATAGATGCTGGCTGCTTTCTAGTTAAGTGTATTATTTACCATATAAGCGCAGGAAGATATTTTCTGTTATTTATTTGTGTACAAAGACAAGTGTGTCTTGCCTACATTCAAGCATGATGGTGGGAGTTTAATGGTCTGGGGCTGCATGAGTGCTGCCGACACTGGGGAGCTACAGTTCATTGAGGGAACCATGAATGCCAACTTGTACTGTGATGTACTGAAGCAGATCATGATCCCCTCCCTTCAGAGACTGGGCCGCAGGGCAGTATTCCAAAATGATAACGACCCCAAACACACCTCCAAGATGACCACTGCCTTGCTAAAGAAGATGAGGGTAAAGGTGATGGACTGGTCCAGCATGTCTCCAGACCTACTGTAAACCCTATTGAGCATCTGTGGGGCATCCTCAAATGGAAAGTGGAGGAGCGCAAGGTCTCTAACACTCACCAGCTCCGTGATATCTTCTTGGCAGAGGACTCCAGTGGCAACCTGTGAAGCTCTGGTGAACTCAATGCTCAACAGGGTTAAGGCAATGCTGGAAAATAATGGTAGTCACACAAAATATTGACACTTTGGGCCAAATTTGGACATTTTAACTTAGGGGTGTTGTCAGGGTCCTCTCAATGGCAGAAGTTCTGGAAGATCTGGCATTTCTGCCAGTACTCTGCGTGGCCACAGACGCACGCATCAGCCTCAGTTTTGTGCCAGATGGCCTTTATAAGGAGGCTCATCACTTCCTCAAGTTGCTGGATGATCTCTAGCTCCCTGTGCCTTGTTCCTGTTTCCTGTGATTGTGACCTGTGATTTCCTGATACCGACTCAGCTTGCTCCTGGACCTGTCTACTCTGATTTACCTCGATCTGACCTCGGCTTTGCTTACGGATACTCTCTTTCTCACTCCTCTGTGTATGGCCTGGGCTATCCCATCTGACTACGTCTGCTCTGATTCCCCCCTGGTACCTGACCTCGGCTTGAACCGGCTACCCAGTAAACATCTAAATCCCGGAAGGGCTTGCATACTACGCACTGCCGCCTCTTGTCTGCAGACCTATCTCCGTGCACCAGCTGTGCTTCTGAGTGGACCACCAACCAGCACTCCTACAGGTGACCTGTGCAACTTGGGGCCTGACTTCCGCTGTCCCACTCTCAGGGGAGTCCGGAACTTAGCCGCAAGGGAAACCCTCTCTCCATTGGCCTCCATTACCAGGTATGTGATAGTATCATCCAGCCAGTATGTCCGAGGCCGAGAGAGGCGCTTCCGCACTAGAGGCCCTGTGCCAACAGATGACGGCACTTACCCAAGCTAGAAGGGCATCTTCACTCCCTATCTACGTCCGCGGACCAGGATCCCTCTGCCAGTTCCAACCCAGTAGCCGCACCTGCCAGTCAGTCTCCTGCCACCACTCCTGCTATAGTGTTACCACCTCCGGAACCCAGAGTTCCTACTCCTGAAGTTTTCTTGGGGATCGGCGTAAGTTCAGAGCTTTCAAGAATGCCTGTGAAATATATTTTGCTCTGCAACCCAGGACCTTTTCTCTGGAAGCGGTCAAGGTCGGGTTTATCATCTCCCTCTTGTCTGAAGAACCTCAGTCTTGGGCACATAGTCTTCTGGAGCAAAAGAGCCCAGCACTCAATTCAGTGAGTGAATTCTTTGAAGCCATGTCTGCCCTCTACGACGATCCCCAGAAGACCTCCACTGCTGAGTCCGCCCTCCATGCTCTACTAAAAGGTTGGCGGCTTGTGCAGGACTACATAGTGGAGTTCCGTAAATGGTCTGCAGACACCGGTTGGAACAATGCAGCATTGAAGTACCAGTTCCGTCTATGCCTGTCCGAGTCCCTCAAGGACGAGTTAGCTAGGGTGGAAGCTCCCTCCTCCTTGGAGAACCTTATCCTGCTCGCTACTCAGTTGGATCAGTGTCTATGGGAAAGACACGCTGAGCGTACTCAGACCTTTTGGCCCACTTGGGTTCTGCCAAAAGTTCCAGGACCAACGGCTCCTGCCCTTACTCCGCGACCCATCAACACTTCGGAGGTAGAACCTATGCAAATCGGCCTCCTCTGACCTGCCCTAACTCCGGAAGAAAGGCTTTGCAGACAGCAAGGCAACATCTGTCTTTACTGTGGGGCCACGGGCCACTTCCTGCGTAACTGCCCAGTCCGACCAAGTAAGTCCAGCCAGCCCCATCCTTCGTACCTTCAGCTATCCGGGACTTTAACCTCCCATGTCATTCTCCCCATGTCTTTGCAGGTGGCTGGAAGGGACGTCAAGTTGCGGGCAGTCGTTGACTCGGGAGCTTGTAGCTGTTTCTTAGACATCCAATTGGCCAAGGACTTAAACATCCCTCTTCTGCCTAAGAAACAGAGACTTGACGTCTTACTTGCGATGGCACTACTCCGAGTTCCGGACCTGTTACCCAGGAAACCATTCCTATTCTTGCAACCACCAACTCTGGCCATCAGGAGTTTATTCGTTTAGACGTGATCATATCCCCCATGTTTCCAGCCATCCTAGGAACACCCTGGTTGCAAGCCCACAACCCACAGATCAATTGGCCCAAGAAGGAAATCATCTTTTCTTCAAAATATTGTCTACAACACTGTGGTGCCCCTGCTCTCACCAATTCTTCTGTATGTCTCTCAGTCCAACCACCACCAGGGGCCAGTCAATCAGTTCTCTCCGCCTACCACGACTTCCTTGACGTATTTGATAAGAAGAAGGCCAACACATTGCCTTCTCATCGGTCTTATGATTGCCCAATTGAGTTGTTCCCAGGGGCAGAAATACCATTTGGGCAAATTTTCCCATTGTCTGAACTTGAATTGGAAGCCCTCCGGCACTATCTAGACGAGAATCTCGCTAAAGGATTCATCCGCCCCTCTTCTTCTCCTGCCAGGGCTGGTATTTTCTTCGTTGAAAAAAAGAATCGGTCTCTCAGACCTTGCATTGACTACAGGGAACTTAATAAAATTACCATTAAAATCCGGTATCCTCTTCCTCTGGTGCCCGAGTTGTTTCAGAGATTTTGAACAGCCCGAGTGTTCACTAAATTGGACTACAATTTAGTCCGTATAAGAGAGGGCAATGAGTGGAAGACCGCCTTCAGAACACGCTTCGGACATTTTGAGTAACTAGTGATGCCGTTTGGGCTATGTAATGCCCCTGCTACATTTCAACACTTTGTGAACGACATCTTTAGAGAGTACCTTGACCTTTTTGTGATTGTCTACCTGCACGATATCCTAATTTTCTCTATATCACTGGAACTCCATCGTGATCACGTTAGGAAAGTGCTAAACACTCAAAGGATGCTTGGCTTGCACGCCAAGGTGGAGAAGTGTTAGTTTGAGAAGCAGTCCAGCAGCTCATAATTTCCACCGAGGGAATCTCCATGGACCCTCAGAAAGTATCTGCTATCCTGGATTGGCCAGCACCTTCACACAGGAAAGGGGTCCAAAGATTCATGGGTTTCACCAACTTCTATCGGAAATTTATTAAGGGCTTTTCCACAATCATTGTCCCTATTACTCAACTCACCTGCCAGCAAACATGTTTTTGCTGAAGCCAGGAAGCTCAAAAAGCATTTGAGCAATTAAAAGATCAGTTCACCTCTCCTGTGTTACAGCATCCAGAGCCAACACTCTCCTTCATCCTGGAGGTGGACGCATCTGAAGTTGCTACAGAAGCCGTACTCTCCCAGCACCAGGACCCAAAGGCTCTGCTTCACCCAATAGCCTTTTGTTCTAGAAAATTGAGCCAAGCCGAAAGGAACTATGATGTGGGTGATAGGGAACTTTTAGTGATTAAGATAGCCTTCAAAGAATGGAGATATCTCTTGGAAGGAGCCAGCCACCCAATTATGATTTTCACAGATCATAAAAATCTGGAGTATCTAAGGTCCGCCAAGTGCCTAAGACTTCGACAGGCTAGCTGAACTTTATATTTCTCCAGGTTTATTTTCCACATAACCTACCCAGCCCAGGATCCAAGAACGGGAAGGCAGATGCCCTTTCCCGTATGTTCCAATTCATATGTTCCTTATCCGTTCCTAATTGGGATGGAGAAGGATTGCTCATTTGATCATCTCCCTATAAATTTAGACCAGTTTATGGGGGAAGTCACAGATGGGGGTACAATCACAGATGGGGCATTTTCCTACGTGAGTGCGAAACAGCAGTTAAACACAGCAGTGTAACTAAAGCAGCAAGAAGCTATAACAAAGAACTCTATGGCACTCTGGATGGACTGCAAGCAAAACACCCTGGGAAACATCTCCTACAGGTCTGATTCCCACTCCATCTACCTTTTAATATGCCCCCTCTACTCCTTTTCATATTACTATCCTCTGTTCTCAAAATCTAATTTCTTTACCCCTCTGCTCCACCCCAAAACTTATACATATCACCCTCGCTTCTACCATCTCCCTACTACTGCTCTCATCACCTCCTGCTAATACTTAACTCACCTGCTGACCAAAACACCAGGACAGGAAGGCATGTGCACACATAGTCATCCTGCTCCCATCTTACTTTCCTCACCCTCCTTCTCCTAACCTTTGGGGATATCTCCCTGAAGCCTGGTCCTCCAGTATCTCCCCCCACACCAGGCACTTCTTCCTCCAGGAATAGCTGCAACCCACTCAATTTAATCTCAGTTCCCATGCTCCTTAACACCACCCTCCCTTTTTCATGTGCATATTGGAATGCCTGCTCTGTCTGTAATAAGTTCACCTCTGTCCATGACCTTTTTGTCTCCCAGTCTCTTAACCTACTAGCAATTACAGAAACATGGCTTCAAGCATCAGATTCTCCCGCAGCACTTTCCTATAGAGGCCTCCACTGGACTCACTCACCCAGACCCAGTGGTCGGAAAGGAGGTGGAGTTGGTTTGCTTCTATCCCCACTGAGCACCTTTCTAGTTATCCCTACCCCTTCCTCTCTATCCTCTTCTTTTGAGACTCACTGCATTTGGCTGTTTTCTCCCATTTCTCTGAGGATTCCAGTGATCTACCGTCCTCCTGGACCAGTGTCACGCTTTGATGACTTCTCTGCCTGGCTACCCTACTTTCTCTCTTCTGAAATATCCACTATCATTCTTGGAGATTTTAACATCCCCATTAATGTGAACAATGCAGCTACATCCCAACTCTTTAACCTAATCTCAGCTTTTGCCTTAACACAATGGACACAGTCCTCCACACACTCTGATAGGAATATACTAGACCTTGTTTTCTCCCATCATTGCATTCCCTACAACCTTTATTATTATTATACAGGATTTATATAGCGCCAACAGTTTGCTCAGCGCTTTACCTCACAAATGTCCCCTTTTCTCTCTCAGATCACAATCTCACCCTTTCACAGTGTCCTCATCTTCAAATGCCTATCCCTGCAAGGAGCAAACAATTACCCACAGAAACCTTCACAACTTTAACCCTTCTCTTTTCTACTCTGACCACCTCTATGACAGAATCCCTCCCCTGTCCTGTCCTGGCTACTTCTGTCTACAACAGTTCACTTTCATCCTCACTAGACTCACTTGCTCCTCTAACTACATGAAGAATCAGGCCCCGACCATTACAACCTTGGCAGACTGATGATACCAGAAATCTTAAGAGACATAGTCATGCACTGGAGCAATTGTGGCATAAAACCAAATCCCAGCAAGCATTCACCTTGTATAAATCTGCTTTCTTAAAATACAATTCCTGCCTCCATGCTGCCAAACAAGCCTACTTTGTCATTTTTATTAATACCTGGTCATCCAGTCCTCGTCCTCTCTTATCTACTTTTAACTCTCTACTTTCTCCATCTCCACCCAGTAACTCATGCACTGCTTACGAGATTGCCAATAACTTCAAAAAACAAGATTGTGTAGTGGAGAATCCCCTACAAATTGCATCAGAGATCTATCCCACTTAGCATATCTCATACTAAAAATCCCTCAACACTTTCCTCTTTTGACCTTGCTACTACTGAAGAGGTTACTAAAGTTTTCTCAGAAGCCCATCTCACCACCTGCTCCCTGGATCCTGTTCCCTCACAACTACTATGGTCACCCTCTTCTTCTATCCTGTGCTCCCTCACTCACATCTTCAATCTATCCCTCTCTACTGGCACCTTCTCTTCCCCTCCCCTCTAAAGCATGCACAGATCACTCCCATACTTAAAAATCCCTCACTGGACCCCACCAACATGAACAACTTAAGACCCATCTCCCTGCTCACATTTACCCCTAAACTCTTAGAATGCTTAGTCTACAATCGCCTGAGCTCCTACCTGTCAGCACCTGTGGTAGTGAGCTCTTAATCCACAGCTTGGGGTTCCCCAGGGCGCAGAGTCTAAGCCCCAGCCTGCTTGTTCACCAGAGCCCCTGATGGTGGGGATGGACTTGGATCAGGCTGGAACCAGGTCGCGGCCCCCAGGTACACCCAGCTGAGGTAGAAGAGACCGCTAGCAGGAGCAGGGTACAATGGGAGTAGACTCAGGAGATCCAGTAGGCAAGCCAAGGTCAGGACAGGCGGAAGACAAGTGATGTCAGGAACGAAGCCGGGGTCGGTACACGGATAGACAATATAGGAGGAATGTCAAGGACAAGCCGGGGTCGGTACACAGATATACTTGAACGGATTCTCAGAGGAACACAGGGGAGCTCAGACAACAACGTTGCTCAGGCAAAGTGAGACAGACTGAGCATGTCTTAAATAGACAAGCCAGCTAGGAGGCGGGCCAGGAAGTGATGAAAGGGAAGCACATAAAACCCTCGGAATAGCAGATGACGCCCATAGGTGAGCACAGGGAAACATACATGTGAAAGAACAGCAAGGAGGTAAGACAAAACAAACAAGAGGCTGCAGGCTAACTTGTGACAGTACCCCCCATCTTACGAGGTCTCCCCGCTGTTTTAGGGCCAGGCTTAAGGGGAAACTTCCGATGAAAAAATTCCACCAGACGGGGAGCAGAAACATCAACAGAAGGAATCCAACACCTCTCCTCAGGACCATATCCCTTCCAGTCAATAAGATACAAAAGCTTCCCTCTGATGAACTTAGAATCCAAGATTTGCTTGACTTCATACTGATCCGAAGTACTCGCTATTGGGGAAGGATGACGATGAGGATGGGAAAACCTGTTGATAATATAGGGTCTCAGAAGAGAAATATAGAAAACATTAGGGATTCTCAGATGTGAAGGGAGGCGAAGTTTGAAAGCAATGCGATTGACCTGGCGGAGAATGGTAAATGGACCAATGAAACGAGGAGCAAATTTCATAGAGGGTACTCGTAGACTGATATTCTTGGTAGAGAGCCAAGCCTTGTCACCAGGGAGGAATTTGGGACTTATGCAGCGATGACGATCTGCAGCCGTTTTGTACTTGGAAGCTGCCAGATGTAAATTCTTGGAAACCTCTGCCCAGATGGAATTGAAGGATCGTTGTTTATCTGCAGCCGCGGGAACCATAGAGGAAATGGCACCGAAGGATGATGACCATACACCATGAAAAAGGGGGACTCACCAGTACTGGCACTGGCATGGTTATTAAGGGCAAACTCAGCCCATGGTAGAAGGTCTACCCAATCATCCTGATGGGCCGAAATGAAGGCACGAATATACAGTTCCACGTTTTGGTTGACCCTTTCGGTTTGGCCATTAGACTGCGGATGGAAGGCTGAAGAGAAGTCCAACTCGACTCCGAAGGACTCCCTCCAGAAGCGAGCTGTAAATTGAACCCCTCTATCCGAAACGATGTGAGAAGGCATACCGTGAAGACGGAAGATCTCCTTAATGAAGGTGGAGGCCTACGTGATGGCCGAAGGAAGTCCCAAAAGTGGAGTTAGGTGGCACATTTTAGAAAACCTGTCCACAACCACCCAGATAACACTGGAACCAGCAGAAGGGGGTAGTTCGGAAATAAAGTCCATGGAAATGCAACGCCAAGGCTCATCTGGAACTGGTAGAGGTAAAAGGAGACCTGCTGGAAATATTTTTATTCAAAAATAGATCTTGCAACCAAACATATTTTTTACAAAAGTATAAAAAATAAATAACATAACAAACTTTCTACCAGAAATAAACAAAGAAAAAACTGGATACATCTCCAGGACATGATATGGCCTACCAGCATACATAAATAACATATCCCTTATGAGGGGAAACCTCACACACTTTAAATTATTTGCCTATATGGCTTTAACAAAACTAGAAAACTTACTATACTACCCAACAAAGGCTAAGAAACCTAGACCTTCAGGAGTCCATGACCATTCTCAAAAAGAAACCTTCAACCAAAATCTAAGGGGGTAAAAAAGAGGAGAAAAGCAGGACAGCATCCACACCAAGAGATCAACAGACTGCCGCTACAGGCCTGATATTCCTCCACGCCTTTATTCAGACCCTTCGCCTCAGCCTGTCTTTCTCAAGACCCCGAATTTTCCCAACCTCACCAAGGATGTCACACACCACCACCTGAACAGGAAGGACTTTCTGCCGAATGGAAACCTGACACCGTGCATTCCAGGTGTAGTAACGGATAACTAGACAAACTACAAACAGTGTGTCCAAATCAAAACCAGCGTGACTTTCCAATGCCCCATACACCCACTCTGCATAAGACATGCAGTGCAGGAAAGGGATGTCCAGAGCCCTCCCCACCTCTTTATACACCTCTACATTGAAGGGACATTGAAGCAAGAAGTGGTCCATACTTTCCAACTCGCCCCCACAAGGATACCTGCTGGAGCAGACGTGGAGGTCTTAGATTGCACACAAATGGCGCAAGCCTGGACATATTCTTCAACATCCTTTCGCAGTGAGGGCCACCAGTAATGACCCTACAGGAAGGCACAGGTGCGTTGCACCCCAGGATGTCCAGAAATTTTTGAGTCGTGTGCCCATTTGAGTAGCTTGGGACGAAGGGCGGGGACCACAAAGGTCTTTCCGGGTGGGATTCGCTTAGGCTGAAGATGAGTGGTGGATAGGATCCGATTGGCAGAAATGATAGGTTCTGGTTCAATATGACATTCAGAAACAGCACTGTCAAATGATCTAGACAAGGCATCCGCACGGGCATTTTTGGAACCGGGCCGGAAGGTAATGTCAAAATTAAATCTAGCAAAGAAGAGAGCCCATCGTGCTTGTCTGGGATTCAAACGCCAGGCGGACTGGAGATACTGGAGGTTCTTATGATCAGTGAAAAACAGAATGCGATGTGGGGATCCTTCCAGCAGGTGTCGCCATTCCTGCAGTGCCAGCTTTATCGCCAGCAATTCCCGATCACCGATAGTGTAATTCTTTTCAGCATCCAAAAATTTCTTAGAGAAGAAGGCACAAGGACAGAGTTTACCATCATGCATTTGGAGCAGGACAGCCCCCACTCCCAAAGAAGAAGCGTCTACCTCCAAGAAAAAAAAGCTGAAATATGTCTGGACGTATGAGAATTGATGCAGAGAGAAAAGTGGATTTTAGTCTGTGGAATGCGTCGACTGCCTCAGAAGGCCAGGTTCTGGCGTTGGAACCCTTTCGAGTCAAAGAAGTGATTGGGGCCACCAGCGAAGAATAGTTAGGAATGAACTGGCAATAGAAGTTAGTGAATCCCAAGAAGCGCTGTGTGGCTTTCAACCCAGGGGGCTGAGGCCAATTGGAAATGGCTTGGAGTTTGGCAGGATCCATAAGCAGCCCTTTATCCGTGACTATGTAGCCTAGAAAATGAACCTGGGTTTGTTTGAAGAGACACTTCAACTTAGCATACAGGTGGTGGTCCCGAAGACGTAGGAGAACAGTACTCACGTGCTGACGATGAGTTTCTAAATCTGGAGAAAAAATGAGTATATCATCCAGATAGACAATGACACAAACATACAGCAGATCAGAAAAAATTTCATTAACGAAGTTCTGGAAGACGGCTGGAGCATTACACAAGTCAAAGGGCATCACAAGATATTCAAAATGCCCATCTCTGGTATTGAAAGCTGTCTTCCACTCATCACCCTCACGGATCCTAACCAGATTGTATGCTCCACGGAGATCTAGCTTAGTGAAAATTCCCGCATCTCTGAGTCTGTCAAAGAGTTCAGAAATCAGAGGTAAAGGGTACCGATTCTTAATGGTGATAGCATTGAGACCTCTATAATCAATGCAGGGTCATAGCGAACCATCTTTTTTCTCCACAAAGAAGAAGCCAGCCCCAGCAGGAGAGTTGGACTTACAGATAAAACCTTTCTGCAGATTCTCCTGGACGTATTTGGACATGGCTTGAGTCTCAGGAATGGAGAGAGGGTAAACTTTATCTTGTGGTGGAGAAGACCCAGGTTGGAGGTCGATAGCACAGTCATAGGGACGGTGAGGCGGCAGAGAGTCAGCAGCTTTCTTGCAAAAGGCATCTTGGAAGACCTGATAGTGCAGAGGGAGTATTGGAGAGGTGATGACCACGGGTCACACCTAGGAGGACTCACTTTAGGAAGACAAGTCTGATGGCATTGTGAGCCCCACGACAATACTTGGCCAGAGTTCCAGTCAAGATAGGGTGAATGTCTCTGCAACCATGGAAGTCCCAGAATGACGGGACTTGAAGAATTAGGAAGGACCAGAAAGGAAATTTCCTCACGATGAAGAACGCCCACATGCATAGTTATGCTGATAGTCCGAAAGCGTAGAGGTCCTAAAGCCAAGGTAGAGCCATCAACTGCAGATACTGATAGGGGCATCATCAAGGGAACAAGAGGAATGCCCAATTCAGCGGCCAAGGATTGTTCGATGAAATTCCCGGCTGCCCCAGAGTCCACATAAGCCGACACCTGGTATGAGTTCAGAGCCCAATGGATGGAGAAAGGTATAACAATTCGAGGGAAGGAAGCGGAGTTCAGGTTCTGGTCTAGATCTTCTCCCTCAAAGTGACCTAGACCCAGGAGTTTCCTGGTCGGACTGAACAAGACTTAATAGCATGACCCTTGGCCCCACAGTAAAGGCATAGACCAAGTCTTAGGCGACGCGATCGCTCCTGTGGAGTGAGGCGTGTTTGGCCTAGCTGCATTGGTTCCTCGGAAGTCGGCCCAACTGCAGAGGTAGGTGGTACAAGGAATTTTTGGGGAACAGGAGCAAACGAACCCACTTGGAAGTGACGTGGACCAGACTTTTCCAGATCTCGTTCCTGGAAGCGGACATCAATTTGGATGCTAAGAGAAATCAACTCATTCAGGATTGTAGGTATGTTTCTTCCGGCTAATTCATCCTTAACCTGGTCCGCTAAACCCTGCCAAAAGGTTGCAGAAAGGGCTTCATCATTCCAAGCAATTTCTGAAGCCAAGACTGCATACTGCCCAACCGTCATGCTACCTTGGCGTAGCCGAAGAAGGGCTCCCGCAGCAGATGAAGTCCTGCCAGGCACATCAAAGCTTGCTGGAAGGCTGGGAGACTGGAGATAGTGTGGTCTTGATGCTCCCACAGTGGCAAGGCCCAAGCCAGTGCTTCACCTGAAAGGAGGGAGATCATGTATGCCACCCTGGAACGACCGGTAGGGAAATGATCCGCTGCGAGCTCAAAATGAATCGAGCACTGATTGATGAAGCCTCGACAGGCCTTGGGATCACCAGAAAAGTGAGGCAGTGGAGGCAGCTGGAGTCTCGAAGGATAGTGTTCCACAGAGGGAACAGCAGAAGGTGGAACAGCAGGAGCCGGAGCAGGGCCCAAAACGGAAGCAGAGGATGAGGAAGTGGACCCCGCCTGTACCTGCTCTAACTGGGAGGAGCGTTCCTGCAGACAATGCATAATCTGTTCTTGATAGGCCTGTTGGACATCGATTCTCTGCACCAAGCCCTGAAGTTGTTCCAGGAGAGGCCGCGGTGTCTCCGAGCAGCTCATGGCCTAAGCAAACTGTCAGCACCTGTGGTAGTGAGCTCTTAATCCACAGCTTGGGGTTCCCCAGGGCACGGAATCTAAGCCCCAGCCTGCTTGTTCACCAGAGCCCCTGATGGTGGGGATGGACTTGGAGCAGGCTGGAACCAGGTCGCGGCCCCCAGGTACACCCAGCTGAGGTAGAAGAGACCGCTAGCGGGAGCAGGGTTGGTTTGCTTCTATCCCCACTGAGCACCTTTCTAGTTATCCCTACCCCTTCCTCTCTATCCTCTTCTTTTGAGACTCACTGCAAGTTTTCTCCCATTTCTCTGAGGATTCCAGTGATCTACCGTCCTCCTGGACCAGTGTCACGCTTTGATGACTTCTCTGCCTGGCTACCCTACTTTCTCTCTTCTGAAATATCCACTATCATTCTTGGAGATTTTAACATCCCCATTAATGTGAACAATGCAGCTACATCCCAACTCTTCAACCTAATCTCAGCTTTTGCCTTAACACAATGGACACAGTCCTCCACACACTCTGATAGGAATATACTAGACCTTGTTTTCTCCCATCATTGCATTCCCTACAACCTTTATTATTATTATACAGGATTTATATAGCGCCAACAGTTTGCTCAGCGCTTTACCTCACAAATGTCCCCTTTTCTCTCTCAGATCACAATCTCATCCCTTTCACAGTGTCCTCATCTTCAAATGCCTATCCCTGCAAGCAGCAAACAATTACCCACAGAAACCTTCACAACTTTAACCCTTCTCTTTTCTACTCTGACCACCTCTATGACAGAATCCCTCCCCTGTCCTGGCTACTTCTGTCTACAACAGTTCACTTTCATCCTCACTAGACTCACTTGCTCCTCTAACTACATGAAGAATCAGGCCCCGACCATTACAACCTTGGCAGACTGATGATACCAGAAATCTTAAGAGACATAGTCATGCACTGGAGCAATTGTGGCATAAAACCAAATCCCAGCAAGCATTCACCTTGTATAAATCTGCTTTCTTAAAATACAATTCCTCCCTCCATGCTGCCAAACAAGCCTACTTTGTCACTTTTATTAATACCTGGTCATCCAGTCCTCGTCCTCTCTTATCTACTTTTAACTCTCTACTTTCTCCATCTCCACCCAGTAACTCATGCACTGCTTACGAGATTGCCAATACCTTCAAAAAACAAGATTGTGTAGTGGAGAATCCCCTACAAATTGCATCAGAGATCTATCCCACTTAGCATATCTCATACTAAAAATCCCTCAACACTTTCCTCTTTTGACCTTGCTACTACTGAAGAGGTTACTAAAGTTTTCTCAGAAGCCCATCTCACCACCTGCTCCCTGGATCCTGTTCCCTCACAACTACTATGGTCACCCTCTTCTTCTATCCTGTGCTCCCTCACTCACATCTTCAATCTATCCCTCTCTACTGGCACCTTCTCTTCCCCTCCCCTCTAAAGCATGCACAGATCACTCCCATACTTAAAAATCCCTCACTGGACCCCACCAACATGAACAACTTAAGACCCATCTCCCTGCTCACATTTACCCCTAAACTCTTAGAATGCTTAGTCTACAATCGCCTGAGCTCCTACCTGTCAGCACCTGTGGTAGTGAGCTCTTAATCCACAGCTTGGGGTTCCCCAGGGCGCAGAGTCTAAGCCCCAGCCTGCTTGTTCACCAGAGCCCCTGATGGTGGGGATGGACTTGGATCAGGCTGGAACCAGGTCGCGGCCCCCAGGTACACCCAGCTGAGGTAGAAGAGACCGCTAGCGGGAGCAGGGTACAATGGGAGTAGACTCAGGAGATCCAGTAGGCAAGCCGAGGTCAGGACAGGCGGAAGACCAGGCTTGTCAGGGACAAGCCGGGGTCGGCACACTGATATACTTGAACGGATTCTCAGAGGAACACAGGGGAGCTCAGACAACGTTGCTCAGGCAAAGTGAGACAGACTGACCATGTCTTAAATAGACAAGCCAGCTAGGAGGCGGGCCAGGAAGTGATAAAAGGGAAGCACATAAAACCCAGGGAATAGCAGACGACACCCATAGGTGAGCACAGAGAAACACACATGTGAAAGAACAGCAAGAAGGTAAGACAAAACAAACAAGAGGCTGCAGGCTAACTTGTGACACTACCTCACTGACAACTACCTTCTTGACCCTTTATAGTCTGGCTTTCGCTTACTCCACTCCACTGAATCTGCCCTACTAAAACTCACTAATGATTTACCAACTGCTAAAACCAATGGCCACTACTCTATACTCTTACTACCTGACCACTCTGCGTCTTTGATACTGTTGGCCATCCCATCCTCCTCATAAAACTCCACTCTCTTGGCCTTTGAGACTCTGCTCTCTCCTGGTTCTCCTCCTACCTATTGCAGTGCTCCTTCAGTGTTACCTATAACTCTGTTTCCGCCACCCCACTTCCTCTTTCTGTAGGGGTCCCTCAAGGTTCTGTACTTGGACCCCTTCTCTTCTCCATCTACACCTCCTCCCTTGGTCACTTGATAAACTCCCATGACTTCAAGTACTATCTCTATGCTGATGACACACAAATCTATCTTTCTACTCCTCACCTTGTCTCTTTAGTCTCCTCGCGCATTACTACCCTACTAAGTGATTTATTAGCATGGATGTCACTTCACTTCCTCAAACTAAATCTTTCTAAAATGGAGATCATACTATTCCCTCCAGTCCATGACCCCTCCCCTGACTTCTCCATCAAGATCAATAACACAACCATCAGTCCCTCCCCTCATGCAAGGGTACTAGGTGTAATCATGGACTCCCATCTGTCCTTTCAGCTCCAAATCCAATCACTGCCCAAATCTTGTAGACTTCAGCTCCACACCATCTCCAAGATATGCCCATTTTTAACCACTGAAACCACTAAGCAACTTATTCACTCTCTTGTCATCTCTCGCCTTGACTATTGTAACTCCCTCATCATTGGCCTACCTAATTGCAGGCTATCCCCTCTTCAGTCTATCATGAATGCTGCTGCCAGACTCATCCACCTTACCAACCGTTCCATATCTGCCATCCCTCTCTGCCAATCCCTCCAATGGCTTCCCATTGCCCAACGAATAAAATTCAAAACATTAACAATAACATATAAAGCCATTTATAACTCCCCAAATTACATCAGCAATCTGGTTTCCAAATATCACCCAAACTGTCCTCTCCGCTCCTCCCACGACCTTCTGCTCTCTAGCTCCTTTGTCTCCTCCCATGCTCGTCACCAGGACTTCTCCTGAGCCCCCCCCATCCTCTGGAACTCTCTACCCCAATCTATCCGACTATCGCCTACTCTGCCCACTTTTAGGCGATCTCTAAAAATCTTCAGGGAAGCCTATCCTGCCTTCAGCTAATAACCGAATCTTCAACTTCTACTATCAGTTCATCCCCCACAGTTATTACTTTTTGTACCACTAGCCTCTCCCTCCTAGATTGTAAGCTCCAAGGAGCAGGGCCCTCCTAACTCTCTTGTATTGCACTGTATCGTTGCTGTATTGTCTCCCTTTATATTGTAAAGCACTGAGCAAACTGTTAGGGCTATATAAATCCTGTATAATAATAATAATCTCTCTGATGTAATGATATACTGGTTCTCTCCGATGTATATGACATTTGAGCCTGTTATACGTGAAATCTTATTGCACTTTGAACCAGTGTGCTGTAATTTTTATATATTTTTAATAAACAGTTTTTTTATTAAACAAAAATAGGATAGTTAAGCTAACAGTGATTTCTCCATAAATGAAGAGAGATCCATCACATTAGGGACGAGCAAAAAGCTCAGAGTGGGGTAGGGTCAAAGAGCAACACCCAGGGAGTGTGCGTCAAAGCTTTGTCCGTGTCCAATCACCTGAGGGTACCAGCCTATAACCAGGGTCTGTTTTCTATACAGTACGGTTAAGATAAAGGATTTGGACACTTATTTTGAATTGTTATATATTGATTATATGGACTCTATTAACTATTATTGTATGAACATTTTGTTTACATTTTACTGTTTTGCCTGGTGGACTTTATAGCATTTTGTTTTTACTTTTATACTTTGTAATTTTTTAATGCTGCACTTATTCTTTGATTGAGTTATCAAGGTTTTGAAATACATTGGAGTGCTGGTTGGTTTGTTAGAGTTAGTATAAATAAAATTAAAACTGCACCATTCCTTTGAATAATATGCTTGCAGGATGCTTTAAACCTGCCCATGAAGTGGTGCATCTGTAGGCTGTCAAAAAAAGACCAGCGCTGAGGGAGCTAAGGCTTATGTTCAATAATGACCCCACAATGTGCCTCATAAGGGTTATAGATTTATTCCATGATAATTGATTCATTAAAAGCAGGAAACACATCCAGAATTAGTGGTGAACCACTGGCTTGGCTAGGTGGACAATCCACTCACCTACGTCCCTGAGCCAGGATGTTTAGTAATGGTGATCACTGTATGCAGCTGTCCTGACCGGGGTCCGCGGTGCTCTGGAACTGACATCACAAGGTCCCGGGAGGAAGTGGAAGTCGGCTGCTAAGCCAGGCTGGACTGAAACTTTACTGGTAACCACGAAAATGCATTTTGTGCGTATATCGAGTCATGGATTTAAATAGCCATCAGCAAGCTTATATAGGGGCAACAAATGGGCTGACACTGACCAGGGGCAGAGCTGAACACGATATTCCACCAAAAATAAATTTGTAGAACCCACTACTATAAAACTGGTTATAAATGCACAATTATCTAAGTTATAATCATCTGTAAGTAAGTAAAATTATACATAAAAAAGCTTATACAATAACAAAAGATTATGAAATATACAATATACATATAATAATATTGGGCTAAAGAAACTTCAGAGATTAAAACATTTTTAAAAAATTAAGAATTAAACATACAAAAATGTGTTAACAAGCATTGGATTGTTGTTTGCTACACAAAATACATTAAATACCAAACAAAAAAAAAAAAAAAAAAAAATATATATATATATATATATATATATATATATCACTGCATACAGTGATTTCCGTTACTAAACATCCCGGCAAGGGAACGTAGGTGAGCGGATTTTCCAGCTAGCCAACCAGTGGTTCACCGCTAATTCTGGATGTGTTTCCTGCTTTTAATGAATTAATTATCATGGAATAAATCTATACACCTTATGAGGCATATTGCGGGGTCATTATCGAACATAAGCCTTGGCTCCCTCAGTGCTGGTCTTTTTTTACATTATCACTTTTACCTAGTGTGTTACTAGCAGCCGAGGGCAAGTGGCTCCCATACATCCAAGCTTTTAGCGCTTGGGCTTTCTGCTTTCATTCATCTGTAGGGTGTACACAAGTAAAAGTAGCATTTACAAAGAAAAAAAATACCATTTAACCACTAGGGGACCGCCCGCAGTACATTTACTGTTACAAGGCGGCCCCTGTGCGCAGGATTACATATATAAATGTGATTCACGCTCCCGCTGCTTTCGCAGGCTGGGGGGCGCACGCACACGTCAAGATTTGATCCCCGAGGGATCAATCATTCGGTTTCGGCCAGTGATGTGTGGCTGATGTCGGATGATCGGTCCCTGTCCTATCCTGTCCTGTGCTGACAGTTACACAGGACAGGATATGATGCAAGTCTTCTCTGCCTGGGCACATTCCATCCCAGAGAGAGAAGAAGACACAGCAAACGTGAGTAAAACAGCACACATTTACAGTTAGAACACACCAAGGTCACATTTACCCCCCTGATCGCCCCCCCAGTTAACCCCTTCACTGCCCTGTCACCAGTGTCATTATTTACAGTGTACAGATTTTTTACTGATCACTGTATTAGTGTTGCTGGCGACTTCCGATAGTGTTATCGCCCCTCCCAGATAGCCCCCTAGTACACCAGTAATCCCATTAAACCCATTGATCGCCCCCCATTTAACCCCTTCACTGCCCTGTCACCAGTGTCATTATTTACAGTGTTCAGATATTTTAATGATCACTGTATTGGTATCGCTTGCGACTTCCGATAGCATTAGCGCCCCTCCCAGATAGTGCCAGTTTGCCCGCTAGTACACCAGTAATCCCATTTAACCCCTGAATCGCCCCCCCATTTAACCACTTCACTGCCCTGTCACCAGTGTCATTAGTACAGTGTACAGATTTTTTTGCTGATCACTGTATTAGTGTCACCGGCGACTTCAGATAGGGTTAGCGTCCCTCCCAGATAATCTCAGATTG
This sequence comes from Staurois parvus, assembly GCF_062004578.1. Lineage (NCBI taxonomy): Eukaryota > Metazoa > Chordata > Amphibia > Anura > Ranidae > Staurois > Staurois parvus. Next base: position 1,128,552 of record NW_028318301.1, read on the forward strand.
CCCGCTAGTACACCAGTACTCACATTTAACCCCTTGATTGCCAGGAACATGCTTACTTGCATACTAAACATCCATTGCTAGTTTAGTGTCTGAACGGATCAATATCTTTGATCTGGTCAGCACTATACCAGTGTTCACATTAGTATAGCGTCCCCAAAAATGCAGCTTTAGCGAGAATCAGCCCCGACACCTGCCAGCACCTGCATTTAGCCCCTACATTTACCACCCCCCCCTTCTCCCCCAGCAAGTTCAGTGTCAGTAGATCACTGTCACTTGATACATTACACACAACACCTCAGTGATCACAGAATCAGGCCTGATCTCTGTTAGCGCTTGTCAGTAAATTTTTTGTAGCGGTTCAAGCAGTCTGACAGCCAGGCTTTCTTTTTACCGTGAGTCGCACTAGGTACCTGTAAATTTAGTGGCCAAAATGTCCAACCAAAGGTACTCTAGTGAAGAGGCCTACAGGATTCTGAGCATGTCAGGTGAGAGCGAAGGGGAAGACTCACTGACAGAATCCGCCTCAGAATGCAAACCTGTAGACAGCAGCAGCACCCTGACAGATACAGTAGCTTAGATGATGGAGAAGAGGTCCCTGCTAAGTTCAGGCGTACCCGACCCCATCTCCAGGTTGCTGAGAGGTTACAAACGCATGATGACTCTCATATGCAGCAGAGTGCCAGTACCAGTGCCGCTCTACCTTTTGGTGAACTGGCGAGCACCAGTGGCCTAGTACGTCCTGGTCTTTTTCATACCAGCACTGCAGTATCACTTGGTGACGTGGTGAGTCCCATAAGTGCAGTACAAGCTGGTGCGGTGGCGAGCACAAGTAGTGTCACCAAGAATTCGCACACAGGCCCGTAGAGCCCATAGTGTCCTTCTGGTTGTGCTTGCAAATTCCGTTTGGCTGCCCACAAATTCTGCAGCACCAGTACTTCCCCCATTCATTGCCCAACCCGAAATCAGGTGGAAACAGCAAATTTAAATACTCCCCTTGATTTTATGGAGCTGTTTTTCACAGAAGATCTGTATGTATTGATTGTGGATCAAAGCAATTTATATGCACAGCAGTTTATCGCCGCTAACCCAAATTCAAATCTTGCCAGACCATTCGCATGGAAACTCATTACCGTTTCCATATTTAAAGTTTTTTGGGCCTAACCCTCAACATGGGCATTACTAAAAAAAAGTCAGTTGCAATTGTTTTGGTCCACAGACCCAATTCATCATATGCCTGGCCAGGACTAGATATTCTCTGCTGCCATGGCCAGGATTAGATATGAGAATATAATGCATTTTATGCATTTCAGTGACAACACACTTAGTCGTCCTCGGGGTGACCCTGTGGAGCTGGTCAAATTTGACCAGCTCCACAAAATTCGGCCCCTCGTAAATCACCTTAACCAGAAATTTGCAGATGTCTATACTCCCCAGCAAAACATCTGCGTTGATGAGTCCCTCGTTTATTTTTCTGGCCACCTTGCATTCAAACAATTTATCCCCAGCAAGCGTGCCAGATATGGGGTCAAGGTGTATAAGACCTGTGAGAGGGCAACAGGCTACACATATAAGTTTCGGATTTAAGAGGGAAAAGACAGTCACGTGGAGCCCCCGGATGCCCAGACTACATGGGGAGCTGTGGCAAGATAGTTTGGGACTTGGTGTCACCATTTTTCCATATGGGGTACCACTTATACGTAGACAATGTTTATTCGAGCGTGCCACTATTTAGACATTTGTACAATTGTGGAATTGGCGCATGTGGCACTGTGCAACCTAATCGCTGGGGCTTCCTCCAACGACTTGTAAATACCCATCTTAGAAAGGGGAAAAAAGCCTGCTTAAGAAATGAGGAATTGCTCACAGTGAAGTGGAAGGACAAACGGGATGCTTTTGTCCTGTTGTCAGAGCCTGGGTCCGAGCCTGGGCCTTCTGCGGTGAGTGGCAATGTTTCTTCTTGCTGAGCCACCTGGAACGCTGGACAGCTCCCTTGACAATTATTTGGATAATCCTACCTTGACCTTGTTTATCATGAACCTTGAACACCTTGCTCCTCTCATGAACTTCCTGATATAAGCCATGTCTCTGCACTTCCTGTTTGCCAGATTATTGTGCTCTCCAGCCAGTATCGTGCTCCTTATCGTCTCTGCTATTATCTGTATTTTGCTACCACTCGTTATTGACCCTTGGCTTGTTCTCAACTATGATTCTGCCTGACCCCAACCTGCGACTGCTCCTTACCGACCTTGGCTTGTTTACTGACCACGCTTTCGTTAGATCCTTACCTGCTTATACTCTCCTTGATCTCCGCTTGCTCACCTCCTGGTGGGGTGATCCTGAGGGGTGAACCTGGTGCTAACACGCAGCCAAATCCATCTCCACCATCAGGAGCTCTGGTGAACACCGGTTGGTACTTAGACTCCGCACCTCGGGTGATCCCACTCTTCTGCCACAGTGACCCGCCTGTGTACCTATCCTGCTGTTTTCAGGTAAGCCTTTCCACTGCTATAGCAACTGGTCTTTGATCCTGTCCCCTGATCGTGACACCTGTCTTCCATTCACGAAGATACGGCCATCCAAATTACCACGGCACCTGGTGTTGTTGAGAAGCCCCTTTATGTCCACGATTATAACCTTAACATGGGAGGGGTGAACTTCAATGACCAGATGATGAAGCCGTACTTAGTTTCCCAAAAAGCCAGACGCTGGTACAAAAAATGTCTGTTTATTTATTTCAATTGGCTATATATAATGCTTTTGTTCTTTACAAAGCAACTGGACAAATTGGATCCTTCCTAAAATTACAGTAAGAGATCATCAAGGCCTTTTTGTATCCAGAAGGTGCCGTGGCCTAAATCCCCAACTCAGATGCAGTTAGCCGGCTGTATGAGAGGCATTTTCCCTATGACATTCCTGGTACCCCAACCCAGAGGAACCCCCAAAAAAAGATGTCATGTCTGTAGCAGACATGGAATTAGGCGTGACAGCCGCTTTTTTTGTCCCTCCTGTCCTGGCCAACCTGGCCTCTGCATCAAGGACTACTTCCATCGCTACCATACACTAGTGGAGTATTAGTATAGGGTACAGCACGGCACAGTTCAGGGTCCATAAATACACAGGGTATCGAAAGATGTTAGGTAGTCAGGAAACTGGCTCTCGCATTTGGAGAGACCCTACAATCTGTTTTAAAAAGTTAAAGTTTAAAAACAAAAATGTAAAAAAAAATAACAAAAATAAAAAGTTTAATTTCCAAAAAAATAAAAAATTGTAAAAACCAAAAATAGTTGTAGTTTTTTTTATTGTTACAGTGTTTCTACTTCTACTTTTACTGTTTTATTGTTACTCTTTTATTGTTAACCATTGCTGTTTTCTTTGCAGGAATGCTTTCAGCTGCAGCACTGACCTGTTTATTCTGACAGCAACAGGAACTTGCTCTCAGAATATACATAAATCAGTGTGGGCAGCGCTGTTGGATGAGATTTTTCATTCACAGTTAAAAAAGAGCATATATGCCAAAGCATGGGGTCCTGGGGTGGCCAGTGGGTGGATGGAACCTCTGCTTCGGCATATATATTTTATAATATTTGTTGGCACATTTCATGTGTGCCCACCATTAGAAGTGGGTGGATGCAGGGAGGTATTCTAATGGTGGGCATACCACCACACACTTTTTTCTGGCAGAGATATAACAATAAACAGTTGTTTTATTGTGGTACTGTTTTATTGTTAACCATTGCTGTTTTCTTTGCAGGAATGTCATTCAACTGCAGCGCCGACTTGTTTATTCTGACCGCAACAGGGTCCTGCTCTCAGAATATACATAAGTAGGTGTGTGCAGTGCTGTCGGATGAGATTTTTCATCCGCAGTTAAAAATAGAGCATATATGCCAAAGCATGGGGGCCTGGGGTGGCCAGTGGGTGGATGGCCCCTATGCTACAGCATATATATTTTATATTTGTTGGCACATTTCATGTGTGCCCACCATTAGAAGTGGGTGGATGCAGGGAGGTGTTCTAATGGTGGGCATACCACACACTTTTTCTGGCAGAGATTTCTTCTCTTTTTTCATTCAGCCCACAGGCTGCATAAAAAAAAAAGACCATGGCATATATACCCAACACGGACCAGCAACATACTGGTAGATCACTGTTCTTTGAGCTGCAGACATCACCCTGATATTGTTTTTTTCAGCCGGCGATGGGCTTTCATGCAAAAGCAATCCTAGTGGCTAATTAGCTGCAGGATTGCTTTTTCAAGCAGCGGGAAAAGATGCCCCCCTTCCCCCAATGCCTTCCACGGCCTTCTCGGGCAGTCCTGTGCCATCGGGGGAACCTGAGAATGCAGTCAGTGTTTCTGTCAGCTCACCATAGAGCTAATTGGAGACCGAAATGGTGCCAGTCATCTTTATAGTCTAAGAAATCGGAAGCTATGAGCATTTTATCACTTCAGTTTTGCAGGATATAAACATTGCCATTTGTAAATTGGAAAAACATCTGATTACAGCAATCTTGGTTTGATTAGATAATGTAAGGGCAGAGGAGATATCTAGAGTCTAAAAGACCCCAGATTTCTCAAAAAAGAATATATGACAATGCCCATTGAAGGTACAGGGGCTATATGAATTCCCTGTGATAGCATTAAAAGTGATTAAAAAAAAAAAAAATGAAAAGGGACAGTGTACAAATAATTAAAAAAATCAAAAGAACTTAAAAAAAAAAGTATCCTCACCCCTCACGTGCGCGCACCTGCATGTGCAAGAGTTGACCCCCGTGCCAGTATGTAAACAGCGGTTGAACCATGCATGTGAGGAATCGCCGCGAACATCAGATCAAGGGCAGTAATTCTAGCACTAGACCTCTGTAAATCTAAAATGGTAGCTTTTAAAGCGTTGCCTGTGTATATTAAAAATGTCTGCAGTTTGTCGCCATTGCACGGGGCATGTGCAGTTTTAAAGCATGTTTAGTATCTATTTACTCAGCATAGTATTATCTTTTATGCGTTACCAAATAATTTGCCAATATATTGTGTTTTTGTGCATTAAAATTAAAAAAAAGTGTATTTTTTTTTAAATTTGCGTTTTAAAAATCGATGCGCAAGTACTTTGTGACATAAAAAATTTTAGCACCCACCATTTTATTCACTATGGTGTCTGCTTTAAAAAAAATATATAATGTTCATTGAAATGAAATACCAGGATAGCACCAAACCCCCACAAATGACCCCTTTTTGGAAAGTAGACACCCCAAGTAATTTGATAAGAAGCATTGTGAGTATTTTGCAGATCTCATTTGTTGCCACAAGTTTTTGGAAAATGAAGAAAGAAAACAAATACATATTTTTTTCATATTTCAAAACCTTGTGAGAAAAAATAGGATCTGCAAAATACTAACCATGCCTCTTTTTAAATTCCGTGGGGTTTCTACTTTCTAAAAAGGGGTCATTTGGGCTGGTTTGGTGCTATCCTGGCATTTCAGGGCCTCCAAAACTGTGATAGGTAGTGAGGAAGTGAAATAAGGAAGTTACGCACCTTCAGTCTTTCAAAGTGGTCATTGGATTTCAGGCTCCTGTATGTGGCTAGGCTCCCAAAAAGTCTTACACATGTGGTAACCCCATACCCAGTAGAAGTAGCAGAATGTATTTTGGGGTGTAATTCCACATATACCCATGGCTTTTGTGAGCAATATATCATTTAAGTGACATTTAAGTCATGTTACCCAGTAGTAGAAACCTGATACAAGACGAAGAACAAAGTCTCTGTTCTCCCCTTACTGGGAACAAGCACAACTAAAAGGTATGAGCGCCACAGCACTCTGCAGTACTTAAATAATATGGTCCAGGGGCGCATGCACGACCAGGGATGATGGCGGTCGCATAGAGCCTGAGCTCCACTCATCCCCGGCCAGCACGGACTCGCCCGTTACGCGCCACTGCCTTCCTTCTGCTCCGGGTGAGTCACACATCCTCTGCACCCGGCACGGCACCAGGGAGGGACCTCTATGGAGAAGATAGGGCGCTGGAAGCCCCCCACCATGCAGCCACAGGATTCGTGGCCCTCACCGCTCCAGCGTTTCTTATCCAGGCCGCAGTCCCCAGCCTCCAGTATATCTAGGAACCCAGGGAGCGATCCCGGACACCCGGTGGTCACGGAGGGTACTGCACCCTCATGTATCACAGCATCTATGCCTGCTTCCATCCTGATCCAGCCCCAGATGGAGGATCCTGACCCCCGGAACATAACTGGGGGGGCAGTAGACCAACCTGCATCAGGGAATCAACACCCCTCTACCCAGATTTCCCGGCAGGCCGTCTCGTCATCTTCTCTCACAATTTCAGATGATAAACTGCAAATATTCTTACGCAATATCACTGAATCCATATCCGCTGAAATTGGAAAACTGGCCTTGGATCTCAGAGGGGAAATTGCTCAGATTGGAGACTGCACGGATAAATTGGAAAATGAGTTTGATGATTTGGTGCAATACGTTCATGTTCTAGAAGAGGACAACGCATATCTGAAGCATTCCATGTCTTAAATGCAGCTCCAACAAAAGGACTTGGAAAACAGGGAACGGCGCCAAAATATCCATATACGCGGTATGTCAGAATCTATTGCTGATGCACAACTACACTGTCACCTACTGTCCTTTTTCACCGCAACTGCTCCCATGGTTCCAGAAGCAGTATGGCGAATGGACAGGGCTCATCGCTCCTTGGGCCCAAAGCTTGTCGAAGGTACCAGACCACGTGACGTCATAGTTCGCTTCCATTTTTTTCAAAGCAAGGAAGCCTTATTATCAGCAGTTCGCCACAAGCCATCTCTGGAATTTAAAGGTGACAGACTCCAACTCTTCTGCGACTTGTCACCGACTACCCTGGCTAAGCGGCGAGCTCTGAAGCCAATCACCACACACCTTCAGCAACACCGTGTCCTTTATCGGTGGGGGTTCCCTTTCAGGCTGGTCGTAACTAGGGACAATACTCAAGTTGTGCTCCGTGATCTTCATGAGGCGGATTCTTTTTTAAAGCGCCTGGGACTTCCACCTTTGTCAGATGACGTGTCCCCACTGCCACCCACTCCATCCCGTCCATCAGCCACCCCCAACAAGATCTGGACTCCAGTCCATGGAGGCCGGAAGAGGCTGTCACGTACCCCACAACATCCATGTCGTCCTCGGTCAACCGATCCGCCTGTCTGATGATTCTCTGGGGTGACTTTCTGTTGTGAATCCGGTGACGATCCCTCCCTCCTGGTCTATACATGATTTTTCCACAGGTTTTTCTTTTTTGGCCAGTCGAACCCCAATTTCCCCCCCATATTTATAGTAATTTTTCGCTCTCTGAAACACTGGGATGCCCTGCCCATTTCTTTTCTCGGACGCATTAACGTACTAAAAATGACCGTGTTCGAACGTTTATGTATGCAGGGTCCCCACCAAAGGGGTATTATTTCTAATACATATAAACTTCTTATGGATGCCCCCTCCTTATCCAATGACACTCATCTTTACATGTGTAGATGGTCTCAATTCGTACAATGTCATATTGATTTATTAATGTGGAAGAAAATTTGGGAAAATGCATTTAGATCTTCAGTCTGTGTGGTTTTTATAGACTTTCTGTCTGTGTGGAAAATATATACAAGATCATGATGTTATGGTACAAAACGCCTGAAGTTCTTCAAGCTTATAATCCGAATGCTTCTCCTGTCTGCTGGCGCTGTGGTAAAGACCTCGGTTCTCTCTACCAATTTCTTTTGGACATGCAGCTCCATTATTCCTTTTTGGGAAGATGTTCTTTTCTTGTTACAATCACTATTGCATACCTCTCTCCCACTTGATCCACTAAATTTTTTGCTAGGTCTACCATTCCCAGGCCTACCTAAACCATCCAGAAAACTTGCTGTACATGACCTGACCGCGGCTAGGAGAAGCATTCCTATGTGTTGGCTATCCTCTACTCCTCCTTCAATGCCGATTTTGTACAAACTTATTGCTGATGTAAGACAGATGGAATATTTGACTGCAATACATAGTTGTTCGTTTGCTGTGTTTGAGATAATATGGCTCCCATGGGATACCTTCGTTTCCTCTGTACCGGCCCAAACTGTAAGGTCCTGATAACCGTTACACTGTTATTTTATGATTCTGCTGGTCCTGATTCTATGCAGATTTGCTATCGATGTACCTTTCTGTTATGCTTATTCTCTTTTCTTATCCTTTTTTGTATTTACATGAAAACCAATAAAAATTGTTAATATTAAAAAAATAATATGGTCCTCTTTTGTAATAATCAGAGTATAACATGTTACATGTTACAGATGCAATATGGGCACAGCACTTGTAACTGGGACTATAAATGTACCTCCCGAGGTATAATACCAAAGAGAATATCAATTCATAAAAACAGTATTTTATTGTTACCATATACATATATCACAAACAGAAATTATAAAAAAGCTTTTAAAATAAATAGTGTTGCTTGAAATATAACCATATGGGGGGCGCTCGTGAGCAGCGCACGATGATGGCTGCCTGCTGATCCCGCTCCTGCACCTCCAGGCACATCATCTCCTTCCCTGCCTCCTGGGAAGCCTGCTCTGTCCCCTACCCTTGTCCTCATTCTCTGCTGACCCCCCGCCACCTATAGGGAACAAATCCGTGGCTTCCCGTACGTCTAGCGCTCGATTGCCAGGCCGATCCGGCGATGCGGCCTACTCGCTAGCAGAAGCCCTGGCCTTCCCCTCTGCTACCCTCGGGCGGCCCGGACACCCTCTCAGACCAGGAGAGCCTGCCTGACATCCCTGCAGACCTCCCACAGCCCCCCTTGCGGGCCGCAGACCTCCCACGGTCCTCCTTGCGGGCCGCAGACCTCCCACAGTCCTTACGGGCCAAAGACCTCCCACAGCCCCCATTGCAGGATGCAGCCCTCCTGTCCAGGTTTAAGACCATGCTGCAGCAGGAGCTTCACAGCGCGACCTCCAGACTAGCGACTCATCTCACCAAGGAAATTTGCGAATTGGAAAGCCGCACTGATGTTCTGAAGATAAGATGGATGCCGCGGCTACAGTGATCGAAAATCATGAACAGGACCTTTCAGATCTGAGAAGAGAGCTTGAAACGGCTCTCTTGCGTCTGGAAGATTTTGAGAATAGGTCTCGTCGGGGTAATCTTCACCTGCGTGGCCTGCCCGAAGCCATCGTTGACCCCACGTCCACTGCTACCGCGCTTTTTTCTTGATAGACCGTCTGGAGTTCAATCACATTCATTGGGCCCTGGGTCCGAGGAGGTCTGAAGGTCCTCCCAGGGGCATCATAATTAAATTCACCTATTACCGCTCCTTCACTCTGCGCGAGACAAGCAGGCTCTTCGTTTTCAAGGTCATCCGTACCAGCTGTTCGTGGATCTGGCACCATCCACCATACAGAAACGTCGACAGATGAAACCCTTCACGTCAGTGCTCTTGAGTTGAAACTTTCTTTTTTTTTTCTTTTTTTTTGGGGGGGGGGGGGGGTAGGCGGTATGTTTGTAAGCTTTGTGTCCTATCCCCTTGTGTTTTTTTTTTCTTTCTGCTAATTTTACTGTTATACCAGGATTTTGTTTATGTGGACCCCAGGCTCCCGCCAGCTCTTTGGTTTTTTTTTGTGGGGGGGGGGTTTATTGTGCCTCTTTATATATACACCGGGGGTCTTTCTGGCTCGTATTCCTATGCCTTATATGGTTGGTGCTGGCTTCCGATCTAATGGGGCCGTGACCTGGGAATGCCTCATTTCTATTATGCTGATATGTCTGTGTACCCGTTTACATTTTCTTCATATATTATGGTGTCATAATATGCATTTCTTAAGGTAATGTACTTGACGTTGTCTTTTTGCCTGTTATGTTCCCCCACCCTCTTTTTTTTCTCCATTTCCTTCCCCTTTTTCCCCTCCTTTTCCTTCCCCTTCCCCCTTTCTTCCCCTCCCCATGAAGGTTCTTTTTGTATTATGTTGTTTATGACACACCCATGTGCCCGGTGGTAGAGCTACCCCCTATGGGTGTCCTTACGGTTGGGACGTAATTTCCACTGATTGTAGTTTCATTACACTACCTTAGAGTGTACATTTTCTTCTTCTGTCTCTTGTTTCTTGTCTGTTTTTGTTTCTCCTTTCTCTCGGATCGGGGGCAGCCCAGGGTAAGGTTGCATTTGAGGATTGGATCGTTATTCCTAGTGTATTTTGGCAGCTGAATTCTCTTGACTCAGTATGGCTTTTTCTCAAAATATCCATGGTTTTAATTCTCCGACCAAGCATTCTAAAGTGTTCCATCATCTTAAGTCCCAAGACGTGGACATAGTCTGTCTGCAGGAGACAAGGTTTTCTCAATCCTCCGCTCCGCGCTACCTCTCTCACCATTATCCGACCTTTTTCTCTGGTTCGGCCCTTGAGAAGCATAGGGGCGTGGTGATTGCTTTTAAATGCAATCTGTTGTTTACTTGCAACCTGGAAATAGCGTATCCCTCTGGCAGGTATTTGCTCCTCCGGGGTACCCTTTGGGACCAGGAGGTGACCCTGGTGGGTTATTACGCCCCAAATAGATTTCAACACAAATTTTTTTCTCACTTGTTGAAGGTGATTTTGCACCACCAACGTGGTATTCTCTTATTGCTGGGCGATTCGAATGTTGCTCTTAATTCCTCTGTTGATCACCATTACCCGACGGGAGGGACTCCTAGCCACGACCTTTCTCAGGAATCTAAATTGCGTGATACGCTGCAAGCTTATGGTTTGGTTGATGTCTGGCGGGAAATTAATCTTACGTCGCGGGAATACACTTTTTATTCAGCCTCACACTTGAGCTTGTCTTTCTGGTATGGCTAGGCCCTCTTTTCTGTGGAGACTCAATGAATCCCTGCTCACCAATGAATCTTGCTCCCAGGTTCTTTCGCACATTCAATCCTATTTTACGAACAATGTGGGTTCTGTATCCTCGGCCGTCTCTCTGTGGGAGGCTCACAAAGCCACCATTAGGGGTCACTTGATTCAGATTGCCTCATCCAGGAAACGGGCCAGAGAGAAGAAGATTGTGGAATTGACCTCGCGATTGGCCGTGGTAGACGCTACTTGGAAAGCCTGCCTGACTACGGGCAATAGGAAAACTTGAGATGTGGTGGCTTCTGAACTTGATCTTCTTTCCACTACATGAGCTGAGAAGACCTTACGTTGGGCCAGACATAGGGTTTATACATACGCTAATAAACCGGGGTCAATGTTGGCCAAGAAACTTAATTCACTAGGTCGCACACATAAACCTCTTCACCTCTGAATGAGGGGTGGTGGCCTTACCTCGGACCCTGTGAAGATTACACATAGATTTGTGGATTTTTGTCCTCTCTTTACCAAAAACCGAACACCTTTGTCGCTGAACATGATGATAGTTTTTTCGCTGAGCTGCACCTACCCTCTTTATCCGTTGCAGCCCGAGATGCCCTGAATGCGGATATCTCTGAATCTGAACTTTAGGGTTTTTGGTTTGTTGCAAATGCCATTTCATATTACGGTCCGTAGGGATGCAAGGGTGGCCCTCCTGCATTGCCCAATTTTGGGTCTGTCTAGGTCTCAGCAGAAATTGGCATCCTACCTATTTATTTTGGTCAAACGTGCTATAGCTCAAGCTTGGTGAACCCCGTTGGTTGTCTTCCAGGGGGTGAAGACCCGGATGGATGCTATGTTGAACAATGAACAGATGTCTAGCATTCTTCATGATTCTCATCCGAGATTCCTTAAGGTTTGGGAACCTTGAAATACGTTATTCCTTGCCATCCCTGCCTCCTACTAGTTATGGCCTCTTATAGTCGTTGCTTGTGCTAGCCCTGGATCCGTGATTCTTCTTCTTTTCCTTTCCTCCATGTTTTCTTTCTGATTCTTTTTTCTTCTTCTTTCTCTATGTTTTTATACTTTCTTTTTCCTTCCTTCTAACTTTTTTTTTTTCCTCTCTTTTCTCTTCTTTTTCCGGTAATATGATGGATTGCTGCTGCTATTATTTGGTTCGGCTTTTTACCGTCCCTCCTTGATGTCATTGGACATTCCGTTATTTGGCTAATACAAGTCAGCAGGATGTATCTGTTTATGTGTTATTGTTCCGCTCTGCCCCTGCGTGGGCGTATCTTGAGCTTGTTGTATTCTTAAAACAAAATTTTCTCAATAAAAATATTGAAACAGAAATATAACCATATATCTGTTCATGAGATCCTAATTTTAAATGGCTGACGTGTGTCGTGGAAGAACCACTTCCTCAGGGCCTTGGATCTTGTTACACACAAACTTATATTCACATGTGCCACAATGTGCGTGTCCGACGACAAATGCCTGCCGGGCCCATGGAGAGGGACTTAATCATGGAACAACATGGTCTGAACAACACTCTCCAAGGACTACTTCAATATCAAGGTCTTATAGCTTAATAGTCTTCAAGGACAGAAATAACATCACTAGCAACACATCTCCATTGTATTGCTAAATCTATGATACCAGCCATATGTTACCTATAGGGGCTGAGTAACATCCAAATATGTGAATATAAGATTCCAGTCAAATTACCACACCACAAACACATGTAGAGCACATGGTCAAAATGGCGACAGAGAGGATGTTACAGATGCACCGGTATTTGCTCTCCCCATCCCCTGTTTTGACAGCTACCAGGGAATCTTCTCCCCCAGCTGGCTGTCTCAATCTGAAAAAAAACCTGCAAAAAAATGTGCATTTATTATTTTTTTTGTAAAGGTGAACTTTTCCTTTAAAAAGGGGAAATAGACTGGAAATGTGTAAGGCTAAGTGGGAACCCTGGATTTACTACAGGAACAGGACAGGGAACGAGAATTAAATAACCACGCATTTTGTGATGGGGTAGTTTTTGTTTTAGTTTACTTTGTTTGGAAATGTTTAATGTATTGTGTTGGGAATTTAGAGGCCACCCCACCACAGTTACATAGTTAGTCTGGCTGAAAAGAGACAAAAGTCCATCTAGTTCAACCATTAAAAAAAAAGTTATAATCCTATACCCACAGTTGATCAAGAGGAAGGCAAAAACAAATCCAGCAAAGCATGATCCAGTTTGCTCCTGCAGAGAAAAAAATTCCTTCCTGATCCCCTGAGAGGTAATCGGATATTCCCTGGATCAAATTCACCTATAAATGTTAGTATCCAGTTATATTCTGTGTATCTAAGAAAGAATCCAGGCCTTTTTTAAAGCAATCTACTGAGCTGGCCAGAACCAACTCTTGAGGGAGTCTATTCCACATTTTCACAGCTCTCATTGTGAAGAAACCTTTCCGTGTTTGGAGATTAAATTTCTTTTCCTCCAAACGTAAGAGTGCCCCCTTGTCCTCTGTGATGCCCTCAGGGTGAATAGCTCATACACCGAGTTCACTATATGAACCACTGATGTATTTATACATGTTGATCATATCCCCCCTTAATCTCCTCTTCTCAAGAGTGAATAAATTTAGTTCCTCTAATCTTTCCTCATAGCTAAGCTCCTCCATGCCTCTTATCAGTTTGGTTGCCCTTCTCTGTACTTTCTCCAGTTCCCCCATGTTCTTTTTGTGAATTGGTGCCCAGAACTAAACTGCATATTCCAGATGAGGTCTTACTAATGATTTGTACAGGGGTAAAGTGATATCTCTCTCTGGAATCTATACCTCTTAATACAAGAGAGGATTTTGCTCGCTTTAGAAACCGCAGCTTGGCATTGCATGCCATTTATTAACCTTGTGATTTACCAGAACCCCCAGATCCTTCTCCACCATTGATTCCCCCAGTTGTACTCCCCCTAGTATGTATGATGCATGGATATCATTTGCAATATACTGTAAATTAAAAAAGACTGAAAATTAAAACAAATAAAAGATTCTCTTTCTGTTATAAAACATATTCGATAAAAAAAATGTCCTTATAAATTTAGTCCAAAAAGTATTCTAAATGTCTTTGGTAAACAAAAATTCTCAATATGTGTGTATTAATTGGTTTGTGAGAAAGTTATAGTGTATCAAACTATGGTATACAGTATATAGTGGAATTTACGCAGCTATGACACTATGGCCCTGATTCACTAAGATGTGAGTCTATCAGCAGAGTCTGACCATTCAGGCAGACTCCGGTCAATCAATCAGTCGTCTGACCAGCGTCTAGCAAGCTCATTAACGAGCGTCTACGGACTACTTTGCTATTACTAAATGTGGTATCCCGTCTGGCACATTTTTAGGTGCAATACCGGATATGTTCGCTAGATGGCGCACAAGCGCGGGCTTTATTAATATTGGCGTTTTTATGATGGCAAAAGAGAATCCTTAGAATGTAATAAATAGTACACCTGTATTAGAATTTTCTATTTTCTTCTATTTCTTTTTTTTTGCTGTGTCTCCAAAATGATCAGGAAACTAATGCATTTACTAATGAATGTCATACATTCTGTATTCAAATGTTAAACATTTTCACACTTATATCTCAAATAATTTATATACTTCTAATTTCCCAATATAATTATATATCTTCATTCTCTTTAATCACGTAACTATTCTATGTTAAAGACAAGTGCAGCGCTATAAATGCATGTGATCAATAATGAACGCATGTAAAAACCAAAAAGTGCAAAGAATTGCAACAATGATGTAATATTGTAAATGGTGCTAAAATAAGTTCATAGAATTATTCCTGAATAATGGAATGTCCTTCGTGTGAGAGTACCAACTCGGAGAGTGCCTATGAATGGCACGTGTGGTCTCTCCGTGACGGACAGTAGTGCAGGAACTCATGAAAGGTAAACCACCCTTGGGACTGGTCTACACTCACCAGAACAAAAGTATTAATGCGCATGGGTTATACACATCACACATCTGGGGGTGCAGCGATATGCTGGCAGCTATGGGTTAGCCATCCAGCTCAATCCATCCATCAGGGTGGGTGCCCAAATGGTCCTGGGGAGGAATTAGCTCAGCCACAGGAGCCAGAAAGGTGCTCAATAGTGTAGTACACTGTCACAGGGGTGGATGACCTTTCACGAGTTCATGCACTACTGTTCGTGGTTATATTTATCTTGTGTAATACCATTATACTAGTCTATATCATTTGACCAGCGCTCGCTCTATCATTTTTAAACAATGTAACTATTCTACATTATAGCTCAAACTGTGTCTCCCACAGTGGTTTAGTGGTTAGAGCTCAGAACGTACAGCACTTGGGTCATGGGTTCTAATCCCAGTCATGGCTACATCCTAAAAAATGGAGATCAATTTTCTGGGTTGTGTCAGTGCCAGGAATATTGATCAATCAATTATGATTTTGCCTAATGACTAGAAAGTGGATGAATGTTACCTATGTATTGTTCTTCTGCCAGTTAGGAAATGTGCAAGTTTCATGCCGTGTATATTTCATTGTAACATTTTTCTCTTTTAAATCTGTCTCCTTATACAACTTGACCCCCTCCCCCACCCCGTCATCACCTGTCCCATATGCAAATCTATGGATCACCGCCCCACTCTTTAACTATCTATTTACTGATCAAGTGAATGTGTCTCATTTTCTATCAGCTACAGCTCAGATCTCACATTATTATACGATTGCTGATTGTATCTCACCACTAGTCTGATTGAATTCACAATTCCTGGTCAGTCCCGTTCCCTGACCTCTAATAACCTTTAGGGCCAGTTCACACTACATGTGTTTCAGTTGCTTTTTCGGCATCACAAACGCACAGAAAGAAGGTTATGTGGTTGTCAATGTCATAGTTCACATCAGCGCTTGCATTTTCAGTGCATTGCAGGTGCTGTAAACAAAGCTGACCACGCTGCATTGTTTCTGCACAGAACTGTACTGGAACACATTGAAACGTCCTTGAATGTACTAAAATGCACATGTCCCTAACTACATTGAATACAAAGAAAATAGAAAAAAATAAGTGGAAGGGATACAAAAATGCAATGTAAACATGTCCAAAACGCATCCAAAATGTACTGGAACACACTAAACATGCATGCCAAAAGGGCATGAAAAAACCCCATCAGGAACACATCTAGACTGTTTCTATAGTGTGAACCGGCCCTTAGGACTTGTTCACACCATTGGTGGTGCAGAAACGCATGCAAGAACACACATTTTCCAGCACAGCAAAGAAATGCAATGCCCTCTGTAGATGTGCGCAGGTACCATGATGAAAACGTTATTGCACCTACACACGTCTATTAAAAACAGCCCCATTCACAGCCACAAATACGCATGGCACCACACTACTGTGCGGTTAGGTGCGACAGACTTGGAAAATAACATAAAAATAAGCCAACATGGCTAAAACATATCTTGATAATATGGGGACTCTGATATCCAGCGACAGTCCGTTCACGAACGAGAAGCAATTCTGCACCCCTAAAACCAACATAGAGGAAAGGGATGGTCAAATTGCTGTGCTGCTTCCAAACCACCTCTGGCATGCTAGGGTCATTATGCAGGTCCTCGATGCCAGTTCTTGCCTGCGGCCACAAAATATCCACTGGCCACAAGTGAAGGTGAGTGGAGGACGTGAAAGTGGATTTCTACCAGCTTCAACCGCAAGCAGTACCACTCCTGAAAAATGAGAGCAAATTATCATTGACACGTCATCATGACAGTCAATTCTCAGTGCAGGCTATCTAGAGTGTCTTTCCTTTTTAACCATTTCAAGAGTTCAAGGAAACATTCTTGGAGCATCTACTGTGTTTGGAAAGGCCAAAGGTCCCCCCCTCCCCCAGGCACACTAATGCTTATGCAGGCCATAGACGGGGAGAAAAACGGCCAATTTTTCTTTTAAAAAATGAAAAATCGGTTGTTCAAGCGGCCGACGTTACCAGCAATGGTAAAAAAAAATCGGCCGATTTTCATCCCGTCTACAGCCAGCAAAAAGTGTCCCTGCAGAGAGCTCCGCTATTTCTTTGACAGTTCTTTGACATTTATAGCGGTTGCAACAATGTATTTGTATCCATTTAGGATACAGATGTTTTTATTCGGAAACAAATAGATACAATGTTGCAACCGCTGTAAATGTCAAAGAACTGTCAAAGAAATAGCGGAGCTCTCTGCAGGGACACTTTTTGCCATACTGGAATTCCTCTCATTTTTCATCCTTCTTCTTCCTCTTCTTCTTCTTCTTCTTCATCATCATCCTCTTCTTCTTCTTCTTCATCATCATCCTCTTCATAATCATCCTCTTCTTCTTCATCATCCTCTTCTTCATCATCATCATCCTCTTCTTCTTCATCATCATCATCCTCTTCTTCTTCATCATCATCCTCTTCTTCTTCATCATCATCATCCTCTTCATCATCATCATCCTCTTCTTCTTCTTCATCCTCTTCTTCTTCTTCATCCTCTTCTTCTTCTTCATCCTCATCTTCTTCACCATCATCCTCTTCTTCTTCATCATCATCATCCTCTTCTTCTTCTTCATCATCATCCTCTTCTTTTTCTTCTTTTTGTCTTCCTCTTGCAGGTCACTGCTCATGTGCAGATTTTTTATCAGTAAAAAATCGGCCGATTTGCCCATCATTGCCGCGAAAATCGGCCGATCGGCAAATTCGGCCGTTTTTTTTCCAACTTTACCGAAAAAAAAATCTGCCAAAATACCGAAAAATGGCCGAACAAATAGCCCACTAACGATCCGAAAATCGGCCGATTTTATTTTCGGCCGAAAAATCGGCCGATTTTCGACCTATCTATGGCCTGCATAAGATATGGTGTGGCCCTAGGGTCAATGTGTGTTTAGAATACTTCCAAAATGCACATAAAAAAACACTACATCCAAATGCATGTTGCATTTCTATAGCATGTTAAACAGAAGAATAACGCACTTACATAATGTTAACATGCGCAAGTAAAAGTAGACAAAATACACATACTTTTATTCTGGCTTCACATACATGCATTGTGGTCTAACACCGCACTCCTTGGCAAATCACATGCAATTTGTGTGCGTTGCAATTAGAGACAAACATTTTGCACACCTCAAATTGCACCGCATCCGGGCCAAAAATGTGCAGGACCCTTTTTCAGGGTATGCACATGGGTGTGAATAGGCATGCCATCCAATTTGGCAAATCGCAATACGCTTTGTGTACCAATTTTGGTGTGTTGGTAACTTCACCTAGAAAGCCGCAGCAGGTGGCATGAAGGGGTTGCGGTTGTGATGCGGTGCGGCGCTTGCACAGAAAACACTGCAAATTTCACATCGCATCTATGTGACACCAGAATGTGCCAATATGTGGCTTGACAAAGCACAGTGGTCAGTGCAGATTATTTTCAATCCATGTTTTTTTACACTTTTCATTCACTGGTTTAACTCAGGTGATCGTTAATCACAATTATCTCCGGAGATCACATGCAGCCCCTCAACCATCTACACATATCTCTGGAAATCTATACAGATCTCCTTGAAAAAAAGTCTCCTCTCTTCTTCGGAAAACAATTGTCCTCCACCTCATAAACAGGGGGACAGAGAAGACTTCTCCTTGATAACTAAAATCAGATTAATTATCTGTGCTTAATAAACATACACCAATACTGCAAATGCATTGTACTGTCGAAGGCATTGCACACTAACGCATTGCACACTAGAAATGTCAAATGCGTTAGTGTGTACAGTGCATGAGTGTAAAATGCTTTAGTGCAGACTGCAGTGTACAACGCATTGCACACTGTAATACACTGTACAATGTAATACCGTGTACACCCACACATTGTAGACTGTAATACACTGTACAATGTAATACCGTGTACACCCACACATTGTAGACTGTGATGCACTGTACTCTGTCATGCAGGATAGAGAACGCATTGCACACTGTGATACCGTGTACACCCACACATTGTAGACTGTGATGCACTGTACACTGTCATGCAGAATCCAGCAACGCATTGCACACTGTAATACCGTGTACACCAACACATTGTAGAATGTAATGCATTATACGCAGTATACATGTCCAGATATTCAAAGATTAGCCATGAAGGCCTAGCTGGTTACCTATTTGGTGACCGCAGATAGCCGAATAATGCTACACTGCATCCAGGCAGCTCTGGGAGAGCGTCATATGACATCCTGGCAGAACGCACTCTCCGTGATTGCTGTGTCCTAAGGACACAGCTGATCACGTCATATGGTAAAAGCCAATCACAGCGGCTTTTTACCATGTGATCAGCCATGTCCAATGACACGCTGATCACTGGGAAATGCATTTGCCGGGTCTTGGCTGCACTTTCCTCACGCTGTCAGAATGTTTGGAAAGTACTGCCAAGAACCAGCAGTTATCAGAGCAGGGGTCAGCACCGATGATCAGTGCCCTGATGATCAGTGCCCACCAGTGCCACCCAACAGTTCTGCCCACCTGTGGCCAGCAGTGCCACCCACCAGTGCTGCCTCATCAACGCACATCAGTGTTGCTAAATTACCGGTTTACCAAATGTTATAATATAAACAGACTTTTATTCATTATGAGCTATTTTGTTGTTTATCGAGGAAAAAGTAAAACACACAGCAGCAAGTCAATACCACCCAAAGAAAGCTCTATTTGTGTGAAAAAAATTATCTAAATTTAAGATGGGTACAATGTGGCATGACCGCACAATTGTCATTCAAAGGGTAACAGTGCAGAAAGATGAAAATTGGCCAGGACAGGAAGGGGGTATGAGTACCCAGTAGGCAAGTGGTTAATATAATTGACCCATCAATACCCAGGAGCTAATGTACAGATAAGTAGCATGTGCACCAAGTGGGATTCTGCTAGGCCCCACCCAAAAAATTGCAATTACCTGTCCCTCACATGTTATTAACATATTTGCAATGGCCATACTTACTTTACATATAAGGATCATCTCCTCAGTTGAAAACTGTGCTCTCGCCATGTCCAAATGCCACTAGAGTTCTCAAAATATACGACACACAGAAAACCGCCAACCACTCCTCATCCACTGACACTCCCCACAACCACTTCCGGGTGCACGCGCACGTGATGACGGACTTCTGGGAGGACAGCCGCTCGTGCGCCATGGGGTACACCTGTTTGGCGCTTATTCGTATGCGATCGCGCAATTTTGTACCCTATCGCGCATTTGTATGCGCGGCTATGATAGCTTTCGTGAATGTGTGTTACTTAGTGATTTGTTTAACCTTGGCTAATATATATTGGTTTCCAAAGGCCAAAAATCAACACAGTGTGCACTATTTTATAACTGTAAATCGAATTGTAGAACACCTGTAGCTGGCTGCACAGTGAATGTGACGTATTCATTGGTACATAATATTGTGGTGCAAACTGGTTTTTTTTTGTTTTGTTTTTGAAAAAGCCAGTTTGCACCCACTTGCATATTCACACTCTTATATAATCTACTCAAATGTAGCTTGTAAGTATACAAAGTAACTATTAAGGTTGGTCATATATTGAACATAAAATAAACACAAAAACAACAGTCCAACATTTATTAATCAAATATATCTTCATTTATTTGGTCAGCAGGAACAAGTAGGTATAGTCAATATCTTTGTGAGTCACAAAAAGAATAGCATTGATGTGGCGAAAATAAAACACTCCTGCTCATAAGAGCTTACAATCTAAAGATACTTCTAATGAACTGTGCGTGCTCAGGTTATAGCAGGAAAGGGGAAGATGAATCAAGTAACATTTTCATGCACATAAGATTTACTTACACAATCACTTAGTATGAAGATCCATTCACAAAAAAAGTCTACACATCAAAATATAAAGAAAACAAAGCATGTGAAAAAAAACCCTCCCACCTCTACAAATCCCCTACACATACATTTGTCAGCAGGTTTGTCAGAAAAATGCATTGGAGTCTAAATAAGCAAGCAAAATTAAAACAAGAGCAGATTTTAAACAAAACGATTGACATGTGTGAGGCTTTCAATGCAAAGAGAAAAAACAATCATTGTGCAATAACACACAAACACTTTACAAGGCCAAAAATATGCAAACATTTCCAGCCCACTTCCAAACACAGCCTGAGTGGTGTCTGGGGCAATTCAGCACAAAATCTCTTCTTCCCCCAAACCACTACAAGCAAGGACTTAGTCAAAAACCACACGGCCTAGTAACAGGCCAAATCACTCACTACTGCACATCTTTATATAAGCTAGGTTGTATTTGGAGCGCGCCAAACAAGGCCCCACATCCAATTAAGCCACACCCACCACTGACCTTAAGTTGGTCAGTGAAAGTGTTTTCACCTGATGAATCCCCTTCCTACCTGCATTAACCCTTGGTATACAGGCCCCACAAATCAGAAAGATATATACAGTGAAATGTACGTGTGCAGCATACAACAGAACATTGAGCAGGGATGTGAAAGGGAACCCCAATTGGAACCTTTATTATGGTCACAACTCCCTCCAGATTCTCGCATGAGTTAAGACAGTCACATGACCACATCTTGTATGCAATACTGAAAATGACAAATCGATTTGACTAGTATGGTGAATTTCCCATCAATTGGCAAAACACTCCAGAAATCAAACATCACCAAACATTACACTCTGGGCAAAGCAGATTTACAAATCATGCGACTTACAGTAATGTTGACCATTTCAATGCAATTTTCAAAGACATCTGACACAGATCTCTATGCAAATTGCCACTAAAGTAGAACATGTACTACTTAAGAAATCAGTGTTTGAAACACACCCATATGGTCGCTCTAATACAGTGTTTCTCAACTCCAGTCCTCATGGACCCCCAACAGGTCATGTTTTCAGGATTTCCCTCAGATGAAACAGCTGTGGTAATTACTAAGGCAGTGAAACTGATCAAATCACCTGTGCAAAATAATGGAAATCCTGAAAATATGACCTGTTGGGGGTCCATGAGGACTGCAGTTGAGAAACACTGCTCTAATAGCAGACAATAGGGTGCGACTTTGCAGACGATTTACAACTTGCATGTTGTGCAAATCACATGCCAAGTCCCACTCAATGTGCACGCTATTGTAGCGTTCATATTGTTGTGGTTCAAACTTGGTTGGAGCCGCAAGTAATAATAGAGTAATGAATACACTACTTTTCATGCAATTTGCTGAGAGATCGGTGTCGGATGTCTTGCAAATTGCACTTGAAATCACCATGTACCCCGACTTTGAAATCATGCAACTTCTATGCAAGTCACATGATGTGACTGTGGCGTCAATAACACCACTTAGAAATCTGCTTTAATGTGACCGGGTGGCCCCCAGTAACATTGTTTGGGATTGCCATGCAATTGGCATGACAGGCGACTTGCAAATCGTAGACCAAGTCGCACCCTATTGGCCACTGTAGGCTCTGTTCACATCCAATTGGATTGTGAACTCGTGCAACTTCACTGTAAGTTGGGCAATTGCCGCATCGGATTAGATGTGACAGTGGTGTTAGCCCCCAGTAACATTAGGTGCAATTTGCCATGCAAAGGGCAAGCTGCTGGCCATGCCAATTACATGACAAGTCACATCCAGGGTGTGCAATTTCAGGTGCGATTTGTGCATTGTCATCGTACCTGATATTGGATATAATGAATGTGAATGTGAGTGTATTAACATACGCCATTTGTTGCAGCGAGAGTTCAAAGGTATTTGAGAATTGTGGCCATTTATTAGCAATTTAACATCTAGACTCAAATAGAAATCGCAATGCTACACACAATTGAAAACACAACTAGTTAGTAATTCTCTAGAAAACACAGTAAAATTGGCAACTTAAAGAGTAATTTTCAATTGCATATAGTGTGAGCGAAGCAGGAAAATCAACAAAGGAAATAAATCTTTGAAGGCGTGCTGTACCTGCCTGCTGGGATAAGGGTCTGCTATGCATTTGGGGGAAAAATGCACGCCAGGATTTGTGACAAGTTTGATGTGTGGATTCACCAACCAAGTCTTTTCTCTCTCGCTCACTCTTCTGAATGTCTCTGTTTATCACTCTTCAGTATGTATATCTCGCTCACTCTTCTTCGTCTCACTGGCTCGCTCTTCTCTCTCTCTGTCAGCTCTTTGCTTGCCAAATCCTTCACAAAAGTGGGTGGAGTGTAAACCATCATTATCAAATCTATTAGTGCTCCAGGCCCTTACCTTATCCCATTGTATGACATTCACATAAGGTGCAGCTTTGAAGGTGTTTCAACAGACAAGGCCTCATTCTAATTCACATTTTAGGGATCATTTAGACAGAAAGCAAAGATGTTGCCAGAACATCTATTTGAAGACAGCCACACACGGAGATCATGCTACTTCCTTGCCGTGGTTGGGATTCAAACCGACAACCCTAGAGTTGTGAGGCAGTAGTGCTAACCACTAATCCACAGAGCTACATTGCTAATCCTGCCTGTATTTCTGTGCTGTGAATCAACCCTAAGTCCCTGGGCAAGGTCAGTGTAACTACCAGATATCTCCAATGTGACACAAATGTTGTGCTATGTTGCCAATTCAGATGTATGTTGGTTTTATGTATCCCAATACAAAGGATTGCAATACTAATACAGGCGTACCTCGGTTTACCAACGCCTCAGGGAACATCATATTTGGTGTACAAATGCCAAACCATTTCAGTTCATTGTTCTGTTTACAAATGTTTGAATAATTTGGTATGGGCATGTGGCCTGGTATGGTTCAGGAGGGGGGGGGCGCTCGCTCCCCCCCCCCTTTCCTGACCTGCCGGGCTGCATGCTCAGATAAGTATGTGTTATGGATTTTGGGGGGTACCCCATGCTGTTTTTTATTTAATTTCAGCGTGGAGTTACCCCTTAACATCCATACGAGACTCGAAGGGCTTAGTATGGATGGGAGGGAATACCCCACGCCGGTTATTTAAAACACTGTTTATAAATCCCTGCAATACTTTGACATTCAACTGTCAGTGGGGAACTCCGCCAACAGCTGAAACATGAGCGCTGCATTGGTTTTCACTACTAAAACGCCGCATGAGTTGATAACATATCATGCGGGATTGTAGGAGCGACAGCCATGTGTTAATGTTTCAGCTGTCAGCGGGGTTCCCCACTGACAGCTGAATGTAAAATAATTCCCTTTATTGCAGAAATAATAAAAAAAAAGTGTGGGGTCCCCCCTCCCATCTGTACCAAGCCCTTCGGATCTGGTATGGATATTAAGGGGGAACTCCACGCTGAAATTTAAAAAAAAACAGCGTGGGTCCCCCTCAATATCCATACCATATCCTTATCCGAGCATGCAGCCCGGCAGGTCAGAAAAGGGGGGGACCCTGTACTGTGTTTTTTTTACACCACACTTTTTTTTTTGTGAAGGAGTCTGCGGGAGCATGTACCGCAGACTCCTTCACGTAGGGGGGGGGCGGGATCTGGGGGCCCCCTTGTTAAAGGGGGCTTCCAGATTCTGATAAGCCCCCTGCCCGCAGACCCCCACAACCACCGGCCAGGGTTGTGGGGAAGAGGCCCTTGTCCTCATCAACATGGGGACAAGGTGCTTTGGGGGGGGAGCCCCCCCTGCCCCAAAGCACCCCCCCATGTTGAGGGCATGTGGCCTGGTATGGTTCAGGTTTTCTGACCTGCCGGGCTGCATGCTCAGATAAGGGTCTGGTATGGATATTGAGGGGGACCCACGCTGTTTTTTTTAAAAATTTCAGCGTGGAGTTCCCCCTTAATATCCATACCAGACCTGAAGGGCTTGGTAAGGATGAGAGGGGGGACCCACGCTGTTTTTTTTTTTGTTTTTTTTTATTGCGGACCTTTATTTTTACATTCAGCTGTCAAAATAAATATTATCTAGACCTTTGAAATAAGTAAAATCATTACAGAAATAATTATAAAGTATAAGAAACAAAAATAGAATCACTAGAACTAAGGAAATCTAGTTAGATTACATGAAGATATGCCGAGTGCTGTTTATTAAACACAATAGTCACGACCGTGTGTCGGCTGTCAGAGGAATCCACAGTAAGATTCACTATTAGTCAGTGGCTAAAAAGCAAACGCCCATGACAGAAGTCTAAAATGTGTTCTGCACATGCTCAGTTGTATCTGCCAAAGACACTGCACGGGCGTCTAGATTTTTACTGTGTCGATTTCCTTCAAAAAAACGATTTTTAACACATTCTTAATTTTTTTTGAAATAGCAGATATTGTTTAAAGTGAAGTCCTGATATTTGGCAAAGCAAATTTCTAAGTGAACATGTCTCTGCAGTGATTTTTCATGGTGTTAGACTTGCTTCTTAGCAAGTCTGCTTTGTGAGTCTGATTCCGGGCGTGTGTCTTTTTGTGAATTAGATTGGACATCTGCTTATGGGCTCTGGTCAATAGTGAATTAGGTTGCAGGGTAAAAAATAGACAGACGCCCATGAAAATTGGGCTTAAGCCCATGAATATGCGCCCACGCCCAATAGTGAATCAGGGCCTATATTAGTAATGGCGGTGATCAGCGACTTATAGTGGGACTATGATAGTGTGGCTGCCAATCTGGCACTAGTTGATGCTGGTTTAAAGGTACACTAATTCAGGGCTCAAAATTTCATGTCCTGAGCTACTAGCCAGAACTTAAGGCCCTGATTTACTAAGGATTGAGTCTACCAGCAGACTCTGAACATTCAGGCAGACTCAATTAAATCAATTAAGACCTGTCAGTCTTCTGAGAGGTGTCTAGCAATCTCATTGAAAAACGTCTACTTTTCTGTTAGTAAATGTGGAATTGCCTCTGGCACATTTTTAGGTGCAATACCGGATATGTTCGCTAGGTAGCGCACAAGCGCGGGCTTTGGCGGCTTTATGTCTGCATATGAGAATACTTAGAATGTAAAGTACACCTATATTATTTTTTTTTTTTTTTTGCTGTTTCTCCAAAATGATCAGACAACTAATGCATTTACTAATGAATGTCATACATTCTATTTTCAAATATTAAACATTTTCACACTTATTTCTCAAATAATTTGCAATGTCTAGTTCTAAGTTCCCAATATAATGATATAGCTTCCTTCTCTTTAATCATGTAACTATTCTATGTTAAAGTCATAGTACAGTGCTATAAATGCATGTGATCAATAATGAACGCATGTAAAATCCAAAAAGTGCAAATAATTGCAATAATGATGTAAAATGGTAAATGGTGCTAAAATAAGTTCAGATAATCATTCCTGAAAAATGGAATGTCCTCCTGCATGGAGTTTGCATGTTCTCCCTGTGCTTGCGTGGGTTTCCTCCGAGTACTCCAGTTTCCTCCCACACTCCAAAGACATGCTGGTAGGTGAATTGATTTCTGTCCAATTTGGCCCTAGTATGTGTATGTATGAATGTGAGTTAGGGACCTTAGATTGTACGCCCCTTGAGGGTTAGGGACCGATGTGAATGTACAATATATGTGTAAAGCACTGCATAAATTGACAGCGCTATACAAGTACCTGAAATAAATAAATAAATTATTGCACTTTTTGGATTTTAAATGTGTTTATGATTGATAACATGCATTTATAGCGCTGCACTATTACTTTAATATATTTCTATTTTGGGACTGTTGCCAATACCCTGAGTGCTAGCTGCTACCTTCATATCTATACCTAGATTTATATTTATCTTGTGTAATACCATTTTAGTAGTCTATATATTTTGACCAGCGCTTGCTTTATCATTTTTAAACAATGTAACTATTCTACATTGCAGCTCAAACTCTGTCTCCCACGGTGGCTTAGTGGTTAGAACTTAAAACTTACAGCTCTTGGGTTATGGGTTCTAATCCCAGCCATGGCTGCATCTCAGTTTGCATGCTTTCCCTGTATGGATGTGTTTCTGCCAACACTCCAAAGATATGCTGTTAGGTTAACTGGGCCTAGTACATGTCTGAGTTTCTGCACTTAGATTATAAGCTCCTTGACATTCATGAATGTAAAAAAAATGGAGATCAATTTTCTGGGTTGTGTCAGTGCCAGGAATATTGATCAATCAATTATAATTTTGCCTAATGACTAGAAAGTGGAAAGGGGGTGTGCGTCCTATTCTTCTGACAAGTTGGAAATGTGCAAGTTTCATGCTGTGTATATTTCAATGTAACTTTTTTTATCTTCTTTTAAACCTGTCTCCTTATACAACTTGACCCCCTCCCCCACCCCATCATCACCTGTCCTATATGCAAATCTATGGATCACGCCCCACTCTTTTTAACTATTTATTTATTGATCAAGTGAATGTGTCTCATTTTCTATCAGCTACAGCTCAGATTTCACATTATTATACAATTGCTGATTGTATATCACCACTAGTCTGATTGAATTCACAATTTCTGGTCAGTCCCGTTCCCTTACCTCTAATAACCTTTAGGGCCAGTTCACACTACATGTGTTTCAGTTGCTTTTTCGGCATCACAAACACACAGAAAGAAGGTTATATGGTTGTCAATGTCATAGTTCACATCAGCACTTGCATTTTCAGTGCATTGCAGGTGCTGTAAACAAAGTTGACCACACTGCATTGTTTCTGCACAGAACTGTACTGGAACACGTTGAAACGCCCTTGAATGTACTAAAAACGCACATGTCCCTAATTAAATTGAATAAAAAAAGTAGAAAAAAACTAACTAGAAGGGATACAAAAATGCAATGCAACGTGTCCAAAACAGATCCAAAATGTACTGGAACACCCTAAACATGCATGCCAAAAGGGCATGCAAAAATGCATCAGGAACACATCTAGACTGTTTCTATAGTGTGAACTGG
The DNA here is from genome assembly GCF_062004578.1 of Staurois parvus. NCBI lineage: Eukaryota > Metazoa > Chordata > Amphibia > Anura > Ranidae > Staurois > Staurois parvus. The sequence continues at coordinate 1,156,266 of NW_028318301.1, forward strand.
CCCTTATGACTTGTTCACACCATTGGTGGTGCAGAAATGCATGCAAGAACACACATTTTCCAGCACAGCAAAGCAATGCAATGCCCTTTGCAGATGTGCGCAGGTACCATGATGAAAATGTAATTGCACCTGCACACGTCTATTAAAAACAGACCCATTCACAGCCACCAAAACGCATGGCACCACACTACTGTGCGGTTAGGTGCAAAACACTTTGAAAATGATATGCCTGCAGTATTTTTGCATGTTCCCACACGTTAGGCAGCCCATTGAAATTAACGAGCCGAGGAGTAAAAAAAAAGTAAAAAATGCCCCATTCACACAGGTCCTCTGGCCTGTACAGCATGAAGGAGTGGGTTGTTCATGTGGCTAGAGCCACCTGTTACACTATGAGGACAAAGCAGCTGTATGAACACAGGTTTTATTCTGAGAGGTGAGAAGGTGTGGGGAAGTGGCCCTGAATGCTCACTGTCTGTGTTCAGGGCTGTACACCTGCACCCATATGCTTGTCAAATTATGCACTGCAGCATTTCCATAGTGTAACATAGGTTGCCTGCAAACCGCGATAGCCACAAAAACAAACCACTGATTCCCACTCTACAGGCCACAGCACCCATGAGCCCCAAGACCTCAATTACACCTCAATTACACACACAGCTTTATTTATGAACTCAGTACAGTTTTATCATTTAGATTTCACAGGAATATGGTTGGGATTATATCCATTAATAATGTTTTTGGTGTATTTTTGCCATAAATATGATTTGGATATTTTCTCTGGCGGTGGGCGGCTGTCAGGTATGCTGTACGGGGCCCCATGATATCTAACAGTGGCCCTGGGTGTATGCTTGTGTCTGTGCCACCTGTATAGTTAGGAAGAACCTTGAACCTCTGCTATGTACCTCAATGGATCTAGGAATTGGTCATGTTTTCAACTGAAAATACAACATTAGTAATGTTTCCCTGGCAAATGAGGACCAGCTCCTCGGTGGAGAACAGTGATCTCTGCAAACATCATGGCGTATTTCCAGTATGACAGCTGCTCTAGCGCCTCCTCCAACAGCCGTCTTGTGCACCATAGCAATTTTACATGCGGCTCCATTTTGTATATGACATTTGCAAATATATGTTTGCAGTTCTATTGTGGATTTGGCATTGGTGAATGTATTCTTGCAGCTGTACATGACACTGGCGAACATATATTTGCCAGAAAAGGCCGAAAGTCAACATAAATTGGGGGCCCAATTTATTACTGTTAAGAGGATTGTAGAAAAAGAATAGCTAGCTGCACATTGAACACGACCTATTCATTGGTACACAACATGGTCTTGTAGTGCAATAGGGGGCTTTTGGTTTGTTATTTTGGACATACTTGCATATGTGCGCTCCAACAAGGAAGATTTGGGCATATTATATAGCTAGCAAAAATAAGTGTTGGGGTGCTAGTACATTTATTTATTTCAGATACTTATATAGCGCTGTCAGTTTACACAGCGCTTTACATATATATGTGGTAAATTCACATTAGTCCCTACCCTCCATGAGCATACTATCCAAGGGCCCTAACTTACATTCATACATATACTAGGGTCAATTTTGACAGGATCCAATTAACCTATCAGCATGTCTTTAGAGTGTGGGAGGAAACCAGAGTACCTGGAGGAAACACACAGGCAGAACATGCAAACTCCAGGCAGGAGATGCCATGGTTGGGATTCGAAGCAACAACCCTAGTACTGCTAGGTGGAAGTGCTAACCATTTAGCCACTGTGCTACATTCAACTAGATCATAAAATAATTCCCCCAAAAAATACATAGTCCAAATGTTTAATGATACAAATGATTCAAATATACATTCCACATTTATCTGGACAGCAACAACAAGTAGGTACATTCAATATCTTGGTGGGGAAAAAAAGCAGGATTGATGTTGCTAAAATAGAACGGTCCTGCTCATAAGAGCTTACAATCTAAAAGATTATACTTCTAATGAACTGTGCTTTCACAGGTTACAGCAGGAAACAAATGGTTAATATGAATCACTTAGGCTTATCCATAAAACAAGCTGCAGATCAAAATACCAATATAAAAAATACATACGTGCCAAAATAAAAACACCTCCCCAAATCCCCCACACATACATTTCTCACCATGTTTGTCTGAAAACTGCATTTCATTCTAAATAAAGCAAACTTGGAAGAGCAGAGCAATTGGCATGTGTTAGGATTACAATGCAATGATAATAAACACACAATCATTGTACAATAACACACAAACTCACCTTAGAAGGAAGAACATGAAAAACATTTACAGCCCACATCAAAACACAGCGTGAGTGTGGCCTGGGGCAATTCACCACAATATCTCTTCCTCCCCCAAACCACCACAGACAAGGACTTGCAGAAAATAATGTGCCTGTACAAGGGAAAAAAATCAGCCACTACTGCATCTCTTTATATAAGGTAGGCCACACCCACCACTGTCATTCATTTGGTCAGATAAAGTGTTTGCACCTGATTAATTCTCTTCCCACCTGCGTTAACCCTTGGTATACAGGCCCAAATCAGAGTCAGAAAGAAAGCCACAGTGAAGTGTACCTGTGCAGCATACAACAGAACATTGAACAGGGATGTAAAAGGGATCCCTATTGGCAATATTTCTTGGCCTTTGGGCACAATTCACTCCAGATTATCGCATGAGTTAAGGCAGTCACATGACCACATCTCGCATGCAATACTGAAAATGTCAATTCACTTTTGCTAGTATGCGGCATTTCCCATAAATCGGAAAAACACTCAGGAAATCAAACATAAAAAGGCCTTACACCCCGGTCACACCAAAGCCGATTTAGAAATTGTGCGACGTACAGTGAAGATGCTGATTTCCTTACGATTTGCAAGACATCTGATACAGATATCTATGCAAATCGTCACAAAAGTAGTACATGTACTACTTTAGAAATCAGTGTCGGAAACGCACCCATGTGACTGCTCTAATAGCAGACAATAGGGTGCGACTTGGCATACAATTTACAAATCGCATGCCAAGTCGCATCCAGGGTGCACGATTTCAGGTGCGATTTGGGAATTAAAATTGTACCTGATATCCGATCTTATTAATGTGGATGTGGGTGTCTTAACGTAAGCGATTTGCTGCAGCGCAATTTAAAAAGTAGTTCTTGTCTAACTTTTTCAGCATTTTGCAGTGATTTCACATATAGACTACAATAGAAATTGCAATGCAAAACACAATTGAAAACGCAATAACTCATTGGTAAATCTACAGAAAACACAGTGAAATTGCCAACAAAAAGCACAATTTTAAATCACATCTAGTGTGAACCAAGCAGGCAATTCAACAAAGGAAATAAATCTTTGAAGGCATGCGGTATCTGCATGCTCAGATAAGGGTCTGTTATGGATTTGGAGGGGGGGGGGACTCCATGCCATTATTTTATTTTATTTTTTTTTTTTAATCCTTTTCTCTCTCTCACTCACTCTTCTCATGGTTTGACAAACTTTCCCAAAAGGAGGTGGAGTGCAAACCAGCATTATCCAATCAATCATTAGTCCAGGCCCTTATCTCATCCCATCGTTTGACATTCACATAAGGTGCTACTTTAAAGGTGTTTGAACAGACAAGGCCTCATTCTAATTCACATTCTAGGGATCATTTAGACAGAAAGCAAAGATGCTGCCACCAGCACATGTATGTTAGGGTAGTCACACAGAGATCATGCAAATTCATTGCCGTGGCTGGGATTCAAACCAACAACCCTAGAGTTGTGAGGTAGCAGTGCTAACCACTAATCCACAGAGCTGTTGAACACTAATCCCACCTGTATTTCTGTGGTGTGAATCAACCCTAAGTCCCTGGGCAAGGTCAGTGTAACTAGCCAGATATCTCAAATGTGACACAAATGTTGTGCTATGTTGCCAATTCAGATGTATGTTGGTTCTATGTATCCCAATACAAAGGATTGCAATACTAATACAGGCGTACCTCAGTTTACCAACGCCTCGGTTAACGTAATTTTCGGTTTACGAATGAAAATCCATTGAAAATAATGCCTCGGATTACACAATTGTTAATAATTTTTTTTGCAATACAAAGTGTATGTCGGCACTGATTTTCAAATGCAAATGCCAGCCTTTTTTTTTCTTCACTATAGTATACAAGCTTAGAAGTCACTTTCCACAAAGTTACAGAAAACTTTGTATCTTTTAATAAACTCAAAGTAAACATTGTTTCCTTTAGGGATATAAATTCCAAGAAAACTTTCTCTTTTAGCTGGGGGAACTGACAGCTGAATTTCTGAGCTATAATGAAGAAAAAAAAGGGAAAATTACATTTAAAAACCAGCACCATAACAAATAAAAAACGGCGTGGGGTCCCCCCTCCCATCCACATCAAGCCCTTTCGGGTCTGGTATGTATCTTAAGGGGTAACTCCCCACCAAAATGTAAAAAAAACGGCATGGGGTCCCCCCTCCCATCCACACCAAGCCCCTCGGGTCTGGTTTGGATATTAAGGGGTAACTCCATGCCGAAATTAAATAAAAAACAGCTTGGGGTTCCCCCCGAAATCCATACCAGACCCTTATCCGAGCATGCAGCCCGGCAGGTCAGGAAAGGGGGGGGGGCGAGCGAGCGCCCCCCTCCTGAACCATACCAGGCCACATGCCCTCAACATGGGGGGGTGCTTTGGGGCAGGGGGGCTCCCCCCAAAGCACGGGACAAGGGCCTCTTCCATTAGTGGATTAATTGGTCGGCTGTTTTTCAGGATTTTGGCACATTTTGTTTATCGGTAAAGCCCCCCATGCCCCAAAGCACCCCCCCATGTTGAGGGCATGTGACCTGGTATGGTTCAGGAGGGGGGGGCTGCTTGCTCGTCCCCCCCCCCTTTCCTGACCTGCCGGGCTGCATGCTCGGATAAGGGTCTGGTATGGATATTGGGGGGGCTCCACACTGTTTTTTTTTTTTAATTTCTGCATGGAGTTACCCCTTAATATCCATACCAGACCTGAAGGGCTTGGTATGGATGAGAGGAAGGACCCGATGCTGTTTTTTTTTTTTTTAATTATTTTATTGCAGACCTTTATTTTTACATTCAGCTGTCAAAATAAATATTATCTAGACCTTTGAAATAAGTAAAATCATTACAGAAATAATTATAAAAGGATAAGAAACAAAAATAGAATCACTAGAACTAAGGAAATCAAATTAGAATACATAAATATATGCCTAGTGCTGTTTGTTAAACACAGTAGACGCGACTGAGTGCCGTCTGTCAGAGGACTCCACACAGAGATTTACTATTGAACAGTGGCTAAAAAGCAAGCGCCCATAGAGGACGTCTAGAATGTGTTCTGCACATGCGCATTTATATTGGCCAAATAAGCTGCACGAGTGTCTAGTTTTTCACTGTGTCAACTTGCTTAAAAAAAACTTAAAAAATTTAAATTTTTTTTTTTAAATGGCAGATATTGTTTAAAGTAAAGTCCTGATATTTGGCAAAGCAAAGTTCAAAGTGAACATGTTTCTGCAGTGATTTTTCATGGTGTTAGACGTGCCTCTTAGCAAGTCTGCTTTTTGAGTCTGATTCCTGATCTGTGTCTCATTAGTAAATTTGATTTGATTTGGCGTCTAGTTGTTGACGCTTCTCTTTAGTAAATCTCTTAGCGGGGTAAAAGTAGACGGTCGCTAGTACAAATTAGATGTTCGTCCACGGAAATGCGCCTAGGCACAATAGTAAATCGGGGTCTAAGAGTCACTCTCCACCAGTTGCCCCACCTAACCCCTGTCCTGCCCCTAAACACGCTCTCATAAATTATATCATGAAATGTTTTATGCAGAATAAAGTTACAAATATTTACATATATATATATATACACACAAAGTGAAGGAAATAAGTATTTGATCCCCTGCTGATTTTGAATATTTGCCCACTCACAAAGAAACGATCAGTCTAAAAATCAATTGGTAGGTGTATTGTAACATTGAGAGACAGAATAGCAACAAAAAATTCAAAAGAAATGCATGTCTAACAAATTATGCACTGATTTGCAAGTTCATGAGGGAAATAAGTATTTGATCCCCTTCACAAAACATGACTTAGTACTGGCCACCAGGTTTGCACACATCACAGAAGGAATTTTGGCCCACTCCTCTTGGCAGATCCTCTCCAAGTCATTAAGGTTTGGTGGCTGATGTTTGGCAACTCTAACTTTCAGCTCCCTTGTCAGGGACCATCGCGACGCATGGGTCTGCCCATGCGTAGGTGTCTGTCAAGACATGCAGGCATCAGGGCACTAGGACCCAGGCGCACCCGTCGCCTATGACGGTGCTGGGCAGGCACTAGGACCTAGGCTGCGCCTGTCAGGTGCAAGGCGGGCTACTTAAACCAGCCCTGCACAGACACCAGTTGCCGTATGGGCTGATCTTGTTCCTGTGTTCCTGTTGTTTGAGATTCGTTGCTGACCTGCCTGGACCTGACCTCTGCTGACTTCTCCTGCTCTGACCCCTGGCTAAGTTTGACCTCTCTTTTTGGATATCCCTACCTGATCTGAACTACTGGTACCGACCCCGGCGAGTGACCTGACTATTCTTCTGCCTGCTGCCTTGTACTACGCTGACCCCTCTGTTACCGACCTGGCCCGTTGACCACGCTATTGCTCAGCCATCCATCTGACCCGCACGGATTAGCTGCTACTCTCCAGACCTGTCTGCCTCTTCATGTCAGGCTCTCTACCTGTCATTACCTCTGGTGATTCCTCTACCTCAGGTGGGTGTACTCAGGGGCCGTGACCTGGTCACTGTCCACTCCAAGCCCATCCCCACCATCAGGGGCTCTGGTGAACAAGTGAACTGGGGCTTAGACTCCACACCGTGGGGAATCCTGTCCTGGGGACTGCTAGAGTACACCAGGTGGTTCATAACAGAACCATACGGCCATGACAGAGCCTGCAAGAGGATTGACCCCGCTGGAGGAAATCTGTCAGCACCTGTCGGCTCTATCTCAAGCCGTCAAGGTATTACAAGAAGGGTACACGCACCTTGAGGGCCGTGTCCAGACGCTGGCCGCACCAGCCACCGCGGTCCAGAATCCAGTCCCTCCTGCCACAGCAGAAGAACCTTCAGGACCTCCTTCCGGGGCAACGGTCTCTTTGCCCCCTCCGGAACCCCGTGTGCCTCTGCCGGAACGCTTTAATGGGAATCGGGCCAAATTCAGGGCCTTCCATAACGCATGTCTGCTGTACTTCAGGTTACAGCCGCGGACATTTTCATCCGAGTCAGTGAAGGTGGGGTTCATCGTCTCGCTGCTCCAGGATGAACCCCAGGGCTGGGCCCACCGACTAATTGAAACCCAGAACCCCCGGCTGGAAACGGTAACAGGGTTTTTCAATGCGATGGCAGTCTTATATGACGACCCGCATCGCACTGCCTCCGCAGAAAACGCATTGTACGCCCTCAGGCAGGGCCGCCGGGCAGCAGAGAAATACGCTCCTGAGTTCAGACGCTGGATGGGGGACACCCAATAGAATGACGCTGCTTTACGTCACCAATTTCGGATGGGTCTATCTGAGTCCCTTAAATATGAGTTGGCCAGGGTGGGCCTTCCTGATTCATTGGAGAACCTCATCACCCTGTCCATTCAAATTGACCGCAGACTACGTGAACGCAGGGCAGAAAGGTCCAACCAGGGTCAGAGGCCTGCATGGGTACTTCCTCGCACTCCTCTTCAACCCCCACCTGGAGGGAACCGGAGCATGGAACATGATGACACCCCTGAACCCATGCAGCTCGGTATGACATGACCATCTCTGTCAGCAGAAGAACGCCAGAGACGACGGGTGAATAACCTGTGTCTCTATTGCGGGGAAGCCGGTCACATGGTACGTTCTTGCCCAGCAAAAATGAGTAAGTGCCACACTGTTTTTTCCTCTGTATCTGCTTCACATGCTAGTTATTTAAGTTACTTAGCGTTGCCTGTTTCCTTGCAGCTCTCAGGAGGAACCGTGTCAGCAACAGCAATTGTTGACTCTGGGGCATGTAGTTGTTTTATTGATTTGGATTTTGCCACGCAACAGAGAATCCCCCTCCAGACCAGGGAATCAAGGTTAAATATCTTCTTAGCATTAAGTCAGGGATAGTAGACCGGCAAACCCTGCCTATTTGCACCACAGTGACCAATCATCATCAGGAGTTTCTCCAGCTGGACACCATTGCGTCCCCATTATTTCCAATCATTCTGGGACTTCTGTGGCTGCGGGCCCACAACCCCAAGATTGATTGGAAAACCGGGACCATCCAGTTCCGGTCACCTTACTGCCAGGAACACTGTCACGCCCCGACTTCCTCGGCTCCCCAGCCCCTTCAATGTTTAGACGGAGACACCGAGTTAGTCCAAATGATTCCCCCGGCCTATCATGACTTCTTAAATGTCTTTAGTAAGCAGGGGGCAGACATTCTTCCTCCGCACCGGACCTATGACTGCCCCATTGACCTTCTGCCTGGATCTGAGATCCCGTTTGGATGGATATTCCCTTTGTCAGAACGGGAACTGGGGGTACTCAAGGAGTACATAGATGAAAACCTACAGAAGGGGTTCATTCGGCCCTCCACTTCGCCAGCCGGTGCTGGAATCTTTTTCGTGGAGAAGAAAGACAAGTCCTTAAGACCATGCATAGACTACTGGGACTTAAATAAAATTATGGTTAAGAACCGCTATCCCCTCCCTTTGGTCCCAGAGCTTTTTCAGAGGTTAAAGTCAGCGGTACTGTTTACTAAGTTAGACTTGAGGGGCGCGTATAACCTGGTCCGCATAAGAGAGGGGGATGAGTGGAAGACCGTGTTTCGTACTCGATTTGGGCACTTCGAGTACCTTGTTATGCCCTTCGGACTTTGTAACGCCCCAGCCACGTTCCAGCACTTCATCAATGACGTGTTTAGGGACTACCTGGACATTTTTGTCTACTTAGACGATATTCTAATTTTCTTGCCTTCCCTGGAGTCCCATAGGGGTCATGTTAGAAGTGTGTTGGAGCGTCTACGCCAACATGGGTTGTACGCTAAGGCGGACAAATGCAGTTTTGAGCAGCACAGTATTGCATTTCTGCGGCTGATTATCTCCACCACGGGGGTTGCGATGGATCCTCAAAAAGTTTCGGCAATTCTTGAATGGCCGGTGCCCACGGACAAAAAGGCCATACAACGCTTCATTGGGTTTGCAAATTTCTATCGGAAATTTATCAGGAACTTCTCAGGCCTTGTGTCCCCCATCACCCAGCTTACCAAACAAGGGGTACGTTTTCAGTGGATGCCCAAGGCACAGTCCGCATTCGAGACCCTGAAGAAACTGTTCACTTCAGCCCCCATTCTGAATCATCCTGATTCCTCGCTTCCCTACATCCTGGAGGTCGACGTGTCTGAGAATGCGGTAGGGGCCATCCTGTCCCAGAGGGAAGGGACCAAGGAGCTCATGCACCCAGTGGCATTCTTTTCTAGGAAACTTACATCCGCCGAAAGAAATTACGATATCGGTGACCGGGAACTCTTGGCCATTAGAACGGCACTAGAGGAATGGAGGTATCTGCTGGAGGGGGCCACACATCCAATACTAATCTTTACAGACCACAAGAATTTGGAATACTTGAGGACAGCCAAACGCCTGAGACCATGCCAAGCTAGATGGGCACTTTTCTTTTCCCAATTTGTGTTCCACATCACGTATAGGCCAGGGTCCAAGAACACCAAACCGGACGCCCTCTCCCGAATGTTTGAGGATCCAGAAGAAACCACTAAACCCGACACGATTCTGTCCCCTGGGAACTTTCTTGCCCTCCAAATGGAGCTCCGCTCTAGGCTTCAGTCTGCAACCGTGGAAATGGCAAGCTCACCCGAGGTTTCTCTATAGAACAAGGAGGGTCTCCTTTGGAAGGAAGGGCGAGTTGTGGTACCCGAGGAAGTCCAAACTTCAGTTCTAGGATATTGTCATGATCATCCATTAGCGGGCCATTTTGGAATCACCGAGACCCTAGAGTTGCTCCAGCGCACCTTCTGGTGGCCGAGCATGGTCAAAGATTGTGAGCAGTATGTAAAGTCCTGCTTTACATTGTGAGCAGTGTGTCAGAGGAACAAGCCCACCAGAAGTAAGGCCTGGGGTTTACTACGACCTTTACCTATACCGAGTCGGCCATGGCAGATGATTGCTATGGATTTCATAGTGGAGCTTCCCCCATCTCAAAACCATTCAGCAATTTTTGTGGTTGTTGATCGTCTATCAAAGATGCCCCATTTCTTGCCACTAAGGGGCACGCCCTCGGCCCTGGAAACAGCAAAGATTTTCGTGAAGGAAATAGTAAGGCTTCACGGGATTCCAGAAGACATCATTTCTGACCGTGGGGTCCAGTTTACCTCGAAGTTTTGGAAGGCGTTATGCGAGATTCTGGGTATTCAACTATCATTTTCGTCTGCCTACCACCCACAGACCAATGGGCAGACAGAGAGGACAAATCAGACACTTGAGCAGTACTTGAGATGTTATACATCCTTCTTCCAGGATGATTGGTTGACACTCTTGCCATTGGCCGAATTCGCGTACAACAACGCGAATCACTCCACAACGGGGCAATCCCCATTCTTTGCGAATTATGGGTTCCACCCCACATTCTTGCCTGACCTAATTCCTGAAGGTCCAGTTCCTGCCACGCAGGATATGCTGAGTTTTTTTTCTGCCAATAACAAGGTGCTTCAAGAAGCAATCATGAAGGCCCAAGAAGACAGTAAGAGGGCTTTTGACAGGAAAAGAAGAGGGGAACTGATCTTGAAACCAGGGGATCAGGTCTGGCTGGCAACTACCAACTTAAAGTTGTCTTGTCCTTCGAGGAAATTGGGGCCCAAGTTTATGAGCCCATTTTGGGTCAAACGAAAGATTAACGAGGTGGCATATTAACTTTTGTTACCAGGGACCTGGAAGATTCACCCAGTGTTTCATGTCTCGCTACTAAAGCCAGCAGTACCGGATCCTTTCCCTGATCGAAGATCCAAACCCCCGGAAGCCATAACCATCAACGAACAGGAGGAATTTGAGGTAGAATCAATCTTGGATTGCAGGAAGAGGGGCGGCCAGACACAGTTCCTGATAAAATGGAAGGGCTACGGCCCTGAGGAAAATTCCTGGGAGCCGGCTCAAAATGTTCACACCCATAGACTTGTCCGGGAGTTCCATCGTAGCCACCCACGGAGGAGAGATCAGTTGGGCACGCGGAAGATGCCCATAGGGGGGGGGCAATGTCAGGGACCATCGCGACGCATGGGTCTGCACATGCGTAGGTGTCTGTCAAGACATACAGGCATCAGGGCACTAGGACCCAGGCGCACCCGTCACCTATTACGGTGCTGGGCAGGCACTAGGACCTAGGCTGCGCCTGTCAGGTGCAGGGCGGGCTACTTAAACCAGCCCTGCACAGACACAAGTTGCCGTATGGGCTGATCTTGTTCCTGTGTTCCTGTTGTTTGAGATTTGTTGCTGACCTGCCTGGACCTGACCTCTGCTGACTTCTCCTGCTCTGACCCCTGGCTAAGTTTGACCTCTCTTTTCGGATATCCCTACCTAATCTGAACTACTGGTACCGACCCCGGCGAGTGACCTGACTATTCTTCTGCCTGCTGCCTTGTACTACGCTGACCCCTCTGTTACCGACCTGGCCCGTTTGACCACGCTATTGCTCAGCCATCCATCTGACCCGCACGGATTAGCTGCTACTCTCCAGACCTGTCTGCTTCTTCACGTCAGGCTCTCTACCTGTCATTACCTCTGGTGATTCCTCTACCTCAGGTGGGTGTACTCAGGGGCCGCGACCTGGTCACTGTCCGATCCAAGCCCATCCCCACCATCAGGGGCTCTGGTGAACAAGTGGACTGGGGCTTAGACTCCGCGCCCTGGGGAATCCTGGCCTGGGGACTGCTAAAGTACACCAGGTGGTCCATAACATCCCTCCACAGATTTTCAATCAGATTAAGGTCTGGAAACTGGCTAGGCCACTCCAGGACTTTAATGTGCTTTTTCATGAGCCACTCCTTTGTTGCCTTGGCCGCGTGTTTTGGGTCATTGTCATGCTGAAACACCCATCCACGACCCATTTTCAATGCCCTGGCTGAGGAAAGAAGGTTCTCACCCAAGATTTGACGGTACATTGCCCCGTCCATTATCGCTTTTGATGCGGTGCAATTGTCCTGTCCCCTTAGCAGAAAAACACCCCCAAACAGAATGTTTCCACCACCATGTTTGACAGTTGGGATGGTGTTCTTGGGGTCATAGGCAGCATTCCTCCTCCTCCAAACACAGGGAGTTGAGTTGATGCCAAAGAGCTAGATTTTGGCCTCATCTGACCACAACAGTTTCAACCAGTCCTCCTCTGCATCATTCAGATGTTTAGTGGCAAACTTCAGACAGGCCTGAACATGTGCTTTCTTGAGCAGAGGGACCTTGTGGGCACTGCAGGATTTCAATCCTTGTCGGCGTAGTGTGTTTCCAATTGTTTTCTTTGTGACTGTGGTCCCAGCTGTCTGGAGATCATGGGCAACATCCTCAACTGTAGTTCTGGTATTATTCCTCACTGTTCTCATGATCATTGACACTCCACGAGGTGAAATCTTGCATGGTGCACCAGACCTAGGGAGACTGACAGTTGTTTTGTGTTTCTTCCATTTGCGAATGATTGCACCAACTGTTGTCACCTTTTTACCAAGCTGCTTGGTGATAGTTTTGTAGCCCAGTCCAGCCTTGTGTAGGTTTACAATCTTGTCCCTGACATCCTTGGACAGCTCTTTGGTCTTTGCCATGGTGGAGAGTTTGGAATTTGATTGTTTGATTGCTCCTGTAGACAGGTGTCTTTTATACAGGTAACAAGCTGAGATTAGAAGCAGTCTCCTAAAGGGAGTGCTGCTAATCTCATTTTGTTATATATAAATAAAGAACCAGTGCCATGGAAATTGTATAAGACAACAATAAGCTGCAGAACCTAGCCTATAAACTTATAGGATATACAAAACTTAAAAAAAATAGGTTGCGCTTAAATACTGTCAGGGATCCGGGTATGACCAGAAATGTGTGGACTGACACAGGGAAGTAACCGGCTTCAGAAATGATATAATAACAATACAATTTATTATTATCCACCCAAATATACAATGCACAGTAAACAAACCAACCTTCCACTAATCTTAGTCTGTGCAGGAACACAGGCGTAGTCAGGGCTGGAGAGGTGGAATGGTCAGGCCGGCCATATGGTTCTGTTGACGACCATCTGGTGGTACCTCCAGCAGTCCTCAGGACAGGATTCCCCAGGGCGCAGAGTCTAAGTCCCAGTCTGCTTATTCACCAGGGGCCCTGATGGTGGGGATGGACTTGGAGCAGACAGGAACCAGGTCGCTGCCCCTGAGTACACCTGCTCGTGGTAGAGGGATCCGCCAGAGGTATATACTGATGTGAAGAGGCAGAAGGTGTGAGCAAGGATGGCTGGATCCATGCAGGATGGATGGATGGATTGTCTGGGTAGCATAAGGCCTAGTCAGGCAGGCCAGGTCAGCAACGTGCGGGCAGCGAGGTACCGAAGGAGCAGGCAGAGAATGGTCAGGGTCACAAGCCGGGTTCATTAACTCATGGGCAGCACGGTACAGAGGGTCAGGCAGAAGGATGGTCAAGCAAGCCAGGGGTTAAACAGGAGACGGTCAGCAACAATGCAGAGGTCGGCAACAGAAGATAGGCAGAGGAACAGGAACACAGGATACCAGGTACAGGGGCTCATGGGAAACAACACCAAGGCCCTGACTGCAGGCCTGGCCATTCCTTAAATACACCTCCTGCAATCAGCAAATCAGTGATGGTTTGATTGCAGGAGTGAGCTTCTGGCTGCTGAAAGTATCCGCTGGCCAGCCCTGGTACTGTAGCCCACAAGGCAGGTGCGTCCCACCACTATTGGTGAGTCCATTCCTGAGAGAGGGTGTGTTGCACTTGTCTGCTGAGCTCCAGAAAGGCCCGAGAAGCCTGGGGCTAAAGTGCCCTGCCCAGCCCAGGCAGGATGGCGGATCCTGGGCCTGGGTCCAGCGAAGAGAAGGCTCTGGAGGGGCCTAGTACCGGCCTCTCTTTTCCACCAGTAGAGGACCTGGGAACGGCCCCTAGGAAGGGGGAAGTTTATTCTGCCTACCGGGACCGTGTGGCCGCTCGGGCCAGGTTAGTAGAGAAGGAGGAAGCCAAGCTCCAGAAGCTGACTCTGGAGCTAAAGAAGCTCCGGTCATCCTACGACCGTGTATGGTCTACAAAGCGGCAGGCCATGAAACCAAGCCTGCAGGCGCTGGAATTACGTGTGTCCCAGCAGGGGAGGTATGTGGCGATGCTGCAGCGCAAGAGCGGCGTCCTCAGTGAAAAATATTTGAACGAAGCGAGATTTAAGGCTGCAAGAAGCCGCAGTGTTGCGGCGATGCGGGGTCCAGTGGAGGAGGCCTCCTCGGTGGAGGAATTGTCGGGGGAGTTGCTGGTGGAAGGCGAGCAGGGGCAGGCTGAGCCTGCAGCACCCTCAGAGAAAATGGTGCCTGAAATGGAAGGCAGCGTGGTCGCAGGATCATCAGTGTCCCTCCCCCCTGGGCAGCTGCCTGTGGATTGGGGGACCCAGGTGGAGATGGCGGAGATGGCGGGCGGATTGCGGTTCCTGGCAGAGGCGGTTGCAGAGCTGCGTGGAGCCGACTTCAGGTTTACGTCTGAGGACTCGGAGGAAGAAGCTGAAAGTGATGTCATCCCCCGCAAGCCGGCTAAACCAGTTGTGAAAGAGCATGCTGCCTTTGTCATGCTGCAATGCATCCCCAAGGACGTGTTGGCAAAGGCAGGGGAGCCACTGTCGGTACAGAAGGAGAAGGACTCTGCTGAGTGTGTTGGTGAGATGGCTGTGGACACTGGGGTAGCGGGTATAATGCCTGCAAAATTGTCTGAGGAGCAGGTTAGCCCTACAGTCCTGGCTAAGGGTGTTTCCCCTCCGGTGGTGGTCCCACTAGGCCCCGCCCCTTTGGGGGCATTTTGGACTCTGGTGTGCAACCAGCAGGTCCCCCGGTTTCTCCTCAGGGGGCTCCAGGTTCTCAGGTCCAGGCTCCTGCGGGTCAGGCTCAGGTGGGTTCTCCTGCTGGTATGGGTGGTCCCCAGCCCCGGGCTCCCCCAGATCATGGCACATCTGCGTCTGCCCCTTCAGTTGCTGCTGCTGGTGTGGTGGCTTCCCCTGGTCATGCCCCCTTGGTGTTGAGTGTCCCTGGGGCTAGATCGGGACTCAGTTACTCCGCTGCAGCTAGGGGAGGTCAGGCGTCAGTAGGATTGGCCCGGGCAAGGGCAGGTAACCTACCCACTTCCGCCGCAAGGCGAAATGTTGTTCAGCTCAAATGGTCAGGGGAGGGCCCCCCTCTTAGCAGGAGAGAGGTCATAGGCCGCATATTAGAAATGGGCTTCCGTGCCGTGGATATTTTCACGTTTATTGCTCCAGTTGGTACTGGAGAATATGACGTGTCCTTCATGCGGCCGGAATTGTTGGACCTCTTTTGGCAGAGGTATGAGGCCACCTTTGTCACCAGCCCTAGGTGGGTGGGCCTAACCCTGAGGCTCGTCTCTCGCCAGTCCCTGATTAAAAAAATAACGGTGCTGGTGAGAAATGAATCCATCCCAGCATCAGATATTGTGGTCTGGCTAAGCAGATATGGGGATGTGATGGGGCCCCTTGGGAAGATCAATGATGAGAGGGGAATATGGACAGGTGGGTGGACGACCACCGTCCGCTTAAAGGTGGTTGGAAATGTGCTCCAGCACATTCCCTCTTCTGCTTTTCTAGGAAAGGACCGCCTGATAATTTTTTATGCGGGTCAGCCGAGGGTCTGCCACCGGTGTGGGGGCAAGGGGCATTTTGCGGCCACCTGCCCCGTCATTAGATGTTTCATGTGTCAGGAAATAGGACACCTGGCCAGGGACTGCAATGTCATCCGATGCAATCTCTGCGGGGAGCTCGGGCATTCATACAGCCAGTGCCCGGAGGCCCCCCACAACCTTCCGGTGGGGGAGCTTGAAGCAGAGTTGGATCGGATAGATTCTGAAGAGGCGGAGGCGGCATTGGAGAGAGCAGCTTCGGTTGCTGTGGCGGCCCTTGTGAGGGAAGGGGAGGTTTCTGTGGCCCCTCCTGTCTCTGTCCCCCCTGTTTCGTCTACCCCTTTGAAGTCCCCTGTTGTTCCCCCTTGTGTGCCGGTTCCTCCTCCCAGGAGTAAGAAACAGCTGAGGGAGGCTGCTAAAGTGGCCGGGATGGTTGAGGCTAGGTCTAGTCCCTCAGTGTCTGCTCCCCCCGTGCTCTTGCCGCTGCGGCAGAGTGGGAAGCCCGGTAGGGAGTCCCAAGGTTCTGCTCCAGTAGGGGCTCAGGTGGAGGAGGGGTGGTCCCTGGTGGGTAGGCAGAGTAAGCCAGTTTTGTCCTCAGCGGGGTTGGTGACCTCTTTAGAGGTGGGGGATGTGGCCCTGGGGAATAGGTTTGGGTCTTTGTCGGGGGAGGAGGAGGGGTCAGGTGATCCCGCTTCCCCGATGGAGGACGAGGATGCTGGGGGGTCTCTTAAGAGAGTGAGGGACCCTGCCAAGAAAGTCAAGAGGAGGATTAAGAAACGTCCCTCTCAATTATCTTAATGGCAGTTCCCGCTCCGATAAAGGTGGCAACTATTAATGTTGCCAGCCTGAAGTCTGTAAGTGCTAGAGAAACAGCCTTATTTTTGATCAGTGGGATGGAAGCTGATATTTTCTTTTTGCAGGAGACCAGGTTGCCCACCTTGGCTGATGTCCATCTGGCCAAGCGTGAGTGGAGGCGTGGGCCCTTCTACTGGTCTCTTGCGGCTGAGCCTTACAGCGGAGTTGCGGTGCTTTTTACCGGCATGGTAACGCGTCGGCGGATAATTGAGGTAGAGATCGGAAGATGTCTGATTCTGGATGTTCTCGTAAGGGGGCAAGAGCTCCGTCTCATTAATATCTATGGCCCACAGTCCAAGTGGGACAGGAAGAACCTCTTTGCGAGGATTAAACCTTACCTATTTACATCCCGGCTGGTAGTCTTTGGAGGTGATTTTAACACCATTACTAGGCCCAAGGACAGGAGAGGCTTCACTGACAGGCTGGGATATGATAGCAATTTTCTAAATGCTATAGTCAGGGAGGCAGGTCTGGTTGACGCTTGGATTCAAAGTGTCCCAGACGGCACGGGTTTCACCTTTAGGAGAGGTAATAGCCAGAGTAGGATAGACAGGTTTTTTTGAAGGAGAACTCTGCCTTCTCTGCACCTGAGTGTTGGGCGGTGGAGTTTTCCGATCACCTTATGCTATCTGTCACCTTGAATATTTCAGACATGCCGCTGAGAGGAAAGGGCATCTGGAGGATGAATTCGTCTCTGCTGGAGGACGAGGAGGTGAGACGATCTTTCGAGGAGTTCTTTCAGGCGCAGGAGACGGTGCTGGATTTCTTCGGCAGTAAGTCTGAGTGGTGGGAGCTCACCAAAGTGCGGATCAGCAGGTTTTTCAAGGCCGTTGGTAAGAGACGGCAGTTTAAATATATATAACGCCTACCAGCGGTTGCGGAGGAAGCTCGACCGCCTTGTTTCTAGCGGTGGAGATTCGGGGGCAATCTCGGAGGTGCAGCATCTCCTTAGGAAACTCTAGTATGATCGGCGTGCCTCTTTGGTTCTGGAGAGGGATTATGGGAAATACCACTCACCCGACCCTTTCCAGAATTGCAAACGGAGTGCAGCAGTTAAGACGATCTCTGCTCTGAGGGATAGTACGGGGTCCCTGGCTAAATCCAGGTCGGGGATTCTGGAGGTCTCCAGGTCCTTTAATGCGGATTTACTGAGTAAGAAGCACCTTGACCGGACAGGGATGTCGAGCTTCTTGGAATCCACGCCTGGTCTGGACAGTGATGTCCCTCTGGCGAGTTTGACTGGGGAGATTACTGCAGAAGAGGTGTCCAGAACGATTGATAGTCTGGCCATTAAAAAGACTCCTGGGCCAGACGGTCTGACAGCCAAATTTTTTAAGGCTTTTAAATCCCGCTTGGCACCTCGTCTCGCGGAAGTGTATAACAGCTGTCTGGATGAGGGATCTCTCCCTCCTTCCATGAGACAGTCTGCAGTTATCCTCCTGTCAAAGGGTAAGGATCCTTTGGCTATTGAGAACTGGCGCCCCATCAGCCTCCTCAATGTCGATAGGTTCTGGTAAAGATCTTGTTCTGGCGCTTGTCGTCAGTGGCAGACAGTTTGCTTTCTCGTCAGCAGCATTGCTCGGTCCAGGGCAGGAGTACCTTTACAGCGGTGTTAGCTGTCCGGGATGCTCTGGAGCGATGTAAGGCTGAAGGATGGGGAAAGTACTTGCTGGCGGTGGATCAGGCAAAGGCCTTTGATCGAGTTGATCACAAATACCTCTGGCATCTCCTGGACCGGTATGGTTTGGAGGGGAGGTTCATCGGTTGGTTGAAGACATTGTGCCAAGGGGCTGAGAGCTTCATGTTGGTGAATGGTTGGGTTGGGCAGCCCTTTGAGGTTGGATCTGGGGTGCGCCAGGGGTGCCCGCTGAGTCCCTTGCTCTATGCCTTTGCCATTGACCCCTTCGTCAGCAGGCTAGATGGCGGGGCTGTGAGCGGGGTGCCGGTGGATGCCACTGGAGATCCGCCTTTGAGAGTTGTGGCTTATGCTGATGACGTTTCTGTTTTCATTTCTGGACCAGAGGAGGCGCAGGAGGTGGTTTCAGTAATGGATCAGTATGCCGAGGCATCAGGTTCCAAGGTCAATCAGGACAAATGTGAAGTTCTCTGGATGGGCAGGGAGGGTTAGAGCTTCTCACTCCCGGACGCCTTCCCCGTGCCTCAGCCGAACATCAAAGTGTTGGGCATCAATTTTGGCTCTGCTGATTACAGCAAGCAGAATTGGGAATCCAAGCTGTCGGATGCCGAGGTCAAAGTGAGATGCTGGAAGGGGTGGCGGCTCTCCTTGAGGGAAAGGGTTGATTTGATCAAGACTTTCCTGCTCCCAGTCTTTTTATACGTCAGCTTCATTTGCCTCTTGCCAGAATTGCTCTATACGAGGATCTATAGCTGTCACGAGGGACATAACTTACTCATCCAGGCGGGAGGATGGCCTAGGTATGGTCAACCCGGTGGTCGTTTTCTCTCTGATGTTCTTGAAACATAACTTTGGTAACATGTTGGCAGAGAGACCGCCTGCATGGGTAGGACTGTTCCGGATCTGGTTTGGACCCTTTCTGCGCAGTTGGGAGAGTGGCGGACCAGTGAGAAGCCTGCGGGTCAAGCATGGTGAGCTCTCGGCTTATGTGGCCCCGTGCCTGAAGTTACTCCGGCGGTGGCATGTGACTGCGGAGGAGGTCCGGTCCCTCCCTAGGAGGCTCCTGGGTGAGAGGATTGTGGCATCTGCTTTCCATGCGCCGCTGGCCTTGAGAGATTGCCCGGGCCATGTTATGAGGGAGGGTTTGCAGTTGATAAATCTGGAGCGGATCCCCCTGAAGTTGCGGGACCAGGCCTGGCTCGCCTTCCACGGCAGGCTCTACGTGAGGGGTAACCTGAAGTACCGTCCTCCAGATGACCGTGGTTGTCCGAGGTCGGAGTGTGGGGGTGAAGTGGAGACTATGAACCACTTCTTGCTTCAGTGCCCCTGTAACATGGAGGTGTATAAACAGGTGGGAGGGGCACTGGGTGTTCCTTTCCTCCATCGCATGTCGTATGCGGAGTGGGTGTATGGAGCATTCGAGTGTCGCATGGGTTTTGATTTGGACACCTTGTTTTTAGTCAGCTTAGTTGTCCGTTATTACACTTGGATGGCACGGTGTCAGGTCTCCATTCCGCAGAAGGTCCTCCCTGTTCAGGTGGTGGCGAGTGACATCCTTGGTGAGGTGGGGAAAATTCGGGGTCTTGAGAAAGACAGGCTGCGATGCAGAGCTTGGATGGAGGCGTGGAGGAACATCAAGCCTGTTGCTGCGGTCTGTTGATCTCGGGTGATGGGAACTGTCCCTGTTTTCTGCCTCTTGCACTGCCTAGCTTTTGCGTTTCGGTCTTTTTGGTAGCCTTTTGCATGGTAGGTTGTAGGGGTCAGACGTGGAAGATCTGCGGGTTCCTTAGCCCTCCCCTGTAGTGTAATAGTGTTGTTAGGTTATTATTGTATATAGTTTAGGCCATATAGGCCATAAGTGGCAGGTTTATTATGGAAATTGAATATGGTTTATGTTTATATCAGAGCCATAAAGGCTCCTAATTATATGGTCTCAGCCATAAAGGCCTTGTACTGTAGATATTGTATATACCTTTAGATTTTCCTTTCAGGTTATGGACTTTAATTTATGAGCCGTTCAGGCTGTGTTTGAGTTTTTTTCCCCCAGGGACTGTTGGGACTTTTTAGTTTCCTTTGTGTTGAGTTTTGTATTTACTTATTTATTTATATTTTGTACTTTTTTACATAAGTTTGATGGATATGTATGACATTAATACATAAATAAAAAAATCTCCATTTCTGACAAATACATACAAAAAGTGTTACAAAAAATGTAACAAAACAATAAGAAACAATATTTTAAATCAAAATAAAATCCAGCAAAAACGAAAAAGTCCAAAAGTTCAAATAATCAATGTCCAAAATAATTAATAACCAAGTGAATCCACTACCAAAAATGGTTAAATAGAACTCACCAGAATAATATGCTGATTATTGAAAAACCAGCATTTAGCACTTGTTACTCTGGGAGCAATGAATAATATTGTGACAGCAACACTGAAGAAATGAGGGATGAACTCCAACAGATGATGTGCTGCAAAGCTGAAAATCCACTCCAAAAGGTGATTTAGTATCCAAACAGAGATGATCAGACCCTCACTCGAAAGAAAAAAGTGAACAATCATAGTGCAGTATGTTTTAAAAAACATCAAACTTTAATGAAGAAATGCACTTACAAGCAAGGTGTCCAGACTGACACCAGTATAGACAGTGTGTGTAATGAATACAGGTGACTCAGACCCAGCTAAACATGCATATGCAAAGTGCAAACAGACCAGGAGAGTTCTGAAGGTCACATCCAAAGGCACCTCCCTAAGCTTTTCGTCATGGATGTCCTCATGGAGTGGATGGATGTGAGAAGTCAGCTGTTCATTAAATATTCACTGCACCAGACTGACAGCTGGTGACTAATGAGAGTGGACTGCACAAGCAATCCTATCCCAAACAACAAGCTGTCATGTAAACAAATGGATACAATAGATGGGTAAAATGTAACAATGTGGTAAATAGCAAACATGACTTCAATATAAGCAGATAGAAAAAGATTATTGGGAACATAAACATCTTGGGAGACAGTAACAAAATAGATACATGTGTCATTAAAGGAAAATCTTCATTCAACATAAACAGGTATCTTGTAATGCACTTTGATATCTCTGCACACCTATCTAGACAAAAACCTAATATATCTAACATAAGACTATATATAAAAATATCTATACAAAACATAAACATATGAAAAGAAAAGAAAGAAAAAAAGAAAAAAGAAAAAAAACATAATATGAATGCATTTAAAGGGGCAGTGTGAAATAAATACTAAAGGGGAAGTCTGATTAAAAATGAAAAGGATTGTAATACTAATCAACAAAGATAGATTATAATAATTAAGGGGAACTCTAATAAAATAAATAAATAAAATTACTAAAATAAAGGGGACAACTCATGAAAAAATCTCATGAAAAGAGAAAAAGGGGGAAAAAAAGGGACTAAGGGAACTTAATACACACCATAAAATATAGCAAAAAATGGCATAGAAAATCAAAATAAAAGTAAAAACAAATGTCAAAAATTAGTGAGAAAACAATTAAGATCAATAGCAATGTTCATGCCATTGGGTTTAAGAGCATTCAATTCATAAATCCAATAAGTTTCCTTTTTGGAAATATTATTAATTAAATCCGTGCCCCTCCAATGTGATTTCGCCAAATCAATACCATAAAAAGTTAATAGGCTCGGATCACAATTATGTTTCATCTTAAAATGCTTTGAAACGCTGTGTTTTTCAAACCCCTTTTTTATATTAGCAATATGTTCACCTATTCTAGTTTTAAGACATCTCCCTGTCCTCCCCACGTATTGAAGATGGCACGGACATTCTAGGATATAAACTACATGGGTTGAATTGCAAGTAATCAGGGAATTGCTTTTATATTCTTTATTAGAACAAAAACGAATTAAAGATTTTTCTTTTTTCTTTGACTCTTTGCGTACTGTTCTGCAACATATACATTTGTTGCAGTAAAAGAAACCTTTTAGATCAGGAAATAACTATACTCTTTTAGGGGGATCTATAACATTCTGGGCTATTCTTGTCCTTAATGACCTGTTTTTCCTATAGACAAATATTGTTTTTTTAGGAAAAATTTTCTTTAGGGTATCATCTTGTAACAAAATAGGCCAATATTTTTTAAAAATTCTTTCAACCTTACCATATTGCATATTAAAATTGGTAATGAAGCTGATATTGTTCTCCAATTCCTTAGATAACATATTATGCAAAAGAGACTCTATTTTTTTCATTAATGAAATTTCTTTCTTTAAGAAGAAAAGGCCTCTCATACCCCTTCTCCACAAATCTTTCAATAATAATATCTGTTTTATTGATATAATCTGTATTTTCACTACAATTTCTTTTAATTCTCATAAATTGGCTCCTAGGTGTATTGTGAAGCCATCTAGGATGGTGTCCACTGATTGCAGGAATATAGCTATTTTTATCAACTTCCTTGAAAAAGGTTTTAGTCAACATTTCACCATTACTTTTATATAATATGAGGTCAAGAAAATTAATCTGATTCAGATCGCTAGTTACCGTAAATCTTAAACCATACATATTATTATTGATCTGTTCAATAAAATTATTCAGATGTTCATAGGTGCCATTCCATATTATGATAATATCATCAATGTATGACCTGTACAGAGCCATCTCTGGCCATTTGTCATAGATACACTCTTCCTCCCATTTATCCATTACCAAATTGGCAACACTGGGGGCATACTTAGCCCCCATTGCAATGCCCTTACTTTGCTGAAAAAAGTCCCCTTATGCCAAAAAAAAGGTTGTTGATAGCTAATTACAATAGTTCAACAATCAAACTCCTTTGGGCTCTCTTTAAATTAGATTTATGTTTTAGGGCCCACTTTACAGCTTTGATCCCATCATTTTGATCAATATTGGTGTAGAGCGATTCTACATCAATGGTTACCAAAATGCAGTCCCTACAGTAATCCAAACTTCTCAAAATATTGATAAGTTCGCTGCTATCTTTTAGATACGACTATACCTATATAAGAACTGTCAGCTAGCCTTTTTTCACAAGGCTGGAAGCAGAACTTTTTTTTTTCTTTTTTCGGGTCGCCGCCGCCGTGATTGACGTTGGATCTACTTCGGGGGACATTGTTTTAATAAAGGACTTGTCAAATACCCTGTACTGTGTTTTTTTTTCACTACACTTTGTTTTTTTGTGAATGAGTCGCGGGACCATGTACCGCAGACTCCTTCACGTAGGGGGGGGGCCGGGATCTTGGGGCCCCCTGCCCGCAGACCCCCACAACCACCAGCCAGGGTTGTGGGGAAGAGGCCCTTGTCCTCATCAACATGGGGACAAGGTGCTTTGGGGGGGAGCCCCCCCAGCCCCAAAGCACCCCCCCATGTTGAGGGCATGTGGCCTGGTATGGTTCAGGAGGGGGGGGCGCTCGCTCATTTCCCCCTTTCCTGACCTGCCGGGCTGCATGCTCGGATAAGAGTCTGGTATGGATATTGGGGGGTTTTCACGCTGTTGTTGTTTTAAATTTTCCCCTTAATATCCATACCAGACCCGAAGGGCTTGGTATGGATGAGAGGGGGGACCCCACGCCGGTTATTTAAAAAACTGTTTAGAAATCCCTGCAATACTTTGACATTCAACTGTCAGTGGGGAACTCCGCTGACAGCTGAAACATGAGCGCTGCATTGGTTTTCACTACTAAAACGCTGCATGAGTTGATAACATAACTCATGTGGGATTTTGGGAGCAACAGCCATGTGTTAATGTTTCAGCTGTCAGCGGGGTTTCCCACTGACAGCTGAATGTAAAATAATTTCCTTTATTGCATAAATAATAAAAAAAAAAGCGTGGGTCCCCCCTCCCATCTGTACCAAGCCCTTCGGATCTGGTATGGATATTAAGGGGGAACTCCACGCGAAATTAAAAAAAAAAAACAGCGTAGGGACCCACTCAATATCCATACCAGACCCTTATCCAAGCATGCAGCCCGGCAGGTCAGGAAAGAGGGGGGGTGAGCGAGTGCCCCCCCCTCCTGAATCATACCAGGCCACATGCCCTCAACATGGGGGGGTGCTTTGGGGCAGGGGGGCTCCCCCCCCAAAGCACCTTGTCCCCATGTTGATGAGGACAAGGGCCTCTTCCCCACAACCCTGGCCGGTGGTTGTGGGGGTCTGCGGGTGGGGGGCTTATCAGAATCTGGAAGCCCCCTTTAAGAAGGGGGCCCCCAGATCCCGGCCCCCCCGCACGTGAAGGAGTCTGCAATACATGGTCCCGCTACTCCTTCACAAAAAAACAAAGTGTAGTGAAAAAAAAACACAGTACAGGGTCTTTGACAAGTCCTTTATTAAAATAATGTCCCCCGAAGTAGATCCAACGTCAATCACGGCGGCGGCGGTCACCCGAAAAAAGAAAAAAAAAGTTCAGCTCACGTCGGAGGCTTCCAGCCTTGTGAAAAAAAGGCTAGCTGACATTTCTTATATAGGTATGGGGCGGGGCCAGCTGGGAACAGCAAGAATATGACATGGGGTGGGGTCACTCAGATGATGTCCCCGGCTGGCCCCGCCCCATACCTATATAAGAACTGTCAGACTGTCTCCTGCATTCAGTTAGTTAGCCTCAGTGGAGAGACAGGGTGACAGTTCTTAAATAGGTGAGGGGCGGGGCCAGCCGGGGACATCATCCCCGCCCCTCACCTATATAAGAACTGTCAGCTAGCCTTTCTTTCACAAGGCTGGAAGCCTCGGACGGGAGCGGAACTTTTTTTTTCTTTTTTCGGGTCGCCGCCGGCGTGATTGACGTTGGATCTACTTCGGGGGACATTGTTTTAATAAAGGACTTGTCAAAGACCCTGTACTGTGTTTTTTTTACACCACACTTTGTTTTTTTGTGAATGAGTCGCGGGACCATGTACCGCAGACTCATTCACGTAGGGGGGGCTGGGATCTGGGGGCCCCCTTGTTAAAGGGGGCTTCCAGATTCTGATAAGCCCCCCACCCGCAGACCCCCACAACCACCGGCCAGGGTTGTGGGGAAGAGGCCCTTGTCCTCATCGACATGGGGACAAGGTGCTTTGGGGGGGAGCCCCCCTGCCCCAAAGCACCCCCCCATGTTGAGGGCATGTGGCCTGGTATGGTTCAGGAGGGGGGCGCTCGCTCGTCCCCCCCCTTTCCTGACCTGCCGGACTGCATGCTCGGATAAGGGTCTGGTATGGAAATTGAGGGGGTCCCCAAGCTGGTTTTTTTTTTTAAATTTAGCCGTGGAGTTCCCCCTTAACATCCATACCAGACCTGAAGGGCTTGGTATGGATGAGAGGGGGGACCCACGCTGTTTTTTATTTACTATGGTGCTGGTTTTTAAATGTAATTCTCCCTTTTTTTTCTTCACTATAGCTCAGAAATTCACCTGTCACTTCCCCCAGCTGAAAGAGAAAGTTTTCTTGGAATTTATATCCCTAAAGGAAACAATGTTTACTTTGAGTTTATTAAAAGATACAAAGTTTTCTGTAACATCAGGGAAAGTGACTTCTAAGCTTGTGAACTATAGTGAAGAAAAAAAAAAGGCTGGCATTTGCATTTGAAAATCGGCGCCGACATACACTTTGTATTGCGAAAAAAATTATTAACAATTGTGTAAACCGAGGCATTATTTTCAATGGATTTTCATTCGTAAACCGAAAATTACGTTAACTGAGGCGTTGGTAAACTAAGGTACGCCTGTACTAGTATTGCAATCCTTTGTATTGGGCTACATAGAACCAACATACATCTGAATTGGCAACATAGCACAACATTTGTGTCACATTTGAGATATCTAGCTACTTACACTGACCTTGCCCAGGGACCTAGGATTGATTTACAACACAGAAATACAGACAGGGTTAGTGTTCAACAGCTCTGTGGATTAGTGGTTAGCACTACTGTCTCACAATGCTAGGGTTGTTGGTTTGTATCCCAACCACAGCAATGAATTTACATGATCTCTGTGTGACTATCCTAACATACATGTGCTGGTGGCAGCATCTTTGCTTTCTGTTTAAATGATCCCTAGAATGTGACTTAGAATGAGGCCTTGTCTGTTCAAACACCTTTAAAGTAGCACCTAATGTGAATGTGAAACCATGGGATGAGATAAGGGCCTGGACTAATGATTGATTGGATAATGCTGGTTTGCACTCCACATCCTTTGGGAAAGTTTGTCAAATCATGAGAAGAGTGGGCAAAAGAAGTGGATTAAAAAAAAAAATAATAATAATGGCATGGAGTCTCCCCCCCCCTCCAAATCCATAACAGACCCTTATCTGAGCATGCAGATACCGCATGCCTTCAAAGATTTATTTCCTTTGTTGAATTGCCTGCTTGGTTCACACTAGATGTGATTTAAAATTGTGCTTTTTGTTGGCAATTTCACCGTGTTTTCTGTAGATTTACCAATGAGCTATTGCATTTCAATTGTGTTTTGCATTGCAATTTCTATTGTAGTCTATATGTGAAATCGCTACAAAATGCTGAAAAAGTTAGACGAGAACTACTTTTGAAATTGTGCTGCAGCAAATCGCTTACGTTAAGACACTCACATCCACATGCATTAGATCAGATATCAGGTACAATTTCAATTCCCAAATCGCACCTGAAATCGTGCACTCTGGATGCGACTTGGCATGCGATTTGCATGGCATGCGACTTGCAAATTGTATGTCAAGTCGCACCCTATTGTCTGCTATTAAAGCAGTCACATGGGTGCATTTCCGACACTGATTTCTAAAGTAGTACATGTACTACTTTTGTGACGATTTGCATAGATATCTGTGTCAGATGTCTTGCAAATCGTAAGGAAATCAGCATCTTCACTGTACATCGCACAATTTCTAAATCGGCTTTGATGTGACCGGGGTGTAAGGTCTTTTTATGTTTGATTTCCTGAGTGTTTTTCCGATTTATAGGAAATACCGCATACTAGCAAAAGTGAATTGACATTTTCAGTATTGCATGTGAGATGTGGTCATGTGACCGCCTTAACTCATGCAATAATCTGGAGTGAATTGTGCACATAGGGCCAAGAAATATTGCCAATAGGGTTCCCTTTCACATCTCTGTTCAATGTTCTGTTGTATGCTGCACAGGTACAATTCACTGTGGCTTTCTTTCTGACTCTGATTTGTGGGGCCTGTATACCAAGGGTTAACGCAGGTGGGAAGAGGTTTCATCAGGTGCAAACACTTTCTCTGACCAAATGAATGACAGTGGTGGGTGTGGCCTACCTTATATATAGAGATGCAGTTGGGGCTGATTTTTGCCTGGTATAGGCACATTATTACTGTAAGTCCTTGTCTGTGGTGGTTTGGGGAGGAAGAGAAATTGTGGTGAATTGCCCCAGGCCACACTCATGCTGTGTTTTGATGTGGTCTGTAAATTGTGTGTATTACCTTTGCATTGTAATCCTAACACATGTCCATTGCTCTGCTCTTCCAAGTTTGCTTTATTTAGAATGAAATGTAGTTTTCAGACAAACATGGTGAGAAATGTATGTGTGGGGGATTTGGGGAGGGGGGAGGTGTTTATATTTTGGCATGTATGTATTTTTAGATATTTTGATCTCCAGCTTCTGTGAATAAGCCCAAGTGATTAATATTAACCTTTTGTTTCCTGCTGTAACCTGTGAAAGCACAGTTCATTATAAGTATAATCTTTTAGATTGTAAGCTCTTATGAGCAGGACCGTTCTATTTTAGCAACATCAATCCTGCTTTTTTTTTTTTTTTTTTTCCACACCAAGATATTGAATGTTTCGATTTTTGTTTCTGTCCAAATAAATGTGGAATGTGTATTTGATCAATAAACATTTGTACTATGTGTTTTTGGGGGGGATTATTTCATGTTCTAGCTGTATGTTGCACAGTGACTAAATGGTTAGCGCTTCCACCTGGCATTACTAGGGTCGTTGGTTCAAATCCCAGCCATGGCACCTCCTGCCTGGAGTTTGCATGTTTTCCCTGTGCCTGTTTCCTCCGGGTACTCCGGTTTCCTCCCACACTCTAAGGACATGCTCGTAGGTTAATTGGATCCTGTCAAAATTTGCCCTAGTATATGTATGAATGTAAGTTAGGGACCTTAGATAGTACGCCCCTTGAGGGTTAGAGACTGATGTAAATTTACCACATATATATGTAAAGTGTTGTGTAAATTGACAGCGCTATGTAATGAATTAATGTACTAGCACCCCTAACACTTACTTTGCTAGGTATATAATATGCCCAAATCTTCCTTGTTAGAGCACACATGTTCAAGTATGTCCAAAATAACAAACCAAAAGCCCTCTATTGCAC
Organism: Staurois parvus; assembly: GCF_062004578.1. Taxonomy (NCBI): domain Eukaryota; kingdom Metazoa; phylum Chordata; class Amphibia; order Anura; family Ranidae; genus Staurois; species Staurois parvus. Next base: position 1,184,967 of record NW_028318301.1, read on the forward strand.
AACAAGACCATGTTATGTACCAATGAATAGGTCGTGTTCAATGTGCAGCTAGCTATTCTTTTTCTACAATCCTCTTAACAGTAATAAATTGGGCCCCCAATTTATGTTGACTTTGGGCCTTTACTAGCAAATATATATTTGCCAATGTCATATACACACAGTATAGCTGCAAGCATACATTCATCAATACAAAATCTACAATAGAACTGCAAACATATATTTGCGAATGTCATATACACAATGGAGCCGCATGTAAAATTGCTATGGTGCACAAATAAACGCCAAGACGGCTGTTGGAGGAGGCACTAGAGCAGCTGTCATATCGGAAATATGTTATGATGTTTGCAGAAGGACGTTTGCACACACCCGGAAGTGGGGAGTGTGAGTGGATGGGAGTGTAGTTAGGAGAGTTTAGTGGTAATTTTTCTATTTTTTAGTTTTGTGAATTGTTCTTTTGTGGAATTCCAGACCACATCTAGACAAGGCGAGATCGCTGTTCTCCACCGAGGAGCTGATCCTCATTTGCTGGGGAAACATTACTAATAATTGTTGTATTTTCAGTTGAAAACATGTCCAATTCCTAGATCCATTGAGGTACGTAGCAGAGGTTCAAGGTTCTTCCTAACTATACAGGTGGCACAGACACAAGCATACACCCAGGGCCACTGTTCGATATCATGGGGCCCCGTACAGCATACCTGACAGCCCCCCACCGTCAGAGAAAATATCCAAATTATATTTATGGTAAAAATACACTAAAAACATTATTAATGGACATAATCCCAACCATATTCCTGTGAAATCTAAATGATAAAACTGTACTGAGTTCATAAATAAAGCTGTGTGTGTAATTGAGGTGTAATTAAGGTTTTGGGGCTCATGGGTGCTGTGGCCTGTAGAGTGGGAATCAGTGGTTGGTTTTTGTGGCTATCGCCGTTTGCAGGCAACCTATGTTACACTATGGATTTGCTGCAGGTCATAATTTGACAAGCATATGGGTGCAGGTGTACAGCCCTGAACACAGTGAGCATTCAGGGCCACTTCCCCACGCCATCACACCTGTCAGATTAAAACCTGTGTTCATACAGCTGCTGTGTCCCCATAGTGTAACAGGTGGCTCTAGCCACATAAACAACCCACTCATTCATACTGTACAGGCCAGAGGACCTGTGTGAATGGGGCATTTTTCACTTTTTTTTTTTTTTTCCTCAGCTCGTTATTTTTAATGGCCTGCCTAATGTGTGGGAACATGCAAAAATACTGCAGGCATATTATTTTAAAAGCGTGTTGCACCTAACCGTGCACATCTGCAAAGGGCATTGCATTTCTTTGCTGTGCTGGAAAATGTGTGTTCTTGCATGCGTTTCTGCACCACCAATGGTGTGAACAAGTCCTAAGGGCCAGTTCACACTATAGAAACGGTCTAAATGTGTTCCTGATGCGTTTTTGCATGCCCTTTTGGCATGCATGTTTAGTGTGTTCCAGTACATTTTGGATGTGTTTTAGACACGTTGCATTGCATTTTTGTATCCCTTCCAGTTAGTTTTTTCTACTTTCTTTTTATTCAATTTAATTAGGGACGTGTGCGTTTTAGTACATTCAAGGACATTTCAATGTGTTCCAGTACAGTTCTGTGCAGAAACAATGCAGCGTGGTCAGCTTTGTTTACAGCACCTGCAATGCACTGAAAATGCAAGCGCTGATGTGAACTATGACATTGACAACCATATAACCTTCTTTCTGTGCGTTTGTGATGCCGTAAAAGCAACTGAAACACATGTAGTGTGAACTGGTCCTAAAGATTATTAGAGGTAAGGGAACGGGACTGACCAGGGATTGTGAATTCAATCAGACTAGTGGTGATATACAATCAGCAATCGTATAATAATGTGAGATCTGAGCTGTAGCTGATAGAAAATGAGACACATTTACTTGATCAGTAAACAGTTAAAAAGAGTGGGGCGGTGATCCATAGATTTGCACATGGGACAGGTGATGATGGGGTGGGGGAGGGGGTCAAGTTGTATAACGAGACAGATTTAAAAGAAGAGAAAAAAGTTACAATGAAATATACACAGCATGAAGCTTGCACATTTCCTAATTGGAAGAAGAACAGGACGCAGGTAACATTCATCCACTTTCTAGTCATTAGGCAAAATCATAATTGATTGATCAATATTCCTGGCACTGACACAACCCAGAAAATTGATCTCCATTTTTTTAACGTTCATAAATGTCAAGGAGCTTATAATCTAAGGGCAGAAACTCAGCCATGTAACTAGGTGCACTGAACCTAAAAGCATGTCTTTTGAGTGTTGGCAGAAACACATCCATACAGGGAAAGCATGCAAACTGGGATGTAGCCATGAGTGGGATTTGAACCCATGACCCAAGTGCTGTAAGTTCTGAGCTCTAACCACTAAGCCAATGTGGGAGACACAGTTTGAGCTATAATGTAGAATAGTTACATTGTTTAAAAAAGATAAAGCGAGCGCTGGTCAAATGATATAGACTAGTATAATGGTATTACACAAGATAAATATAACCACGAACAGTAGTGCATGAACTCGTGAAAGGTCATCCACCCCTGTGACAGTGTACTACACTATTGAGCACCTTTCTGGCTCCTGTGGCTGAGCTAATTCCTCCCCAGGACCATTGGGCACCCACCCTGATGGATGGATTGAGCTGGATGGCTAACCCATAGCTGCCAGCATATCGCTGCACCCCCAGATGTGTGATGTGTATAACCCATGCGCATTAATACTTTTGTTCTGGTGAGTGTAGACCAGTCCCAAGGGTGGTTTACCTTTCACGAGTTCCTGCACTACTGTCCGTCACGGAGAGACCACACGTGCCATTCATAGGCACTCTCCGAGTTGGTACTCTCACACGAAGGACATTCCATTATTCAGGAATAATTCTATGAACTTATTTTAGCACCATTTACAATATTACATCATTGTTGCAATTCTTTGCACTTTTTGGTTTTTACATGCGTTCATTATTGATCACATGCATTTATAGCGCTGCACTTGTCTTTAACATAGAATAGTTACGTGATTAAAGGGAATGAAGATATATAATTATATTGGGATTTGAGATATAAGTGTGAAAATGTTTACATTTGAAAATAGAATGTATGACATTCATTAGTAAATGCATTAGTTTCCTGATCATTTTGGAGAAACAGCAAAAAAAAAAAAAAATTCTAATATAGGTGTACTATTTGTTATTTTAAATATTCTCTTTTGCTAAAACAAAAACGCCAATGCTAATAAAGCTCGCGCTTGTGCGCCATCTAGCGAACATATCCGGTATTGCACCTAAAAATGTGCCAGACCTGATTCCACATTTACTAATAGCAAAGTAGACGTTGGTTAATGAGATTGCTAGACGCTGCTCAGAAGACTGATAGGTCTTGATTGATTTAACTGAGTCTGCCTGAATGGACAGAGTCTGATAGTAGACTCACATCTTAATGAATCAGGGCCATAGCGTCCATCTATCACCTTGCCGTTCATACTGTCACTATATATATATATATATATATATACACACATACACACATATACATACACATACATACACACACAGTATATATATATAATATATATATATATATACATACATACATATACCCCTTTCATACCCCCTCCCCCAGCCAGTTTACTCAATAATAACCCCCAGCATTGGTGTCAGTAGAAGCAATAATAACCCCCAGCATAGGTGTGAGTAGAAGCAATAATAACCCCCAGCATTGGTGTCAGTTTCTGCAGTTATATCTTCCAGCATCGGTGCCAATTTAGGAAATACAAACCCCAAGCATAACTGCAGTCTTCAAAATAATAAACGCCAACATCAGTGCCAATTTACACAGCAATAGGCCACAGCAATGGTGCCAGTTTACGTAATAATGCCCAGATTAAGTTATAGAAGTTTCTGCAATCCTCATGTGAGCTGGCTAGAGTAAAGAGTAAAGAGGGGGTTAATTATCAATGGTATTTCTAATATACAGCATGAAGGGGCTTAGAAATTGCCACTGGTCGCTGATGCATTAGTGCCCAGTGGCAGTTAATTAACCCCTTTGTGCTGCATTAGTGCCCAGTGTCAATGTTAATCAACCTCTAGGTGCTGCATTAGTGGCACCGGTATCAGTGTTTATAAACCCTTTTATGCTTCAGCATAAAGGGATTCATTAACACTGACACTGTGCACTAATGCAGCACAAAGGGGTTAATTACCTGCCACTGGGCACTAATGCATCAGTGACAAGTGCCAGTACCTAACCCCCTTAATGCTGAATATTAGAAATACCATTGATAATTAACCTTTCCTCCCCCAAAGAGTTAACCAATTCAGCCAGTTCAAAACAGAACATTGGATTACTCATCTGTCAGCCCATCTGCTCAATTACACACTGGCGCCGGCAGCACTCTCTTCTCCACTCCCATCCCACCTCCCAGCCTCTGAATGACTTCACATCGGACCAGGACTATGAAAGGACTTGTCGGGCTGAGATCACTCTGCATGACAGGGAAGTGAAAGGATTGGTCCTAGACTTGTGCTGAGGCAGGTGGTAAACTTTGTACATTGGTCCAGGTAAAGCAAGCTTTTAGCAGCACACTGCAGGCACTTCACCTGTGCCTCCCCATTTCAGTAAATTGTGATACCCAGGGCTTCCACCTCCCCTTTTCCCAGCCCTGCACTCAACCCCAAGTTATTTCCACTTGCCAAATGTGAGCAGGCGAGTTGAAATTTTGAGGCCTGCAATAACTAACATCCAGGGCTTTTTCAGCAGGAACACAGGGGAACGTAGTTCCGGTACCTCCAGCACTGAATGTATGTAATGGCAAGGGGTGTGGGGTGTGCTGGAGGATCTATTGATGCTGGTTGCTGGAGGATCTATTGTCACTGGTGGGGATCTGTATTTGTGTGAGGGTCTATTGCTGCTGGTGGGGCATCTATTGTTGCTGGGTTGTCTTATGTTGCTGGTAGGGATCTACTGTTGAAGAAAAGGATGCTGGCTGTTGGGAGGTCTGTTGTTGATGCTGGGGTAGATCTTTTGTTGCTGGGGGTGAGTTTTGTTGTAGGTGGTCCATTGTTGTTGTGTGGGAGATCAATTGGTGCTGGTAAGGGGTCTATTGTTGCTGGAGTGGGGTCTATTGTTGTGCGGACCTATTGATACAGAGGCAGGGTCCATTGTTGCTGGGGGAGTCACTTGTGTGGGGAATCTATTGTTGCTGGGGTGGGTCTGTTGCTGCTGGGGGGATCTGTTGTTGCTGGCTGCAGTGGATCTATTTTACTGCTTTTCTTTTTATCTATACAAATTATTTAGCACCACAAAATTATACTTGGTTCTGAATTTTTTTTTTACTTTATTAAATCATTTTTTCTGTCAGTTTTTAAATAGCATTTTTTTTTCCTTTCCTTCCTTTGGTCTGCTAATTAAGGGGAGGGGTTAATTGGTCATAGGTGCTGCAAATACTGTCTATCTTTCTTTCTCTGAGCTTGCTCATTCTTGAGCTTGCCTGTATTTTGCTGGACCTTTGATCAAGTGGATATTTGATTAAGTGGAGTTAAAAAACAGGAGTTGAAAACAGAAGTCTTCTAACCTGTAAGTGACAACTGATATTTCCTGTTAGTAATAATAATATTGTAACTGGGATAATGATTGCTAGCATGGTTGAAGGTTTTGTGCACTGCACAGTGTGCCGCATGTATGCAACAATGGAGCAACAGCTCCAGGATGGATACTTCTGTAACAGATGTGAGCAGGTTGCCCTTCTGGAAGCTTGCATTAGAGATCTGTAGGAGCAAGTTGCAACACGACCAGAACCGACAACCTTGAAAGGGGTCTGTCTCTATGTGAGAAGTGGTCTCAAAGCAAGTGTGAAAGTGGACCTAGTTGATGGAGAGTGTGATGAGGCTGAAGCATTATAGGTGGATGTACATGGGGGTGAGTACCACAAAAGTAACCGTTGGAGTTTGTTATAGGCCACCCAGTGTTAATGAGGAGGTGGAGACTCAGCTCCTTGCACAGATTGAAAGGGCTGCAAGGGCTGAGACAGTGATAATAATGGGAAATTTTAACTACCTGGAAATTGACTGGAGTAATGGCACTGCAGGAACAGTTAAAGGGTAAAAATGTATAAATTTACTACAATTTTATGGTACAGTTCATAGAGGCCCCAATTAGGAATGATGCTCTGCTGGACCTGGTAATCTCAAACCATGTAGAGCTTATTACAAATGTCCATATACAGTAAAAGAACATCTGGGCAGCAGTGACCATAACATGATTTTATTTATTGTTAGCTGTATAAAACAAGCACATACGGGTAAAATAAAAATGCAACTTTAAGAGAGCTAATTTTCCAAGCCGGAGATTTGCTCTCCAAGACCTACACTAGGAGAGAATATTGGCATCGATGAACATAACACAGAAGTGAGAGTTCTTCAAGAAGTCTGTATGTGAACACACTGCAAAATATATTCACAGGGGCAACAAGTTTAAAAGGCTAAAAATAAAACCTATGTGGCTTACGGCCAAAGTTAAAAAAGCTATAAATAATAAGAAAAGAGCTTTTATTAAATATAAAAATGAAGGAACGCTATCATCATTTAAACAGTACAAAGAATATGACAGAATACATAAAAAGGAAATAAAGGCCACAAATATTGAAAATGAAAGACAGATTGCAAAAGATAGCAGGACAAACCCCCAAAAATTCTTTAAATATATTAACAGTAAAAAGGTCCGGTCCAAACATGTAGGCCCTTTACAAAATAATCTAGAGTGGGTGACTGGGGACAAAGAGAAGGCAAATTTATTAAATACCTTCTTCAGGAGCATGGGGGAGCTCTTGTCCATAATGGGCATGATATTGATACAGCTCCAGATGATTCACATTGGCTCACAACTGATATGCTCCAAAAATATTTAGACAGAATAAAAGGTGAATAAAGCATCTGGACCAGATGGCATACACCCACGGGTCTTTAAAAAATTGACCTCTGTCATTTCAAAGCCATTGTTTCTATTTTTTAGGGACTCTTTAATGATTGGCATAGTACCACTGGATATAAGGCCAATGTGGTGCTTATATTTAAAAATGGGTCAAAATATTTACCAAGTAATTATAGACCTGTTAGTTTAACTTCTATAGTTGGGAAGATACTGGAGAGTTTAATAAAAGACCACATAGATGAGTTCTTGCTGGAAAAAAAATATTTTAAGCAACAGATAGCATGGATTCATGAAAGACAGAAGTTGTCAAACAAATCTGATTTCTTTTTATGAGGAGGTGAGCAAAACGTTGGACAGAGGGGTGGCTGTGGCAAACACCCACAGGTCCTTAAAAGAATTGAGCTTTGTCATTTCAAAGCCATTGTTTCTAATTTTTAGGGACTCTTTAATGACTGGCATAGTACCACTGGATTGGCGTAAGGCCAATGTGATGCCTATATTTAAAAAGGGATCAAAATCGTTACCACGTAATTACAGACCTGCTGGTGTAACTTATATAGTTGGGAAGATATTGGAGAGTTTAATAAAAGACCAGATAGATGAGTTGTCAAACAAATCTGATATCTTTTTGAGGAGGTGAGCAAAACCTTGGACAGAAGGGTGGTGTGGACGTAGTATACTTGGATTTTGCAAAAGCTCTTGACACAGTTGCCCACACACAGCTAATGTGTAAGGTAACGTCTACAGGCTTGTAAAAATCACTGTGTAAACGGATAGAAAATGGGCTAAAAGATCGTATTCAGAGAGTAGTGGTTAATGATTCATACTCTAAATGGTCTAGGGTTGTTAGTGGTGTACCCCAAGGTTCAGTGTTGAGACCCTTGCTTTTTAATAAATTTTTAAATAATAGGGTCTGGGATTAAAAATACCTTTTTCAGTCTTTTGCAGATGACACCAAGCTTTGCAGTGGAATAATGTCCTTACAGGATGTCTCCAACTTACAAGCTAACCTCAATGCACTGTTTAACCACTTGCCAACCACGCTGTAGCTGAATGACAGCTACAGAGTGGTTGTCCAGTTCTGGGACGTCCTCCCAGAACACGCCCTCCCGTGCACCAGCAATCTCCGTGATCTCTGTGTCCTACAGACACAGCTGATCACGTAATGTGTTAAAAGGACAATCACAGTGGCCTTTTACCACGTGATCAGGTGTGTCCAATGACATAGCAGATCACCGGGTAAATGCAGTTGCCGGTTGTCGGCTGCACTTTCCTCACGCTGTCACAGCATGAGGAAAGTACTGCTGATAACAGGCAATTGTGAAAGGACAGATCAGCACCGATGATCAGTGCCCAGCAGGCCACCAACCAGTGCCACCCACCTGTGCCCAGCAGTGCCACCCCTCTGTGCCGTCAGTCAGTGCCCATCATTGTTGCATATCAGTGCCACCTCATCAATGCACATCAGTGAAGGAGAAAAATTACCTGTTTGCAAAATTTTATAACAGAAACAAAGAAAACTTTTTTTTTCACATTTTTTGCTCTTTTTTTGTTTATATCATAAAAAATAAAACACCCAGCAGCGATTAAATATCACCAAAAGAAGGATCTATGTGTGGAAAAAAATGCTAAAAATGTCATATGGGTACAGTGTTGCATGACCGCGCAATTGTCATTCAAAGTGTGACAATGCTGAAAGCTGAAAATTGGGCTGGGCAGGAAGGGGGTATAAGTGCCCAGTAGGCAAGTGGCTAATTGGGCAACTATGTGGCAAATGAGGTTTAATGTTGATAAATGTAAAATTATGCACTTGGGGGCTAAGAATATGCATGCAACACACATACTAGGGGGAGTAAAACTGGGGGAATCAATAGAGAAGGATCTGAGAGTTCTGATAGATCATAATTGCATGCCATGCCAAGCTGCGGTTTCTAAAGCGAGCAAATTCCTCTCTTATATTAAGAGATATAGACTCCAGAGAGAGAGATTTATTTTACCCCTGTACAAATCATTAGTAATACTTCATCTGGAATATGCAGTTCAGTTTTGGGCACCAATTCACAAAACGAATATTGGGGATCTGGAGATTAAAGTGGAGTTACACCCAAAAGGGGAAGTTCTGCTTTAATGCTTTGTCCCCTGCTCCCGATTAAGGATTGGCACCTTTGGGGAGCGGGTACCCGAATTTGACAGGAACCTGCTCTCCTTCTCCTGCGATCGCCTAGGTGATTGGAAGCGGAAGTTGTCCTCCCTCCCTTAGTCTTCTGGGACACGTGACAAGTCGCAGAAGACTATGGGGCCATTCACAAAGCGCAGTGCTTCTTGCGCATGCGCAGTGGGCACTCGCTAGGGAGAGAAGACAGCTGGTGAAACCAGTGGTGGTGAGGACACCGCTGGACAGAGGGACATTATTTTAAAAGTAAGCAGCTACATTTTTTGTAGCTGCTTACTTTTTTTTTTTTTTATTAAGCTAGAACTCCACTTTAGGGAGGGATATGATCAACATGTATAAATACATCAGTGGTTCATATAGTGAACTCGGTGTAGAGCTATTCATCCTGAGGTCACCACAGAGAACAAGGGGACACTCCGGCCCTGATTTACTATTGAGCCTAGGCGCATTTCTGTGGGCGAACGTCTAATTTTTACTAGCGACCGTCTACTTTTACCCCGCTAAGAGATTTACTATTGAGCAGCTTCAACAAGTAGATGCCCAATCGAATTTACTAACGAGACACAGATCAGGAATCAGACTCAAAAAGCAGACTTGGTAAGAGGTATGTCTAACACCATGAAAAATCACTGCAGAGACATGTTCACTTTGAAATTTGCTTTGCCAAATATCAAGACTTCACTTTAAACAATATCTGCCATTTCAAAAAAAAATTAAAATGTGCTAAAAAGTTTTTTTTTAAGCAAGTCGACACAGTGAAAAACTAGACGCTCGTGCAGCTTATTTGGCCGATATAAATGCGCATGTGCAGAACACATTTTAGACATCCTCTGTGGGCGCTTGCTTTTTAGCCACTGTTCAATAGTAAATCTCTGGCTGGATTCCTCTGACAGCCGCCACTCGGTCGCGTCTACTGTGTTTAACAAACAGCACTAGGCATATCTTTATGTATTCTAATTTGATTTCCTTAGTTCTAGTGATTCTATTTTTGTTTCTTATCCTTTATAATTATTTCTGTAATGATTTTACTTATTTCGAAGGTCTAGATAATATTTATTTTGACAGCTGAATGTAAAAATAAAAGGTCCGCAATAAAAAAAAACAAAAAAAAAAACTGCGTGGGGTCCCCCCTCTAATCCATACCAAGCCCTTCAGGTCTGGTATGGATATTAAGACCTCCACGCTGAAATGTAAAAAAAAAAGCAGCGTGGAGTCCCCACCAAAATCCATACCAGACCCTTATCCGAGCCTGCAGCACGGCAGGTCAGGAAAGGGGGGGGGACGAGCATGCGCCCCTCCTGAACTATACCAGGCCACATGCCCTCAACATGGGGGGGTGCTTTGGGGCAGGGGGCCCCCCCAAAGCACCTTGTCCCCATGTTGATGGGGACAAGGGCCTCTTCCCCACAACCCTGGTCGGTGGTTGTGGGGGTCTGCGGGAGGGGGGCTTATCAGAATCTGGAAGCCCCCTTTAACAAGGGGGCCCCCAGATCCCCCCCCTACGTGAATGAGTCTGCAGTACATGGTACGACTACTAATTCACAAAAAAAGCAAAAGTGTAAGGTAAAAAAACACAGTACATGGTCTTTGACAAGTCCTTTAATCAAACAATGTCCCCCGAAGTAGATCCAACGTCAATCACGATGTCACGACGGCGACCCAAAAAAAGAAAAAAAAAAAAGTTCAGCACCCGTCAGAAGCTAACCAGCGTTATGCAGGAGACAGCCTGACAGTTCTTATATAGGTAAGCGGCGGGGCCAGCCGAGGACATCAAGCATGTGACATGGGGCGGGGTCACTCAGATGATGTTCCCGGCTGGCCCCGCCCCTTACCTATATAAGAACTGTCACCCTATCTCTCCACAGAGACTAACCAGCGTTACGCAGGAGACAGGGTGACAGTTCTTATATAGGTAAGGGGCGGGGCCAGCCAGGAACATCATCTGAGTGACCCCGCCCCATGTCACATGCTTGATGTCCCCGGTTGGCCCCGCCCCTTACCTATATAAGAACTGTCAGGCTGACTCCTGCATAACGCTGGTTAGCTTCTGACGAGTGCTGAACTTTTTTTTTTTCTTTTTTCAGGTCGCCGTCGTGACATCGTGATTGACGTTGGATCTACTTCGGGGGACATTGTTTGATTAAAGGACTTGTCAAAGACCATGTACTGTGTTTTTTTTACATTACACTTTTGCTTTTTTTGTGAATTAGTAGCAGACTCATTCACATGGGGGGGCGGGATCTGGGGGCCCCCTTGTTAAAGGGGGCTTACAGATTCTGATAAGCCCCTCGCCCGCAGACCCCGACAACCACTAGCCAGGGTTGTGGGGAAGAGGCCCTTGTCCCCATCAACATGGGGACAAGGTGCTTCGGGGGGAGCCCCCCTGCCCCAAAGCACCCCCCCATGTTGAGGGCATGTGGCCTGGTATAGTTCAGGAGGGGGGGCGCTCGCTCGCCCCCCTCTTTCCTGACCTGCCGGGCTGCATGCTTAGATAAGGGTCTGGTATGGATTTTAGGGGGAACCCCACGCTGTTTTTTTCTTTAATTTCGGCATGGCGTTCCCCCTTAATATCCATACCAGACCTGAAGGGTTTGGTATGGATGGGAGGGGGGACCCACGCAGTTTTTTTTATTATTAATAGTAATTACTTCTGTCCCTGCAGAGAGCTGCGCTATTATATTTGACATTAAAAAGTATAGAGGTTACAACATTGTATCTATTTGTATCCATTTTGGATATAGATGTTTTATTCGGATACAAATAGATACAATGTTGAAACCTCTATACTTTTTAATGTTAAATATAATAGCGCAGCTCTCTGCAGGGACAGAATTAATTACTTTGCTATTATATTTGCCAGCCATAGACGGGCGAAAATCGGCCGATTCTTTTTCCGTTGGTGGTAACGTCAGCCGATTGAACAACTAATTTTTCAATTTTTTTAAAAAATAAAAACGGACGGTTTTTGCCCCGTCTATGGCCTGCATTTTTCTTCTTTTTCTTCTCTTCTTTTTCTTCTTTTTTTTGAAGGTCACGGCTCATGCGCAGATTTTTTATCGGTATAAGATTGGCTAATTTGCCGATCATTGCCGTGAAAATTGGGCGATCTGCAAAATCGGCCGATTTTTATCCACATTTACCGATAAAAAAAATGTGCCAAAATCCCAAAAAATGACCAACCAATTGACCCACTAACGGCCCGAAAATCGGCTGATTTTTTTTTGGCCAAAAAAATCGTCCTATTTTAGACCCATCTAAAGCAGGCCATAGATGGTTCTAAAAATCGGACTGTAAATTTGGAAAAAATCGTCCGATTTTGCCGATCATTGCCGCGAAAATTGGCCGATCATAAAAATCAGCCGATTTTTTTCCAAATTTACCGATAAACAAAATGTGCCGAAAAACGGCCGACCAATTATCCCACTAACGGAAGAGGCCCTTGTCCCCATCAACATGGGGACAAGGTGTTTTGGGGGGGAGCCCCCCCTGTACCAAAGCACCCATGTTGAGGGCATGTGGCCTGGTATGGTTCAGAAGGGGGGGCGCTCACTCGTCCCCCCCTCCCTTTCCTGACCCGCCGGGCTGCATGCTCGGATAAGGGTCTGGTATGGATTTTGGGGGGAACCCCACGCTGTTTTCTATTTAATTTCGGCGTGGAGTTACCTCTTAATATCCATACCAGACCTGAAGGGCTTGGTGTGGATGAGAGGGGGGGCCCCAAACTGTTTTTTGTTTACATTTCGGTGTGGAGATACCCCTTAAGATGCATACCAGACTTGAAGGGCTTGGTGTGGATGGGAGGGGGGACCCCATGCTGTTTTTTATTTATTATGGTGCTGGTTTTTAAATGTAATTCTCCCTTTTTTTTTTCACTATAGCTCAGAAATTCACCTGTCACTTCCCCCAGCTAAAAGAGAAAGTTTTCTTGGAATTTATATCCCTAAAGGAAACAATGTTTACTTTGAGTTTATTAAAAGATACAAAGTTTTCTGTAACTTCGGGGAAAGTAACTTCTAAGCTTGTGAACTATAGTGAAGAAAAAAAAAAGGCTGGCATTTGCATTTGAAAATCAGCGCTGACATACACTTTGTATTGCGAAAAAAAATTATTAACAATTGTGTAAACCGAAGCATTATATTCCATGGATTTTCATTTGTAAACCAAAAATTCCATTAAACGAGGCGTTGGTAAGCTGAGGTATGCCTGTATTAGTATTGCAATCCTTTGTATTGGGATATATAGAACTAACTTACATCAGAATTGGCAACGTAGCGCAACATTTGTGTCACATTGGAGATATCTGGCTAGTTACACTGACCTTGCCCAGGGACCTAGGATTGATTCACACCACAGAAATACAGGGAGGATTAGTGTTCCACAGCTCTGTGGATTAGTGGTTAGCACTGCTGCCTCGCAACGCTAAGGTTGTCGGTTTGAATCCCAACCACAGCAATGAATTTGGATGATCTGTGTGACTACTCTAACATACATGTGCTGGTGGCAGCATCTTTGCTTTCTGTCTAAATGATCCCTAGAATGTGAATTAGAATGAGGTCTTGTCTGTTCAAACACCTTTAAAGTTGTACCTTATGTGAATGTCAAACAATGGGATGAGTTAAGGGCCTGGACTAATGATTGATTTGATAATGCTGGTTTGCACTCCACCCCCTTTTGGGAAAGTTTGTCAAACCATGAGAAGAGTGAGCGAGAGAGAAAAGGATTAAAAAAAATTAATAAAATAATGGCATGGAGTCATCCCCCCCAAATCCATAAGAGACACTTATCCGAGCATGCAGATACCGCATGCCTTCAAAGATTTATTTCCTTTGTTGAATTGCCTGCTTGGTTCACACTAGATGCGATTTAAAATTGTGCTTTGTGTTGGCAATTTCACCATATTTTTTGTAGATTTACTGAATTTTCAGTTGTGTTTTGCACTGCGGTTTCTATTGTAGTATATATATGAAGTCGCTACAAAATGCTGAAAAAGTTAGACAAGAACGACATTTGAAATTGTGCTGCAGACATTCACATCCACATTCATTAGATCCGATATCAGGTACAATTTCAATTCCCAAATCGCACCTGAAATCATGCACCCTGGATGCGACTTGGCATACGATTTGCATGACATGCGACTTGCAAATCGTATACCAAGTCGCACCCTATTAGAGCAGTCACATGGGTGCGTTTCCGACACTGATTTCTAAAGTAGTATATGTACTACTTTTGTGGTGATTTGCATAGATATCTGTGTCAGATGTCTTGCAAATCGCAAGGAAATCGGCATCTTCACTGTACGTCGCACAATTTCTAAATCGGCTTTGGTGTGACCGGGGTGTAAGGTCTTTTTATGTTTGATTTCCTGAGTGTTTTTCCGATTTATGGAATATGCCGCATACTAGCAAAAGTGAATTGACATTTTCAGTATTGCATGCAAGATGTGGTCATGTGACTGCCTTAACTCATGCGACAATCTGGAGTGAATTGTGCCCATAGGGCCTAGAAATATTGCCAATAGGGTCCCCTTTTACATCCCTGTTCAATGTTCTGTTGTATGCTGCACAGGTACACTTCACTGTGGCTTTCTTTCTGACTCTGATTTGTGGGGCCTGTATACCAAGGGTTAACACAGGTGGGAAGAGAATTAATCAGGTGCAAACACTTTCTCTGACCAAATGAATGACAGTGGTGGGTGTGGCCTACATTATATAAAGAGATGCAGTAATTGCTGATTTTTTGCCTTGTACAGGCCACATTATTTCTGCAAGTCCTTGTCTGTGGTGGTTTGGGGAGGAAGAGATATTGTGGTGAATTGCCCCAGGCTACACTCATGCTGTGTTTTGATGTGGGCTGTAAATGTTTTGCATGTTCTTCCTTCTAAGGTGTGTTTGTGTGTTATTGTACGTTTGTGTGTTTATTATCTTTGCGTTGTAATCCTAACACATGTCCATTGCTCTGCTCTTCCAAGTTTGCTTTATTTAGAATGAAATGCAGTTTTCAGACAAACATGATGAGAAATGTATGTGTGGGGGAGGTGTTATTTTGGCATGTATGCATTTTTATATTGATATTTTGATCTGCAGCTTGTTTTGTGGATAAGCCTAAGTGATTCATATTAACCATTTGTTTCCTGCTGTAACCTGTGAAAGCACAGTTCATTAGAAGTATAGTCTTTTAGATTGTAAGCTCTTATAAGCGGGACCGTTCTATTTTAGCAACATCAATCCTGCTTTTTTTTTTTTTTTTTTTTTTACCAAGATATTGAATGTACCTACTTGTTGCTGTCCAAATAAATGTGGAATGTGTATTTGATCAATAAATATTTGGACTATGTATTTTGTGGGGGGATTATGTCATATTCTAGCTGAATGTAGTACAGTGGCTAAATGGTTAGCACTCCCACCTGGCAGTACTAGGGTTGTTGGTTCGAATCCCAACCATGGCACCTCCTGCCTGGAGTTTGCATGTTCTGCCTGTGTTTCCTCTAGGTACTCTGGTTTCCTCCCACACTCTAAAGACATGCTGGTAGGTTAATTGGATCCTGTCAAAATTGGCCCTAGTATATGTATGAATGTAAGTTAGGGACCTTAGATAGTACGCCCCTTGAGGGTTAGGGACTGATGTAAATTTACCACATATATATGTAAAGTGTCGTGTAAATTGACAGCGCTATGTAATGAATAAATGTACTAGCACCCCTAACACTTACTTTGCTAGGTATATAATATGCCCAAATCTTTCTTGTTAAAGTGCACATTTGCAAGTATGTCCAAACTAACAAACCAAAAGCCCCCTATTGCACCACAAGACCATGTTATGTACCAATGAATAGGTCGTGTTCAATGTGCAGCTAGCTATTCTTTTTCTACAATCCTCTTAACAGTAATAAATTGGGCCCCCAATTTATGTTGACTTTGGGCCTTTACCGGCAAATATATATATGCCAATGCCAAATCCACAATAGAACTGCAAACATATATTTGCGAATGTCATATGCATAATGGAGCCGCATGTAAAATTGCTATGGTGCACAAATAAACACCAAGACGGCTGTTGGAGGAGGCACTAGAGCAGCTGTCATACCGGAAATACGTCATGACGTTTGCGGAAGGATGTTTGCACACAACCGGAAGTGGTAGTGGGGAGGGTAGTTAGAAGAGTTTAGTGGTAATTTGCAAGTCTATTTTTTAGTTTTGTGAATTGTTCTTTAGTGGAATTCCAGACCACATCTGGACATGGCGAGATCGCTGTTCTCCACCAAGGAGCTGATCCTCATTTGCTGGGGAAACTTTACTAATAATTGTTGTATTTTCAGTTGAAAACATGTCCAATTCCTAGATCCATTGAGGTACATAGCAAAGGTTCTTCCTAACTATACAGGTGGCACAGACACAAGCATACACCCAGGGCCACTGTTAGATATCACGGGGCCCTGTACAGCATACCTGACAGCCCCCCACTGCCAGAGAAAATATCCAAATTATATTTATGGTAAAAATACACTAAAAACATTATTAATGGACATAATCCCAACCACATTCCTGTGGAATCTAAATGATAAAACTGTACTGAGTTCATAAAGCTGTGTGTGTAATTGAGGTCTTGGGGCTCATTCACATGGGTGCTGTGGCCTGTAGAGTCTGAAACATTGGTTTGTTTTTGTGGCTATCGCCGTTTGCAGGCAACCTATGTTACACTATGGAAATGCTGCAGGTCATAATTTGACAAGCATATGGGTGCAGGTGTACAGCCCTGAACACCGACAGTGAGCATTCAGGGCCACTTCCCCACGCCTTCACACCTGTCAGATTAAAACCTGTGTTCATACAGCTGCTGTGTCCCCATAGTGTAACAGGGGGGACAACCCCCTCATTCATGCTGTACAGGCCAGAGGACCTGTGTGAATGGGGCATTTTTTACTGTTTTTTATAAAATACTGCAGGCATATTATTTTCAAAGTGTGTTGCACCTAACCGCACAGTAGTGTGGTGCCATGCGTTTTGGTGGCTGTGAATGGGTCTGTTTTTAATAGACGTGTGTATGTGCAATTACGTTTTCATTATGGTACCTGCGCACATCTGCAAAGGCCATTGCATTTCTTTGTTGTGCTGGAAAATGTGTGTTCTTGCATGCATTTCTGCACCACCAATGGTGTGAACAAGTCCTAAGGGCCAGTTCACACTATAGAAACAGTCTAGATGTGTTCCTGATGCGTTTTTGCATGCCCTTTTGGCTTGCATGTTTAGTGTGTTCCAGTAAATTTTGGATGCATTTTAGACACGTTGCATTGCATTTTTGTATCCCTTTCAGTTAGTTTTTTTCTACTTTCTTTTTATTCAATTTAATTAGGGACATGTGCGTTTTAGTACATTCAAGGGCGTTTCAGTACGGTTGTGTGCATAAACAATGCAGCGTGGTCAACTTTGTTTACAGCACCTGCAATGCACTGAAAATGCAAGCGCTGATGTGAACTATGACATTGACAACCATATAACCTTCTTTGTGATGCTGAAAAAGCAACTGAAACACATGTAGTGTGAACTGGCCCTAAAGATTATTAGAGGTAAGGGAAAGGGTCTGACCAGGAATTGTGAAATCAATCAGGCTAGTGGTGAAACACAATCAGCAATCGTATAATAATGTGAGATCTGAGCTGCAGCTGATAGAAAATGAGACACATTCACTTGATCAGTAAATAAATAGTTAAAAAGAGTGGGGCGGTGATCCATAGATTTGCATATGGGACAGGTGATGATGGGGTGGGGGAGGGGGTCAAGTTGTATAAGGAGACAGGTTTAAAAGAAGATAAAAAAAAGTTACAATGAAATATACACAGCATGAAACTTGCACATTTCCAACTTGTCAGAAGAACAGGATGCAGGTAAGATTCAGCCCCTTTCCACTTTCTAGTCATTAGGCAAAATCATAATTGATTGATCAATATTCCTGGCACTGACACAACCCAGAAAATTGATCTCCATTTTTTTAACATTCATAAATGTCAAGGAGCTTATAAGCTAAGGGCAGAAACGCCACCATGTACTAGGCCCAATTAAACTAGCTGGATGTTGTTGGAGTTTTGGCAGAAACACATCCATACAGGGAAAGCATGCAAACTGTAATGCAGCCATCACTGGAGTTAGAACCCATGACCCAAGTGTTGTAAGTTCTGAGTTCTAACCACTAAGCCACTGCGGGAGACAGAGTTTGAGCTCCAATGTAGAATAGTTACATTGTTTAAAAATGATAAAGCGGATGTACTGCACTATTAAGCACCTTTCTGGCTCCTGTGGCTGAGCTAATTCCTCCTCAGGACCATTTTGGCACCCACCCTAATGGATGGATGAATGGAGCTGGATGACTAACCCATAGCTGCCAGCATACCGCTGCACCCCCAGATGTATGATGTGTATAACCCATGAGCATTAATACCTTAACATAGAATAGTTACATGATTAAAGAGAAGGAAGCTATGTCATTATATTAGGAACTTAGAACTAGACATTCCAAATTATTTAAGATATAAGTGTGAAAATGTTTAACATTTAAAAATAGAATGTATGACATTCATTAATAAATGCATTAGTTGTCTGATCATTTTGGAGAAACAGCAAAAAAAAAAAAAACTAAACTAAATATAGGTGCACTTTTTATTTTACATTCTAAGTATTCTCTTATGCAAACAGAAAAATGCCAAAGCCCGCGGTTGTGCACCATCTAGTGAACATATCCGGTATTGCACCTAAAAATGTGCCAGACAGGATTCCACATTTACTAAGAGGAAAGAGTCTACAAGTAGACGCTTTTCAATGAGTTTGCTAGACGCCTTTCAGAAGACTGACAGGTCTAGACTGTTTGAATTGAGTCTGCCTGAATGTTCAGAGTCTACTGGTAGACTCTATTCTTAGTAAATCAGGGCCTCCATGTCTAGAGAAGAAGAGATTTAATTTTCTAATATGGAAAGGTTTTTTCACAGTACGAGCTGTGAAAATGGGGACTAGACTCCTTCAAGAGTTGGTTCTGGCCAGCTCAGTAGATTGCTTTAAAAAAGGCTTGGATTCTTTCCTAGATACACAGATCATAACTGGATACTAACATTTATAGGTAAAGCTGATCCAGGGAATATCCAATAGCCTCTCAGGGGATCAGGAAGGAATTTTTCCCCTGCATGAGCAAATTGGATCAAGCTTTGCTGAATTTTTTTACCTTCCTCTGGATCAACTGTGGGTATAGGATTATAACTTTTTTGTGTATGGTTGAACTAGGTGGACTTTTGTCTTTTTTCAGCCAGACTAACCGCTTCCCATAAACGGTGGGGTGGGACAAGCGCCAAGCAATATACCCTAACATCCTCTCAGACTCTGGAGTTACTCAGCAGCGTGATCCTGTGATTGTTGTGTCCCTCGGACACAGAGCATTACAGATCAGGACATGGGCTCTCTGATTGGTCCTCCCGATCATGTGATGGCTGTGTCTCATCACAGCCATCACACAATGTAAACAGAGGCACATGCCTCCATATTGACTCTCCCTCTGAGCTACGTTTGAGCTCAGTGAGGAGAAGGAGAGAGGTTCATTGCATCCTGTCAGCAATCTGTGTATAGCTTATTATTTTACTGTGCTGCTACACACAAGAGGTTATTTACTATAGCATGCAAAATCTAGTTCAGCTCTGCACAGAAACCAATAAGGTTTTATTGCCAAAGCTTAATTGAACAAGCTGAAGTTAGGATCGGATTGGCTACCATGCACAGCCACACCAGAATTTGAGTGCTCCAGTTTTAGTAATTCACCCCCATCGTGTAGCCATCCTACACCAGGGCATGAAGCACCATATGTCCCTGTCCAAATGCACAGAAACACCTGTACCAATGTCTCATCAACATCTGTCACAGTATACCAATGTACAAAAACATCTTTCACAGTGTACCAGTGACCCATCAACATCTGTCACAGGGAACCAGTGCACAAAAACATTTGGCAGTGTACCAGTTTGCATCAACATCTGCAATAGTGTTTCACTGCAACATCAACATCTGTCGGTGTACCAATGCAACATCAACATCTGTCAGTATCCCACTGCATCATCAACATCTGTCAGTGTCCCACTGCAGCATCAACATCTATTGGTGTCCCTAGTGGACCATCAACATCTGTCAATGTCCCCAGTGAACCAATATCTGTCACAGTGTACCAGTGTGCAAAAACGTCTGTCACAGTGTACCAGTGCACAAAAACATTGGCCATAGTATTCCATTGCAACATCTGTCGTTGTCCCTAGTGGACTGTCAACATGTGTCACAGTGTACCAGTGCACAATAATATCTGTCAGTGTACCAGTGTCCCACCAACATCTGCCACATTGTACCAGTGTCCCATCAACAGTTGTCACCATGTACCAGTGCCCCATCAACATCTGTCACAGTGTACTAGTGAACAAAATACATCTGTCAGTGTACCAGTGTCACATCAACATCTATCACAGTGTACCAGTGCCGCATTAACATGTGCAATAGTGTTCCATTGCAACATCAACATCTGTCAGTGTCCCTATTAGACTTTTAACATCTGTTGGTGTCCCTAGTGGACCATCAACGTCTCTCAATGTCAACATCTGATGGTTTCCCTATTTGACTGTCAACATGTCAGTTTCCCAGTGGACCATCAACATCTGTGTCCCTAGTGGACTGCCAAAATCTCAGTGTCCCCAGTGGGCCTTCACAAATGTGTTAGGTAGTCAGAAAGTTGGATGTGTAATTTATGCCCCTAAAATTCCTGAAGGTGCTCCTTGGATTTTTGGTCCCCTCTATGTGGCTAGGCTGTAAGGTGTATTTCAAGTATGCCTATGCTGTGAATTAGAAATAAATTGTAAAAAAGACAACTTTGTAGGAAAAAACTAATTTTATGTAATTTGTTTTATTTTGCAAAGAATTGTGGGAAAACATTACAACTTCAAAAAATTCACTATGCTTTTTACTAAATCCCACAGGATGTCTACTTTCCAAAAAGGGGTCATTTTGGGGGTATTTGTACTGTCCTGGCATTTTAAGACCTCAGGAAATTAGAGGCCGTCAGTACATCAGGATTGGTCAAATTTCATATACAGTTGCAAGAAAAAGTATGTGAACCCCTTGGGATTACGTGGAGTTTTGCATGAATTGGGCATAAAATGTGCTCTGAACGCCATCTAAGTCACAACAATAGAAGAACACAGTCTGCTGAACATAATACTACACAAACATTAGATGTTGCCATGGTTTAATTGCACATAACACGTAAACATTCATAGTGCAGGGAGGAAAAAGTATGTGAGGCCCTAGCTTAATGACTTCTCCCCGAGTTAATTGTAGCCAGGACTGAGCCAACCTTGACTCCAATCAGTGTGATGATATTGGATGTGTTGCTGACAGCTGTCCTGCCCTTAAAAAACACACACCTGTTTTGGGTTTACTGGTTTCAAGAAGCACTGTCTGATGTGAACCATGCCTCGCAGAAAAGAGCTCTCAGAAGACCTACGATCAAGAATTGTTGACTTGCATGAAGCTGGAAAGGGTTACAAAAGTATCCCCAAAAGCCTTGATGTTCATGTGTCCACGGTAAGACAGACTGTCTACAAATGGAGAAAGTTTAGCACTGTTTCTACTCTCCCTAGGCGTGGTCGTCCTGTAAAAATGACTGCAAGAGCACAGCGCAGAATGCTGCATGAGGTAAAGAAGAATCCCAGAGCGTCAGCTAAAGACCTACAGAAATCTCTGGCACATGCTAACATTTTTGTTGACACATCTACAATAAGGAAAACGTTAAACAAGAATGGAGTACATGGGAGGACACCACGCAGGAAGCCATTGCTGTCCAAAAAGAATATTGCAGCACGTTTGAAGTTTGCAAAAGAGCACCTGGATGTTCCACAGCACTACTGGCAAAATATACTGTGGATAGATGAAACCAAGATTGAGTTGTTTGGGAAGAACACACAACACTATGCGTGGAGAAAAAAAGGCACAGCACATCAAAACCTCATCCCCACTGTAAAACATGGCGGAGGGAGCATCATGGTTTGGGGCTGCTTTGCTGCCTCAGGGCCTGGACGGATTGTTGTCATTGATGGGAAAATGAATTCCAGAGTTTATCAAGACATTTTTCAGGAAAACGTACGACCATCTGTCTGCCAACTGAAGCTCCGCAGAGGATGGGTGATGCAACAGGACAATGACCCAAAGCATACAAGTAATTCAACAAAACAATGGCTGCAACAGCACAGAATATGCCTTCTGGAGTGGCCCAGTCAGAGTCCTGACCTCAACCCGATTGAAATGCTGTGGTATGACCTTAAGAGAGCGATTCACACCAGACATCCCAAGAATATTGCTACACTGAAACAGTTTTGTGAAGAGGAGTGGTCCAAAATTACTCCAGATCATTGTGCAGGTCTGATCTGCAACTACAGGAAACGTTTGGTTGAGGTTATTGCTGCCAAAGGAGGGTCAACCAGTTATTAAGTCCAAAGGTTCACATACTTTTTCCTCCCTGCACTGTGAATGTTTACATGTTATGTGCAATTAAACCATGGCAACATCTAATGTTTGTGTAGTATTATGTTCAGCAGACTGTGTTCTTCTATTGTTGTGACTTAGATGACATTCAGAGCACATTTTATGCCCAATTCATGCAAAACTCCACGTAATCTCAAGGGGTTCACATACTTTTTCTTGCAACTGTACACTCACTGGCCTCTATTAGGTAAACCTGTTCAACTGCTTGGTAACACAAACTGCTAATCAGTCCATCACATTGCAGCAACTCAATGCATTTAGGCATGTAGACATGGTGAAGATGACTTGCTGAAGTTCGAACCGACTATCAGAATGGGGAAGAAAGGGGATTAAAGTGACTTTGAATGTGACATGGTTGTTGGTACCAGACAAGCTGCTCTGAGTATCTCAAAAACTGCTGATCTACTAGGATTTTCACACACAACCATCTCTACAGTTTACAGAGAATGGTCCTAAAAAAGAGAAAATATCCAGTGAGTGGCAGTTGTGTGGACGAAAATGCCTTCATATCAGAGGTCAGAGGAGAATGAGCAGACTAGTTTTAGATGATAGAAAGGCAACAGTAACTCAAATAACCACTCATTACAACCAAGATATGCAGAATACCATCTCTGAATGCACAACACATTAAACCTTGAAGCAGATGGGCTACAGCAGCAGAAGACCACACCGAATGCCACTCCTGTCAGCTACGAACAGGAAACAGAGGCTGCAATTCACACAGGCTCACCAAAATTGGACAATAGAAGATATAGAAGAATAGAAAAACATTGCCTGATCTGATGAGTCCCAATTTCAGCTGCTACTTTCAGAAGGTAGGGTCAGAATTTGGTGTAAATAACATGAAAGCATGGTTCCATCCTACCTTGTATCAGTGGTTCAGGCTTGTGGTGTAATGATGTGGGGGATATTTTCTTAGCACAATTTGAGCCCCTTCGCATCAGTTGAGCATCATTTAAATGCCACAGCTTGCCTGAGTATTGTTGCTGAACATGTCCATCCCTTTATGGCTACTTCCAGCAGGATAATGTCAGAAAGCTAAAATCATCTCAAACTGGTTTTTTGGACATGATAATGAGTTCTCTGTACTCCAATTTTCTCCAGATCTCAATCCAAAAGAACAACTTTGGGATGTTATGGAATGGGAGATTTGCATCATGGATGTGCAGCCAACAACTCTGCAGCAACTGGTTGATGCTATCATGTCAATATGGACCAAATCCTCTGGGGAATGTTTACAAAACCTTGTTGAATCTATGCCATGAAGAATTAAGGCAGTTCTGAAGGTAACAGAAGGTCCAAACTAGTACCAGCAAGGTGTACCTAATAAAGTGGCCAGTGAGTGTATATGTACCATAGCTTACATGCTCAATAACTTTCCCTCAGATTAAATGATATAAATGCGGATTTGAGTTAATTTTACAAAAGAAATGTAGCAAATTACATTTTGGCCTAAAGTTACAAAGAAAGATTAAATTATATGCAACATTTTATAACAGAAATGCTCCTTTACATAGCAAAATGTAAATAACCCAGTGATGATTAAATACCACCAAAAGAAAGCTATATTTGTCTAAAAAAAAACCAATAACATTTCATTTGGGTACACTGCGTAACTGTCATTCAAATAGTGAGAGTACTGAAAGCTGAAAATTAGCCTGGGCAGGAAGGGGGTGAAGGTGTCCAGTATTGGGGTGGTTAATGAACGCTTATACACCCACTACACTTAGGCTGGCCATACATTATACAATTTTCTTGTACAATTTTCCTTTTAGATTTACCAAACCATATAATATGAGGTCAAACCTAAACACTTTCAATTTTATGCAATCAGGCAAGCCCTTGCACTACATAATTGAAGGTAAATCTAAGGAAATTGAATAAGAAAATTGTATATTGTATAGCCAGCTTTAGTCTGCACATTTTGCTGTTTTTGTCTGTTTGGTGTGTGACTTGAAGCCTGTGTTAGGACTTATGCACACTGGTTTATTTTAAATGTGGTTTCTGCTGACAGGGTAAAATCAGTGTTAAAAACTCACCTAAGCTGCGTTTTTTCAAACCAGCTTAGGCGGCTTTAACAGAGTTTGGACTTTAGGTGTATATTTAACTGTCCAGAATTTAAAATAAATAAGCTCTGAAGTGCTAAACGCATTTAGATGCGTTTAGCCGTGTTGGGAGTTTTCATGCCTAAAAGCTCCTCTCCTGAATACAATTCTTCTGCGTTCAGAAAAAAGAGCTTTGACTGCCTCTAAACTCTGCTGCTTCTAAACTCTTCTAAAAGCCTATGTGTGCATTGACACATAGCCTTTTATTGAGATGCCCCAAAACCTTGGTTTAAGAGCAACAGTGTGCATAAGGCCTTAGTCCCATCTTCTGACAATGTGACTATTTAATCACATTAACTCATTTTTCATTATGAGTAAGCTTTTTTATATGTCAAACATGTCAAAGCTTCAGTGAGTATATAAGCGGTTTGCCAAATGTACAGTAAATAAGTTCTGTGTGTAAATCACCATTCCAGTTTTTATTATTGTGTTCTTTTGCCCAGGGGACAACGTATGGCAGCTAGCTGTGTCAGAAAAAGAACTCTCTCCCCCTTCCACAATGCAGCTAGCAAAGACATGGCTACATAGACATATGGCCCTTTTTTATCTCCAAGCACTTGCCTGAGACAAGGGTCTCATGAAAAATGGAGGGGAAGTTGTTAGTTAAAGCGTTTCAGGCAAGCAGGTAAACCGTTAGAGACAGAAAAAAGTGCTACCTGTCAAAGCCGCCATGTCTATGTTAGCTGTGTTGTCAACCAGCCGTGGAAGTAGGAGGGGTGTCTTGTCTGACCTCGCAGCTCATAAGACTGGAAAAAGTATTACATGTACTTTGTCACCTGGGTTACAGAACACATTAAAATGAAGCAAGACTTCTTTATTAACCACTAAGGGACCGCCCACAGTACATTTACTGTGGCAAAGCGGCCCCTGTAGACAGCATCAATTTTATAAACGTCATCCTGTTTACATGGTAGGGGGCGTGCGAGGCGCGTGACTGCCCTGCCCGCGGCACCGATCGTGGCCGCGGGTGCCAATCACCGGGTCCCAGCCGGTGATTACCCGCCGGGTCTCGGCGATTGCTTTCAAACACTGACATGGAGCACAGCTGCATTGCTTTCAATGCAGCTCTAGTCCCTGTCAGTTTCCAGTACACTGTTCCGGAGAGTAGAGCTTAGCTTTCTGGGACAGTGAGTAACAGTGAAGCACACAACCCCCGCCCACTAGTAAAACACACCCCTCGCACAGTTAACCCTTTGATTGCCTAAAAATGTTAACCCCTTCCTCCCCAGTACCATTAGTACAGTGTCAGTGCTTTGTTTTTGCACTGATCACTGTATTGGTGTCACTGGGGATGTTAGTGACCCCAAGTCAGTTCCCCCCCAGTGTCAGAATGTCCGCCGCTGTCCCGCCATAAGTCGCTGATCGCCGCCATAAGTCACTGATTGCTGCCATAAGTCACTGATTGCCGCTATTATTAGTAAACAAAAAAAATCCAGTATCTATACCGCCATTTGTAAATGCTATGACTTTCACATAAACCAATTAATTTACACGTATTGAGATTGTCGCAGAATACATTTTGGTATCAATTTATGATGAAAATTGATTTTTACATTTTTTTACTGAACATGTTTTATAGAAAAAAGTCCAAAATATAGTTTTTTTTTCTTAAAATTGTTGGGGGTTTTTTTTTACAGCGAAAAAAAAAAAAAACGCACAGGCGATCAAATACCATCAAAAGAAATCCCAATTCAAGGGGAAAAAA
Organism: Staurois parvus; assembly: GCF_062004578.1. NCBI lineage: Eukaryota > Metazoa > Chordata > Amphibia > Anura > Ranidae > Staurois > Staurois parvus. Next base: position 1,211,476 of record NW_028318301.1, read on the forward strand.
GGATGTAAATTTCATTTTGGTGCAGCGTTGCATGACCGCGCAATTGTCGCCATAACACAAACCGCTTATGTAACCACTTCCTGACTGCCCTATAGCATAAATACTGCTACAGGGCAGCACAGGTGTGCAAAATCACATATATATATAAGTGATTCATGCTCCTGTGGTTTTCACGCCCCTCCCAAATAGCATCAGATTGATCTTCAGTACACTAGTCATCACATTTACCCCTTGATTGCCAGGAAGACACTCATACACAATAAACCTCCATTGCTAGTGTCAGAACGGATCAATATCTTTGATCAGATCAGCACTATACCAGTGTTCACATTAGTATAGTGTCCCCAAAAATACAGCATTAGCGGGATCAGCCCCAGCACCTGCCAGCACCTGTGTTTACCCCTATGCTTACCCCCCCCCTTCTCCCCCAGCAAGTGCAGTGTCAGTAGGTCACTGTCACTTGATCTATTGCACACAAAACTGCAGTGTTCGCAGAATCAGGCCTGATCTCTGTTAGCACCTCCTGGTAAATTTTGATCACTCTCATATGCAGCAGAGTGCCAGTACTAGTGCCATGCTACCTTTTGCTGAACTGGCGAGTACTAGTGGCCTAGTACATCCTGGTCTTTCACATACCTCTTAGATTGTAAGATCCAAGGGGCAGGGCCCTCCTAACCCTCTTGTATTGAACTGTATTGTTGCTGTATTGTCTCCCGTTATATTGTAAAGCGCTGAGCAAACTGTTGGTGCTGTATAAATCCTGTATAATAATAATACCAGCACTGCAGTATGACTTGGCAACGTGGTGAGTCCCATAAGTGCAGTACAAGCTGGTGCGGTGGCGAGCACAAGTATTGTTCCGCAACCACCAAGAATTCGCACACAAGCCTGTAGAGCCCAAAGTATCCTGCCGGATGTGCTTACAAATCCCGATTGGAAGCCTACAAATTCTGCAGCACCCGTACTTCCCCCATTCACTGCCCAACCCGGAATTCAGGTGGAAATAGCAGATTTAACTACTCCCCTTGATTTTTTGGAACTGTTTTTCACGGAAGATCTGTATGCATTGATTGTGGATCAAAGCAATTTATATGCACAAAAATTTATCGCCGCCAACCCAAATTCAAACATTGCCAGACCATTCGCATGGAAACTCATTACGGTTTCCAAATTTAAACATTTTTTGGACCTAATCCTCAACATGGGCATTACTAAAAAAAATGAATTGCTGTTGTATTGGTCCACAGACCTGATTCATCATATGCCTGTGTTCTCTGCTGCCATGGCCAGGCATAGATATGAGTATAATGTGTTTTATGCATTTTAACGACAAAAAGATAGTTACATGGAGCCCCTCGTATGTCCAGACTACATGGGGAGCAGTGGCAAAGATAGTTTGGGACTTGGTGTCATCCTTTTTCCATATGGAGTACCACTTATACGTGGACAATTTTTATTCAAGCGTGCCACTATGTAGACATTTGTACAATCTTGGAACTGGCGCATGTGGCACTGTGTGACCTAATGTGTGCCCACCATTAGAAGTGGGTGGATGCAGGGCAGTATATTCTAATGGTGGGCATACCACACACTTTTTTTGGCAGAGATTTCTTATCTTTTTTTCATTCAGTCCCCAGGCTGCATACAAAAAAAAAAAAAAAAAAAAAAAGAACATAGCATATACAGTAATACCTCGGTTTACAAATGCCTCTGTTAACGTAGTTTTCAGTTTACGAATGAAAATCCATTGAAAATAATGCCTCAGTTTATGGATTTTTTACAAATTTTTTTTCACAATACAAAGTGTATGTCAGTGCTGATTTTTAAATGCAATTGCCGTCTTTTTTTTTTTTTTTCTTCATTATAGCTCACAACATTAGCTGTCACTTTCCCTGGAGCTAAAGGATACTTTGTATTGTTTAAGAAACTGAAAGGACACATTGTTTCTTTTAACTTGGGGAAATAAACTAAAAGAAACTTTCTCTCTTTTAGATGGAGGGGGAAAGTGACACCTGTATTTCTGAACTATAGTATAGAGAAAAAAAAATGGTAATTACATTAAAAAACTGGCACCTGAGAGCTGAATGTAAAAGAATTGCAGGCAATTTAAAAAAAAACTTAAACTGAGAAAATTCGTAAACTGAGGTATTACTGTATACCCAACAAGGACCAACGACGTACTGACAAATCACTGGACTTTGAATGGTTATACCAGGATAATGCCTACAGCTGCAGGCATCATCCTGGTATTGTTTTTTTCAGCCATCGGCTTTCATGTAAAAGCAATCCTAGTGGCTAATTAGCTGCAGGATTGCTTTACATGCTGCGGGAGATGATGCCCCCCTCGCCCACTGCCTTCACCGGCCTTCTCGGGCAGTCCTGTGCCATCGGGGCAACCTAAGAATGCAGCCAGTGTTTCTGCCAGTTGACCATAGAGCTGATTGGAGAACAGAATGGTGCCAATCATCTCTATAGCCTAAGAAATTGAAAGCTACGAGCATTTCATCACTTCAGTTTCACAGGATATAAACAGCGCCATTTGTAAATTCAGAAAGCATCTGATCACACCGATTTTGGTTTGATTAGATAATGTAAGGGTAGAGGAGATATCTAGAGTCTGACAGAACCCAGATTTCTCTAAAAAGAATTTATGACAATGCCCATTGAAGTTATAGGGGATATTTGCATTAAAAGTGATAAAAAAAAAAATGAAGGGGACAGAGTAAAAATAATTAAAATCAAAATAATTTAAAAAAAAAAAAAAAGTACCCTCATTACCCCCGCGCACACATGCATCTGCATTCGTGAGCATTGACCCTGTGCCAGTATGGAAACAGCAGTTGCACCATGCATGTGAGGTATCGCCACGAACATCAGATCAAGGGCAGTAATTATAACACTAGACCTCCTCTGTAAATCTAAAATCATAGCTTGTACAGTAAAGGCTTTTAAAACGTTGCCTATGGATATTAAAAACGTATGCAGTTTGTCGCCATTGCACGGGGTATGCGCAGTTTTAAAGCATGTCATGTTTGGTATCTATTTACTCAGCCTACCATCATATTTTATATTTTACCAAATAATTGCCCAATATTTTGTGTTTTTGTGCATTAAAATTAACAAAAATGTATTTTATTTTTAAAATTGCGTACTATGTGACGTAAAAAATTGCAGCACCCACCATTTTATTCACTATGGTGTTTTCTTTAAAAAAATATATAATGTTTGGGGTTTAAATTAATTTCCTAGCAAAGAAGACTGATTTTTTTCATGTGAACAAAAAGTGTCAGAAAAGGCTTTGTCTTCAGGTGGTTGGAAGAGTGAGTGATGTGTGGCATAAACTTTTAATGCTGGGCATAAAACGCCCCCACCCCCCAAAATTACCCCTTTTTGGAAAGTAGACACCCCAAACTATTTGCTGAGAGGCATGTTGAATCAATAGAAGAATTTATTTTTTACCATATGTTTTTGGAAAATGACATTTTGTTTTCCACAAAATTGTCACTTAAATGATTTACTGCTCACACATGCTATGGGTATATGTGGAATTACTCCCCAAAATACATTCTGCTACTTCTGCCTAGTATGGGGGTACCACATGTGAGAGACGTTTTGGCAGTCTAGCCAAGTACAGGACCCCAAAATTCAATAAGAACCATCATGCTTTTAAAGGGCTTTATTTATTTCCTCATTACACTTCTTGACTACCTATCACAGTTTTGGAGGTCCTGAAATGCCAGGATAGCACCAACCCCCCCCCCCCCCCCAAATTACCCCTTTTTGGAAAGTAGACACCCCAAGGAATTTGATAAGAAGCATGGTGAGTATTTTGCAGATCTCGTTTTTTGCCACAAGTTTTTGAAAATTGAAGAAAAGATCTGAAAAATACTCACCATGTCTCTTCTTAAATTCATTGGGGTGTCTACTTTCCAGAAAGGGGTAATTTTGGGGGGGGGTGGTGCTATCCTAGCATTTCAGGGCCTTCAAAACTGTGATAGGTAGTGAGGAAGTGAAATGAGAATGTTACACACCTTCAGGCTTTCAAAGTAGTCATTGGATTTCAGGCTCCTGTATGTAGCTAGGCTCCCAAAAAGTCTCACACATGTGGTACCCCATAGTCGGCAGAAGTAGCAGAATGTATTTTGGGGTGTAATTCCACATATACCCATGGCTTGTGCAAGAAATATATAATTTAAATGACAACTTTGTGTAAAAAAAAAAAATGTTTTTGTCATTTTCCAGAAACCTGTGGGAAAAAATAAATCTTCCATGGACTCAATATGCCTCTCAGCAGATAGCTTAGGGTGTTTACTTTCCAAAAAGGGGTCATTTGGGGGTGTTTGTACTATCCTGGTATTTTAGCACCTCAAGAAATGTGATAGGCAGTCAGAAAGTAAAAGCTGTGTAAATTCCATTATCTATACCATAGTTTGTAGATGCTATAACTTTCACACAAAAGCAATAAATATACACTTAATAGGATTTTTTTAACCAAAAACATGTAGCAGAATACATTTTGGCCTAAATTTATGAAATTTTAGTTATTTTGGATATTTTTTATGACAGAAATGAGAAAATATAATTTAAAAAAAAAAAAAAATTCTCAAATCTTTTTTTGTTTATAGTGCCAAAAATAAAAAGAACATTGGTGACCAAATACCACCAAAAGAAATCTCTATTTGTGTGAAAAAGGACATAAAGTTAATTTATGTACTGTATTGCATGACCGCGCAATTGTCAGTTAAACTAGTGCAGCACTGTATAGCAAAAAAATTGTGTAAATTGCAGTATCTATATAGTTTGTAGACGTTATAACTTTCACACAAAGCAATCAATATACACTTATTGGGATTTTGTTTACCAAAAACATGTAGCAGAATACATTTTGGCCTAAATTTATAACTAACTTTGAGTTCACTATATATTTTTTATAGCCTAAAGTAAAAAATATAGTTTTTCTTCAAAATTTTGGGTTTTTTTGTTTATAGCGCAAAAAATGAAAAGCTCACAGGTGATCAAATACCACCAAAAGAAAGCTCTATTTGTGTGAAAAAAGGACGTAAATTGCATGACCGCGCAAGGTCTCGCTGAACAAAAAAGCAATTCTAAAAAAGTGACAAAGTGTGGCGTGCCTAGCTAAGAGACAAATTCTGTGCTTTCTATTTCTAGTATAAGGATAGAGCAATCTCTTAGTGTGAGCTGTTGGGGGAGAGCTGAAATTACAATCATTTTTGCAGGAAAATAGATCCCATCTATGTACAGTATTTCAGCTATGGTTCTAGCTTTTTAAAGTGTTACTAAAGGCCAGGGGTGGACTGACAACTCATGGTGCCCCCGAGCAATAGGGGATCATGGGACCCCTGTGTATTTGCCCAAAACTAAAAAAAGCCTATGAAAAAGGTACCAGGGGCATCTCATGGGGCCCCCTACTAACCCCGGGCCCTCGGGCAGCGCCCAAGTTTCCAAATGGTCAGTCCGCCCCTGCTAAAGGCACATTTTGTAAAATTAAAAAATTAAACATGTTATATTCACCTGCTCTGTGCAATGGTATTGCACAGAGTGGCCCTGAACCTCCTCTTCTGTGGTCTCCCGCCAGAAGTCTTGGTTCCTCGTATTCTCCTGTACCCCATAACAAGCCGCTTACTACTTTGCTATGGGGGTATACAGTGTATGCTTGCTCCTGAACTGTGTATGTATGGCAGAGCTTGACAAATTTGCTTTGAATCTAGGAGCCAACTAAAAAGGGTAAGATCCAGTTTTTTTTTAGCGTAGCGGGGGTTGTCACACAATGATTTGCCACATGACAATTAAAGCAAAACCGCACCACGTTTTAGGTGTCAATGAAAATAATGGCACCCGAACCTGCAATCACAGCAATTCTGTGATCTATTCACACATATGCGATTCTGGATTCATTTTGAAACTCACAGATTTGCATGACAGGTTAGATATTTTGTGTTCCTATTGAGGTGAATCACAAAGATGTAATCCACATGCATGTGCTTGGAGTACCATTGTGAGAAGGGTCCTGTGCAAGTTTTTAACAGTGCATTCCAGACTTGAAGTGATAGAGTAGAGTGGCATGCGGAGATAAGTGTTCACATAGGATTGCTATTGATCAGAGTTTTTGTACTGAAGTCTATGGGGCGCGACGTCCCATTGAAGTCTATGGGGCGCGACTTCCCATTGAAGTCTATGGGGCGCGCCTTCCCATTGAAGTCTATGGCGCACCTTCCCATTGAAGTCTATGGGGCGCGCCTTCCCATTGAAGTCTATGGGGCGCGACTTCCCACTAAAGTCTATGGGATGCGCCTTCCATTGAAGTCTACGGGGCGTGACTTCCCACTGAAGTCTACGGGGCGTGACTTCCCACTGAAGTCTACGGGGCGTGACTTCCCACTGAAGTCTACGGGGCGTGACTTCCCACTGAAGTCTACGGGGCGTGACTTCCCACTGAAGTCTACGGGGCGTGACTTCCCACTGAAGTCTACGGGGCGTGACTTCCCACTGAAGTCTACGGGGCGTGACTTCCCACTGAAGTCTACGGGGCGTGACTTCCCACTGAAGTCTACGGGGCGTGACTTCCCACTGAAGTCTACGGGGCGTGACTTCCCACTGAAGTCTACGGGGCGCGACTTCCCAATGAAAGTCTACGGGGCGCGACTTCCCACTGAAGTCCACGAGGCGTGACTTCCCACTGAAGTCTACGGGGCGCAACTTCCCATTGAAGTCTACGGGGCGCGACTTCCCATTGAAGTCTACGGGGTGCGACTTCCCATTGAAGTCTATGGGGCGCGCCTTCCCATTGAAGTCTATGGCGCACCTTCCCATTGAAGTCTATGGGGCGCGCCTTCCCATTGAAGTCTATGGGGCGCGACTTCCCACTGAAGTCTATGGGATGCGCCTTCCATTGAAGTCTACCGGGAGCGGCTTCCCACTGAAGTCTACGGGGCGCAACTTCCCATTGAAGTCTACGGGGCGCGACTTCCCATTGAAGTCTACGGGGTGCGACTTCCCATTGAAGTCTATGGGGCGCGCCTTCCCATTGAAGTCTATGGCGCACCTTCCCATTGAAGTCTATGGGGCGCGCCTTCCCATTGAAGTCTATGGGGCGCGACTTCCCACTGAAGTCTATGGGATGCGCCTTCCATTGAAGTCTACCGGGAGCGGCTTCCCACTGAAGTCTACGGGGCGTGACTTCCCACTGAAGTCTACGGGGCGCGACTTCCCACTGAAGTCTACGGGGCGCGACTTTCCACTGAAGTCTACGGGGCGCGACTTCCCACTGAAGTCTACGGGGCGCGACTTCCCACTGAAGTCTACGGGGCGCGACTTCCCACTGAAGTCTACGGGGCGCGACTTCCCACTGAAGTCTACGGGGCGCGACTTCCCACTGAAGTCTACGGGGCGTGACTTCCCACTGAAGTCTACGGGGCGCGACTTCCCACTGAAGTCTACGGGGCGCGACTTCCCACTGAAGTCTACGGGGCGCGACTTCCCACTGAAGTCTACGGGGCGCGACTTCCCACTGAAGTCTACGGGGCGCGACTTCCCACTGAAGTCTACGGGGCGCGACTTCCCACTGAAGTCTACGGGGCGCGACTTCCCACTGAAGTCTACGGGGCGCGACTTCCCACTGAAGTCTACGGGGCGCGACTTCCCACTGAAATCTACGGGGCGCGACTTCCCATTGAAGTCAGTGGGAGGCAGTGTGTGAACCCAGACACCAGGACACAATTTCTAGTCGCCATGGCAACCTGGTATATGAAGCCGTGCTCCACAAACACATACAATGGGGCTTGACCCCGTGCCCCACTTCCTGCTCACATAATTTGATTGACAGTCCTGCTGCTGCCAGAGTCTCTGTGTGAAAAGGAAGATAGGGGAGAAAGAGATCCAGCCGTGCTGTTATGGACCACCTGGTGTACTCTAGCAGTCCACAGGACAGGATTCCCCAGGGCGCGGAGTCTAAGCCCCAGTCCGCTTGTTCACCAGAGCCCCTGATGGTGGGGATGGGCTTGGAGTGGACAGTGACCAGGTTGCGGCCCCTGAGTACACCCACCTGAGGTAGAGAAATCACCAGAGGTAATGACAGGTGGAGAGCCTGGTGTGAAGAGGCAGACAGGTTTGGAGAATAGCAGCTAATTCGTGCGGGTCGGATGGATGGCTGAGCAATAGCGTGGTCAGACGGGTCGGTAACGGGCGGACAGCGTGGTACAAGACAGCAGGCACAGAGGAATCAGGTCACTCGCCGGGTCTGTAACAGAAGTTCAGATCAGAAGGGATATCCAGAAGAGTAGTCAAACGAGCCAGAGGGTCAGGGCAGGAGAATATCAGCAAGGTCAGGTTCAAGCAAAGGTCAGCAACAGTCAGGAATCAACTCACAGATCACAGGAACAAGATCAGACCATATGGCAACTTGTGTCTGTGCAGGGCTGGTTTAAGTCTGACAGGTGCAGCCTAGGTCCTAGTGCCTGCCCAGCACCGTCTAAGGTGACGGGGGCGCCTGGGTCCTAGTGCCCTGCTGCCTGCATGTCTTGACAGACACCTACGCATGTGCAGACCCCTGCGTCGCGATGGTCCCTGACACGTGCACAGCACTGGATCTATTAAGGTATGGTAAGGTAAGAAAAAAAAAGTCTTGGCTTTAGAACATCTTTAACTGAAGTTTGGTTTCAATCAAATGTTTTATGCTACCTTAGCCCTTAAAGAAATTCAAATGATGGTGTATTTTGTCATTTTTCCATACAAGGCACATAGGGGTTGGTTTATTAAAACGGGAGAGTGTAAAATCTGGTGCAGCTGTGCACAATAGCCAATCAGCTCCTAACTTCAGCTTGTTCAATTAAGGGCTCTGAGGAAGAGGGCTTGTCCCTCGTAACACGTACGCCATTAAGGACGCTATAAGGTCTTTCCATGTCATTAGCGGTGGTGGCAGCTTCATCTGCGTTTCATGATATGTTTGTCGTCATACATTTGTGAGTACATTACTTTCTTCATTTATTCAATAAAATTATATAGTGGTAATATGCAACATGGGTGTGCCCTGTCTTTGTTGTTTTATAGTGCTACATGAAAATATACCCACAGTCCTGAGGGAGTAGCAAGACACATCTGCGCTAAACCTGTGACCCGGAAAAGGAGAGAATTTATCAAACCCTAAAGCACCACACTTGAGCACAAGTTTACTTGTTGATTTCTTTGAAACAAAAATCCTGTAAGCTTATTTGTTTCAATGCAGAGTTGCGCCAGGTTTTGCACTTTCCAGTTTTAGTAAATCAACCCAAAACAGTATACTTCTACAAATATCCTAGTGTTTTTGCAAGCAAACATTACAAAACAAATATTTACCAGCCTTGAGTTCCTCTTAGACTCTCTGATCTGTGTTGTTAGCTTATCCAGTTCCATTTGGTGAACTTCTAAATATGACCTAGGAAAAGTCATACAAAGAAAAAACATTTATAAGGAAATGATTCTACAATTAGAAAGAAGGAAGTTGGCATGCAGTTGATACTTAAAGTGAAAGTAAAAAATGTCCTTGTTCTCTAAAAATAAGTTACACATCCATTGCTTAAAGTGGAATTGAACTCTAAAAAAAACACTGACACGTAGGGGTTTTATGAGAGAAGAAACCCTTATGGCCTCTTCTGTCATAAATGATCCTTTCTGCTTTACAGTGGTAATGTACATTGGGCTTCTGATGCGTGGCACAACATACATTCCCGGAACCCCCTCTGTTCTATGATAATGTGCACGCATGGAGGTGACATCATCACAGCCTGCTCATTAAAGTGACTAAACAGACCAAACCCGGAAGGAATACCAGAAGAAGATGGAAGCGTCTGACAGTGAGAAGTGGTGACAAGTCAGCACTGAAAGCCATTGTTTGACAGTTAAATCTGCCATAATGTGCCAATATGTGTTTAAGGCATAAACCTCCTGGTGTCTCATTTTTAAAAAATAGAATATTTTAATCTTGCTTTAATGGCCCTGTAAATCTATTTTTAAAGGATACGTTCACCTTTTGACCAAAAATAATAAATGTACATTTTTGCATTTATTATTTTTGGTTGCAGGAACCTGTAAAGCACTGCACTAGCGATCAGCAGATCGCTGGTGCCATGCAGGTCTCCTTTCAGTATATCTGCTTGCCTGTATGGAATGTACGGAGAATGTAAGTAGATATACTGACAGGAAAAATCAAATTACCCTGGCGCTCCACAGCACCGTAGTAGTTCATTGAAAACTACAATCCGACAGCTGGTAAGGCTGTAACTTGTAGTTCAATAATTCATAGAACACTGTGAATGAATGATGCGGCCTTGTGGGTGGAACCCCGTACTGCTGTGCTGTACTTCTGTCACAGATGGGGGGTTGGGATTTCAGTGAGCAGCGGCTGCAGCATTGAGAGCATGTTACATGTTTCACCCTAAAACCAGGTGGAACATGTAACATTTTCCCAAATGTGAACTTATCCTTTAATGGAATTGTTTTCCATTCAATTAGAAGAGGAAATAATATGAGGTGCACTGTGAAGGGAGATTCTTGTGCTCTCTAGGATGATCTGCAGGTTCAATTGGCTTAGCAAGTGGTGAACTAATGGGTGTTCATCATAGCCAAGCCTCCAGTTGCAGTGGGAAGCAAAACATTTATTACTACTGATAAATCCAACAGCTTCCTACTTGGGTTTCTAGTTGTTATCGAGCTAAGTCTCGCCTGCATCCTAACAACCAGTGACTCAGTTACATAGTTAGTCTGGCTGAAAAAAGATAAAAGTCCATCCAGTTCAACCTTAAAAAAAACACCCACAGTTGATCCAGAGGAAGGCAAAAAAACCAGCAAAGCATAATCCAATTTGCTCCTGTAGGGGAAAAATCCTTCCTGATCCCCTGAGAGGCAATTAGATAATCCCTGGATCAACTTTACTTATAAAAGTTAGTAACCAGTTATATTCTGTGTATCCAAGAAAGAATCCAGGCCTTTTTTATAGCAATCCACTGAGCTGGCCGGACCCAACTCTTGAGGGAGTCTAGTCCACATTTTCACAGCTCTTACTGTGTAGAAACCTTTCCGTATTTGGAGACTAAATTTCTTTTTCTCCAGACGTAAAGAGTGCTCCCTTGTCCTCTGTGATGACCTTAAGGTGAATAACTACACCAAGTTCACTATAAGAACCACTGATGTATTTATACATGTTGATCATATCTCCCCTTAATCTCCTCTTCTCAAGAGAGAATACATTCAGTTCCTCTAATCTTTCTTTATAGCTGAGCTCCTCCATCCTCTTATCAGTTTGGTTGCCTTCTCTGTACTTTCTCCAGTTCCCCAATGTTCTTATTGTGAATTGGTGCCCAAAATTGAACTGCATATTCCAGATGAGGCTTTTTAATGATTTGTACAGGGGTAATATGATATCTCTCTCTCTGGAGTCTATACTTCTTTTAATACAAGAGAGGATTTTGCTCGCTTTAGAGACTGCAGCTTGGCATTGTTTTACTGTGTGTGCAGCATATGTTTTACTAGGGAAACATGCTGCTTTGTATTGCTCTGCTTGCAGCATGTCGGTGCTGACAGGAGAGAGATCTGTGTTTACACACAGACCTCTCCCCTTTCACTATTCCTCGGTGATAGCTGGGTGCCGACAGGGAATCTCCGGCCAGGACCCGGTGATCGACATCTGTAGCTTGCAATGCCAACCCGGAAATGGAAAATCACGTATATATACACATGATTTTGCACAGTCCTGCCACCCTGTAGCAGCAGCAGCGGGGAACTGGTTAATACAAGAGAGGATTTTGCTCTCTTTAGAAACCGCAGCTTGGCATTGCATGCCATTATTAAGCTTATGATCTACCAGAACTCCCAGATCCTTCTCCACCATTGATTTCCCCAGTTGTAGTCCGCCTAGTATGTAGGATGCATGTACAGTATATTCTTAGCCCCCAAGTGCATAACCTTACATTTATCAACATTGAACCGCATTTGCCACATAGTTGCCCAATTAAACAGTGCATTGAGGTTGGCTTGTAAGTTGGAGACATCCTGTAAAGCTGGGGCGGACTGACCATTCGAGCACTCAGGCACTGCCCGAGGGCCCGGGGTCAGTAGGGGGCCCCATGAGATGCCCCTAGTACCTTTCATTGGCTTTTACATAGGCTTTTTTGGGTGTAGACAATGACACAGGGGCCCCATGATCCCCTATTGCCCGGAGGCCCCATGAGTTGTCAGTCCGCCCCTGCTGTAAGGACGTTATTCCACTGCAAAGCTTGGTGTCATCTACAAAGACTAAAATGGTATTTTTAATCCCAGACCCTATATAGTTTATAAGTATATTAACCACTTGCCGCCCAGCCACCGCATTAAAACGGTTGCAGGGCGGCACGGCTGGGCAAAACCACGTTTTAAAACGTAGTTTTGCAAAACAGGTAGGGGGCGCGCGCCCGCCCTACCTGTCCCGCGGGTGTCAGCAGTGATTACCGGCCGTTTCCCCGGGATTAGCGGTGATCGCTGACAGAGAGCAGGGCTGCATTGTTTACACACAGCCCTGCTCTGTGTCAGTTCCCTGACAGCTCGTGACAAGCTGCAGAGGGAGAGAAGAGTTTCTCTCTCTCGATCAGCCTGCCCCCGTCCAGCGCACACCCCCGCCCCCTAGTAAAACACTCCCCTCACACAGTAAACCCTAAAAATGTTAACCCCTTCCTCCCCAGTGCCATTAGCACAGTGTCAGTGGGTTTTTTTTCCACTGATCACTGTATTGGTGTCACTGGGGATGTCAGTGACCCCAAGTCAGTTCCCCCCCAGTGTCAAAATGTCCGCTGTAGTCCTGCCATAAGTCGCTGATCGCCGCCATATGTCGCTGATCGCCACCATTATTAGTATAAATAAAAATTAAAAATCCCAGTATCTTTCCCGCCATTTGGAAACGCTATAACTTTCATGTAAACCAATTAATTTACACGGATTGGGATTTTTTGTAGCAGAGACATGTCGCAGAATGCATTTTGGATGAAATTTGTGACAAAATTTGATTTTTAAATTTTTTTAATGGACATATTGGGTTTTTTTTCTCAAAATTGTCAGCCTTTTTTTTTATAGCACAAAATATTAAAAACGCACAGGCGATCAAATACCACCGAAAGAAAGCTCAATTTGTGGGAAAAAAAGGATGTAAATTTAATTTGGGTGCAGTGTTGCATGGCCGCGCAATTGTCAGTTAAAGTAACGCAGCACCGTAACACAAACCTCTTCTGTAACCGCTTCCTGACCACCCTACAGCAGAAATACTGCTACAGGGCGGCATGGGTACGCAAAATCACACATATATATATATATATATATATATATATATATATACAGTGGGGATCGAAAGTTTGGGCACCCCAGCTAAAAATTTGTATTAATGTGCATAAAGAAGCCAAGGAAAGATGGAAAAATCTCCAAAAGGCATCAAATTACAGATTAGACATTCTTATAATATGTCAACAAAAGTTAGATTTTATTTCCATCATTTACACTTTCAAAATAACAGAAAACAAAAAAATGGCGTCTGCAAAAGTTTGGGCACCCTGCAGAATTTATAGCATGCACTGCCCCCTTTGCCAAGCTGAGACCTGCCAGTGTCATGGATTGTTCTCAATCATCGTCTAGGAAGACCAGGTGATGTCAATCTCAAAGGTTTTAAATGCCCAGACTCATCTGACCTTGTCCCAACAATCAGCACCATGGGTTCTTCTAAGCAGTTGTCTAGAAAACTGAAACTGAAAATAGTTGACGCTCACAAAGCTGGAGAAGGCTATAAGAAGATAGCAAAGCGTTTTCAGATGTCAATATCCGCTGTTCGGAATGTAATTAAGAAATGGCAGTCATCAGGAACAGTGGAAGTTAAAGCAACATCTGGAAGACCAAGAAAAATATCAGACAGAACAGCTCGCAGGATTGTGAGAAAAACAATTCAAAACCCACGTTTGACTGCACGATCCCTCCAGAAAGATCTGGCAGACACTGGAGTTGTGGTACACTATTCCACTATAAAGAGATACTTGTACAAATATGGTCTTCATGGAAGAGTCATCAGAAGAAAACCTCTTCTACGTCCTCACCACAAAAATCATCGTTTGAACTTTGCAAATGAACATATAGACAAGCCTGATGCATTTTGGAAACAAGTTCTGTGGACCGATGAGGTTAAAATTGAACTTTTTGGCCGGAATGAGCAAAGGTACGTTTGGAGAAGAAGGGGCACAGAATTGAATGAAAAGAACCTCTGTCCAACTGTTAAGCATGGGGTTGGATCAATCATGCTTTGGGGTTGTGTTGCAGCCAGTGGCACAGGGAACATCTCACGAGTAGAAGGAAAAATGGATTCAATAAAATTTCAGCAAATTTTGGTTGGTAACTTGATGTCATCTGTGAAAAAGCTGAAGTTAAAAAGAGGATGGCTTCTACAAATGGATAATGATCCTAAACACACCTCGAAATCCACGGGGGATTACATCAAGAGGCGTAAACTGAAGGTTTTGCCATGGCCTTCACAATCTCCTGACCTCAACAGAATTGAAAATCTATGGAGAAACCTTAAAAGAGCCGTGCGTGACAGACAGCCCAGAAATCTCAAAGAACTGGAAGACTTTTGTAAGGAAGAATGGGCAAAGACACCTCAAACAAGAATTGAAAGACTCTTGGCTGGCTACAAAAAGCGTTTACAAGCTGTGATACTTGCCAAAGGGAGCAGTACAAGATATTAACTCTGCAGGGGGCCCAAACTTTTGCAGACGCCATTTTTTTGTTTTCTGTTATTTTGAAAGTGTAAATGATGGAAATAAAATCTAACTTTTGTTGACATATTATAAGAATATCTAATCTGTAATTTGATGCCTTTTGGAGATTTTTCCATCTTTCCTTGGCTTCTTTATGCACATTAATACACATTTTTAGCTGGGGTGCCCAAACTTTCCATCCCCACTGTATATATGTGTGATTCGCGCTCCCGTGGTTTTCACGCCCCTCCCAGATAGTGTCAGATTGCCCTTCAGTACACCAAGCATCACATTTAACCCCTTGATTGCCAGGAGCACGCTCATGTACAATAAACCTCCATTGCTAGTATAGTGTCTGAACGGGTCAATATCTTTGATCAGGTCAGTACTATACCAGCGTTCACATTAGTATAGCATCCCCAAAAACGCAGCATTAGCGGGATCAGCCCCTGCACCTGCCAACACCTGCGTTTAGCCCCTACGCTTACCCCCCCTTCTCCCCCAGCAAGTGCAGTGTCAGTAGGTTACTGTCACTTGATACATTGCACACAAAACCACAGTGTTCGCAGAATCAGGCCTGATCTCTGTTAGCACTTGCCGGTAAATTTTGATGACTCTCATATGCAGCAGAGTGCCAGTATTAGTGCCACTCTACCTTTTGGTGAACTGTCGAGTACCAGCGGTCGAGTACATCCTGGTCTTTCACATACCTCCTTGATTTTTGGAGCTGTTTTTCACGGAATATCTGTATGCGTTGATTGTGGATCAAAGCAGTTTATATGCACAACAATTTATTGCCGCCAACCCAAATTCAAACTTTGCCAGACCATTCGCATGGAAACTCATTACGGTTTTCAAATTTACATTTTTTTTGGGCCTAACCCTCAACATGGGTAATACTAAAAGAAATTAATTGCAGTTGTATTGGTCCGCAGACCCGATTAATCGTGTTTTCTGCTGCCATGGCCAGGCATAGATATGAGAGTATAATGTGTTTTATGCATTTCAGAGACAATACACTCTGTCATCCTCGGGGGTAACCCTGAATCTGACCGGCTCCACAAAATTCAGCCCCTCGCAAATCACCTTAACCTAAAATTTGCAGATGTCTATACTCCCCAGCAAAACATCTGACTAAAAACATGTGACTAAAAACACGCATCAAAATGCAACATGTGTGCGTTTTTGATGGGTTTTCCATGCAATTCAGGCCTGGTTCACACCAATGCAGTTTATGTTTTGTCCGTTTTGCAGTGAGTTTTTGCAGGCACGTTTGATGCGTTTTGCGTTTTTTTTATTTTTTAATTTTTGCAAACTTGTTGCTGGGCAGATTGAAAACGCATAAAAATTGCACATTGTGTTTATGATGCATTTTGGGTTTTTAATTCATTTCAGGCCTGGTTCACACCAATGCAGTTTGCGTTTTGTCCATTTTGCACATACGTTTTTGCATGTCCTTTTTTTTATGCGTTTTGTGTTTTATTTTTGTTTGCCAACTTGTTGCTGGGCAGATCAAAAATGCATAAAAACATATGCATTTTTGATGTGTTTATGATTTTTTAATGCATTTCAGGCCTGCTTTATACCAACGCAAAATGGACAAAATGCACACTTTTTTTAATGCTATTGGGCATAAAATCACAAAGTACATCAAAAACCTGGCAAATGCACAGAAATGCGTCAAATCATACTACATGTGTTGTCTGCAGCGCCTCCATTTGACACAAACATTTTGCATTTACATGTCCCATGTTCCCATGAACATGTCCAATAGAAAGCCATCCTAAATAGGCTGTAGTGCTTTTCTGCAAGAAGCCCTAAAAAATGCATTGTGTGAACCAGACCTCAATGGGGAGGTGTGTTTTTGGTGTTTTTTCTTATTAACTCGTTAAATATGCACCAAAAATGTGGCAAGCAGAATTTTTAACACCTCAAGTGAAGCAAAACAGACCAGTGTGAAGACACTCATTGAATTTAAAGGGATGCATTTTTCTTTTTTTTCAGCGCAAAAGCATTGCAAAAACTGCTCAGTGTGAAAACAGCCTATTAGCCGAAAAGGTGCTGAAAATAAATTCAAATTAATTTAAAGTCAATGATATTAAAAAGTCAAATATAACATATATATATATATATATATATATATATATATATAAAACTGTCCATTTTGGTTTCAGTTTTCGACCAAATACTGTATTTTTCACTCCATAAGAAGCACCTGACCATAAGATGCACATTTTAGAGGAGGAAAACAAGAAAAATATTCTGAACCAATGGACTGTAGACATAGTACAGGAGATGACCAGAGACTGCTGACATAGTACAGGAGATGACCAGAGACTGCTGACATAGTATAGGAGATGACCAGAGACTGCTGACATAGTATAGGAGATGACCAGAGACTGTGGACATAGTACAGGAGATGACCAGAGACTGCGGACATAGTACAGGAGATGCCCAGACACTACGGACATAGTACAGGAGATGAACCAGAGACTGCGGACATAGTACAGGAGATGCCCAGAGATTGCGGACATAGTACAAGAGATGACCAGAGACTGCAGACCTTTGGGGAGCAGGGGGGTGGGCGGGTACCCAAATTGACAGGTGCCCATTCCCACTTCCGTGGAGTTGTCCTCCCTGTAGTCTTGTAGGACACGTGACAGGTCCCAGAAGACTACAGGTGGCCATTCACAAAGCGCAGCACTTCTCGTGCATGCGCAGTGAGCACCTGGCTGTGAAGCCGCAAGATGTCACAGCCGAGTACCCACACTGAAGATGCCGGTGCCGGTGCGAGAGGACGGCCGGTGAAAGCAGGACACCACTGGACAGAGAAACAGGAAGGACCGAGAAGCAGGTTTTTCTGCACAGTAGAGCCGAGCGGCTAGCCCGGTATTCTAACACGGCGGCGGTGGGTATATATCGGTCTGGCCGTTCCATAAGACGCACAGACATTTTCCTACATTTTCTGGGAGGAAAAAAGTGTGTCTTATGGAGCAAAAAATATGGTACATCCTGAATTTTTGGTTTTGGTCCAAGAATTTTCAATTTATTGCACCACTAATTATGGGTATTATTTGTGACTTTTGCACAAATGCTGAGAGATTCGCAAATCAAATTATTTTTTTTTTTATAGGTAGACCTTTTAGTGCAGGGCTTGAAAAAGCCACTCGCCCGCTCACCAAATGCGAGGGGATATCCTTGTGTGGCGAGCACAGATGGAGCGGCTCCACCTGTGCTCCAAGCCTCATTGTGAAGCCGAGTTCGGGTTTCCAACTTCCAGTTTCCGACTTCCGGCTTCTTCTTTGGCACTGCCATTACACTAGCACTACGCTGCTGAGGGGACAGGTGCAGGAGAGGTCCGCTCTCCTCCGCTGAGAGAAGACACCTGCTCTCCACCGCCATGGGGGACTCGAGGAGAGGTCCGCCCTCCCCCGCCGCAGGGGGCATGAGGAGAGGCCCACTCTCCACCACCTTGGGGGACACGAGGAGAGGCCCGCTCTACACCGGCGTGGAGGGCACGTGAAGGAGAGACCCACCAACGGTGCACATCACTACACCCGCCAGCTTAAGGTAAATGACATTTTTTGTGCTGCGCTCTGGGGGCAAAATGATTTCAAAAAGAGTAAAAAAAAAAAACACCAACAACGTTAAAAAAAACCAACCACGCCATGTTGGTGCTGCTCTCTGGGGTCTAAATATTTCAAATAGTAAAAAAGAAAAGAAAAAAAAAAAAAAAAGCACAGCACACCTATGCACAATCAGCTACAAATTTAATTTAAAATAAAAAAAGATATTTTCAATAAAATTGGTAGCTGACTATGCATAGGAACACATCCTCATATGGTAGTGGTGAAAATTATCAGTGCCCTCCCAGGTTTGACTGTGGTATCTTATATGCACCCTGTTTATTTTCCTAGGGTCAACATTGGTCCTTCACAATAGTAATGTGTGGACAGACCCACCAAGCAAACAGCTGTGCTCCGCCGTGCTCCTGAAAGGCAGCCCAGCCAGCAGACACACCGAGCCACCAGAGGAGCCTTCAAGCAGACCAGCCTTCAATCAGGTCAGCCTTTAATCTGAACTGCCGTTGGGATGAATAACTGCTGTTGGGCTGAACAACTGCCATTGGGCTGAGCAACTTCCATTGATCTGAACTGCCTTTAATGTGAACTGCCATTGAGCTGAACTGCCGTTGAGCTGAACTGCTTTGTTTGAGCTGAACTGCTGTTGAGCTGAACTGCCTTTACTCTGAACTGCTGTTGAGCTGAACTGCCTTGTTTAATCTGAACTGCCGTTGAGCTGAACTGCCTTGTTTAATCTGAACTGCTGTTGAGCTGAACTGCCTTGTTTAATCTGAACTGCCATTGAGACCAGCCATCAATCAAGTCAGCCAGCCATCAATGAAGCCAGCCAGCAGACCAGCGTTTAATAGGCTCAGCCAGCAGAAAGGCCTATAGGCAGCCAAGACTGGCCTTGACAGTGCGACTAGCATGAACACGTCATGGAGGATGTTCTTCAGCCTGAGTCATCTGTGGCAGCCCAGACATAATACAAAAAAGTGGTCCTAATTTCCAGTATTCAACCCATATCTCATGCCTGTGAGCTTTTCCTTATTTTTTTTTTTTGGTCTCCTTGTTTACACTGCAACATGAAACAGAGCAAATTAAGATTTTTTTTTACAGAAAAAGATCGTCCTACTATTGTGGAGTCCCAGTCAAACCCTATAGAAAAAGAGAATTAATTAATAGCTAAATCAGTTGCTAGTTGTGGTTTGTCACAAACTTCCACTGCCGTAATAACTAAAAAGACAAATGATGGTGATGCTGGAAACTCCGCGAAAAAACGCTGTTTTAGTACACATTGGCTGGATCAGTTTTCATGGTTTGCTTACTCCAAGGAAAATGATACAGTTATATGTAAAGTTTGCAGTCGGTTCCCCCAAATTTCAGATGAAAAATGGGCAAATGGCGTAAAAGCTCCATTTAAAATAGAAACTTTTGTATGGCATGACAAATGTAATAAACACAAAGAGAATATTGATAAGGCAAAGGCTAGACACAACCCTGAAGAAAGACCTTTAGCTATGTGTATCAGAAAAATGGACGCATCAATGTTTCAGCACATGACACACACGTTTAACACTGCTTATTACATAGCTAAATGTGAAAAGCCATTTCTAGATTTCCCTGATTTATTAACATTGAGTGCCAAACTAGATGTGCCAGTTCTGCAGAAATATGGAAGTAATGTTCAATGCAAACAATTCATTCATTTCATTGCAAGAATAATCAGAGAAAGTCTTGTGGCAAACATTAAAAAAATCACCTTTTGTTGGCATCATGATTGACGGATCTACAGATCGAATCTACACTGAACATACAAACATTTATGTCTGTTATGTTTCAGAAGGAGACGTCAAAGAAGATTTTTTTGGGTACATTTGCGCTAGAAAATGCAACAGCCGAAGGTTATTTCAAAGGATTGACTGCCTTTATGGATAATTTGCATCTTAATTACAGAGGCTCTTCATGGGTTGCAGGCTTGGGAACGGATGGAGCTGCAAGCATGCTTGGCCACAAGTCAGGTTTAGCAGTCCAGATGAAAGAAGTGTGCCCACAGATGATCAGCATACATTGTGTGCCTCATCACTTGCAACTTGTGATCTTGGATGTTTGCAAGGAAATGCCATACCTACAAACATTCAATGAGGTGGTGTGGCGTGTTTTCAAATATCATTGCTCAGGAAAACGCCTTATGCAACTTAAAGATCTCGCAAACACTTTAAGTGAGGAAATCCTGAAAATTAAAGATGTACACACAGTGCGTTGGTTATGCAGCAAAGTTAATGCCTTGCGTGCTTTTCTGCAAAACTGGGAGACAGTAGTGAGCCATTTTGAGCAGATATCAACTGAGGGATCATCTGAATCTGCTAAAGTTAAAGGCATCCTGAAAGACCTGAAACAGCTGAAGTTTGTGAAACTTTTGCATTTCATATTCGATTTTTACAGCAAGTTGCAACCTTTGTCAGAGGGTCTTCAGAACAAGGAACTTATGATCTGCCAGGTAAAAATCAAACTAGAACATGCAGTTAAAACTCTTCAGGATCTTTCTGATGGGAAAGGAAAAAAACAAACTTGAATTTCTTAGTAAGTTTACAGAAGATTGAAAACTACATGGGCTGCAGCTGATCAACCTTCAAGCTGGTGACAGAGAATTTCAGTCTATACGCCAATCTGTATTGGCCAAAGCAGAAAGATATTTAATTTTGAGGCTTTCCTCATTCTCCTCAGATATTGTACAATCTTTCAATATATTTAACAGTGTGTCTCGGCCAGACAAAGCACACACCCTCAACTTTGGATTGACTGAGTTGCACAGAATTGCAAAACATGTTTTTGATAATCAGTTTGAAGACAAAATTGACCTGTTAGAAGCAGAGTGGGCTGACCTAAAACTCTCCATTCAAAAGGAACTCTCTTTTAATGAGACTCTGAAAAGACTGAATCAGCAGAAAGAAAGATTCAGCAACGTACTCCCTATGGTCAATTTCTGTGCTGTACTTCCCCCAACAACCGCCTCATGTGACTGTGGCTTAAGTTACCAAAACAGAATAAAGACGGTCTATCATTCATCACTGACACTGGAGACTTTGGATGATATTTTTATAATTGCCGTTAACCTCCTTAGCGGTTTTCCCGAGTGTAGCTCGGGGTAGAATTTCTATACCAAGAACTGTAACCCCGAGCTACACTCGGGCTTACCATGCAGCGTTCTCTGGGGGTCCCTGCAGCACTTACCTTGTCCTTCGCTCCCACGATGTGTCCCCTGCAGCGTCCCCGTCCATCTCCTCCGGCGGATTCCGGCATCTGACTTCCGTGTTCCGGTCCCCGTGACGTCGGAACGTTCGGGCGGCGGAACCGGCGGGAAATTTGAAATTTTTAAAAAATGACATTTTTGCTGTCATTGCTTTTTCACTGCATTTCACATACATTTTGTCCCCACTGCTTTGTCCTGTGCCCTGCCTGCATTTTGACTGTTCTTTCTGCCTGGAAACTTAGAAAAGTCCATGGCGGCCAAAAAGCGTCCCTTTACATCAAAAGCGGTTTTAGAACAGCGATAGTAAATCAGAACCACTTGCAGAATTGAGTGATAATGATTTGTGGGGAAATTCGTCATCAGACACTGAAAACTATTTTGCGACTTTGCTCAGCGATGTGCGAATTTGCCTCTGTATTTCAAATTTCAGTGTTTTTGGTTTGATTATATTATTGAATTAAATTGATTATTATTATATTATTATTTTTTATGATTATTAATTAAATTATAATTTATGATTTTGTGTTTCAAGTTTTATCATATCCGGAATGTTTAATAGACTCTTGTTCGGACAGATTTCAGTGAGTTATTCCTAAAAATTACAGCCTACAATTAAAAACTACATATTTCCATGCAAAAAAATGGTACCGCTTTCAGCACAAAATTCCTGACATGATCATACCGCCAGGGAGGTTAATGGACCACCATTAAAAGATTACAATCCAAAAAACACAGCCATTGATAAGTGGTATTTTTCATCAGAAAGGGGATGTTACACAAGGCTTGGTCCTGCTGTACAACTAAAACCATAGCAAATCTTGATGTGAAACTGGCTTCCTACTGCTTTTTGGCATCCAAAAATCATTTTTTGGTGTGTTTTTCTTCATGGAAGAGATTGCAATCCACACACAGCCATTGAAGTGGTATTTTGCATCAGAAAAAGGGTATTACACAAGTCTTGGTCCTGCTGTACAACGAAAACCATTGCAAATCTTGATGTGAAACTGGCTTCCTACTGCTTTTTGGCATCCAAAAAATGATTTTTTGGTGTTTTTTTTCTTAATTGAATAGAATGCAATCCAAACACAGCCATTGAAGTGGTATTTTGCATCAGAAAAAGGGTATTACACAAGTCTTGGTCCTGCTGTACAATGAAAACCATAGCAAATCTTGATGTGAAACTGGCTTCCTATTGCTTTTTTAACATCCACAAAAATCATTTTTTGGTGTTTTTTCTTCATGGAATAGATTGCAATCCACACACAGCCATTGAAGTGGTATTTTGCATCAGAAAATGGGTATTACACAAGTCTTGGTCCTGCTGTACAACAAAAATCCATTGCAAATCTTGATGTGAAACTGGCTTCCTACTGCTTTTTGGCATCAAAAAAATTTTTGGGTGTTTTTTTTCTTCATTGAATAGAATGCAATCCACACACACCCATTGAAGTGGTATTTTGCATCAGAAAAAAGGTATTACACAAGTCTTGGTCCTGCTGTACAACACAAAACATGGCTGCTCTATTAGCACATCTTTGTTAAAATGTTTACTATTGTTATGCCATGTTTTTTGGCCTCTAAATAAGTAGTTTTTTGTTTTTTCTTAATGCACTACTTCTCTAAGCTTTATTTTAACTGGTTTCCGTACAGCCACAGTGTTTATACTGTGGCAGGGCGGCACCACTGCGCAGAATCAAGTTTTTAAATGTCATTCTGCAAAACAGGTAGGGGTCACGCGCCTCTGCTGATCGCGGCCGCGGGTTTCAATCACCAGGTCCCGGCCGGTCATTACCCGCGATTACCGGCAATCACTGACAGGGAGAACGGCTGCAGTGTTTACACTGCAACTCTGCTCCCTGTCAGTTTCGAGCACGCTGATCCTGAGAGAACAGTTTATCTCTCGGGATCATCCTGTTCCTCTGAAGCACACACCCCCGCCCCCTAGTAAAACACTCCCCTCACACAGTTAACCCTTTCATTACCTAAAAAAAGGTACCAGTGCCATTAGTACAGTTTCAGTGTTTTGTTTTTTTTTTTGCACTGATCACTGTATTGGTGTCACTGGGGATGTCAGTGAGCCCAAGTCAGTTCCCCCTAAGTGTCAGAATGTCCGCCGCAGTCCCGCCATAAGTTGCTGATTGCCGCCATAAGTTTGCTGATCGCCGCCATTATTAGTATAAAAAAAAATTAAAAATCCAGTATCTATACCGCCATTTATAAATGCTATAACTTTCACGTAAACCAATTAATTTACACATATTGGGATTTTTTTTAGCAAAGACATGTTGCAGAATACATTTTGGCTGATATTTATGATGAAATTTGATTTTTAAATTTTTTTTACTAGACATGTTTTATAGCAAAAAGTCCAAAATATTGTTTTTTTCTCAAAATTGTCGGTCTTTTTTTTTTATAGCGCAAAAAATAAAAAACGCACAGGCGATCAAATACCACCGAAAGAAAGCTCAATTTGTGGGAAAAAAGAACGTAAACTTAATTTGGGTGCATTGTTGCATGACCGCGCAATTGTCAGTTAAAGTAACACAGCGATGTAACACTAACCGCTTCCTGACCGCCCTGTAGCAGAAATACTGCTACAGGGCGGCATGGGTGCTCAAAATCACATATATATATATATATATATATATATATATATATATATACATGATTTGCGCTCCAGCAGTTTTCACGCCCCTCCCAGATAGCTTCAGATTGCCAGTCAGTACACCAGTTATCACATTTAACCCCTTGATTGCCAGGAACACACTCATGCACAATAAACCTCCATTGCTAGTATAGTGTCTGAACGGATCAATATCTTTGATCAGATCAGCACTATACCAGTGTTCACATTAGTATAGCGTCCCCAAAAATGCAGCTTTAGCGGGATCAGCCCCAGCACCTGCCAACACTTGCGTTTAGCCCCTACGCTTACCCCCCCCCCTTCTCGCCCAGCAAGTGCAGTGTCAGTAGGTCACTGTCACTTGATACATTGCACAAAAAACCACAGTGTTCCCAGAATCAGGCCTGTTCTCTGTTAGCACTTGTCAGTAGATTTTGATGACTCTCATATGCAGCAGAGTGCCAATACTAGTGCCACGCTACCTTTTGGTGAACTGGCGAGTACTAGTGGCCTAGTACATCCTGGCATCCTCTTGTATTGAAGTGTATTGCTCTGTATTGTCTCCCTTTATATTGTAGCTCTGAGCAAACTGTTGGTGCCATAAATCCTGTATAATATTAATAATAATACCAGCACTGCAGTATGACTTGACGACGTGGTGAGTTCCATAAGTGCAGTACAAGCTGGTGCGGTGGCGAGCACAAGTATTGTCCCGCAACCACAAAGAATTCGCACACAGGCCCGCAGAGCTCCTAGTATCCTTCTGGATGTGCTTGCAAATCCCAATTGAAAGCGCACAAATTCTGCAGGACCCGTACTTCCCCCATTCACTGCCCAACCCGGAATTCAGGTGGAAATAGCAAATTTAACTACTCCCCTTGATTTTTGGAGCTGTTTTTTACGGAATATCTGTATGTGTTGATTGTGGATCAAAGTAATTTATATGCACAACAATTTATCGCCGCCAACCCAAATTCAAACCTTGCCAGACCAGTTGCATGGAAACACATTACGGTTTTCGAATTTACATTTTTTGGGGGCCTAACCCTCAACATGGGCATTACTAAAAAAAATGAATTGCGGTTGTATTGGTCTGCATACCTGATTCATCATATGCCCTGTTCTCTGCTGCCATGGCCAGGGATAGATATGAGAGTATAATGTGTTTTATGCATTTCAACAACAATACACTCTGTCATCCTTTGGGTGACCCTGAACTTGATTGGCTCCACAAAATTCAGCCCCTCGCAAATCACCTTAACCAAAAATTTGCAGATGTCTATACTCCCCAGCAAAAAAATCTGCATTGTTGAGTCTCTCATTAATTTTTCTGGCCACCTTGCATTCAAACAATTTCTCCCCAGCAAGCGTGCCAGATATGGGGTCAAGATGTAGAAGACCTGTGAGAGGACAACAGGCTATACTTCTAAGTTTCGGATTTACAAGGGAAAAGATAGTCACGTGGAGCCCCCCATATGCCCAGACTACATGGGGAGCAGTGGCAAGATAGTTTGGGACTTGGTGTCATCCTTTTTCCATATGGGGTACCACTTATACTTGGATAATTTTTCTTCAAGCGTGCCACTATTTAGGCATTTGTACAATCTTGGAACTGGCGCATGTAGCAAAGTGTGACTTAATGTGTGCACACCATTAGAAGTGGGTGGATGCAGGGAGGAATATTCTAATGGTGGGCATACCACACACTTTTTCTGGCAGAGATTTCTTCTCTTTTTTTCAAATCAGTCCACAGGCTGCATACAAAAAAAAAAGAACGTCAGATCAAGGGCAGTAATTCTAAAGCTAGACCTCCTCTGTAAATCTAAAATGGTAGCTTTTGAAGGCTTTTAAATTGTTGCCTATGGATATTAAAAATGTATGCAGTTTGTCGCCATTGCACGGGGCATGCGCAGTTTTAAAGCATGTCATGTTTGGTATCTATTTACTCGGCATTCCATCATCCTTTATATCTTACCAAATAATTGGCCAATATATTGTGTTTTTGTGCATTAAAGGTAAAAAAAGTGTATTTGAAAAATCGCTGCGCGAGTACTATGTGCCATAAAACATTGTAGTTCTCGCCATTTTATTCACTAGGGTGTCTGCTTTAAAAAATATATAATAATTGGGGGTTTAAATTTCCTAGCAAAAAATACAGATTTTTTTCATGTGAACAAAAAGTGTCAGAAAAGGCTTGATCTTAAGGTGGTTAGAAGAGTGAGTGATGTGTGGCATAAACTTCGAATGCTGGGCATAAAACGCCCCCACCCCCCAAAACCACCCCTTTTTGGAAAGTAGACATCCCAAACTATTTGCTGAGAGGCATGTTGAATCAAAAGAAGAATTTATTTTTTCATCACAAGTTTTTGGAAAATGACAAAAATTTATTTATTTATTTTTTTTACACAAAATTGTCACTTAAATGATTTACTGCTCACACATGCCATGGGTATATGTGGAATTACTCCCCAAAATACATTCTGCTACTTCTGCCTAGTATGGGGGTACCACATGTGAGAGATGTTTTGGCAGTCTAGCCAAGTACAGGACCCCAAAATCCAATAAGCACCTTCAGGCTTTTAAAGGGCTTTATTTCCTCATTACACTTCCAGACTACCTATCACAGTTTTGGAGGCCCTGAAATGCCAGGATAGCACCTACCCCCCCCCCCCAAATGACCCCTTTTTGGAAAGTAGACACCCCAAGGAATTTGATAAGAAGCATGTAAGTATTTTGTAGACTGTGATAGGTATTGAGGAAGTGAAATTAGGAATTTACGCACCTTCAGGCTTTCAAAGTGGTCATTGGATTTCAGGCTTCTGTATGTGGCTAGGCTCCCAAAAAGTCTCACACATGTGGTATTCGCATACTCGGTAGAAGTAGCAGAATGTATTTTGGGGTGTAATTCCACATATACCCATGGCTTGTGCGAAAAACAAATCATTTAAATGACAACTTTGTGAAGAAAAAAAAAAGCTTTTGTCATTTTCCAGAAACTTGTGGAAAAAAATAAATCTTACATGGATTCAATATGCCTCTCAGCAGATAGCTTAGGGTGTCTACTCTCCAAAAAGGGGTAATTTGAGGGTGTTTGTACTATCCTGGTATTTTAGCACCTCAAGAAATGTGATAAGCAGTCAGAAAGGAAAAGCTGTGTAAATTCCATTATCTATACCATAGTTTGTAGACGCTATAACTTTCACACAAAGCAATAAATATACACTTACTGGGATTTTTTTTAACCAAAAACATGTAGCAGAATACATTTTGGCCTAAATTTATTATGAAATTTTAGGGGTTTTTTGGATATTTTTTAAGACCGAAATGAGAAAATATTGTTTTTTTTTTTCTTCAAAAAGTTCTGTTTATAGCGCCAAAAATAAAAAGTGCACAGGTGATCAAATACCACCAAAATAAATCTCTATTTGTGCGAAAAAAAAGAACATAAATTTCATTTACATACCGTATTGCATGACCGTGCAATTGTCCGTTAAAATAGCGCAGTAATATATAGTAAAAAATAGCGTAAATTGCAGTATCTATACCATAGTTTGTAGACGCTATAACTTTCACACAAAGCAATCAATATACACTTATTGGGATTTTTTTTACCAAAAACATGTAGCAGAATACAATTAGGCCTAAATTTACAACTAACTTTGAGTTTACTATATATTTTTTATAGCTGAAAGTAAAAAATATAGTTTTTCTTTAAAATGTTCTGTCTTTTTTTGTTTATAGCGTGAAAAATAAAAAGCGCACAGGTGATCACCACCAAAAGAAAGCTCTATTTGTATGAAAAAAAAGGACGTAAATTTTGTTTGGATACAGTATTGCATGACCGCGCAATTATCAGTTGAATTAGTGCAGCGTCGAGTAGCAAAAAGAGGCCTGGTCAGGAAGTGGGGTAAATCCTCAGGAGGGCAAGTGGTTAAGAATACAACAGGCTCAAGATACGGCCATGCAGGGGCACAGCAGAACAAAAACACATAAACAGATACATCCAGCTGACTTGTATTAGTCAAATAACGAAGGAGGGACGGCAAAAAGCTGAACCAGATATTAGCAGCAGTAATCCAACATATTACCGGAAAAAGAAGAGAAAAGAAAAAAAGGTTAGAAGAAAGGAAAAAGAAAATAAAAAATAAAGGAGAAATCAGAAAGAAAACATGGAGGAAAGGGAAACTAGAAGAATCACGGATCCAGGGCTAGCACAGGCAGTGACTATAAGAGGCCATAACTAGTAGGAGACAGGGATGGCAAGGAATAACGTATCCAAGGTTCCCAAACCTTAAGGAATCTCAGATGAGAATCATGAAGAATGCTAGACATCTGTTCATTGATCAACATAGCATTCATCCAGGTCTTCACCCCCTGGAAGACAACTGAAGGGGTTCTCCAAGCTTGAGCTATAGCACGTTTGGCTGAAATAAATAGGTAGGATGCCAATTTCTGCTAAGACCTAGACAGGCCCAAAATTGGGCAATGCAGGAGGACCACCCTTGAATCCCTACGGACCGTAATATGAAATAGCATTTGTAGCAAACCAAAAACCCTAGACCAGAAGCCTATCAATTGCGGTCATGACCACCAGATGTGCAAGACATCCCCGCGTAGACCACAGTTCCGGAAACACCTATCTCCGCCAGTCGGATTAAAGTGAGCAGTCCGAGCCAGGACCCAATACCACCACAGGAGAACTTTGTAGGCTGCCTCAAGAGTGACTGTATTGAATGAACATTTTGCCACCATCCCCCAGGCCCTATGCCAATCCTCCGCCGCAATCGAGACACCCAGATCTCACTCCCATTGAGAGACATAAGACAGGGGTGGTGAGGAGGACCTACTGTTAAGGGAGGCATAAATTACAGAAATGAGACCAGGGGACGCTGGGGAATGCTGACAAATGTGCTCAAAGGGCGTTTTGCGGTAAGGGTATGTAGAGGTATGACGGAGGGATAGGACCCAGTGGCACAATTGCAAACACCAATAATATTCCCATGGCAGGACCCCCCTTGATTCTTGAAGAGACTCCCATGATGGAAACGTATGAGCTCTCAGAAAATCATGTACAATAACAAAGCCATGGGAGGTTCACCAAGAGAAAGAAGGGGGATGTTCTAGGCCTGGCGTAAATAAAGGATTATGTGTAATTGGCAAAAGAGGTAGAAATGATGAAATCAAACTACCCAAATATTTTACAGAATCCCATGTTCGTAAACTGTGAAGCATGATAGGGCTCAAATCCAGAGGGCGCAACTTAGGCGGGAGCCAAAGCAATGTAGTCAAGGAAAGCGGAGCATAGTTGGGTAATTCCAACAGTACCCATAATGGGACATCTGTTGTGGCATGAAGCATAAACAACTGGGAAATCTGAGCCGCCAAGTAGTATCTAGAAACATGTGGAACTCCCAAACCTCCCTGTAATCTGTGATTATACAGAGTGGCTCTAGGAACTCTGGGACGTTTATGAGCCCAAATAAAACTGAGCTTTGCAGTACACGAAGAAAAGACGCAGGGACCTGAATAGGGAGAGTGTGGAAAAAGTACAGGATCTTCGGCAAGATAGTCATCTTGACAGCATGCATCCGGCCAAAGGAAGGAAACTGCCAAGAATGAAGCAGGGAAGTAACAGAGCGCATTAAGGGGTAATAATTAGCCGAAAATAAGGCAGAGTAGGAGGAAGTAAGTGTAACGCCAAGATAAGCCAGAGAATGGGATGCCCAACGGTAGGGAAATTGTGTCTGCAATCGTTCAACCAGGTTGGAAGGGAGCGTAATATTCAACGCCGTGGTTTTAGACAAACTGATGTGAAGGCCAGATATAGTTGAAAAACAGTCCAATATGACCTGGAGTTTGGGGAAAGTGATGAGAGGATTGGTTAAAACCAAAAGCGCATCATCCGCATAAAAGTTGGCCTTGTATTGAGTGCCAGCATAGAGGACACCAGAAATATCCGGGTGATTTCAAATGGCTGCAGCTAAAGGTTCAAGTGCGAGAACAAAAAGAACAGGTGATAATGGGCATCCCTGTCTCATGCCCCTGAAAATAGGGAAGGATGAGGAAAAAAACTGCATATTTAACAGAGGCCGACGGAGACGAATATAAAGCTGAGATCCAAGCCAGAAATGCGTCACCAAACCTCCAACTAGACAGCGTATATGTCAAATATTCCCAAGAAAGTGAATCGAACGCTTTATAAATGTCCAGGGACAAAAAGAACCCCGGTATCCTGCAGCGATGTAAAATATGAATGAGATGGATGACTTTACGGATGTTATCAGCAGCTTGTCGCCCCGGAACGAAGCCAACCTGATCTCGAAGAATAAGTGAGAGTAGATACTTATTTATTCGGGTGCTCAGAACCTTTCCCAAAATCTTCAAGTCCACATTTAGCAGCGAGATCGGTCTGAAAGTTTGCGGTTCAAAAGCATCTTCAGTTTTCTTAGGGATCATAGTAATATGCGCCTGAAGAGACTCCAAAGAAAGCCGAGAACCCTGCTTCAAAGAATTGAAAAAGGACGTCAAATGAGGAACCAGAACGGTGGAAAATTTTTTATAGTAGAGCCCAGAAAACCCATCTGGGTCTGGAGCCTTGGAGGCCTTCAAAGATTTGATGGCTGGGTAGAGTTCAGATTCAGAGATATCCACATTCAGGGCATCTCGGGCTGCAACGGATAAAGAGGGTAGGTGCAGCTCAGCGAAAAAACTATCATCATGTTCAGCGACAAAGGTGTTCGGTTTTTGGTAAAGAGAGGACAAAAAATCCGCAAATCTATGAGTAATCTTCACAGGGTCTGAGGTTAGACCACTGCCCCTCATTCGGAGTTGAACAGGTTTATGCGTGTGTCCAAGCAAATTCATTTTCTTGGCCAACATGGGCTGCGTTTTATTGGCGCATGTATAAAACCTATGTCCGGCCCAACGTAAGACCTTCTCAGCTCGTGTAGTGGAGAGAAGATCAAGTTCAGCAGCCACCACATCTTGAGCTTTCCTATTGGCCGTAGTCAGGCAGGCTTTCCAAATAGTGTCCACCACGGCCAATCTCGAGGTCAATTCCAACATCCTCTTCTCTCTGGCCCATTTCCTGGACGAGGCGATCTGAATCAAATTACCCCTAATGGTGGCTTTGTGAGCCTCCCACAGAGAGACGGCTGAGGATGCAGAACCCACATTGTCCATAAAATAGGATTGAATGTGCAAAAGAACTTGGGAGCAAGAAGCCTGATTGGTGAGCAGGGATTCATTGAGTCTCCACAGAAAAGAGGGCCGAGCCATGCCAGAAAGACAGAGTGAAAAGACCAATGGGTTATGATCAGACCAGGGTGAGGTCAAGATGACAATCTTTTGAATTAAAGATAAATGTTGGAAGGAAATGAAAACATGATCTATTCTACAAAAGCTCAAGTGTGGGGCCGAATAAAAAGTGTATTCCCGTGACGTAGGATGCATTTCCCGACAGATATCAACCAAACCATAAGCTTGCAGCATATCACGCAATTTAGATTCCTGAGAAAGTTCGTGGCTAGGAGTCCCTCCCGTCGGGTAATGGCGATCGACAGAGGAATTAAGAGCAACATTCGAATCGCCCAGCATTAAGAGAATACCTCGTTGGTGGTGCAAAATCACCTTCAACAAGTGACAAAAAAATTTGTGTTGAAATCTATTTGGCGTGTAATAACCCACCAGGGTCACCTCCTGGTCCCAAAGGGTACCCTGGAGGAGAAAATACCTACTGGTGGGATTAGTTATTTCCAGGGTGCAAGTAAACAGCAGATTGCGTCTAAAAGCAATCACCACGCCCCTATGCTTTTCAAGGGCCGAAGTAGAGAAAAAAGTTGGATAATGGTGAGAGAGGTAGCGTAGCGCAGAGGATTGAGAAAACCTTGTCTCCTGCAGACAGACTACGTCCACGTCTTGGGACTTAAGATGATGGAACACTTTAGAATGCTTGGTCGGAGAATTAAAACCATGGATATTTTGAGAAAAAAATCTTTAAAGGTTTTAAAGCCATACTGAGTCAAGGGAATTCAGCTGCCAAAGTACGCTAGGAGTAAAGGTCCAATCTCAAATGCAACCTTACCCTAGGCTGCCCTGGATCCGTGAGAAAAGAGAAAAAAAAAAACAGACAAGAAACAAGAGACAAAAGAAGAAAATGTACACTCTACGGTAGTGTAACAAAACCACAATCAGTGGAAATTGCGTCCAAACCGCAAGGACACATATAGGGGGCGGCTCTACTACCGGGCACATGAGTGCATCATAAACAACATATTATAAAAAGAACCTTCATGGGGAGGGTAAGAAAGGGGGAAGGGGAAGGAAAAGAAGAGGAAAAAAGGGGAAGGGAATGGAGGAGGAAAAAAAAAGAAGGGGGGGGGGACATAACAGGCAAAAAGACAACGTCAAGTATGTTACCTTAAGAAATGCATAATATGACACCATAATATATAGTAAAAATGTAAACAGGTACACAGACATATCAGCATAATAGAAATGAGGCATTGCCGGGTCATGGCCCCGTTAGATCGGAAGCCGGCACCAGTCATATAAGGTATAGGACCATGAGCCAGGACGGCCCCCGGTATATATACAGAGGTACAATAACACCCCCGAGGAGCCGGCGGGGAATGAGGATCACCACCAGTACTGACCGGTATTGCATAGAAGAATATTTCAAACTGTAAAACTAAAAACAAGCAAAATACAAAAACATACGAAAAGTTCACCCAACAAGGGCCAGTCAAGGTCCCTGCCCCATCAGAAACGCGGAGAGTCACGGCAGTGGATCAAGCCATCTGAAAAGTGAAAAATCTTACCCATCCAACCGTACTCAACCTGGATCAGAGCGGGAAGATCCGGACAACGGGGGGGTACTAGGGAGGGAGCATTTACGGCTGCCAACTTTCTCCCATATACGCCCCAGCTGAGATGAAGGAGTATGGGAACCAGAGGGCCGCAAGGGCTGTCGGAGGTATCCCGCAAAAGTTGTAGCGCCTCCAGGGTCGACTTGGCCTCTTCCGGATTGTGAACAACATGACTCCGGCCTTGGTACACAAACGTAAGCTTAAATGGAAAGCCCCATTGGTACTTGATGTGACGATTCAAGAGGACTGACGTGAAGGGTTTCATCTGTCTACGTTTCTGTATGGTGGATGGTGCCAGATCCGTGAACAGCTGGTACGGATGACCTTGAAAGCGAAGAACCTGCTTGTCTCGTGCAGAGCAAAGGAACGTTTCTTTCATACGGCAATAGGTGAATTTAATTATGGTGTCTCTGGGAGGGCCCTCAGACCTCCGCGGACCCAGGGCCCGATGAATGCGATCGAACTCCAAACGGTCTATCAGTATTGCCGGATCCAATTCTTGAAAAAGAACGGTAGCAGTGGATGTGAGGTCAACGATGGCTTCGGGCAGGCTGCACAGGCGAAGATTACCCCGACGGGACCTATTCTCAAAATCTTCCAGGCGCAGAAGAGCCACGTCAAGCTCTCTTCTCAGATCTGAAAGGTCCTGTTCATGATTTTCGATCACCGTAGCCGCGGCGTCCATCTTATCTTCAAGAACATCAGTGCGGCTGCCCAATTCGCAAATTTCCTTGTGAAGCTCCTGCTGCAGCATGGTCTTGAATTTGTGCAGGAGGTCTGCATCCCGCAAGGGGGGCTGTGGGTGGTCTGCCGTCCACAAGGAGGACTGTGGGAGGTCTGCGGCCCGCAAGGAGGGCTGTGGATGGTCTACTGCTCACATGGAGGGCTGTAGGAGGTCGGCATCCCGCAAAGGGGGCTGTGGGAGGTCTGGAGAGATGTCAGGCAGGCTCTCCATGTCCGAGACAGTGTCTGGGCCGCCCAAGGGTAGTGGCGGGGATGCAGCCAAAATCGAGGCCGAGGCTCGGCGGACCGGCTCGGCAAGTGGGCACTGGAGTTGCGGGAGGCCGCTGATTTTTTTCCCCATAGGTGATGGGGGATCAGCAGAGGGTGAGGGCAAGGATGGGGGACAGAACGGGCTCCCCAGGAGGCAGAGGGAAGCGCAATGTGCCCAGCGGTGGAGGAGCGCGGCTAACGAGCAGCCATTCCCTGCGCTGCTCACGAGCGCCCCCCCAAAACTTACATCTTTTAAAAAGAGACTTTCGTTACTAAAGTCTCTTTTTAACCACTTGCCCTCTAGAGGATTTACCCCCCTTAATGACCAGGCCTCTTTTTGCTACTCGTCACTGCACTAATTCAACTGACAATTGCGCGGTCATGCAATGCTGCACCTAAACGAAATTTACATCCTTTTTTTCACACAAATAGATCTTTCTTTCGGTGGTATTTGATCACCTGTGCGCTTTTTATTTTTCGCGCTATAAACAAAAAAAGATTGAAAATTTTGAAAAAAAAACAATATTTTTTACTTTCGGCTATAAAAAAGTATATAGTAAACTTAAAGTTAGTTATAAATTTAGACCAAAATGTATTCTGCTACATGTTTTTAGTAAACAAAATCCCAATAAGTGTATATTGATTGCTTTGTGTGACAAATAGCGTCTACAAACTATGGTATAGATGCTGTAATTTACGTCATTTTTTTGCTATACAGTGCTGCACTAGTTTAACTGACAATTGCGCGGTCATGCAACAAGGTACATAAATGAAATTTATGTCATTTTTTCACACAAATAGAGCTTTATTTTGGTGGTATTAGATCACATGTGCGCTTTTGATTTTGGGCACTATAAACAAACATTTTTGAAAAACATTTTTTTTTTTTTAAAAAAACAATATTTTCGCATTTCTGTCATAAAAATATCCAAAACAACTAAAATTCTGTCATAAATTTAGGCCAAAATGTATTCTGCTACATGTTTTTGGTTAAAAAAATCCCAATAAGTGTATATTGATTGCTGGGTGTGAACGTTATAGCGTCTACAAACTATGGTATAGACCAGCAATGGGCAAACTACGGCCCGCAGGCCGTATACGGCCCGGCGGACCTTTTAATCCGGCCCGTGGAGCGTGATACTGTCAGGATGGCTGTCAGGATGTGTGTAGGCGGGGCAGCGTGACGAACGTGAGGGGAGCTAGGCTCCTCTCACAGTCCGCCCTGAAGACCGGAACGGCGCGGGAACACGGCGAGAGGAACGCGCGGAGCAAAGGTAAGTAAATTGACACAGGGGGGACTTGGCTTACTACTTGGGGGGGAATAGTACTATGGGGGATGAAATACTATATGAGGGATGAATTAATATGGGGAATGAATTACTATAGGGGGGATGAATTACTATAGGGGGGATGAATTACTATAAGGGGGATGAATTACTATATGGGGGATGAATTACTATGGGGGATGAATTACTATGGGGGATGAATTACTATATGGGGGATTAATTACTATGGGGGATGAATTACTATGGGGGATGAATTACTATATGGGGGATTAATTACTATGGGGGATGAATTACTATATGGGGGATTAATTACTATGGGGGATGAATTACTATGGGGGATGAATTACTATGGGGGATGAATTACTATATGGGGGATTAATTACTATGGGGGATGAATTACTATGGGGGATGAATTACTATATGGGGGATTAATTACTATGGGGGATGAATTACTATGGGGGATGAATTACTATATGGGGGATTAATTACTATGGGGGATGAATTACTATGGGGGATGAATTACTATATGGGGGATTAATTACTATGCTTACTATGGGGGAATATTACTATACTTACTATGGATGGCACATACACATCATTCATCTACTCTTGGTCCGGCCCCCGGGTCCAATATATGAACCCATTGCAGCCCTCAAGTCAAAAAGTTTGCCCACCCCTGGTATAGACAATGGAATTTACACAGCTTTTCCTTTCTGACTGCTCATCACATTTCTTGAGGTGCTAAAATACCAGGATAGTACAAATACTCCCAAATGACCCCTTTTCAGAAAGTAGACACCCTAAGCTATCTGCAGAGAGGCATAATGAGTCCATGGAAAATTTATTTGTTTTCCACAAGTTTCGGGAAAAAGACAAAAACTTTTTTTGTTGTCATTTAAATTATATATTTCTCGCACAAGCCATTGGTATATGTGGAATTACACCCCAAAATACATTCTGCTACTTCTACCGAGTATGGGGATACCACATGTGTGAGACTTTTTTAGGAGCCTAGCCACATACAGGAGCCTGAAATCCAATGACCACTTTGAAAGCCTGAAGGTGCGTAACTTCCTCATTTCACTTCCTCACTACCTATCACAGTTTCGAATACCCTGACATACCAGAATAGCACCAACCCCCCCCCCCCAATTACCTCTTTTTGGAAAGTTGACACCCCAAGAAATTTAAAAAGAGGCATGGTGAGTATTTTGAAGATCTCAGTTTTTTGTATTTTTTTTCTTCATTTTCCAAAAACTTGTGGCAACAAACGAGATCTGCAAAATACGCAAATTCCTTGGGGTGTCTACTTTCCAAAAAGTGGTCATGGGGGGGGGGGAGGGTTGGTGTTATCCTGGCATTTCAGGGCCTCCGAAACTGTGATAGGTAGTCAGGAAGTGTAATGAGGAAATAAAGCCTGAAGGTGCTTATTGGATTTTGGGGTCCTGTACTTGGCTAGACTGCCAAAACGTCTTTCACATGTGGTACCCCCATACTAGGAAAAAGTAGTAGAATGTATTTTGGGGAGTAATTCCACATATACCCATGGCATGTGTGAGCAATAAATCATTTAAGTGACAATTTTGTGTAAAAAAAAAATAATTTTTGTTTGTCATTTTCCAAAAACTTGTGGTAAAAAAATTAATTTTCTATTGATTTAACATGCCTCTCAGCAAATAGTTTGGGGTGCCTACTTTCCAAAAAGGGGTCATTTTGGGGAGTGGGGGAATTTTATGCCCAGCATTAGAAGTTTATGCCACACATCACTCACTCTTCTAACCACCTTAACATCAAGCCTTTTCTGACACTTTTTGCTCACATGAAAAAAATCAGTCTTTTTTGCTAGGAAATTAATTTAAACCCCAAACATTATATATTTTTTTTAAAGCAAACAACCTAGTGAATAAAATGGAGGGTGCTTAAATTTTTTATGTCACATAGTACTCGTGCAGCGATTTTTCAAACGCAATTTTTTTAAAAAAAATACTTTTTTTACTTTGAATGCACAAAAACACAATATATTGGCCAATTGTTTGGTAAAATATAAAACATGATAGTATACTGAGTAAATAGATATCAAACAGGACATGATTTAAAACTGCGCATGCCGTGTGCATGTTTTTAATATCTATAGGCAACGATTTAAAAACCTTTACAAGCTACCATTTTAGATTTACAGAGGAGGTCTAGTGTTAGAATTACTGCCCTTGATCTGATGTTTGTGGCGATACCTCACATGCATGGTGCAACTGCTGTTTCCATACTGGCACAGGGTCAAGGCTTACGAACGCAGGTGCGAGCGTGTGCGGGGGGGTGAGGGTACTTTTTTTTTTTTTAAGTTATACAGTTCAATACAAGAGGGTTAGGAGGGCCCTGCCCCTTGGAGCTTACAATCTAAGAGGTATGTGAAAGACAAAGATGTACTAGACTGCTCGTGCTCACCAGTTCACCAAAAGGTAGCATGGCACTAGTACTGGCACTCTGCTGCATATGAGAGTCATCAAAATTTACCGGCAAGTGCTAACAGAATCAGGCCTGATTCTGCCAACACTACGGTTTTGTGTGCAATGTATCAAGTGACAGTGACCTACTGACACTGCACCTGCTGGGGGCGAAGGGGGGGGGTAAGAGTAGGGGCTAAACGCAGGTGTTGGCAGGTGCCGGGGCTGATCCCGCTAACGCTGTGTTTTTGGGGACGCTATACTAATGTGAACGCTGGTATAGTGCTGATCTGATCAAAGATATTGATCCGTTCAGATATTATACTAGCAATGGAGGTTTATTGTGTATGACCGTGTTCCTGGCAATCAAGGGATTAAATGTGATCACTGGTGTACTGATGGGCAATCTGACACTATCTGGGAGGGGCGTGAAAACCACGGGAGCGCGAATCATGTATATATACAGTATATATATATATATATATAAATATATATATATACACAGTATATATATGTGATTTTTGTGCACCTTTGCCTCCCTGTAGCAGTATTTCTGCTATAGGGTGGTCAGGAAGCAGTTACATAAGCAGTTTGTGTCACGGCGCTGCGTCACTTTAACAGACAATTGCGCGGTCATGCAACGCTGCACCAAAATTAAATTTACATCCTTTTTTCCCCATGAATTGGGCTTTCTTTTGGTGGTATTTGATCGCCTGTACGGTTTTTATTTTTTTGAGCTAAAAAAAAAAAGACCGACAATTTTGAGAAAAAAAAAACAATATTTTGGACTTTTTGCTATAAAACATGTCCAGAAAAAAAAATTAAAAAATTTAATTTCTTCAAAAATTTTGGCCAAAATGTATTCTGTGACCTCTTTGCTAAAAAAAAATCCCAATAAATCCTAAATTAATTGGTTTACGTGAAAGTTATAGCGTTTACAAATGGCTGTATAGATACTGGATTTTTAATTTTTTTTATACTAATAATAGTGACAATCAGCGACTTATGGCGGCAACCAGCGACTTATGGCGGGGATCAGTGACTTACGGTGGGACTGCGCCGGACATTCTGACACTGGGGGGGGGGAACTGACTTGGGGTCACTGACATTCCCAGTAACGCCAATACAGTGATCAGTGCACACAAAAAAAACCACTGACACTGTAATAATGGCACTGGGGAGGTAGGGGTTAACTTTTGGAGACAATCAAAAGGTTTACTATGTGAGGGGAGTGTTTCAATAGGGGGTGGGGGTGTTTACCTCTCTGTTACACACTGTTTCAGGAGGCTGTGTCCTGCGATCCCGGAACAGTGAGCTGAAAGCTGACAGGGAGGAGAGCTCCATTGAAAACAATGCAGCCTTCCTCTCTGTCAGTGATTGCCGGCAATCCTCCAGACATAAAAGAGTGCCCCTTTGTCCTCTGTGAGGACCTAAGGGTGAATAACTCTACACCGAGTTCACAATATGAACCACTGATGTATTTATACATTTGGATCATATCCCCCCTTAATCTTCTCTTCTCAAGAGAGAATAAATTTTGTTCCTCTAACCTTTCCCCATAGCTGAGCTCCTGAATGCCGCTTATTAGTTTGGTTGCTATTCTCTGCACTTTCTCCAGTTCCCCAATGTTCTTTTTGTGAATTGGTGCCCAAAACTGAACTGCATATACAGTATTCTAGATAAGGTCTTACTAATGATTTGTTCAGGGGTAAAATGATATCTCTCTCTGGAGTCTATACCTCTTTTAACCACTTGCCCTCCAGAGGATTTACCCCCCTTCCTAACCAGACCATTTTTTGCGATATGGTGCTGCGTTACTTTAACTGACAATTGCGCAGTCATGCAACGCTGCACCCAAATGAAATGTATCTCCTTTTTTCCCACATATAGAGATTTATTTCAGTGGTATTTGATCGCCTCTGTGTTTTTAATTTTTTGCGCTATAAACAAAAAAGTCTGACAATTTTGAAAAAAAACGATATTTTTGATTTTTGCTATAAAACATACCCAGTAAAAAAATGTAAAAAACAAATGTTGTCATAAATGTAGGCCAAAATTTATTCTGCTATGTCTTTGCTAAAACAAATCCCAATACATGTAAATTATTTGGTTTGCATGAAAGTTATAGTATATATATATATATATATATATATATATATATATATATATACATACATACATAAACACTGAAATTATTGTTATTATTTTTTTTATACTAGTAATGGCGGCGATCAGTGACTTATAGCGGGGCTGCGGATTTCGGCGGGCATTCTAACACTGGGGGGGAACTGACTAACTGCCACTGACATCCCAATGATACTAATAAAATGATCAGTGCTAATAAAAAGCACTGACATTGTACTAATGACATTGGGCAGGAAGGGGTTCACATTTACGGTGATCAAAGGGTTAACTGTGTGTGCTGCATATGGTTTACTAGGGAAATATGCTGCTTTGTATTACTCTGCTATGCAGAGAAATGCAAAGCAGCATGTTGGTGCTGGCAGGGGAGAGATCTGTGTTTTTTTACATGCAGACCTCTCCCCTTTCATGGTCCTCGGCAATCGCTGGGTGCCGACAGGGAATTTCTGGCCTGGACCCAGTGATCGACATCTGTAGCTGCCAATAGTTCTGCTATAGGGCGGTGAGGAACTGGTTAATACAAGAGAGGATTTTGCTCGCTTTAGAAACCGCAGCTTGGCATTGCATGCCATTATTAAGCCTATGATCTACCAGAACTCCCAGATCCTTCTCCACCATTGCTTCCCCAGTTGTACTCCCCCTAGGTATGTATGATGCATGCATATGCATACAACCTGTACAGATATCATAACCAAAGAATAGGAATCTAACAGTCTGCGGGACAAGATCACAAGTGCCAAGACTTTCCCCTTGATGGTACTCAGAGCTAAATTCTGATCCAGGACTATTTGCAAAAAGTAAGGATTCGTCCCAGCAGAAGATTTTCTGGGGTGAAAGCTTCTTCGTACCAAGAAAAACATGTCATCTATGTGCAATATTAGACCTTGTAGTAAGTGTGTCAGAGATTTTGAATGCAGGCATCCAGGATCAGGGATGACCAGATCTGAGTAGCTGCACTCAGGAAACTGAAACCAGACTCCGGAAACTGGGCCAGCTGGGCAGCAGACAGCGGATCATCAGAAGCAGTCTGGACAGCAGATCATCAGAGGCAGCCTGGCCATTGGACTGGACCCCATCAGCAGGCATAGAGGACGACTGGACCCCATCAGCAGGCATGGAGGCCAACTGGACCCCATCAGCAGGCATGAAGGCCAACTGGACCCCATCAGCAGGCATGAAGGCCAACTGGACCCCATCAGCAGGTATGCAGGCTGACTGGACCCCATCAGCAGGCATGCAGGCTGACTGGACCCCATCAGCAGGCTTGGAGGCCAACTAGACCCCATCAGCAGGCATGGAGGCCGACTGGACCCCATCAGCAGGCATGGAGGCCGACTGGACCCCATCAGCATAATGAATAATGGTTGAGGCAGCAGTGGATAGTGGCAGAATTGTATGGGTAGGAAAAAACAATTGTTTCTTTGTTGTTTTACATGCTGTAGTCTTGAATGTGGTTGCATGGTGCTGACCAGATTGTGCTGCTGGTGGGGAAGTAGTAACAGTACTGGGGAGTACAGAGGAAAAGGAAGCAGAAACAGAGGAAGATGTCTGAAAAGTTTTCATGCATAAAAGAACTGTAGGGGGAGGCCTCAGTGAGTTAAAGGCAGGGGAAGTGCACTTAATGGAAGCAGCAGGGAACTGATATACAGGAGGTAAGGAACACGTATTAGCAGCTGTGGTTGCTAAGGTTAACAAATGAAAAGATTCTTGGTGTTTGGATTTAGATCTGAATTGAGTCAACTGAAGCTGAGGATAGTATCTCTGATCAGGCATGGAGCAGAGGCTGAAAAAAGTTTACAGTTTCCCTTACTGACTAGAGAAAGCACATCAGTAACACAATCCAACAGACGTCTTTGTAAACAAGCTGAGTAGTGCTCAAAGAATTAAGCTGTGGGGCATGGCCTGACCATGACTGAGCAAGGACGCAACATCTCTGAGCTCCTGCTATCCCTGGGTTACATCGCATTTCAGCGGCAATTCTCTACTAACCCCTTGGGCAGCCTGCTACACTAGCAAAGTGCCAACCATCCTCCCATGTCAGCTCAATCTCCTTCCCCAGAAGATGGCAAGGATTCTTCTAGACACTCTTGGTCTCCCAGGTACAGGCAGCCTCAGGGTTACGAACAGAATAGGTTCTGTAGGTTTGTTTTTAAGTTGCATTTGGATGTAAGTTGAAACAGGTACTTTTTTTTAAGCGAAATTTCAGCCAAAAAATGTATTATTTTATTTTGGATAGCATAGGGAAGGGTTAACTGGCTATGCAGTGATGTGGAATTGCTGACAGGTCCCCTAGACAGCAGATGGCAGCATGTGGTGAGCAGGAAGATGGCTGCCTGGTGGTTCCTGTGACCAGAGTGACATCACATTGCCTCCATTCTTAAGTATGAGTCATATGTACAGTATCTCGGATCTTTGTAACTCAGTGTAATGCCTATGAAATGTGTTGGCCTTGGGCCCTTGGTTTCTTTGGGGATTTTTACAGGAACGCATCGCTGCCCATATGCCAGAAGCACAAGGAATGACGTAACATCCTTCCCTAGGCTAAGGGAAACTTGCAGAGTCAGAAGACATAGCCACTTGTATTAGATAAGACTTGTTTAGGCCAGTTAGATGGCAGCATGTAAATAAGAGTTTGATCATGTGTTTATTAGGCCTGCTCGATGGCATTATAGTGATACGTGACTGGATGTGACTCTGTTATCTCACAGAGCTTTTCAGTGTTATCTGAAACAGCATCTCAGAGCGGATGAGGCGCCACCCAATCTGGGATTATGACCAGAAGCACTGAGCGGAGGTATTTAGGAGAGGCCTGGAGAAAATGGTATCAGAAGCCATCCTATGCGTGTGGGGGACGCTCTGATGCTGGGACTTTTGCCGAAGCTGCATGAACTCATTGTTCAGTCAGGCTCTAGGCTTCTCCATGATCTCCTGTGTATTGTGGATGAGGTCTCTTCCTTCCCTTCCTCCCATAGCTTTGGTAGTGTAATAATTCTATGCTGTGATGCTGTCAAACGATGTCTGGCATTTTTTGCTGGCTGATGGCTAAAAAGAGTGGAAAATTTGAGTGGGAAGTGTAAAAGTTTTACTTTTGACTGCTGGTGCTTGCTGGTGCTTGTAGTTGTTTTATTTTCTTCTTTGGGTTTTGTTAAAAGCTTTTACTTTTTTAAATCACTTTTTCTGTCACTTTTTAAATAACAATTTTTTTCTTCCTTTCCTGGTCTTCCTTCAGTCTGCTAATTAAGGAGAGGGATTAATTGGTCACAGGTGATACCGGTCCTATATAACTTGCTGTAGAGCTCACTCTGAGCTTGCCTGTATTTTGCTTGCTGGACCTTTGACTAAGTAGATATTTGATAAGTGGAGTTAAAAAAACGGAGTGGAAAACAAGAGATTATAACGGGAGTCTACTAACCAGTAAGTGACAACTGATATTTCCTATTAATATTGTAACTGGGATAATGTGTGCTAGCAGGGTGGAAGGTATTGTGCAGTGCTCAGTGTGCCACATGTATGCAGCAATGGAGCAACAGCTCCAGGATGGATACTGCTGCGAGAGATGTGAGCGGGTTGCCCTTCTGGAAGCTTGCATTAAAGATCTGGAAGAGCAAATTGCAACACAGGC
This sequence comes from Staurois parvus, assembly GCF_062004578.1. Classification (NCBI taxonomy): domain Eukaryota; kingdom Metazoa; phylum Chordata; class Amphibia; order Anura; family Ranidae; genus Staurois; species Staurois parvus. The sequence continues at coordinate 1,255,022 of NW_028318301.1, forward strand.
CAGAACAGACCTTGAAAGGGGTATTCTGCTCTCTGAGCAGGTAGCTAATGGGATTGATGTGGAGGGTGGAGGGTCTAATCGGGATTATCAGGTAGGAAGATGGTTACTGTTATGAGAGGGAGTGATAGGGGCTCACAGAAAAGGAAGGCCAGTCCTGGGTTTGTGCACCCAAACAGATTTGCCAACTTGGGTGAAGATGTGGGGGTGGCAAGCTCAGGGGTGGCAGCCCTGGATGTCACTGCTATTCCTAACAGCAGGGAGGGCAGACCATCTGGGAGGGGTAGTGAGGGTAGTGCAAGAAGGTCTAGACAGCTGGTGGTAGTAGGGGATTCTATAATCAGAAGAAGTGATAGAAAATTTTGTCGCCAGGATCGCTTCAACCGAATGGTTTTCTGTCTCCTGTTGGTTCGGCATGTGGTGGACCGGGTTGATAAATTACTGGGAGGGGCTGGGCATGACCCAGCTGTCTAGGTCCATTTTGGAACCAATGACAGAATACATGGAAGGTGGAGGCTCCTTAAGAATCAATTTAAAGAAATAGGCTGCAAGTTGAAGAGAAGTACCTCCAAGGTGATATTCTCTAAAATATTACCTGTGCAACTCAGGGGAGATTAGAGAACTCAATGCATGGCTGAAGACCTGGTGTAAGAGGGAAGGATTTGGGTTTCTAGAACACTGGGCTGACTTTTCATTGGAATGCAACCTATATGCTAGAGATAGTTTGCACCTAAATGGAAGGGAGTCTGCTGTGCTGGAGGAGAGGTTTATGGAAAGGCTGGAGAAATATTTAAACTAGGATTGGGGGGGGGGAGGGAGAATTAGATTATAACGGGGTAGACAGATCAGACAGGGGTCAGTACTTATTGATGGGTGGAATGGGGAAAGATGGGGGGAGGGCTATTGCAGATAATAAGAAGGTTCCCATGTTACAAACAACCAGTGGAATTGGTACTATTTGTACAAAAATGAAAAATATGCAAAATACATGTTAACAAGGTGTCAGTGTATCAAAGTGTTTGTTCACCAATGCTAGAAGTCTGCCAAGCAAAATAGGTGAGTTGGAAACTTTGGTGCATGAAGAGAACTATGATTTAATTGGTATTGCTGAATCTTGGCTTCATTCTTCACATTACTGGGTCATTAATAGACAGGGTAAATAGGAAAGGTGGTGGTGTCTGTCTCTACGTGAGAAATGATCTCAAAGCAAGTGTGAAAGAGGACCTAGTTGATGGAGAGTGTGATGAGGCTGAAGTATTATGGGTGGAACTGCACATGGGGGGGCGTACTACAAAGGTAATCATTGGAGTTTGTTATAGGCCTCCCATTGTTAATGGGGAGGTGGAGACTCAGCTCCTTGCACAGATTGAAAGGGCTGGGACAGTGATATTAATGGGAGATTTTAACTACCCGGAAATTGACTGGAGTAATGGTACTGCAGGATCAGTTAAAGGGCAAACATTTTTAAACCTATTACAGGACAATTTTATGGTACAGTTCATAGAGGCCCCAACTAGGAATGATGCTCTGCTGGTCCTGGTAATCTCAAACCATGCAAAGCTTATTACGAATGTCCATATAAAAGAACATCTGGGTAGCAGTGACCATAACATGATTTCATTTATTGTTAGCTGTAAACAGCGAGCACATACGGGAAAAATAAAAACGCTCAACACACCTCCAGATGATCTACATTGGCTCACAATTGATATGATTCAAAAAAAGCCATTGTTTCTAATTTTTAGGGACTCATTAATGACTGGCATAGTACCACTGGATTGGCGTAAGGCCAATGTGGTGCCTATAGTTAAAATGGGTCAAAATCTTTACCAAGTAATTATAGACCTGTTAGTATAACTTCTATAGTTGGGAAGATACTGGAGAGTTTAATAAAAGACCACATAGATGAGTTCTTGCTGGAAAAAAATATTTTAAGCAACAGACAGCATGGATTCATGAAAGACAGAAGTTGTCAAACAAATCTGATTTCTTTTTATGAGGAGGTGAGCAAAACCTTGGACAGAGGGGTGGCGGTGGACATGGTATACTTGGATTTTGACAAAGCGTTTGACACAGTTCCCCACACATGGCTAATGTGTAAGGTAAAGTCTATGGGCTTGGAAAAATCTGTATGTAAAATGGATAGGAAACTGGATAAAAGATCGTATTCAAAGAGTAGTGGTTAATGATTCATACTCTGAATGGTCTAGGGTTGTCAGTGGTGTACTCCCAGGTTCAGTGTTGGGACCCTTACTTTTTAATATATTTATAAACGATATAGGGTCTGAGATTAAAAATACCATTTCAGTCTTTGCAGATGACACCAAGCTGTGCAGTGGAATAAAGTCCTTATAGGATGTCTTCAACTTACAAGCTGATCTCAATGCACTGTTTAATTGGGCAACTATGTGGCAAATGAGGTTTAATGTTGGTAAATGTAAGGTTATGCACTTGGGGGCTAAGAATATGCATGCATCATACATACTAGTGGGGTAAAATTGGGGGAATCAATGGTCGAGAAAGATCTGGGAGTTCTGGTAGATCACAAGCTTAATAATAGCATGCAATGCCAAGCTGCAGTTTCTAAAGCAAGCAAAATCCTCTCTTGTATTAAAAGAGGTATAGACTCCAGAGAGAGAGAGAGATATCATTTTACCCCTGTACAAATCATTAGTAATACCTCATCTGGAATATGCAGTTCAGTTTTGGGCACCAATTCACAAAAAGAAAATTGGGGAACTGGAGAAAGTACAGAGAAGGGCAACCAAACTGATAAGGGCATGGAGGAGCTCAGCTATGAGGAAAGATTAGAGGAACTGAATTTATTCTCTCTTGAGAAGAGGAGATTAAGGGGAGATATGATCAATGTATAAATACATCAGTGGTTCATATAGTGAACTCGGTGTAGAGCTATTCACTGTGAGGTCATCACAGAGGACGAGGAGGCACTCTTTACGTCTGGAGGAAAAGAAATTTAATCTCCAAACACGGAAAGGTTACTTCACAGCAAGAGCTGTGCAAATGTGGAATAGACTCCCTCAAGAGTTGGTTCTGGCCAGCTCAGTGGATTGCTTTAAAAAAAGGCCTGAATTTTTTCCTAGATACACAGAATATAACTGGATACTAACATTTATAGTTAAAGTTGATCCAGGGAATATCTGATTGCCCCTCAGGGGATCAGGAAGGATTTTATTCCCCTGCCTGAGCAAATTGGATCATGCTTTGCTGGGGTTTTTTGCATTCCTCCGGATCAACTGTGGGTATAGGATTATAACTTTTTTTTTTAAAATGGTTGAATTGGATGGACATTTGTCTTTTTTTCAGCCAGACTAACTATGTACTATGTGTTTGCTTCATGCTGTAATACTCACATTCCCATTGGTGTGTGTTATTATGCAGATTGTGATAACCATAAGATATATCCTCCTGTGTTTTTTGTGATAATAAATTTGGAGGTTTTGACAGTGCAAGAACATTGCAGTTGGATTCTGTTATTTCTTGGGGTGTTGAGTGAATGCTGCATGATGTGCCAGGGCAGTTTTACACTTGGTAGCGTGTCCCTCACAAGCTTAGAAACTATGGTGTGAGTGCTGGTTTTGTGACTTGTGGTCTTGTGTACAGTGTGTGTGACTTGCTCTTGTGGTCTTGTGTACAATGTGTGTGACTTGCTCTTGTGGTCTTGTGTACAGTGTGTGTGACTTGCTCTTGGCATTTGAGTCCAGCCTTGCATTACACTCAGGGACTGCCTGTACTATGTTCTAGCCCTCCGTCCATTCAGTGGGTAGGCCTTCCACTCCTTCTATTATTGGGGACATGCAGAAAGACTGGAATCTCTAGGAGCATATCAGGGTTCTCCCCACTAAAGCCAATATAACACAAATGATTACCACTGTGGAACTATTATTTAAACACTTGCCCCTAGAGGATTTACCTCCTTTAGTGGCCAGGCCTCTTTTTGCTATTTGGGTCTGCACTACTTCAACTGATAATTGCGCAGTCATGCAATGCTGTACCCAAACAAAATTTACGTCCTTTTTTTCACACAAATAGAGCTTTATTTTGGTGGTATTTGATCACCTGTATGCTTTTTAATTATTGCGCTATAAACAAAAAAAGACCAAACATTTTGAAGAAAAGCGATATTTTTTACTTTCGGCTATAAAAAATATATAGTAAACTCAAAGTTAGTTATAAATTTAGGCCAAAATGTATTCTGCTACATATTTTTGGTTAAAAAATCCCAATAAGTGTATATTGATTGCTTTGTGTGAAAGTTATAGCATCTACAAACTATGGTATAGATACTGCAATTAACACCATATTTTTGCTATACAGTGCTGCACTGGTTTAACTGATAATTGCGAGGTCATGCAATATGGTACATAGATCAAATTTATGTCCTTTTTTCTCACAAATAGAACTTTCTTTTGGTGATATTTGATCACCTGTGCACTTTTTATTTTTGGTGCTATAAACAAAAACATTTTTGAGAAAAATGTTTTTTTTTTTTTTTTAAAAACATTTTCTCATTTCGGTCATAAAAAATATCCAAAAAAACTAAAATTCCGTCATAAATTTAGGCCAAAATGTTTTCTGCTACATGTTTTTGGTTAAAAAAAATCCCAATAGGCGTATATTGATTGCTTTGTGTGAAAGTTATAGCATCTACAAACTATGGTATAGATAATGGAATATACACAGCTTTTTTTTTCTGACATTTCTTGAGGTGCTAAATTACCAGGACAGTACAAACACCCCCAAATGACCCCTTTTCAGAAAGTAGACACCCTAAGCTATCTGCTGAGAGGTATATTGAGTCCATGGAAGATTTATTTTTTTCCACAAGTTTCTGGAAAATGTCAAAAACATTTTTTTTTCTTTTTTACACGAAGTTGTCATTTAAATTATATATTTCTCGCACAAGCCATTGGTATATGTGGAATTACACCCCAAAATACATTCTGCTATACCGAGTAAATAGATACCAAACATGACATGTTTTAAAATTGCACATGCCCTGTGCACTGGCGACAAACTGCATACATTTGTAATATCTATAGGCAACGTTTTAAAAGCCTTTACGAGCTACGGTTTCAGATTTACAGAGGAGGTCTAGTGCTAGAATTACTGCCCTTGATCGGACGTTCACAGCGATACCTCACATGCATGGTACAACCACTGTTTACGTACCAGCACAGGGTAAATGCTCACTTGGGGGGCAGGGGGATTTTTTTTTAATTTATTTTGTTTTTTTAATTATTTTTACACTGTCCCTTTCATTTTTTTTATCACTTTTAATGCTATCACAGGGAATGCAAATATCTCCTATAACTTCAATGGGCATTGTCATATATTCTTTTTTCAGAAATCTGGGGTCTATCAGACTCTAGATATCTCCTCTGCCTTTACATTATCTAATCAAACCGAGATCGGTGTGATCAGATGTTTTCCCAATTTACAAATGGCGTTATTTATACCCTGCAAAACTGAAGTGATGAAATGCTCGTAGCTTCTGATTTCTTAAGCTATAGAGATGATTGGCACCATTCTGGTCTACAATCAGCTCTATGGTCAGCTGGCAGAAACAACGGCTGCATTCTCAGGTTCTCCCGATAGCACGGGACTGCCCGAGAAGGCCATGGAAGGCAGAGGGGGGAGGGGGCATCATCTCCCACTGTTTGTTAAAGCAATCCTGCAGCTAATCTGCCACTAGGATTGCTTTTACATGAAAGCCGATTGCCGGCTGAAAAAAATTATACCAGGATGATGCCTGCAGCTCCAGGCATCATCCTGGTATAACCATTCAAATTCCAGTGATGTACCAGTACGTCGCTGGTCCTTGTTGAGTATATATACTATGTTCTTTTTTTTTTTGTATGCAGCCTGTGGGCTGAATGAAAAAAAGACAAGAAATCTCTGCCAGAAAAAGCATGTGGTATGCCCACCATTAGAATATACCACCCTGCATCCACCCACTTCTAATGGTGTACACAGATTAGGTCACACGGTGCCACATGCGCCAGTTCCAAGACTGTACAAATGTCTAAATAGTGGCACGCTTGAATAAAGATTGTCAACATGTAAGTGGTACCCCATATGGAAAAAGGATGACACCAAGTCCCAAACTATCTTGCCACTGCTCCCCATGTAGTCTGGGCATCCGGGGGGCTCCACGTGACTATCTTTTCCCTCATAAATCTGAAACTTATAAATATAGCATGTTGCCCTCTCACAGGTCTTCTACATCTTGACCCCATATCTGGAATGCTTACTGGGTAGAAATTGTTTGAATGCAAGGCGGCCAGAATTAATGAGGGACTTATCAACACAATTTTTTTCCTGGGGAGAATAGACATCTGCAAATTTTTGGTTAAGGTGATTTACGAGGGGCTGAATTTTGTGGAGCCGGTCAAATTCAGGATCACCTCGAGGATGACAGTGTATTGTCGTTGAAATGCATAAAACACATTATACGCTCATATCTATTCCTGGCCATGGCAGCAGAGAACACGGACATATGATGAATCGGGTCTGTGGACCAATACAACCTTAGTTCATTTTTTTTTAGTAATGCCCATGTTGAGGGTTAGGTCCAAAAAAAAATTTAAATTTGGAAACCGTAATGAATTTCCATGCAAATGGTCTGGCAAGGCTTGAATTTGGGTTGGCAGCAATAAATTGTACATATAAATTGCTTTGATCCACAATCAATGTATACAGATCTTCTGTGAAAAACAGCTCCAAAAAATCAAGGGGAGTAGTTAAATTTGCTGTTTCCACCTGAATTCCTGGTTGGGTAGTGAATGGGGGAAGTACGGGTGCTGCAGAATTTGTGGGCTGCCAATTGGGATTTGCAAGCACATCCGGAAGGATACTAGGGGCTCTACGCACCTGTGTGCAAATTCTTGGTGGTTGTGGGACAATATTTGTGCTTGCCACCGCACCAGCTTGTACTGCACTTATGGGAATCGCCACATCACCAAGTCATACTGCAGTACTGATATGTGAAAGACCAGGATGTACTACGCTGCTGGTGCTCACCCATTCACCAAAAGAGTACTGGCACTCTGCTGCATATGAGAGTCATCAAAATTTACAGGTACCTAGTGCGACTCATGGGAAAAAGAGCGCCTAGCTGTCAAAGACTGCTTGAACCGCTACAAAAAATTTACCGACAAGTGCTAACAGAGATCAGGCCTGATTCTGCGAACACCTGTGGTTTTGTGTGCAATGTATCAAGTGATTTGCACTAGGTACCTACTGACACTGCACTTGCTGGGGGAGAAAGGGGGGGTAAGCATAGGGGCTAAATGCAGGTGCCGGGGCTGATCCTGATAATGCTGTGTTTTTGGGGATACTATACTAATGTAAATGCTGGTATAATGCTGATCTGATCAAACATATTGTTCCGCTCAGACACTATACTAGCAATGGAGGTTTATTGTGTATGAGCGTCTTTCTGGCAATCAAAGGGTTAAATGTGATTACTGGCGTACTGACGGGCAATCTGATTCTATCTGGGAGGGGCATGATAAACCACGGGAGTGCAAATCACGTATATATATATATATGTGATTTTGCGCACCTGTGCCGCCCTGTTGCAGTATTTCTGCTATAGGGCGGTCAGGAAGCGGTTACATAAGCGGTTTTTGTTACGGCGCTGTATTTCTTTAATTGACAATTGCACGGTCATGCAACACTGCACCAAAATAAAATTTACGTCCTTTTTCCCCACGAATTGTGCTCTCTTTCGGTGGAATTTGATTGTCTGTGCGTTTTTTATTTGTTGCGCTATTAAAAAAAAGCTGACAATTTTGAAAAAAAAACTATATTTTGTACTTTTTGCTATAAAATATGTCCAGTAAAAAAATGTAAAAATCAAATTTCGTCATAAATTTAGGCCAAAATGTATTCTGCGACATGTCTTTGCTAAAAAAAAATCCCAGTATGTGTAAATTAATTGGTTTATGTGAAAGTTATAGCGTTTACAAATGGCGGTATAGATACTGGATTTTTTCTTGTATACTAATAATAGCAGCGATCAGCGACTTATGGCGGCAATCAGCGACTTTTGGCGGGGATCAGCAACTTATGGTGGGACTGCGGCGGACATTCTGACACTGGTGGGAACTGACTTGGGGTCACTGACATCCACAGTGACACCAATACAGTGATCAGTGCAAAAAAAAAAAAACACTGACACTGTACTAGTGGCATTGGGGAGGAAGTTGTTAACACTGGGAGGCAACAAAATGGTTAACTGTGTGAGGGGAGTGTTTTACTGGGGGGCAGGGGGTGTGTACTTCACTGTTACACACTGTTCAGGAAGGCTGCGCTCAGCAATCCGGAACAGTGTGCGGAAAACTGACAGGGAGGAGAGCTCCATTGAAAACAATGCAGCCTTCCTCCCCGTCAGTGTTTGTCGGCAATCGCCGAGCTCAGGTGGGTAATCACCGGCCGGGACCCGTTGATTGACACCCGTAGCCGTGGGTAGGGCGGGCGCACGCCCCCTACCCCGAAATGCAGGATCACGTTTATATACATGATCCTGCGCACAGGGGCTGCCTTGTACTGCGGGCTGTCCCCTAGTGATTAAGCAAGCAATAGAGGGGCTTGAGAAACAAAGTTGAAACTGCACAGGATGCCCTCTTGCAAACTATCTCGGGCTTACCAGAAAATGCCAAATTCCATGAGGACACCTTGAACTCACTATTATACCAATTTAATGATTATGAAATAGGAGGCAAAAAATTTGTATTCGGGGGCTTTCAGAGGCTACCTGCCTACGGTCCAGGGCTTGCAGACAACACAAGAGGGTCATTATCAGGACAACAGTGTAAAAATATGGTTTCACATAATGACAGGTTTAGCAATAGCAAAATATTAGCCCTTCTCCATGGGGCCTGCTCCTCACGAAAGGAAATAGTGGCCTTCATCAAATGGGGAAAAGTGGAACAAAAGTCACCGTTCAAACATAGGAGTAAAAAAATGAGCCTCAAAGGCGCCTTAAAAAAAAAGTAGAAAAAGTTAAAGAGAAAAGAAGCAGATTGAAAGGGGGGAAAAAGGTGTAAGTGGGAGGGTGAAGGGACTAGAGGAAGAGGGGCGTTCTCACAGGATTCAGCCTTTTGTACTGGAACAAGAGCCATGGATAGGCCCATCAGGATGAGAGCAGGGTGCAATCTAAATTCAGGCTGCCATTATAAGCGATCCACAGATCCCAGATCTTTAAGAATTTACAATTGGGTGTCGTTCAAAATAGAAGTGAGCTTCTCATGCTTAATAGACCCCATAAGCTGCTTTTTAAGTTCAGCAAGTTTGAGAAATTGCTTCTGCCAAGCTTTGACCAATTTCTGGCATGCTGCCAGGAACTCAAAAATCACCAGTTTCCTTTGGGTCCTGGTCAAAGTTGAGATAGGCTTGTGCAATAGGGCCTCCCACAGATTTTGTCCCAAGGTTACATTCAATATAGCTCCTATCAAGCAAACTTGCATCCAAAAGCTAACAGCTTTGGGGCAAGTCCACCATATGTGAAGTAGGGTGCCTGAAATCACATTAAAGACATTTTAGGAGCAAATGGAGATATATGAGCAGGGGTCAAGTACCAAGTACCAAGATAACAGTTTATATGCATTTTCCTGAGACAGAATGTTTTGGGATAATTTAGAGGGGGCAAGCCAAATGTTCCAATCCGCTTTGCCTAGGTCAGTTTCCTTTTTGACCACATAGGAAAGCTTGCCAGCATTTGTGGAGCTTACAAGTGCCACATAAGCATCAGAGACTACCTTTTTCTGGAGGTCGAAGTACAGCAAACAGGAGTTCCGGAAGGCACAGAACTTCTTCTGATCCCCATTAAAATGCTCTGGCATAGGTACCCGTGGTTCAGGTGGAGGAATGGTGAGTACTGCTCTGGCGGGGATTTCCGCGGATTCCTGGGTCGCAGGTGGACCTGCCATGGTTGCGGACGTGGCTGTTGGTCCGGTGAGCGTCTGGATCCGCCCCTCCAGCTGCGTGTATCCCTTTTGCAGGGTTTTCACCGCCTGGGTGAGTGCCGCCAGATGCTGGCATATTTCGTCCAGCGGGGAAGGACCTCTTCCTGACTCAGTCATGGCCTGATGGTTCTGTCACGAACACTGATGGCGACCTCTATTGGCCCACTGGTCGGAGTCCCCCAGGGCGCGGAGTCTAAGCCCAGACCTGCTGGTTCACCAGAGCCCCTGATGGTGGGGATGGACTTGAAGCAGACCAGGACCAGTTCGCGACCCCTGAGTGACACCAACCGTGGTAAAGGCAACCGCCAATAGTGTGTAGCGGGTAGGAGCCAGATGTGAAGAGGTGTGACGTGGTCAGGCAAGCCGGGTAGGTAAAAGCGAGGCAGACGGTACAGATCGATAGACAAAGAGTAATCGGGTCACAAGCCGGGTTCGGTAACAGCAGGGAAGACAAAAGGAGCAGGCAGAGGATGGTCAGGGCGAGCCAAAGGTCAGGGCAGGAGAAGACAGTGGTATCAGGTCCAGGCAGGGTCAGCAACAAGGCAATCAGCATACAGGAAGAGCAGGAACACAGGAACAGGGAGAAGACCATCAGGCAACTTGTGTCTGTGCAGGGCTGGTTTAAGTAGCCCGCCCGGCGCTGACAGGCGTGCCTGGGTCCTAGTGCCTGCCCAGCGCCGTCATAGGTGACAGGCGTGCCTGGGTCCTAGTGCCCGCCTGCCTGCATGTCTTGTTGGACACCTATGCATGTGCAGACTCATGCGTCGCGGTGGTCCCTGACAACTCCCTTGTTATCTCTCGCCTTGGCTATTGTAACTCCCTTCTCACAGACATACTTCTTTGCAGGCTATCCCCTCTTCAATCTATCATAAATGCTGCTGCCAGACTCATCCACTTTACCAACCGTTCAGTCCACCACTGATCTCTGCCAGACCCTCCACTGGCTTCATATAGCCCAGTGAATTAAATTTAAAATGCTTACAACAACATACAAAGCCATTCACAACTCTGTCCCGAGCTACTTCACCAATCTTGTCTTAAAATATCACCCAATCCTTACCTCAGTCTGTATGGCTATCTCCTACTCAGGCCACCTTTAAGCTATCCCTGAAAACCCATCTCTTCAGGGAAGCCTGTCTCACCACCACCTAACAACTGATCTATTAATTCCTCCCTCAGCTCATCGCTCACAGTTATTACCTTTTGTACCACTTGCCCCACCCTATTAGATGGTAAGCTCTTATTAGCAGGGTCCTCTTAACCTTTTGTATTTTATTGTATTCTAATTGTACTGTCTCCTTTTATATTGTAAAGCACTGTGCAAACTGTTGGCTTTATATAAATCTTGTATAATAATAAAATGTGTTCAAATGTGATTTTATGTATAGGTGTAAGATGAGTGGGGGGAAGCATATGCCAAACTTGCTTTTATACTTTTCTAGTAAATATTTCTGTTGGTGTTTTTTTTTTAATTCTTTTTATTTGTTTAGAAAAGATAGCTTTACAAAACAGAGCCTTGTGACATACCCCAGCTCGAGGTAATACAAAGTCTTCAAATACAGTTACAAAACAACTGAACTGCTCAGTATCCACATGAAGTAGATCCACGGAAGACAATAAGCAACTCCAGCTTCATGCAGAAAACTCAGGAGCCAAAAAGAAATCTTCCCTCTCTCCACAAATACCAATCACCTCTCTTAGGCAGGAAGGCCTTTCCCATAGAAGGGAGGCAGGAGCCTCCCTTCACTACATGCAAGGGGTAACACTACTTAAGGGACGAGGGGGCTACATAGGAACCAGTCATGGTCAATGAGTTGACTCAAAGGTCCCAAAATTTGTGAGGCAGCCATGAGACTGGTAAGTGGCTTTAAAGAGAGGTACAACTGAGATAATCAAGGCCTTCCAAGTTCAATCGTCATGGGAGTAGGAATCGTGGTCAAAGAATATATAAATTATTTGATCTCACACCAAAACTGGCTTATAACAGACCCCAGGGTATACAGTGAGAAACAGAAGTATTTGAACACCCTGCAATTTTGCAAGTTCTCCCACTTAGAAATCATGGAGGGGTCTGAAATTCACATTGTAGGTGCATTCCCACTCTGAGAGACAGAATTTAAAAAACAAATTCAGGAAATCACATTGTATGATTTTTAAAGAATGTATTTGTCTTGCACTGCTGAACATAAGTATTTGAACACCTGAGAAAATCAGTGTTAATATTTGGTAAAGAAGCCTTTGTTTGCAATTACAGAGGTCAAACGTTTCCTGTAGTTCTTGACCAGGTTTGCACACATCGCAACAGGGATTTTGGCCCACTCCTCCACACAGATCTCCTCTAGATCTGTCGCTGAGCAACACAGAATTTCAGCTCCCTCCAAGGATGTTCTATTGGATTTAGGTCTGGAGACTGGCTAGGCCACTCTAGAACCTTGATATGCTTCTTACGGAGCCACTTCTTGGTTATCCTGGCTGTGTGCTTCGGGTCGTTGTCATGTTGGAAGACCCAGTCACGACCCATCTTCAATGCTCTGACTGTGGGAAGGAGGTTGTTGCTCAAAATCTCACAATAAATGGTCCCATTCATCCTCTCCTTAATACAGTGCAGTCGTCCTGTCCCCTTCACAGAAAAGTACCCCCAAAGCATGACGTTACCACCCCCATGCTAGGGATGGTGTTCTTAGGATGCAACTCATCCTTTTTCCTCCAAACACGATGAGTGAAGTTTAGACCAAAAAGTTCTACTTTGGTCTCATCTGACCACATGAATTCTCCCATGCCTCCTCTGGATCATCCAGATGGTCATTGGCAAACTTCAGACGGGCCTGGACATGTGATGACTTGAGCAGGGGAACCTTCCGTGCAATGCATGATTTGAAACCATGATGGCGTAGTGTTCTTCTGACAGTGACCTTTGAAACTGTGGTCCCAGCTCTCTTCATGTCATTGACCAGCTCCTCCCTTGTAGTTCTGGGCTGATACTTCACCTTTCTTATTATCAGTGATACCCCACCAGGTGAGATCTTGCATGGAGCCCCAGTCCGAGGGAGACTGACAGTCGTCTTTAGCCTCTTCCGTTTTCTAACAATTGCTCCAACAGATCTATTTTCACCAAGCTGCTTGGCAATTGCCCCGTAGCCCTTTCCAGCCTTATGGAGGTCCACAATTTTGTCTCTGGTGTCTTTTGACAGCTCTTTGCTCTTGCCCATGGTAGTAGTTGGCGTTTGACTGACTGTGGGGTGGACAGGTGTCTTTAAAGAGCTCAGACAGGTGCTACTAAGTTAGATTAATGAGTGGAGTAGAGGTGGACTTTTTAAAGGCACAGTAACAGGTCTTTGAGAGCCAGAATTCTTGCTGTTTCTTAGGTGTTCAAATACTTATGTTCAGCAGCACAAGACAAATAAATTCTTTAAAAATCATACAATGTGATTTCCTGAATTTTTTAAAAAATTCTGTCTCTCAGAGTGAGAATGCAATGTGAATTTAAGACCCCTCCATGATTTCTAAGTGGGAGAACTTGCAAAATTGCAGGGTGTTCAAATACTTCTGTTCCTCACTGTATATTATGCAAACGTTGTGGTGTTAAATAGAACCTATGTAGAATTTTAAACTATATTAACCAGTCTCTAACTGTAATCAGTTGAAGGAAGAGATATTCTTACAAGTCCTTCTCCAATCCTTACCATCCAGACTGGGCACTTTCACACATCACTGGTCCTGAAGCTTCTCCAGCCCCTCAAGGATCCAGGGCAGACGTGATTTATAGATTTCAGACAATGGTTTCGTCACAGTCGTCTCACAACAGCGACTCTATGGCATCAGTAGCCAGCTGCAGCAATGAAATACCAAATTGAGACCAGTAGGCATGATGAAGCTGCAAAAACCTGAGTTAGGAAGCCTGCATAGTTGTTTCAGCCCATAAAAATGTCATGAGGGAGCCTCCAACACAGAGATGGCCAAGTATCTTAATGCCCCTGGAAGCCCAGAGAGAGGGGTTGGGAATTGAATAAAACTTGGACAATCTAGGATTACACCATACGGGAGTATGAGGGGACCAAACATTAGAAGGAAAAGGACACTTGAAAATTATTAACTGCCATGCTTTAAGCACCGCCTTTATGGATGGCAACAAAGCTGGGGCACATACACCCCTATACAAGAGGTTACGCAGGGTTTTTAGGACCCAGAATGTGCTGCTTCCATCAAAACTGCTGCATTTGTGTCATCACACAAATGCCAATTATGAGCATGGGTCAGCAGGGCTGCTAAAAAATAAGTATACAGATCTGTCCATGGTCCGCACAGAATCACTCTACTAAACCTGGGAGTATAGGACTTCCACTAAAAAGAGGAGACCATACTGTTAAATTGCTGAAAAAATGACTTTGGTATCCACACAGGGGAGTACCTAAGAAGATAAAAAAAAAACAGAGCATATTTCCACCTTCAACAAATTGATTCTACTGATAAGCATCATTGTGCCATGCTTTTAGCTTTTGTTTACACGTATGGAAAAGAGGTAACAAGTTTGCTTTGCACAAAACAGCCACAATATGTAAAATTTGAACCACAAGATATTTTAGGGAATCCCTCTAGGATAAAGGGAGAGATGGGTACACAACTTTCCTGGCCACCGAGTCGATGGGCAGTATTTGGGATTTGCCCCAGTTGACTCTCAAGCTAGAGAAAGTATAAACATGGGAGAAAATCCTCAAGGCTTCCCACAGCAAAGGACGAAGGGGGCAAATCATGGAACGATTAGTAGTGTTATGTAAATCCATTTAAGATGACGGGTGGGTCAGTGAGTCACTCCCCACAAGCAGACTACAACTCGATCACCACTATTTGGAAAGTAGGGTCCGGCAGTTGGCGAGTAGCCTTCCATTCTTGTCCCAAGATTCAAAAATGCGGCTTACAAGGAGTTTCACATCAGCAGGAGTCAATGAGGTAAAGTGCAAAGACAAGTCCCTGCTAGTCTGAGTTAGGCTTTTGCAGATGGGGAAGCAGCAAAAGAAGTCACAGCCAGTCTCAGCCTCATCTTAACTGGGCAGTGTGAAAAGCTTGTTCCTTATGGACAGCTTTAATGGCTGATATTTAGTCGCCTTGAATCATTGCTTTAAACGCATCCAGAACCATTAAGTGGGAGTCTGAAGCTTCGTTAAGGTCCCAGTATTGAGCTAATTGTGGAGACACCATTTCCTGAAGCTAAGAATTGTGCACCTAGTGTGGGGCCAGCCTCCAACAACCAGGATCCCTCTTCTGCCTGCACTCAAGGACAACTTCCAGGGGGAGTGGTCGGAGAGACCAGCAGGAAGGTGGGAGGCAGAGTGTACACAAGATAGGACTGAATTAGTCCAAAAGGCCAAATCAATACGGGAACCTAATTTATGGGAGGCCCATTCATCTGGATGCATCCATCTTCATATTTTGGCAAGCGCAAGCAAACTGTGGGCCAGTTGGACAGTTCTCCAGGGACAATGTGCTGGGGATTGCAGATATCCAGACTGGCATCAAGTATTGCAATAAAGTCCCCCATGAACACATTAGAGTTGGAACGGGGCCAACCGTTCATAAATATTGTACAACAATAAATGGTCAAACAAACGAGAGATATAAACATTCAAAAATGCCCACATTGTAGCATTAAAGGTCAGTAGCAGGATAATGTATCCAACTCTGGGGTCACTGATAATGCATTCCACTTTGCATGGAAGAGATTTGTTCAGCAATATGGCAACCCTTTCATGTAGGGGGAACAGGTGGCATGGAAGGCCTGTTGGCCTGTTCAGAACCTTTGTAAAGCTAAAATCTTGCTGCCCATGAGATGTGTTTCCTGAAGGAATAATATGTGTGGTCTGTGGGAAACCTCCCTGCAGGCATCCCATGCTGAGTGAATGTGTTAGGAGCAGCTGACCAATCTGATGCCATGTAGCCCAAACTGTCTTCACTGCAAGAAGAGAAGAGAAAGCGGTGGGAATTTGAAAGCGGTGGGGATTTGAAATTGGTCAGCTGCTGACCAATCAGATGCTGTATAGCCCAAATGGTCATCACTGCAAGGAGAGGAAAAAAACAGCAGGTATTTCAAATCTCCGCCACTTTCTCTCCCCTCCTACCACTGACACTCAGCATGTGATGTCTTCAGGGAGGTTTCCCGCACCGCACCTGTGTGAACTTGCGCTATGACAAGCCTGGGTTCACACAGGAGCAGTGGGGAAACCGCATGCGATTTGGACATGAATTGCATTCTTGTTCACATTGCACGGGTAAGGTATCGGGAGTATTTCCACTAGTACATGTACTCATGAAAATACTCGGTATTGGCGCATCCCTAGTTTAAACCGTATTAATGTATTAATATAAAAGAAAAAAGGTGACTGGAATACCAAACAAAGGGAAACTGCTTTCACAGGACACACGTGGTGTATCAAAAACAATTAAGTTAAATTAAATACAAAATATCTTTATAAATGTCAAATGTTGAATGAAAATAGTATAAAACAAATCACACAAATACCCTTCTTCCACTAATAAAAAATACAACATTGTCATTGGGGAGACTGCCCTTTAATTTTTGTCACAGCCAATACAGGAAGTGAGAGAAAATTGCTGCAATTGAGGACCCCCGGGTTACCAGAACTAGTGTCCCCATTGGAAGATTTCCCCTCTATTACATTTCTAGGGACAACCCAAAATGTGGGATTGTCTTTTAATTTCATTTTCAATGATAACGTAAACAGGGCAAATAGAGAGGGTGAATCTCCTTAAGGGGGGCAGAGACAGCAATTAAAACCTGACAGGTGATTTAATCACTCTCCACTGTATTTAAAACAAAAAAAATGTTTTCCCTTTAGTTATTCTTTAAGTAAAGCAACCCCAATTATTTTGTGTTTTTCCATATTCAGGTTTCTATGCATTACTGTTGAGAAACTGAGCCAAAAGCCCCCGTTGTGACAGGGGAATCTTCTCCTCTTCGCTAGCTGTCACAATTTTAAGAATTTTAAAGCATTTAAACAATTTTTTAAAAATGCGGCCCATCCAGCTGCTTCATTCATTGATGTTCTGTGAATGAATGAACTACAAATCCCAATAGCCTTTACAGCTGTCAGCTTGTAGTTCTCAAGTAACTACGATAGCGGTGTGGAGCGCCATGGTAGTTCATTGATTCTTCCTGTCAGTATATCTGCTTGCCCGTATGGGATGTTCGGGCACAGAGATACACTGACA
Source organism: Staurois parvus (assembly GCF_062004578.1). Classification (NCBI taxonomy): domain Eukaryota; kingdom Metazoa; phylum Chordata; class Amphibia; order Anura; family Ranidae; genus Staurois; species Staurois parvus. The sequence continues at coordinate 1,272,232 of NW_028318301.1, forward strand.
GGTCTGTAGGAGACCTGCATGGCACCAGCGATCTGCTGATCACTGGTGCAACGCTTTACAGGCTCCAGAAACAAAAAATATTTAAGAAAATGCACATTTTTTTACATGCAACAAAATATGCATTTATTATTTTTTTTAAAAAAGATAAACTTATCCGTTAAATACCACATGCCTGGACCTCTGCTTATTTACATCATGCACTTATTTATTTTCTTTAGTCAACTGACTTTTTATTAAGTATTTACCAAACGTTTTAGCTTTTTAAGGGTACAGTAAATACCACATAACGTGATAGTGAATTCACATGTTCATTATCTCATGAGATAATTGGAGAAAATGTGTCACAAGATTTAATTATCTTATGAGATATTCTTTAGTGAATTGAGCTCATAGGCACATCTCTCCCCCTCTTCAACCTACCCTGTCCCTCTGATACAGGGAGTACCCTTGAATAGTCGTCAGCCAGTCGTGTGAGCTGTGAAACCAGTATCCAGACATTTCCAGTAAGTCAAAAATATTCTTCGAGTATCAGAAGTTCTAATTCTTATTCTATTTTATTAACCAGACTTCTAGCATTTGCGTACATGCCTTTACATTTTGTACAAGTGCACATTGTTTTATCCTTACTAGCTCTTGGGTTACAATAAGATTCAGCCTGCCTGAGTATTGGTCCTGGATTTAGTTTCACTATTGTCTGGTTTGAGGCCCCCTTTCCACCAAATTTGTCAACATCTGTACACTCTGACCTTTTGCTCAATGCACAGTACATTTCTCACTGATAACCACCCTCCACCACCACTACATCCTAGTTTAAAAGTTCACCTAACCTTCTAGCAAACTTCTTCCCTAGCAGAGCTCCACCACCCCTTTTAGGTGCAGTCCATCTCTGTTTTAGAGCCATTAACAGACCGCATAGTCAAGCATGAACCCAAAACCCTTCTTGTTACACCATTAAACACATTGTACAGTATGTAGAATACCATTTTAACCACTTGAGCTCCAGAGGATTTACCCCCCTTAATGACCAGGCCTCTTTTTGCTACTCGGCGCTGCACTAATTCAACTGATAACTGCGCGGTCATGCAATGCTGCACCTAAACTAAATTTACGTCCTTTTTTCACACAAATAGAGCTTTCTTTCGGTGGTATTTGATCCCCTGTGCGCTTTTTATTTTTCACGCTATAAACAAAAAAAGACCAAATATTTTGAAGAAAAACGATATTTTTTACTTTCAGCTATAAAAAATATATAGTTATAGTATAAGTTAGTTATAAATGTAGGCCAAAATGTATTCTGCTACATGTTTTTGGTAAAAAAAAAATCCCAATAAGTGTATATAGATTGCTTTGTGTGAAAGTTATAGCGTCTACAAACTATGGTATAGATACTGCAATTTACCTCATTTTTTTTGCTATACAGCGTTGCCCTAGTTTAACGGACAATTGCGCGGTCATGCAATACGGTTCTCAGGGCTCCGGGTATGACCAGAGGTATGTGAACTGAGGCAGGGAAACGCAGGCTTCAGATATGTGATAAACAATATAATTTATTAATACTAACAATATAAACGCAGTGCAATACTAAAACATAAAACACAGTGCAAACGAAACAAACCAAACCACCCACAGATAACAATACATACAATGCAAGCGTAGTCAGGCAGGCCTGGGTCAATAACAATCGGGCAGGTAGGAACAGGAGGAGCAGGCAGAGAGTAGTCAGGTCACGAGCCGGGTACAGCAACTAACGGGCAGGTAGGTACAGGGGGTCAGGCAGAGAATGGTCGGGGTCACAAGCCAGGGATCAAACAGGAGAAGTCAGCAGAGGTCAGGATCAGGCAGGGTCAGCAACGAGTCAGGCAGGAACAGGAACAGGAATGCAGGTAACAAGCTACAGGGGCCCATAGAAAAACACACACCAAGGCACAGACTGCAGGTCTGGCCATCCCTTAAATACACCTCCGTAATCAGCTTCAGGTGTTTGGCTGACTACAGGGTTGAGTCTCTGATTGCTGAGAGCACCCGCTGGCCAGCCCTGGTACTGCAGCCCACAAGGCAGGTGAGTCCCACCATTACTGGCAAGTCCATTCCTGACAACGGTACATAAATGAAATTTATGTCCTTTTTTAACACAAATAGAGCATTCTTTTGGTGGTATTTGATCACCTGTGCACTTTTGGCGCTATAACCAGAAAACGTTTTGTAGAAAAAAATGTTTTTTTGAAAAAAACAATATTTTCTCATTTTGGTCATAAAAAATATCTAAAAAAAACTAAAATTTTGTCATAAATTTAGGCCAAAATGTATTCTGCTACATGTTTTTGGTTAAAAAATCCCAATAAGTGTATATTGATTGTTTTTTACGAAAGTTATAGCGTCTACAAACTATGGTATAGATAATGGAATTTACATAGCTTTTACTTTCTGACTGCCCATCACATTTCTTGAGGTGCTAAAATACCAGAATAGTACAAACACCCTGAAATGACCCCTTTTTGGAAATTAGACACCCTAAGCTATCTGCTGAGAGCTATATTGAGTCCATGGAAGATTTATTTTTTTTTCACAAGTTTCTGGAAAATGACAAAAACTTTTTACACGAAGTTGTCATTTAAATGATTTAGCCATGGGTATATGTGGAATTACACCCCAAAATACATTCTGCTACTTCTACTGAGTATGGGGATACCACATGTGTGAGACTTTTTGGGAGCCTAGCCACATACAGGAGCCTGAAATCCAATGACCACTTTGAAAGCCTGAAGGTGCGTAACTTCCTCATTACACTTCCTCACTACCTATCACAGTTTCGAAGGCCCTGACATGCCAGGATAGCCCCAAACCCCCCCCCCCAAATGACTCCTTTATGGAAAGTAGACACCCCAAGGAATTTAAAATGAGGCATGGTGAGTATTTTGCAGATCTCATTTTTTTCTCACAAGGTTTTGAAATATAAAAAAAATAGAAAAAATATGTTTTTGTTTTTTTTCTTCATTTTCCAAAAACTTGTGGCAACAAATGAGATCTGAAAAATACTTACCATGCTTTTTATCAAATTCCTTGGGGCGTCTACTTTCCAAAAAGGGGTAATTTGGGGGGGTTAGGTGCTATCCTGGCATTTCATGGCCTCTGAAACTGTGATAGGTAGTCTGGAAGTGTAATGAGGAAATAAAGCCCTTTAAAAGCCTGAAGGTGCTTATTGGATTTTGGGGTCCTGTACTTGGCTAGACTGCCAAAATGTCTCTCACATGTGGTACCCCCATACTCGGGAGAAGTAGCAAAATGTATTTTGGGGATTAATTCCACATATACAGTAACCATGGCATGTGTGAGCAGTAAATCAATTAAGTGACAATTTTGTGTAAAAAAAACCATATATTTATTTTTATCATTTTCCAAAAACTTGTGGTAAAAAAATAAATTCTTCTATTGATTCAGCATTCCTCTCAGCAAATAGTTTGGGGTGACTACTTTCCAAAAAGGGGTCATTTTGGGGGGTGGGGGCGTTTTATGCCCAGCATTAGAAGTTTATGCCACACATCATTCACTCTTCTAACCACCTGAAGACCAAGCCTTTTTGTTCACATGAAAAAAATCAGTGTTTTTTGCTAGGAAATTAATTTAAACCCCCCAATCATTATATATTCTTTTAAAGCAGACACCCTAGTGAATAAAATGGTGGGTATTACAATTTTTTTTGGCACATAGTACTCACGCAGCGATTTTTCAACAGCAATTTTAAAAAAAAAATACACTTTTTTTACTATTAATGCACAAAAACACAATATATTGGCCAATTGTTTGGTAAAATATAAAAGATAATGGTATGCCGAGTAAATAGATACCAAACATGACATGCTTTAAAACTGCGCATGCCCCGTTCAATGGCGACAAACTGCAAACATTTTTAATATCCATAGGCAGCGCTTTAAAAGCCACCATTTTAGATTTACAGAGGAGGTCTAGTGTTAGAGTTACTGCCCTTGATCTGACGTTCACGGCAATACCTCACATGCATGGTGCAACCGCTGTTTACATAACGGCACAGGGTCAAGGCTTGTGCACACAGGTGTGCGCGCATGGGAGGGGCATTTGTTTTTTTTTTTTTTGTTTTTTTTTTAGTTATTTTGATTTTTTTTTTAAATTATTTTTACATTGTACCTTTCTTTTTTTTATCACTTTTAATGCTATAAGAGGGAATGTAAATAACCCCTATAACTTCAATGGGCATTGTAATATATTCTTTTTTCAGAACTCTGGGGTCTATCAGACTCTAGATATCTCCTCTGCCCTTACATTATCTAATCAAACCAAAATCGGTGTGATCAGATGCTTTCCCAATTTACAAATGGCGCTGTTTATATCCTGCGAAACTGAAGTGATGAAATGCTTGTAGCTTCTGAATTCTTAGACTATAGAGATGATTGGCACCATTCTGGTCTCCAATCAGCTCTATGGTCAGCTGGCAGAAACACCGGCTGCATTCTCAGGTTCCCCTGATGGCACAGGGCTGCCCGAGAAGTCCGTGGAAGGCAGCGGGGGAGGGGGGACATCATCTCCCACTGCTTGTAAAAGCAATCTTGCAGCAAATTAGCCACTAGGATTGCTTTTACATGAAAGCCGATCACCGGCTGAAAAAAATGACACCAGGATGATGCCTGCAGCTGTAGGCATCATCCTGGTATAACCATTCAAATCCAGTGATGTACCAGTACATTGCTGGTCCTTGTTGGTTATATATGCTATGTTCTTTTTTTTTTTTTTTGTATGCAGCCAGTGGACTGAATGAAAAAATGAGAAGAAATCTCTGCCAGAAAAAGTGTGTGGTATGCCCACCATTAGAATATACCGCCCTGCATCCACCCCCTTCTAATGGTGGGCACACATTAGGTCACACTTTGCCACAAGTGCCAGTTCCAAGATTGAATAAATGTCTAAACAGTGGCACGCTGGAATAAAAATTGTCCACGTATAAGTGGTACCCCATATGGAGAAATGATGACACCAAGTCCCAAACTATCTTGCCACTGCTCCCCATGTAGTCTGGGCATCCGGGCGGGCTCCACGTGACTATCTTTTCCCTCGTAAATCCGAAACTTATAAGTATAGCCTGTTGTCCTCTCACAGGTCTTCTACATCTTGGCCACATATCTGGCACGCTTGCAGGGGAGAAATTGTTTGAATGCAAGGCGGCCAGAAAAATTAATAAGGGACTCCTCAACGCAGATGTTTTGCTGGGGAGCATAGACATCTGCAAATTTTAGGTTAAGGTGATTTGCGAGGGGCTGAATTTTTGTGGAGCCAGTCAGATTCAGGGTTACCCCGAGGATGACAGAGTGTATTGTCGCTGAAATGCATAAAACACATTATACTCTCATATCTATGCCTGGCCATGGCAGCCGAGAACACGGCATACGATGAATCGGGTCTGCGGACCAATACATCCGCAATTCATTTCTTTCAGTAATGCCCATGTTGAGGGTTAGCCCCCATAAAAATGTAAATTTGAAAACCGTAATGAGTTTCCATGTGAATGGTCTGGCAAAGTTTGAATTGGGGTTGGCGGCAATAAATTGTTGTGCATATAAACTGCTTTGATCCACAATCAACGCATACAGATATTCCGTGAAAAACAGCTCCAAAAATCAAGGAGGTATATGAAAGACCAGGATGTACTAGACCGCTGGTACTCAACAGTTCACCAAAAGGTAGTGCGGCACTAGTACTGGCACTCTGCTGCATATGAGAGTCATCAAAATTTACCGGCAAGTGCTAACAGAGATCAGGCCTGATTCTGCGAACACTGCGGTTTTGTGTGCAATGTATCAAGTGACAGTGACCTACTGACACTGCACTTGCTGGGGGAGAAGGGGGGGTAAGCGTAGGGGCTAAACGCAGGTGTTGGCAGGTGCAGGGGCTGATCCCGCTAACGCTGCGTTTTTGGGGACGCTATACTAATGCGAACGCTGGTATAGTGCTGACCTGATCAAAGATATTGGCCCATTCAGACACTATACTAGCAATGGAGGTTTATTGTACATGAGCGTGCTCCTGGCAATCAAGGGGTTAAATGTGATGACTGGTGTACTGACAGGCAATCTGACGCTATCTGGTAGGGGCATGAAAACCACGGGAGCGCGAATCACGCATATATATATATATATATATATATATGTGATTTTGCGTACCCATACCCATGCCACCCTGTAGCAGTATTTCTGCTGTAGGGTGGTCAGGAAGCGGTTACAGAAGAGGTTTGTGTTACGGCGCTGCGTTACTTTAACTGACAATTGCGCGGTCATGCAACACTGCACCCAAATTAAATTTACATCCTTTTTTTCCCACAAATTGAGCTTTCTTTCGGTGGTATTTGATCGCCTGTGCATTTTTAATTTTTTGCGCTATAAAAAAAAAGGCTGACAATTTTGAGAAAAAAAACAATATTTTGGACTTTTTGCTATAAAACATGTCCAGTAAAAAAAATAAAAAAATCAAACTTTGTCACAAATTTCATCCAAAATGCATTCTGCGACATGTCTTTGCTAAAGACAGTGGGGCAAAAAAGTATTTAGTCAGCCACCAATTGTGCAAGTTCTCCCACTTAAAAAGATGAGAGAGGCCTGTAATTGGCATCATAGGTAGACCTCAACTATGAGAGACAAAATGAGAAAAAAAATCCAGACAATCACATTGGCTGATTTTGAAAGAATTTATTTGCAAATTATGGTGGAAAATAAGTATTTGTTCACCTACAAACAAGCAAGATTTCTGGCTCTCACAGACCTGTACCTTCTTCTTTAAGAGGCTCCTCTGTCCTGCACTCATTACCTGTATCAATGGCACCTGTTTGAACTTGTATCAGTATAAAAGACACCTGTCCACAACCTCAGTCACACTCCAAACTCCACTATGGTGAAGACCAAAGAGCTGTCGAAGGACACCAGAAACAAAATCGTAGACCTGCACGAGGCTGGGAAGACTGAATCTGCAATGGGCAAGCAGCTTTGTGTGAACAAATCAACTGTGGGAGCAATAATTAGAAAATGGAAGACATACAAGACCACTGATAATCTCCCTCGATCTGGGGCTCCACGCAAGATCTCACCCCGTGGGGTCAAAATGATCACAAGAATGGTGAGCAAAAATCCCAGGACTACACGGGGGGACCTAGTGAATGACCTGCAGAGAGATGGGACCAACGTAACAAAGGCTACCATCACTAACACACTACGCAGCCAGGGACTCAGATCCTGCAGTGCCAGACGTGTCCCCCTGCTTAAGCCAGTACATGTCCGGGCCCGTCTGAAGTTTGCTAGAGAGCATTTGGATGATCCAGAAGAGGATTGGGAGAATGTCATATGGTCAGATGAAACCAAAATAGAACTGTTTGGTAGAAACACAATTTGTCGTGTTTGGAGGAGAGAGAATGCTGAGTTGCATCCAAAGAACACCATACCTACTGTGAAGCATGGGGGTGGCAACATCATGCTTTGGGGCTGTTTCTCCACAAAGGGACCAGGACGACTGATCCATGTACAGGACAGAATGAATGGGGCCATGTATTGTGAGATTTTGAGTGCAAATCTCCTTCCATCAGCAAGGGCATTGAAGATGAAACGTGGCTGGGTCTTCCAACATGACAATGATCCCAAATATACCGCCCGGGCAACGAAGGAGTGGCTTCGTAAAAAGCATTTCAAGGTCCTGGAGTGGCCTAGCCAGTCTCCAGATCTCAACCCCATAGAAAACCTTTGAAGGGAGTTGAAAGTCTGTGTTGCCCAGCAACAGCCCCCAAACATCACTGCTCTAGAGGAGATCTGCATGGAGGAATGGGCCAACATACCAGCAACAAGGAGTGCCAACCTTGTGAAGACTTACAGGAAACGTTTGACCTCTGTCATTGCCAACAAAGAATATATAACAAAGTATTGAGATGAACTTTTGATATTGACCAAATACTTATTTTCCAGCATAATTTGCAAATAAATTCTTTCCAAATCAGCCTATGTGATTGTCTGGATTTTTTTTCTCATTTTGTCTCTCATAGTTGAGGTCTACCTACGATGCCAATTACAGGCCTCTCTCATCTTTGGGAGAACTTGCACAATTGGTGGCTGACTAAATACTTTTTTGCCCCACTGTATAGTAATAATAGCGGCGATCAGTGACATATGGCGGCGATCAGCGACATATGGTGGTGATCAGCGCCATATGGCAGGACTGTGGTGGACATTTTGACACTGGGGGGGAACTGACTTGGGGTCACTGACATCCCCAGTGACACCAATACAGTGGTCAGTGAAAAAAAAAAACACTGACACTGTACTAATGGCACTGGGGAGGAAGGGGTTAACATTTTTAGAGTTTACTGTGTGAGGGGAGTGTTTTACTAGGGGGCGGGGGTGTGTGCTGGACGGGGACAGGCTGATCGAGGGAGAGAAACTCTTCTCTCCCTCTGCAGCTTGACACGAGCTGTCAGAGAACTGACACAGAGCAGGGCTGTGTGTAAACAATGCAGCCCTGCTCTGTCAGCGATCACCTTGAATCCCGGGGAAACGGCCGGTAACTACCAGCCGTGACCCGGCGGCTGACACCCGCTGCTGACACCCGCGGGACAGGTAGGACGGGCGCGCGCCTCGCACGCGCCCCCTACCCGTTTTGCAAAACTACGTTTTAAAACGTGGTTTTGCCTGCCCGTGCCGCCCTGCCACCGTTTTAATGCGGTGGCTGGGCGGCAAGTGGTTAAAGTGAGAATCTTTTTTTTTTAATTTAAACTAAATTTTATTGATGTTATTAACTGTTTAAAGATTGCAAATGAGTGAGGTTGTCAGGAATGGACTCAGCACTGGTGGTGGGACTCGCCTGCCGTGTGGGCTGCAGTACCAGAGCTGACCAGCGGGTGCTCTTAGCAGCCAGAAGCTCACAATCAGCCAAACCTGGGGCTGATTACAGAAAGGTGTATATAAGGCATGACCAGGCCTGTGCTCTGGGCCTTGGTGTATGTTTTCCCATGAGCCTCTGTACCTGTATCCTGTGTTCCTGCTTCGTTGCTGACCCGGCTTGATCCTGATCTCTGTTGACCGTCTCCTGTTCTGACTACTGGCTCATCCCTGACTATTCTTCTGCCTACTCCTATGCTGTTTGACTTCCTGTTGCTGTACCTTGGCTTGTGACCCGTTTACTCTTTGCCTGCTGCTCTGTACTGATCTGCCTCCACCGTTACCGACCCGGCTTGTCTGACCACGCTAACTACTCTGCCATCCATCCTGCACGGATCCAGCCGTACCTGCACATACCTCTGGTGGATCCCCCTACCACTAGCAGGTGTACTCAGGGGCCGCAACCTGGTCTCAGTCCTGCGCCAAGTCCATCCCCACCATCAGGGGCTCTGGTGAAAAGGCAGACTGGGGCTTAGACTCCGCGCCCTGGGGAATCCTGCCCTGAGGACCGCTAGAGGTACCACCAGGCAGTCGTTACAGAACCCTACGGCCGGCCTGACCATTCCACCTCTCCAGCCCTGACTACGCCTGTGTTCCTGCACCTCCTAAGATTAGTGGAAGGTTAGTTTGTTCACTGTGCGTTTATATAGATATATATCTGGGTGGCTAATAATAAACTGTATTATATTACCTGCGTTTCCCTGTGTCAGTCCACACCGTTCTGGTCATTCCTTGATTCCTGACATCACACCAAGGCCTTTCCTGACCAGAAGTGGCTGCACAGGGAAGCCATCTTGCCTTGTTGTGAAGGATGCATCCTGATGAGGTTATATATTTGTCTATGCTAGTCTTTGATGACAGGGAATATGCCTATCAGACTCTGCGCGAGTATACCCGGGATCAGCTGCTAGAGTGCATACGGGTCGCTCATTCCCTAGTAGGTCAGGACCTAGAGCTCTCTGAGGTGCAACCATTGATTCAGGCTTGTATTGAGTTGGCTTCATCTAGTACCCCTGAAAGCAGGGATGAATTTCTTCCTCCATTCAGGGCGAGTCAAATAATATCACTGGTATGGTTGTTGGAGGATGATCCGGATTGCTTCTTGGAGCATTATTCAGCATGTTCACCACAGGTGCTAAAGAAGTGTATAAACGCAGTGCAAACTTTGACCGGACAGGCCTTGTGTAAGCTGAGCGTTGTCCAACCCTTACTGCAGACATGGTCAGACTTGTTACACCCAGCCTCAATCAGCTTGCAACGAACCAGTCCTGTTTCTCATCATTCCTCTGCTCAAAGCTCTTTTCCTGCATTCCCGACAGCACCCCCAGTGACAGCCCAGTATACCCAGCAATCTGCCACATGTCGGTACCCTACTCCCACTCACTGTACCATCCTGCCAGTTGACTCGGTGCCAGTTGACTCGGTGCCCGCTGTCGAGCCAGATGACTTGATGCCTGATGATTCGGTGCCCGCTGTCGTGCCAGTTGACTCGGTGCCCGCTGTCGTGCCAGTTGACTCGGTGCCCGCTGTCGTGCCAGTTGACTCGGTGCCCGCTGTCGTGCCAGTTGACTCGGTGCCAGTTGACTCGGTGCCCGTTGTCGTACCAGTTGACTTGGTGCCAGTTGACTCGGTGCCCGCTGTCGAGCCAGATGACTTGATGCCTGATGATTCGGTGCCAGTTGACTCGGTGCCCGCTGTCGTACCAGTTGACTCGGTGCCAGTTGACTCAGTGCCCGCTGTTGAGCCGGATGACTTGATGCCTGATGACTCGGTGCCCGTTGTCGTACCAGTTGACTTGGTGCCAGTTGACTCGGTGCCCGCTGTCGTGCCAGTTGACTCGGTGCCCGCTGTCGTGCCAGTTGACTCGGTGCCCGCTGTCGTGCCAGTTGACTCGGTGCCCGCTGTCGTGCCAGTTGACTCGGTGCCCGCTGTCGTGCCAGTTGACTCGGTGCCCGCTGTCGTGCCAGTTGACTCGGTGCCAGTTGACTCGGTGCCCGTTGTCGTACCAGTTGACTTGGTGCCAGTTGACTCGGTGCCCGCTGTCGAGCCAGATGACTTGCTGCCTGATGATTCGGTGCCAGTTGACTTGGTGCCCGCTGTCGTACCAGTTGACTCGGTGCCAGTTGACTCGGTGCCCGCTGTTGAGCCGGATGACTTGATGCCAGTTGACTCGGTGCCCGCTGTCGTGCCAGTTGACTCGGTGCCCGCTGTCGTGCCAGTTGACTCGGTGCCAGTTGACTCGGTGCCCGCTGTCGTACCAGTTGACTCAGTGCCAGTTGACTCGGTGCCCGCTGTCGAGCCAGATGACTTGATGCCTGAGGACCCAGTGCCCACTGTTGAGCCACATGACCTGATGCCTGATGACTTGGTGCCCGCTATCGTGCCAGTTGATTCAGTGCCCACTGTTGTGCCAGTTAATTTGGTGCCTGTTGTCGAGCTTGGTGACCCGGTATCCGCGGTTCTGCTAGATGGCTCGGTGCCCGCTGACATGCCCGGTGACTCGGTGCCTGCTGACTTGCCAGGTGACTCTGTGCCCGCGGTTCTGCTAGATGGCTCGGTGCCCACTGACATGCCTGGTGACTCGTGCCCGCTGACTTGCCAGATGACTCTGTGCCCGCGGTTCTGATAGATGGCTTGGTGCCCGCTGTCGTGCCAGATGACTCGGTGCCTGCTGTCGTGCCAGATGACTCGGTGCCCGCTGACGTGCCTCTGCCCGCTGCACAGCCCGACATGCCAGCCCCTGATGTCCAGCTAAACTGGCCAATAACTGATTCCCAGCCTACTCCTGGAAATCCTGTGCCCAGTGACCTGCCTTCCTGGGTTCTCCTACGCAAAGAGAAGTCTACCAGCAGAAAACCCAGCCAGCCGGTTTACTCCGGCAGTTGGATATTCAGCCAGTTACCTGACCCGGGTGGTGGAACATTTTGCCCACTAAGGACTGTCTGGAGCGTCCTGAGACCGCTCCTTGAGGGGGGGGGTACTGTCAGGAATGGACTCAGCACTGGTGGTGGGACTCGCCTGCCGTGTGGGCTGCAGTACCAGAGCTGACCAGCGGGTGCTCTCAGCAATGGACTCAGCACTGGTGGTGGGACTCACCAGCCGTGTGGGCTGCAGTACCAGAGCTGACCAGCGGGTGCTCTTAGTGGATTAGTGGAAGGTTAGTTTGTTCACTGTGCGTTTATATAGATATATATATCTGGGTGGCTAATAATAAACTGTATTATATTACCTGCGTTTCCCTGTGTCAGTCCACACCTTTCTGGTCATTCCTTGATTCCTGACAGAGGTGTATATACATATGTTTTAAGAGACTAGATGTTTTATGGCCCCACAATGGCAAACAGGATAAGGTGTTTGAATGTATGGAAAACAATGATAATGTAAGATTTTTTATTTTTTTCTAATATGAGATTTTATCTCTTTCTTTTTATTTTCTTATCCTTTTATGACACCAAGACTATTATATATTTTGGAGGGGTGCTGCAGTGGTCATGATGCTGTGCATTGTATACTGCTACAAATGGACTGTACTCTTTTCTCTTGGATTGCAGACATAAGGCCTATCTGCTCAATCCCAAGGGGAAAAAGCACACAAATGTCTCTTTACACATTGCTACTCTCTTTCACAACTTAGTCTAACCTAATCGTTAACCATAGAAATTGTTTGCTTCCCCATGGTTGAACCCCACCAGTGGCCTCTTATATAGTCCTAGTGCTGTCCACCACACCAGGAAATGTCTTACTGTACTGGGCTGCAGTATCGCTCCCTGTAAGTGGCAGCCATGCGGTCCTTTTTACTGCTCAAATAGTTCCAAGATGACCTCCCTGCTCTCTTCCTGTACAGGACTCTCTGATTGCTGGGCAGAATGAAAACCTCCTAGCCCAACTGCTGAAAGGGAAAATCAGGTTGAACAGTGACATCTAGTAGTGCCTGCAGAAACCGCAGCAGACATCCTACCAGATGTATAACAGCAGGATCCTAATCACTTGCTTGTTACGAGCTGTTAATTCACAGTTACTTCTATAGCACAACAGATTGAACTAACATAGCTCCAGAGGAGAAACACTTCTGCAATTACTGTCCTTCATCCTCTTCCCAACAAAAAGGGGCAAAAATATACATAGTTGAAAAAAGACACAAGTTCATCTAGTTTGGGGGTCGGCAACCAGTAGATCGTGATCTACCAGTAGATCTTGGCCAGGTGACTGGTAGATCACGGTCAGGGCTTGCTGACTACTTGTAAAGTTGGAGTTGTAGTAGGGAGCAAAAGCTGCTGTTTCCTCTGTAGTGCTGGTTCTTACACACTCTCATGGTTGGTGGGTGTAGCACCTGCCAAGCATGACCCATTAAGTGAATGAGGCCACTGTGCAAGTGCGCGCAACCTGGTGCAGTACAGCAAACAAGGCAAACAAGGGGTTGAACAGGCAGCAGTGTGTTGCATTCTCACCAACTGCATAACCCCTTGGACCCCACAGAAGCAAGCAGTTACAGGGCACTTGCATGGGTCTCAAATGACAGGTGGTAGCACCTACAAAAAAAAACGGGGTGTAATTCCTGATGCGGCGTGTTTAGACCTTTAGCTGCTGCTCAACTAAGGGCTCATTCAGAAGTGCAGCAGACACTACTGCTCCTCTGCAAAGAGATCCAGGTATGTTTGACAGGTGGTGAGGAGACGATATGTTGCCTCCTCAACACCCGAATTAAACCCATGATTGCCGTGCAAAGCACGCAATTGTGACACTGTAGTACTGCAATCAGAGGTTTAAATCAGGTGTGGGGAGGAGACACTGGCCAACACTGTGCCTGGAGATCTTTGACTTCTCCTATGTTGTTCAGGTAGATCTCCATCTTTCAGGTTACCTACTTCTGATCTAGTTCAATAAAAAAAAAAAATAGAATAGAAAACCATCATATGAAGGCAAAAAAACCCCTATAAAGCATGCTCTATTTGCTCCAGCAGGGAACAAAGAAATTTCTTCCTGATGTTAATATCCAGCTACTGTATGTTTTGTGCATTTATGAATGCATCCAGCTCTTTTTTATTAAATCCATTCAGTTGACCAGAACTAGTTCTTAAAGAATTCTACTTCACAAATTTTCACAGCTCTTACAGTAAAGAAGCTTTTCAAAATGGTAAGGTTAAATCGTACAGAGTTTTCGGTTAAAAAAATATAAAAAAACTGGATTATTGTATTTAAATGCAGCGAAGGGACTGATACCCAAGTTTTGGAAAAAAACAACAGGCACTGAAAATAAAGGATTGGTTAGAAAGAGTGGAGAAGATATATAGAATGGAGGAACTTTACCATATGGAGGAAGATAAAATGGAGGTATTTCGTACAAGTTGGGAAAAGTGGGTACCGTTTAAAAATTCAGAGGTATACCTAGAATATGTGAAATAAGGAAGAGAAGGGAAAGGGGATAAATATAGTACAGTATAATACCAGTAATAGCTAAGGATCAGAATTTCTAGAATGAAGTTAAAAATGCATAATCAAAGGGTGGGGGGGGGATAGGTAAGGGGAGGGGTAAAAGGACACCGAGATTAAGGTTATTTCTGGGGAGTGTTATGACAGAAATGTGTAATGTATACTGTCTGTTTTATTAGCTTTTGTACATGGTGATTTGAAAACAATAAAATATTTAAATAGAAAAAAAAATACCATTTCCGTCCACCAAGTTCACTATATGGACCACTTATGTATTTATACATGGTGATCATAATGCCCTTTAATAGTTTCTACTCAAGGGAGAATACATTCAGTTCAGCTAACATTTCCTCATAGCTGAGGTCCTCAATGCCTTTTACCAGTTTTGTTACCCTTCTTGGCACTTCCTTCAGTTTCCCAATATCTTTTTGTGAACTAGTATCCAAAACTGAACTGCACATTCCAGATGAGGTCTTATTAATGCTTTGTACAGGGGCAAATTATGTCTCTCTGGAGTCTATACCCCTCAACACAAGAAAGTATTTTGCTTCCTCTTAAAAATGCAGCTTGGCATTGAATATTTTTAGGTCTATGATCTAAGAGAACACCCAGATCCTTCTCGACTATTGACTCAGGTGTACTCCTAAAATGTATGATGTATGTATGTTTTTAGCCCCAAGTGCAATAAATTCATCCTTTAAGTTGATGACATCCATAAAGGATGTTGTTCCACTGCATAGCTTGGTGTCATCTGCAAACACAGAAATCTTACTTTTAATCCCAATCTCTATATCCTTTATTAATAGATTAAAAAGTAAGGGTCCTGCCACTGAACCTTGGGGAACACCACTAATAATCTTAGACTATTCAGAGCATGAATTATTAAACACTACTTTCTGAATATGGTAATTTACCCAGTTTCTATCCAACAACAAATGTAATTTTCAAGCCAATAGACATACTTCCACAGTGCAGGGAACTGTGTCAAATGCTTTTGCAGAGTCCAAGTATACTATATGCACAGCCACTGCTTTGTCTAAGTTTATGATTATATATTTGACAACTTTGATCTTTTGTGAATCCATGCTGACTATTGCTTAAAATACTGTTTTCCGGCAGAAAATCTTCTATGTGGTCTTTAACCACTTTACAACAGCGCTATAGCCAAGTGATGGCTACAGCACGGTTGTCCAGTTCTGGGAGGGTGTCATATGATGTCCTCCCAGAACGCACTCCCAGCGGCGTGCACCCAGCACTGTCAGTGATCGCTGTGTCCTACAGACACAGCTGATCACATGACATGGTAAAAGGCCAATCACAGCGGCCTTTTACCACATGATCAGCTGTGTCCAATGACACAGCAGATCACTATGTAAATACAGTTGCCAGTTATCGGCAGCACTTTCCTCACGCTGTCACAGCGTGAGAAATGTACTGCCGATAAACGGCAAATGTCACAGAGGACACCTGCACTGATCACCAGGGCACGGATGATCAGTGCCATGATCAGCAGTGCCACCCACTAGTGCCCAGCAGTGCCACCCATCAGTGCTGCCCAGAAGTGCCACCCAGCAGTTGTGCCCGTCAGTGCCACCAATAAGTGCAACCTATCAGTGCCCATCAGTACCGCCTGTCAGTACCACCTGTCAGTGCCCATGATTTCTGCATATCAGTGCAGCATCTTCAGTTCCTCTTCATCAGTGCTCACCAGTGCCGCCTCATCAGTGCCACCTCATCAGTGCAGCCTATCATTGCCCATCAGTGCTGCCTATCCATGTCACCTCATCAGTGCCCATCAGTGCTGCCTATCAGTGCAGCCTCATCAATGCACATAAGTGAAGGAGAAAAATTACCTGTTTGCAAAATTTTATAATAGAAACAAATAAACTTTTTTTCACATTTTTGTCTCTTTTTGTTTATAGTGCAAAAAAATAAAAACCCCAGTGGCAATTAAATACTACCAAAAGAAAGCTCTATTTGTGTGATAAAAATTATAAAAATGTCATATGGGTACAATGTTGCATGACCACGCAGTTGTCATTCAAAGTGCAACAGCACTGAAAGCTGAAAATTGGCCTGGGCAAGAAGGAGGTAAAAGTGCCCGGTAGGCAAGTGATTAAACTCCCCAGTATCTTCCCAACTATAGAAGATAAACTACTGTAACTGGTCTGAAGTTACTTGGTAAAGATTTTTATCCCTTTTTAAACATAAGCAGCACATTTGCCTTGCATCAATCTAGTGGTATCAAGTTGGTTATTAGAGTCTCTAAAAATTGAAAACAAGGGTTTCAAAATAACAGAACTCAACTCTTTGAGGACACGTGCATGTAAGCCATTAGGTCTAGGTACTTTATTCACCCTTATTTTGTCTAAATGTTTCTAGGCCATATCAGTTTTTAGCCATTGGGGATCTTTTACAGCTATGCCAATACTACCCCCATTATAGACTTGGAGAGTATGTAAACCCAACATTTCATATTCTTAATATGTGCCTGCTGTACCATGTACTTGTTTTAAAAAGTAGCTTGTTCTCTTACTATTACTTCCTTTGTGTGAAATCACTGGTATTCCTGCCAGTCCCTCTACTTTCCAATTACAAACTGACTGCAATAGGCAGGAGAGCACAGCATGGTCAGTTCTCTAGCTGTGCTGGGAAATCAGTCTGCTCTCCTCCAATGATCAAACTTCTGCAAATAGCTTAGACACCCCAAGCTATTTGCTGAGAGGCATGTTGAGTCCATGGAAGATTTAATTTTTTTCAACAATTTTTTGGAAAATGACAAAAAAAAAAAATATATATTTTTTTTTATTACACAAAGTTGTCACTTAAATGATATATAACTCACACATGCCTTGGATATATGTGGAATTACACCCCAAAATACATTCTGCTGCTTCTACTGAGTATGGGGATGCCACAAGTGTGAGACTTTTTGGGAACCTAGCCGCATACAGGACCCCAAAATTCAAGCACCTTCAGGCTTTTAAATGGCTTTATTTCCTCTTTAAATTCAAAATCCAATGACTTTGAATGCCTAAAGGTGCGTAATTTTCTCATTTCACTTCCTCACTACCTATCACAGTTTCAAAGACCCTGAAATGCCAGGATAGCACAAACACCCCCAAATGAACCCTTTTTGGAAAGTAGACACCCCAAGGAATTTATTAAGAGGCATGTGAGTATTTTGCAGATCTAATTTTTTTTTTTTGTTTACAAATGATTTTATTTTTCAAGAAATAGACTGTAAAATGACATTACAGCTTCAAACAGTATATAGACATAAACAAGGCACAGCTGAAGAGTACATTTCAAAAGGTACAATCATGTAGAGTAAAGAAAGAGAAAATAAAAATAAAAAGAGAGAAAAGAATTTAAGTACATGAGCAATATAAGTAGAGAGGTAGGCAGAGTTGTACATCTACTGTACCAACAGAGTAACTCAGTCAATCCAAACATGGGTGTTCCTTAGCCATATAGTAAATTTCTATGAGTTCTCCAAATTTCCGATTTTCTATCAATTTCTATAAATTCTTTCCATGAGCATCACAGCATCAACTCTATGCAGAACAGTGGCCAATGGTACAGTGAGAGATTTCCAGTGTAGGGCAATACCCCATAGGGTGGATATGCAAATGGTATGGATTGGCTTTATAACCTCAGTCTGAACTCCTGAGATATGAGCTCCCAATAGGCAGGACTGCATAGACAGATGCACCGGGGCTCCCACCAGTACAGAAGCCACCTCAGAGATCTTCCGCCACACCAAGGAGAGGCCTGGAAAGGCCCAAAATGTATGCACTAGGGTACCGGTAAGGCCACAGCCCCAGAAACATAGGTGGGATGTCCCTGGATACAGGACGTGTAATCTAGATGTGGTATAATACCATCTGGTTTATACTTTGAGGGCTGTCTCACGGACAGAAAGATCTAGAGCTCTTACGCATGTTATCCACCATGGAATCCCAATCCTCATCCGAAAAGGTAATACCACTATCAGCCTCCCATTTTTGTCTATAACGAAAGGGGTGTGGGAAAGAAACTAATCAAAAATTGGTGATACAAATCTGAAATAAGACCCCTGCCCTTAGGAGAGTTAAGGCTAACACGTTCGAAAAACGAAATCGGAGATGAAGGTATAAGACCAAAATGTGAGTTAAAAAAATGTCTAATCTGTCGATAATGATATTATTCATGAAGCGGGATATCAAAAAGTATGCGTAGCATCTCAAAGGTGATATAAGATCTTCCTCTTTGAAAGTCAGATAACCTGATAAAAGATCTATTGTACCACCAACAGAACGCCTGTGGAGATGAGAATGCTGTAATAAAATTTGGGTCACCAAAAAATGATGAACCTGGAGAGACAGAGGAGACCAGATTTAATTTAAGTTTATATCGTGACCAAAGCATCAATGAGTGGGCAACAATGGAATATGGATCCATAACAAGCAGGGGGGAATTTTGGACAATAATATGCCTGGTAGATAGAACGGACGTATAGACTGAGATTCAAATCTGATCCATGGGACCTAGGAATTAATAGTCACCCATTGTGATAACTGTGCGAAACGGGTCGACAGGTAGTAAAGCCAGAAATTGGGGAGACCGTTGCGACCGCTATAGGACCGATGAAGTAAAACAAGAACGTTTGTTACGCCAAATAAAATTATTAATCATCCATTGAAAGTGATCTAGGAACATTCTCGAGACAGGGATTGGGAGTGCTCTAAATAAATAAAGTCATTTAGGCAAGACATTCATTTTTACCGCCGTGGCTCTGCCCAAGAATGAGATAGGGTATCCATGCCAGATCTTCAACAGAGTAGAGAGGCGTGACACACATGGGGGGGTAATTAGCAGCAAAATAATTTTGAGTATCTGGTAGTGAGGTTAATACCTAGGTATGAAATCCGATCTGTGGCCCAACAAAATGGAAAAGAATTGTGGAGAGATGCACTCAGGGAATCAAGAACACTGATAGGCATTATTATTATTATACAGTATTTATAAAGCGCCAATAGTTCACTCAGTGCTGTACATTACAAAAGGGGACAGAACATGTGACAGAACAACAACAATACAATGCAAAACATGAGGGGATCGAGGGCCCTGCTCTTTCGAGCTTACAATCTAGGAAGGAGGGGATGGTGGCACAGAAGGAGATAGCTGTGGGGGATGGGGTGGTAGGAAGAGTGGAGGAGGTTGGGCAAGTTAGCAGGGGGTGGGGTAGGCTTCCCTGAAGAGGTGGGTTTTCAGGGTGTGCATAAAGGAGAGGAGAGTAGGTGATAATCTGATGGGTTGGGGCAGGGAGTTCCAGAGCATGGGTGACACCCTGGAGAAGTCCTGGAGGCAGGCATGGGAGGAGGAGACCAGACAACTAGAGAGAAGGAGGTCTTGTGAGGAGTGGAGTGTGCTTGCTGGGTGGTACTTGGATATTAGGTCAGTGATGTAGTTCGGGGCAGTATGGTGGACGGCTTTGTACGTCAGTGTTAGGATTTTGAATTTGATCCGTTGCGCAATCGGAAGCCAGTGGAGGAATTGGCAGAGGGGGGTGGCGGAAATGGAGCGGTTGGAAAGGTGAAGGAGTCTGGCAGCCGTATTCACGATCGACTGAAGCGGGGATAGCCAGCGGCAAGGCAGGCCAGTAAGGAGGGAGTTGCAGTAGTCGAGTCGTGATATGATGAGGGAGTGGATGAGCTGTTTAGTGGTTTCTGGGGTTAGGAACGTGCATATTTTGGCGATGTTGCGGAGGTGGAGTCTGCACAAGCTTGTTAAAGATTGGACTTGGGGCTGGAAGGATAGGTTGGAGTCCAGAATGACACCAAGTACTCTGGCCTGCGGGGCGGGTTTGATGGTGGTGTTGTTGGATGTGATGGAGAAGTCAATGGGGGCTGGTGTCCGTGCTGGGGGGAAGACAAGAAACTCGGTTTTGGAGAGGTTCAGTTTAAGGAAGTGGAGCGACATCCAGTCTGATATGTCGCTCAGTAGGTGTGTGATTCGGGCGGAGACTGAGGTGGTGAGGTGGGGGGTTGAGAGATAGATTTGTGTGTCGTCAGCCGTGAGAGTGTATGAGTTGGCCAAGGGAGGAGGTGTAGATGGAGAAGAGAAGGGGCCCGAGGACGGAGCCTTGAGGGACCCCAACAGAGAGGGGGAGTGAGGGGGAGGTTGTAGCATTATAGGTAACGCTGAAAGAGTTGTGACAGGTAGGATGAGAGCCAGGAGAGAGCAAAATCTGAGGCCAAGGGAGTGTAGTTTTTTGAGGAGGAGGGGGTGGTCGACTGTGTTGAAGGCCGCAGAGAGGTCAAGGAGTAGGAGCACTGAATAGTGGCCATTAGCTTTAGCGGTTAGCAGCTCGTTGGAGAGTTTAAGTAAGGCAGTTTTGGTGGAGTGTAAGGGATGGAAACCGGACTGTAGGGGATCGAGTTGGTTGTTGTCATTGAGGTGAGAGCTTAGGCGGTCGTATACTAGGCGCTCGGAGTTTGGATGTAAATGGGAGCAGGGAGATGGGTCTGAGGTTGTTCGGGTCATTGGGGTCCAGGGAGGGCTTTTTAAGTATGGGGGTGATGTGTGCATGTTTCAGAGGGGAGGGGAAAGTCCCGGAAGAGAGGGAGAGATTAAAGATGTGGGTGAGGGAGCGTAGGATGGAGGGGGAGGGAGGTCGTAGGAGTTGTGAGGGGATAGGGTCAAGGGGGCAGGTGGTGAGGCGGGCATCAGAGAGGATCTTGGAGACTTCCTTGATGGTAGTAAGGTCAAAGGTGCGGAGTGTTGGGGGGGCTTCAGTATGAGGAATGTGGGGTGGAAGTGGAGGTCAGAGTAGTGGTGGGGCCGTGGGAGAGGGGTGATGAGGGGGTAGGGGTTGGAGGGAGTTTGAGTAGCGACGAAGTCCCTGCGGGTTATGTCGAGGGAGAGGAGGGATGAGGGGGTAGCTGTGTGAGAGGGGACGGGTTGAGAGGGCGTGTGAGTTGCGACGATGTCCTTGCGAACTGTGTCAATCTTGTTTTTGAAGTGATTGGCAATCTCAGGGGTGGTGAGTGAGGTGCTGGGTGGAGGTGGGGGTGGTGAGAGTAGAGAGTTGAAGGTGGAGAAGAGTCGGCGAGGATTGGAGGAGAGGGCCTTGATGAGGGTCAGGAAGTAGGCTTGTTTAGCTGCGTGGAGGGAGGAGGTGTAGGTGTGGAAGGCAGATTTGTAGCGGGTGAAGGCTTGTTGGGATTTGGTTTTGCGCCATAGTCGCTCCAGGGCACGACTGTGTCATTTGAGGGTTTTGGTGTGATCAGTCTGCCAGGGCTGGAGCGGTCGGGGTCTGATGTTGCGTGTGGTTAAAGGCGCTAGTGAGTCAAGGGCTGTTGACAGCGCGTTATTGTAGGCAGTCATAGCCAAGTCGGGGCAGGACAGGGGGAGGATGCTGTCATGGAGTTGATCAGCTGCAGAGTGGAGGGGGGCAGGGTTAAGGTTGCGGAGGTTACGGCTGGTAGTAGTGTGACATTTGGAGGGGTAGGCATTGGAGGACGAGGAGATAGAGAAGGTAATCGGGTTGTGGTCAGAGAGAGGGAAGGGGGTGTTAGTGAGGTTGTGGGGAGCGCAGCGGTTGGAGAAGACAAGATCAAGGATATTACCGTCGGAGTGGGTGGTGGATTGTATGCACTGTGTAAGTGCATACACTCCATAACTACTGATTTAGTAAAATTTACAGTAGACCTGATACTGTTGCAAAGTCATTCATTAATGTGCATAAATTAGGCAATGAGACTAACCGTTTAGTAAGGAAAAGCATAACATCTGCATACATACATATTTTGAATTGTGAAACCAATAATGGGTAACAGAAATGTCTGAATGTGATCTGAGATGGGTGCCCCTGCTCAGTGTAAAAAAATCAGATATGCCGCCTGGAAGTCTTATTCTTGTTTTGGGGGAGTCGTATAAAGCATGTACACCAGACAAAAATTCTGCACTAAAGCCCATCTTCTGCAGTAATGAAAACAAATAGGGCCAGAGGACATTATCAAAGGCCTTGTTAATGTACGGGCTCAGCAACAAAACTTTAGAATGCAAATTGGCATCCTGAATAACATTTACTGTGAGACCAATGTTGTCCGTGATTAGTCTGTCTGGGATAAATCCCGATTGGAGAGACCAAAGAGGAGATAATAGAGGCCAACTTATCTGCCAGAATGCGGCTGAATATTTTCAGATCATTATAAACCATATAAATGCTGCGCTACATTCAAACTAATTTAGGTGAATGTGGAATTCAATATCTCAAATTAAAATAATAACAATAATAATAAATGTAGATGTGCTTAGTGATAAAAAATGATGGCAAAACACAAACTTGAATCCTTACGCATGTGCATAAAAAAATGCACATACATATATTACATCACACGTGCAAAAATGTGAAGTGAAATAATATCTAAATAATAAACGCAAACTCAAAGTTCAATAATGGAATATTAAGGTGAAAAAAAGGTCCAATAATGGAATATTAAAGGTGAAAAAAACTGTAAACTGTGTTTCCAATAATACTGTAAAGTGACCACAGGTGAAACAAATCGTGCAGATATCTGAGTGTAGATAGAGCTTGTGAATCCAACCACCTTCTGGATTAGCCTCTCACCTCATCACTTCGACCCTTGCGGGTCAAAGAGCAGTAATGGATCCCTCTCACAGATCCTCCAGGCACCAAAGCACTCCAAAACCACTTCTCAGGATCTGTGAGAGGGATCCATTACTGCTCTTTGACCCGCAAGGGTCGAAGTGATGAGGTGAGAGGCTAATCCAGAAGGTGGTTGGATTCACAAGCTCTATCTACACTCAGATATCTGCACGATTTGTTTCACCTGTGGTCACTTTACAGTATTATTGGAAACACAGTTTACAGTTTTTTTCACCTTTAATATTCCATTATTGGACCTTTTTTTCACCTTAATATTCCATTATTGGACTTTGAGTTTGCGTTTATTATTTAGATATTATTTCACTTCACATTTTTGCACGTGTGATGTAATATACAGTCATGGCCGAAATTGTTGGCACCCTTGATATTTTTCCTGAAAATCAAGTATTTCACACAAAAAAGGTATTGCATTAACACATGTTTTGCTATACACATGTTTATTCCCTTTGTATGTATTGGAACAAATATAAAACAGAGGCAGAAAAGCAAATATGACATAATGTCACACAAAACCCCAAAAATGGGCTGGACAAAAGTATTGGCACCCTTAACTTAATATTTGGTTGCACACCCTTTGGAAAACATAACTGAAATCAGTCGCTTCCTATAACCATCAATAAGCTTCTGACACCTCTCACCCGGAATTTTGGACCACTCTTCCTTTGCAAACAGCTCCAGGTCTCTCTTATTGGAAGGACACCTTTTCCCAACAGCAATTTTAAGATCTCTCCACAGGTGTTCAATGGGATTTAGATCTGGGCTCATTGCTGGCCACTTCAGAACTCTCCAGCGCTTCTTTGCCATCCATTTCTGAGTGCTTTTTGACGTATGTTTGGGGTCATTGTCCTGCTGGAAGACCCAGGATCTTGGACGCAAACCCAGCTTTCTGACACTGGGCCCTACAGTGCGACCCAAAATCCTTTGGTAATCCTCAGATTTCATGATGCCTTGCACACAGTCAAGGCACCCAGTGCCAGAGGCAGCAAAACAACCCCAAAACATCATTGAACCTCCACCATATTTTACCGTAGGTACTGTGTTTTGTTCTTTGTAGGCCTCATTCCGTTTTCGGTAAACAGTAGAATGATGTGCTTTACCGAAAAGCTCTATCTTGGTCTCATCTGTCCACAAGACGTTTTCCCAGAAGGCTTTTGGCTTACTCAAGTACATTTTGGCAAACTGTAGTCTTGCTTTTTTATGTCTCTGTGTCAGCAGTGGGGTCCTCCTGGGTCTCCTGCCATAGCGTTTCATTTCATTTAAATGTCGACGGATAGTTCGCGCTGACACTGATGCTCCCTGAGCCTGCAGGACAGCTTGAATGTCTTTGGAACATGTTTGGGGCTGCTTATCCACCATCCGGACTATTCTGCGTTGCAATCTTTCATCAATTTTCCTCATCCGTCCACGACCAGGGAGATTAGCTACAGTGCCATGGGTTGCAAACTTCTTGATAATGTTGCGCACTGTGGACAAAGGCAAATCTAGTTCTCTGGAGATGGACTTGTAACCTTGAGATTGTTGATATTTTGCCACAATTTTGGTTCTCAGGTCCTCAGACAGTTCTCGTCTCCTCTTTCTGTTGTCCATGCTTAGTGTGGCACAGACAGACACACAATGCAAAGGTTAAGTGAACGTCTCTCCTTTTTATCTGCTTTCAGGTGTGATTTCTATATTGCCCACACCTGTTACTTGCCCCAGGTGAGTTTACAGGAGCATCACATGCTTGTAACATTCTTATTTATCCGCAGTTGTGAAAGGGTGCCAATACTTTTGTCCAGCCCATTTTTGGAGGTTTGTGTGACATTATGTCGAATTTGCTTTCTTTCCTCCCTTTTTTTGTTTTGTCCCAATACACACAAAGGGAATAAACATGTGTATAGCAAAACATGTGTTAATGCAATACGTTTCGTGAGAAATACATGATTTCCTGGAGAAATATCAAGGGTGCCAACAATTTCGGCCATGACTGTATGTATGTGCATTTTTTTATGCACATGCGTAAGGATTCAAGTTTGTGTTTTGCCATCATTTTTTATCACTAAGCACATCTACATTTATTATTATTGTTATTATTTTAATTTGAGATATTGAATTCCACATTCACCTAAATTAGTTTGAATGTAGCGCAGCATTTATATGGTTTATATTCACTTGATCACTGGTATATGATTTAATGTTAGCAGCTGTTTGGGGTTCATTTATTATTTTAGTTTGTCTAAACACACATTTGGAGCGCAGGAGGGTCACACCATTATTTTCAGATCATTGTTCATTACTGAGATTGGTCCATAGTTTTGAGGTAGATAATGGTCTTTTGGTAGTTTAAGTAATAGAGATATGTTAGCCAACAGTATCTCCTCGGAAAACCTGCCTCCCTGCAAAACATCATTGAATAACGACATCAAAAAGGGAGCTAATGTAGGGGCAAAATGTTTATAATACCTGGCAGTAAACCCATCAGGGCCCGCTGCTGTGGAAGTTCTTAGTGCGCTAATCGCATGGGTTATTTCCTTCAAAGTGCATGGGGCATTGAGAGAGTATATCCGAGAGGGTGTGAGAGCAGGGAGGGGTGTAGAATCAAGCCATGAGACGTTTGGGGGAGCGGAAGTTGGTTGTGGGGGAGCTAATAGGGTGGAATAAAAATTTTCAAAAATACCCAGGACTTCATGAGGAAGAAAGGAGATACTGCCGGATTTAGTTTGTAGCTTGTAGATATGTGGGGGTCGTATAGAATGATTTAATTTCCGTGCAAACATAGTAGATGCTGAGTTACTATGTAATAAAAAAGAGGCCTTCTACCAGCGTAGAGCTTTTTCAGTTTTTTGGGAAAGTAAAGTATTCAGTTCTAGATGTTTTGCGATAACATCGTTTTTTAAGGGGAGATGGATTGCCAACATGAGCTCTATAATGTGCTTCTAATTCTCAAGTAAGTTTCTGAATTTGTTTCCACCGCTCTCTATTTCTAGAAGAAGCCATGGAAATAAGGAGGCCTCGCAGGACCACCTTATGGGCTACCCACAAGATGGCCGGGGAGATATCAGAAGTTGTGTTTGACTGAAAGTATTCTTGAATAGAAAGTATGCTTGTAACTACTTCTTTGCGAGAGTTAGTATCCCTAAGCATAAAGTTGTTAAGTCACCAGGAATAGGGGGTAGCTGCTAAACCTATGAAAGTGATAGATAACGCGATAATATTATGATCCAACCAGGGGCTTAAATGAATGCAAGCTTTCCTAGAGTTAGCTAGCAGAATGGGGGAACAAGAGATATAATCTAGTCTAGCATAAGATTCATGTGGGTGGGAGTAAGATGAATAATCTCTAGCTCCTACATTATGTGCCCTTCAGGAGTCTACCAGTTGAAGTGTATCTAATTTTTTGGTAAAGGATTTTGGGAAGGCCTGGGAGGATGGTGAGGACAAGCTTCTGTCTAAAAGAGGGTTAGCTACCAAATTAAAATCACCTCCCACCAATAAATGAGGGGATAGAAACCTATCAAGAATTTTGAAAAAACGGGAAAAGAAGGATGCTTGTGCTGAATTTGGTGCATAAACATTAGCGATCGTGAGTTCACGACCCGAGAGGGTGCCTTTAATAATGATAAATCTGCTCTCAGGGTCGCGATAAACATGTTGAATATCGAAGGGAAGTGAGTTGTGTAAAAAAATAGCCATGCCTCTACTTTTAGTAGAATGTAAGGTGTAGCGCCTCTGTTTGTAAGATCTATGAAAATATGTCGGGTGTTTAGTGGCTGCAAAATTAGTTTCCTGTAGTAAAATAATTTTTGCCCCTAGGCATTTATACTGAAGGAAGGCAGTTTTACGCTTATTTGGTGAATTGAAACCCTGGACATTATGTGAGATGCAATGGATAACGATGGCAAACAAGAATCACATCAGTCAGCATTATGGTATTCATATGAAAAGTATCCAAGATAGTTTGTCTAGTCAGTGAAATATCCGGATCCACATCAGATAAGACAAAATTCGCCAGTATCAATTTGAGGTATCCAAGTCCCAATATGGTGGCCGGGACGTCCACAAATTGGTGTATAAACAACATCATGTACCAAAATTGTCACAAGAATAGAAACATAAAGCAATAGAATTGGGGCTTTAAGAGCCCCTGCAACTAAAGAAATCACAATAAACCATGGATCAGGTAGGCTATCTACCTTTCCTGAAAAGACAGAAAAATTTAACATCAAAGGGCCAATCGGGCCCAAACTCAGTCACTGTAAAACAGGGGAAGCGGAGCGGCCACCCGCAACTGGGCAGTGACCTCTCCGCCCACGCTAGGTAGCAGGGTGGGGATCGCGTGTCCAAGAGTCCTATAGCATTAGTGTACGGGCAGTAAAGTAAAGGTCTGATGACCCTTGCTGAACTTTTGCTCATTCAGATAGCTGAAGAGGAAATCAAGCATAATAAACATATGAATATGAAGAGGTCACAGCACTGCTCAAAAACCCATCCAAAGAGTGTATGACATGCAAACGAGCAGAATCTTTTCATCCTGGTTCTTGCCTGACTCTCATCCTTTCCCTTTGTGGAGATGGAGTATGCCAAATGGGAGATACCCGAGGAGTGGAGGGTGGACATTGAGGTGAGGTAGCATCCACCAGGCCCAATGTAGCCAGACTTTCTCGGCCTTCAGGAAGAGATGTAACTATGTACTGTATGTGCTACCATTGTGTGGGACTATCAGCTTAGAGGAAAAGCCCCATTTGTAGCGGATACAAGCTGAAAAAATAGTGGATGTGATTTCCTTCATTTTTCTGCGGAGAGACATCTGAAAATATTTGCAAAGTTGAACCTTCAAAGGTGATCGTTGGAGTACTGCGAGCAGCCCTGAGTATATCTTCTTTGGTTAGGAAATCTTTCATACATAGAACAATGTCGCGAGGCGGTTTATCATTAGGAGGTTTTGGGCGCAGAGCTCTATGAATGCGATCACAAGGAAAGGACCCAGTATCGTTGTCCGGAAGGAGGGACCTGAATAGCTTGGTTGTGGCTTGTGAAATGTCAGTCACAGTCTCTGGGACTCCCCGAACTCGTAGATTATTCCTGCGGTTGCAATTGTCAAGATCCTCAACCTGCACCTGCAACTGCGTAAAGGCCGTCTGTAAATGATCGTGATCTTTGGAGAGCTCGCCATAAGCTAAGCTGAGCTCGTCGTGTTTTGTTTCTAAACAGTCAATTCTGGAGCCCAACGCAGCTATTTCGTGAGAGAGGACGTTTGTAGAGTTCTGATTGGAATTTAGCAGCTAACTTGGTGCACATAGTTTCCATGCAAGATTCCAAGTCCCCCTTTGTAAGTTGCTGTGTGTACTCACTGTCCTGAGCTGAAGGAAGGGCTGTGGTATCCCATGTGGAACCGGATGGAGATGCTCGTTCTCTAGTATCTTGAGACATGCTGCAAATTTTGTGCGTTTTCAATAAATATGTCGTAAGGGATTTTTGAGCATTACCCCAACCCTTCTTTTTGGTGGACAGCATGCAGGAAGTGTCCTGGGGGTGATCAATTGAATTTTGTATAGCCAAGGATGGTAATGACCCCAGGGGACCTATAACGCCCAATGAGAACATGTAAAAAAAGATATGCAGCGCTAATAAAGCTAATAAGAACAAATGGAAAATCAGAACATAAGTTGCACAATAACATAAGTGAAAAAACTCAGTCCATATTACATGGTGAGATAAAGTGATAGGTGCAATTGTCCAAGTAATCCATGGTCAGAGATAATCGTGACTCTTGTGATCTCGTAATTGTACAAATAATGCACTAACCAGATAGCGCATAAAATGCGCATGGAGCAATTAAGACCAGCTCCTGGTGCTCTGGACTTGTGATATTAGGAGCATGTCATCTGCAGGTTGGCCACCAGATGTCATCAATCCAGGTATATTCGTAAGTCATCCACCAGAAAAATCATCAGCGGGGGAGGGGGTAATCACACATCTTTCCAAACCAGCAGGAACCTTCAAAAGCGGGCTCCCATGCAATAGATGAGACCCAGAGAAGCTTCTAATAGTGTAGTATATCTTTAATAAGCAAACTTACAGCATGTACAGATAATGGATAAACTTACATCCAGAATAAGATCTGGCCACCAGGGTGTCAGTCAGGATAGCCTTGTGGTATGAGTACACAGGTCAGGGGCACCTCCCTAATGCGTTTCGTGTAAATAACACTTCCTCAGAGGGACCTATAACGCCCGGTACTGGTGCAAGGATATAGTTTACATAGATGCGATCTAAGTACAATCTCCATATTGTAAAAATGAGATTCAACATGTGGAGAGGAGGAGTGGATATAAGCTGTGGTAGTTATGCTCAATAGGGGCCAGAGAACCAGATTCTGGCCCCAACCCCTGTTATAGGGTCAGATAGGGCACAGGGAACTACCTGGCATAGGATCTCCAGGACTCTGAGACACAGATCCAGTCAGAGAAGGTATAAGGAGCCCAGATGCCTGACTCCCAGGTGACTGCAGGCCACCGCAAGCCTCTAGGCCCAGTAGGGGCTGCGTTTATAGTAATAAAGGCCTCCAGGACCACAAACAATTGCCAAAGTCACCGAAGCACAAATAGCGGATCTGATGAGTGTTGGTCGTCCTCCCCCCTGCTGACTGTACTCACAGAGCAGCCGGATGGTGTCCAGATCGGGGCTGGGCTATGTCATGGCAGGCCGCGGTAGGTCTCACCAGGCCGGGTACGTCAGCTGCTGCGGAGAGGGGCCAAAATAGTTCCATTCCCCTCTTCCAGGTGCGGACAGGGTCAGAAAGACCTCCGGTGCCTGCCGAAGGTTCGCTGCTGCCCGGATGGCAGCAGATTAGATGGAGAGGCTATGTCGTGGCAGGCCGCGGTAGGCCCCACAAGGCTGGGTATGTCCGCTGCCGCGGAGAGGGGCCAAAATCACTCCGCTCCCCTCTTCCAGGTGTGGACAGGTTCGGGAGGGCAGCGGATTAGAAGGAAAGGCACCGGAGCTTTTGATTATGCTGCCGCTCCGGTCGCCATTTTGGGCACGCCCCCGCAGATCTAATTTTTTTGTCACAAGGTTTTGAAAAAGAAATACATTTTTGCTTTCTTTCTTCATTTTCAAAAAACTTGTGGCAACAAATGAGATCTGCAAAATATTATCCTTGCTTCTTAGCAAATACCTTGGAGTGTCTACTTTCCTAAAAGGGGTCATTTGGGGGGGTTTGTACTATTCTGGCATTTTAGGGCCTCCGAAACTGTGATAGTCAGGATGTGTAATGAGGAAATAAAGCCCTTTAAAAGCCTGAAGGTGCTTATTCGATTTTTGGGTCCAGTACATGGCTAGACTGCCAGAAAGTCTCACACATGTGGTATCCCCATATTCTGTAGAAGTATCAGAATGTATTTTGGGGTGTAATTCCACATAACCCCGTGGCATATGTGAACAATATATCATTTAAGTAACAACTTAAAAAAAAATAATTGTCATTTTACAAAAACTTGGTTAAAAATTTAAATCTTCTACTGACTCAACATGCCTCTCAGCAAGAAGTTTGGAGTGTCCACTTTACAAAAAAGGGGTCGTTTGGGGGGGGGGTTGTTCTATCCTGGTATTTAATGCCCAACATTACAAGCTTCTGCCACACATCTCCCGCTTTTCTAATCATCAAATTTTTTGGAAAACATAAACATTTTATCATTTTAAAGCACACAAAACACAATATATTGGCCAACTGTTTGGTAAAACACAAAACATGATGTTACGCAGAATAAATAGATACCAAACGTGACATACTTTAAAACTGCTCACGTTCTGTGCAACGATGACAAACTACATACATTTCTAATATCCATTGGTGATGCTTTAAAAGCCTTTACAGGTTACCACTTTAGATTTTCACAGGAGGTCTAGTGCTAGAATTACTATCCTTGATCTGATGTTTGCAGTGATACCTCACATGTATGGTGCAATCGCTGTTTACATACCGTTACAGGACCGATCCTTGCGTTTGCTTTTACGTGCGTGTTTTTTTGGGGTTTTTTTTTTACAATTCCCCTTTGATTTTTTATTTATCACTTTTTTTTTTTACAGGGAATGTAAATATCCCTTGTGATAGCAATAGGCAGTGACAGGTACTCAGGTTCTGAGAAATATGGGGTCTATTAGACTCTAGGACCCTGATTTACTATTGTGCCTAGGCGCATTTCCATGGGCGAACGTCTAACTTTTACTAGAGACCGTCTACGTTTACCCTGCTAAGAGATTTACTAAAGAGAAGCATCAACAACTAGACACCAAATCAAATTTACTAACGAGACACAGATCAGGAATCAGACTCAAAAAGCAGACTTGCTAAGAGGCACGTCTAACACCATGAAAAATCACTGCAGAAACATGTTCACTTTGAAATTTGCTTTGCCAAATATCAGGACTTCACTTTAAACAATATCTGTCATTTAAAAAAAAAATTTAAATGTGTTAAGTTTTTTTTTTAAGCAAGTCGACACAGTAAAAAACTAGATGCCCGTGCACCTTATTTGGCCGATATAAATGCGCATGTGCAGAACACATTTTAGACGTCCTCTGTGGGTGCTTGCTTTTTAGCCGCTCTTCAATAGTAAATCTCTGTGTGGAGTCCTCTGACAGCCAACACTCGGTCGCGTCTACTGTGTTTAACAAACAGCACTAGGCATATCTTTATGTATTCTAACTTGATTTCCTTAGTTCTATTGATTCTATTTTTGTTTCTTATCCTTTATAATTATTTCTGTAATGATTTTACTTATTTCGAAGGTCTATTTAATATTTATTTTGACAGCTGAATGTAAAAATAAAGGTCTGCAATAAAAAAAAAAAACAGCGTGGGTCCCCCCTCTCATCCATACCAAGCCCTTCGGGTCTGGTATGGATATTAAAGGGTAACTCCACGCCGAAATTTAAAAAATAAACAGCGTGGAGTTCCCCCCAATATCCATGCCTGACCCTTATCCAAGCATGTAGCCCAGCAGGTCAGGAAAGGGGGGGGGACGAGCGAGCGCCCCCCCCTCCTGAACCATACCAGGCCACATGCCCTCAACATGGGGGGTGCTTTGGGGCAGGGGGGCTCCCCCCAAAGAACCTTTCCCCATGTTGATGGAGACAAGGGCCTCTTCCCCACAACCCTGGCCGGTGGTTGTGGGGGTCTGTGGGCGGGGGGCTTATCAGAATCTGGAAGCCCCCTTTAACAAGGGGGCCCCCAGATCCGCCCCCCCCCACGTGAATGAGTCTGCGGTACATGGTACCGCTACTAATTCACAAAAAAAGCAAAAGTGTAGTGTAAAAAAACACAGCACAGGGTCTTTGACAAGTCCTTTAATAAAACAATGTCCCCTGAAGTAGATCCAACGTCAATCACGGCGACCCAAAAAAAGAAAAGAAAAAAAGCTCCGCTGTAGACAGAGGCTACCAGCCTTATGCAGTGAGTCGCTCTCTGACAGTTCTTATATAGGTAAGGGGCGGGGCCAGCCATGGACATCATCTGAGTGACCCCGCCCCATGTCACATGGGGCAGGGTCACTTGGATGATATCCCTGGCTGGCCCCGCCCCTTACCTATTTAAGAACTGTCACCCTGTCTCTCCACTGAGGCTACCCAGCTTTATGCAGGAGACAGTCTGACAGTTCTTAAATAGGTAAGGGGCGGGGCCAGCCGGGGACAGCAAGCATGTGACATGGGGCGGGGCCACTCAGATGATGTCCCTGGCTGGCCCCGCCCCTTACCTATATAAGAACTGTCAGAGAGAGACTCACTGCATAAGGCAGCTAGCCTCTGTCTAGAGCAGAGCTTTTTTTTTTTTCTTTTTTCTGGTCGCAGTGATTGACGTTGGATCTACTTCGGGGGACATTGTTTTATTAAAGGACTTGTCAAAGACCCTGTACTGTGGTTTTTTACACTACACTTTTGCTTTTTTTTGTGAATTAGTAGCGGTACCATGTACCGCAGACTCATTCACGTAGGGGGGGGGTGAGATCTGGGGTCCCGCAGACCCCCACAACCACCGGCCAGGGTTGTGGGGAAGAGGCCCTTGTCCCCATCAACATGGGGACAAGGTGCTTTGGGAAGGAGCCCCCCTGCCCCAAAGCACCCCCCCATGTTGAGGGCATGTGGCCTGGTATGGTTCAGGAGGGGGGGGGCACTCGTTCGTCCCCCCCCCTTTCCTGACCTGCTGGGCTGCATGCTCGGATAAGGGTCTGGTATGGATTTTTGGGGGGATTCCACGCTGTTTTGTTTTTTAATTTCGGCGTGGAGTTACCCCTTAATATCCATACCAGACCCGAAGGTCTTGGTATGGATGGGAGGGGGGACCCCACGCTGTTTTTTATTATTTATTTAATTCACAGAAATTATTTAAAATTCAGCTGTCAGTGGGGAACCCCGATGACAGCTGAAACATTACTTCTGTCCCTGCAGAGAGCTCCGCTATTATATTTGACATTAAAAAGTATAGAGGTTGCAACATTGTATCTATTTTTATCCATTTCGGATATAGATGTTTTTATTCGGATACAAATAGATACAATGTTGCAACCTCTATACTTTTTTAATGTCAAATATAATAGCGCATACCGTAGACGGGGCGAAACTAGGACGATTTTTTTTACCGTTGATGATAACGTCAGCTGATTTTTTTTTTTTTTTTTTAAACGGCCAGTTTTTGCCCCATCTATGGCCTGCATTTCTTTTACTTCTTTTCTTCCTCTTTTTTTCTTCTTCTTTTTCATTTTCTTCTTCTTTTCTTTTTTTTCTTGCAGGTCACAGCTCATGCGCAGATTTTTTATCGGTAAAAAGATCGGCCAATTTGACGATCATTGCCACTAAAATCGGCCGATCTGCAAAATCTGTCGATTTTTTTATCCAAATTTACCGATAAAAATAGTGGCAAAATCCCAAAAAATGGCCGACCAATTAACCCACTAATGGCCTGAAAATCAGCTGATTTTTATCCAAATTTACCGATAAGAATAGTGGCAAAATCTCAAAAAATGGCCAACCAATTAACCCACTAACGGCCGAAAATCAGCCGATTTTTTTTTTTTTTTTTTTTTTTTTTTTTTTTTTTTTTTTTTTTTTTTTCCCAGACGATTTTAGACCCATCTAAAGCAGGCCATAGATGGGTCTAAAATTGACCGATTTTTCAGCTGAAAAAAAAATCGGACGATTTTCGGGCCGTAGGTGGGTTAATTGGTCAGCCTTTTTTTCGGGATTTTGGCACGTTTTTTATCAGTAAATTTGGCAAAAAATTGTCTAATTTTGCCGAACGGCCAATTTTCGCAGCAAAGATAGGCAAAATTAGCTGATTTTTTTTTTCGGCTGAAAAATCAGCCGATTTTAGACCCATCTAAAGCAGGCTATAGATGGGTGTAAAATTGACCGATTTTCGGGCCGTTAGTGGGTTAATTGGTTGGCCGTTTTTCGGGATTTTGGCACTTTTTTATCAGTAAATTTGAAAATAAATCGGCTGATTTTGCCGATCATTGCTGCGAAAATTGGCCGATCAGCAAAATCGGCCGATTTTTTTTCCAACTTTATCGATAAACAAAATGTGCCAAAATCCCGAAAAACGGCCGACCAATTATCCCACTAACGGAAGAGGCCCTTGTCCCCAATAACATGGGGACAAGGTGCTTTGAGGGGAGCCCCCTGCCCCAAAGCACCCCCCCATGTTGAGGGCATGTGGCCTGGTATGGTTCAGGAGGGGGGGCGCTCGCTCATCCCCCGTCCTTTCCTGACCTGCCAGGCTGCATGCTCAAATAAGGGTCTGGTATGGATTTTGGGGGGAACCCCACGCTGTTTTTTATTAAATTTCGGCGTGGAGTTACCCCTTAATATCCATACCAGACCCAAAGGGCTTGGTGTGGATGGGAGGGGGGACCCATGCTGTTTTTGTTTTACATTTTGGTGTGGAGTTACCCCTTAAGATACATACCAGACCCGAAGGGCTTGGTGTGGATGGGAGGGGGGACCCCACGCCGTTTTTTATTTATTATGGTGCTAGTTTTTCTTCACTATAGCTCAGAAATTCACCTGTCACTTCCCCCAGCTAAAAGAGAAAGTTTTCTTGGAATTTATATCCCTAAAGGAAACAATGTTTACTTTGAGTTTATTAAAAGATACAAAGTTTTCTGTAACTTCGGGGAAAGTGACTTCTAAGCTTGTGAACTATAGTGAAGAAAAAAAAAGGCTTTGCATTTGAAAATCAGTGCCGACATACACTTTGTATTGCAAAAAAAAAAGATCAACAATTGTGTAAACTGAGGCATTATTTTCAATGGATTTTCATTCGTGAACCAAAAATTACATTAAATGAGGCATTGGTAAACTGAGGCACACCTGTATTAGTATTGCAATCCTTTGTATTGGGATACATAGAACCAACACACATCTGAATTGGCAACATAGCAAAACATTTGTGTCACATTTGAGATATCTGGTTAGTTACACTGACCTTGCCCAGGGACTTAGGGTTGATTCACACCACAGAAATACAGGTTGGATTAGTGTTCAACAGCTCTGTGGATTAGTGGTTAGCGCTGCTGCCTCACAACGCTAGGGTTGTTGGTTTGAATCCCAACCACAGCAATGAATTTGCATGATCTCTGTGTAACTACCCTAACATACACATGCTGGTGGCAGCATCTTTGCTTTTTGTCTAAATGATCCCTAGAAAGTGAATTAGAATGAGGTCTTGTCTGTTCAAACACCTTTAAAGTTGCACCCTATGTGAATGTCAAACGATGGGATGAGATAAGGGCCTGGACTAATGATTGATTGGATAATGCTGGTTTGCACTCCACCTCCTTTTGGGAAAGTTTGTCAAACCATGAGAAGAGTGAGCGAGAGAGAGAAAAGGATTAAAAATAAATAAATAAATAAAATAATGGCATGGAGTCCCCCCCAAATCCATAACAGACCCCTATCCGAGCATGCAGATACTGCATGCCTTCAAAGATTTACTTCCTTTGTTGAATTGCCTGCTTGGTTCACACTAGATTTAAAATTGTGCTTTTTGTTGGGAATTTCACCATGTTTTCTGTAGATTTACCAATGAGTTATTGCGTTTTCAATTGTGTTTGCATTGCGATTTCTATTGTAGTCTATATGTGAAATCGCTACAAAATGCTGAAAAAGTTAGACAAGAACTACTTTTGAAATTGTGCTGCAGCAAATCGCTTACATTAAGACACTCACATCCACATTCATTAGATCGGATATCAGGTACAATTTCAATTCCCAAATCGCACCTGAAATCGTGCACCCTGGATGCGACTTGGCATGCGATTTGCATGGCATGCGATTAGCAAATCGTATGCCAAGTCGCACCCTATTGTCTGCTATTAGAGCAGTCACATGGGTGCGTTTCCGACACTGATTTCTAAAGTAGTACATGTACTACTTTTGTGACGATTTGCATAGATATCTGTGTCAGATTTATTGCAAATCGTAAGGAAATCAGCATCTTCACTGTATGTCGCACAATTTCTATTTCGGCTTTGATGTGACCGCGGTGTAAGGCCTTTTTATGTTTGATTTCCTGAGTGTTTTTCCGATTTATGGGAAATGCCACATACTAGCAAAAGTGAATTGACATTTTCAGTATTGCATGCAAGATGTGGTCATGTGACTGCCTTAACTCATGCGATAATCTGGAGTGAATTGTGCCCATAGGGCCAAGAAATATTGCCAATAGGGTTCCCTTTTACATCCCTGTTCAATGTTCTGTTGTATGCTGCACAGGTACACTTCACTGTGGCTTTCTTTCTGAGTCTGATATGTGGGGCCTGTATACCAAGGGTTAACGCAGGTGGGAAGAGAATTAATCAGGTGCAAACACTTTCTCTGACCAAATGAATGACAGTGGTGGGTGTGGCCTACCTTATATAAAGAGATGCAGTAGTGGCTGATTTTGCCTTGTACAGGCACATCATTTTCTGCAAGTTCTTGTCTGTGGTGGTTTGGGGGAGGAAGAGATATTGTGGTGAATTGCCCCAGGCCACACTCACACTGTGTTTTGATGTGGGCTGCAAATGTTTTGCATGTTCTTCCTTCTAAGGTGTGTTTGTGTGTTATTGTACAATGATTGTGTGTTTATTATCTTTGCATTGTAATCCTAACACATGTCAATTGCTCTGCTTTTCCAAGTTTTCTTTATTTAGAATGAAATGCAGTTTTCAGACAAACATTGTGAGAAATGTATGTGTTGGGGATTTTGGGAGGTGGGAGGTGTTTTTATTTTGGCACGTATGTATTTTTTATATTCAGCTTGTTTTATGAATAAGCCCAAGTGATTCATATTAACCGTTTGTTTCCTGCTGTAACCTGTGAAAGCACAGTTCATTAGAAGTATAATCTTTTAGATTGTAAGCTCTTATGAGCAGGACCGTTCTATTTTAGCAACATCAATCCTGCGCTTTTTTTTTTCCAACCAAGATATTGAATGTAGCTACTTTTTTGTTGCTGTCCAAATAAATGTGGAATGTGTATTTGATCAATAAACATTTGGACTATGTATTTTTGGGGGGGATTATTTCATGGTCTAGTTGAATGTAGCACAGTGGCTAAATGGTTAGCCCTTCCGCCTGGCAGTACTAGGGTTGTTGGTTCAAATCCCAGCCACAGCACTTCCTGCCTGGAGTTTGCATGTTCTCCCTGTGCCTGTTTCCTCTGGGTTCTCTGGTTTCCTCCCACACTCTAAAGACATGCTGGTAGGTTAATTGGATCCTGTCAAAATTGGCCCTAGTATATGTATGAATGTAAATTAGGGCCCTTAGTATGCTCCGTGAGTGTTAGGGACTGATGTAAATTTACCACATCTATATGTAAAGCGCTGTGTAAATTGACAGCACTATATAAGTATCTGAAATGTACTAGCACCCCTAACGCTTATTTTTGCTAGCTATGTAATATGCACAAATCTTCCTTGTTAGAGCGCACATATGCAAGTATGTCCAAAATAACAAACCAAAAGCCCCCTATTGCACCACAAGACCATGTTATGTACCAATGAATAGGTTGTGTTCAATGTGTAGCTAGCTATTCTTTTTCTACAATCCTCTTAACAGTAATAAATTGGGCCCCAAATTTATGTTGACTTTGGGCCTTTACTGGCAAATATATATTCGCCAATGTCATATACACAGTATAGCTGCAAGAATACATTCACCAATGCCAAATCCACAATAGAACTGCAAACATATATTTGCGAATGTTCTATACGCAATGGAGCCACATGTAAAATTGCTATGGTGCACAAATAAACGCCAAGACGGCTGTTGGAGGAGGCGCTAGAGCAGCTGTCATACCGGAAATAAGCCATGATGTTTGAGGAAGGATGTTTGCACACACCCGGAAGTGGGGAGTGTGAGTGGATGGGAGTGTAGTTAGGAAAGTTTTGTGGTAATTTGCAAATCTATTTTTTAGTTTTGTGAATTGTTCTTTTCTGGAATTCCAAACCACATCTGGACATGGGATTGCTTTTACATGAAAGCCAATCGCTGGCTAAAAAAATGATACTACGATGATCCTGGTATAATCACTCGAAGTCGAGTGATGTACCAGCATGTCGCTGGTCCTTGGGCATATACAACCCCTGGCAAAAAGCATGGAATCACCACTCTTGAAAAATGTTCATTCAATTGTTTGATTTTGGGGGAGAAAAAAAAACCAGAGACATGCCTCAAAACTATTTTCATTTAATATTCCAACCTTCTGGCTTTAAGAAACACTTCAAAAAATAAAAAAGAGAGAAAACTGTAGTATATTGCAACTGTTTTTGCAGATCAAGCAGATCTAAAACAAACATTTGCATCAGATTACATCTGATCAGTCTTCAGTTAAAAACTGGTGAGCAATTGCACCAAGGTGATTGACATGAATCATGGCTCCAACTCGAGAGATGTCAGTTGAAACAAAGGACAGGATTATAAAATGTCTTCAAGAAGGTACGTAAATCATCACGGAATGTTGCAAAAGATGTTGGTTGTTTCCAGTCAACTGTGTCTAAAATCTGGACCAAGTACAAATCAAATGGGAAGGTTGTAAAAGGGAATCGTACTGGTAAACCAAAGAAGGCATCAAAGCGTCCAGATAGAAAACTTAAAGCAATATGCCTTGAAAAACAGTAAATGCACAAAAAAAACAAATATATAAAATTGGCAGAAACTGAAGTCAATATGTGTGACCGAACCGTAAGACATCGCCTATAGGAAATGGGACTTACATACAGAAAAGCCAAACAAAAACCATCATTAAGACTAGAGATGAGCGAATCGAACCAGGCGAACCGGAATTCGAGTCGAATTTCAGGAAATATTCGATCAGCCGGCAAAAGTGTCCCTGCAGTGAGCTCCGCTATTTCTGACAGTTCTCTGACAGAAGGAACACATGTTTAGCGGTTGAAACATTGTATCTATTAGTTTACATTTAGGATACAGATGTTTGAACCACTGTTCATGTGAAGAAGCTGTGAGAGAACTGTCAGAAATAGAGGAACTCTGCACATACACTTTTTGCCGGCTTGGAATTATTCTTCTTTTCATCCTACTTCTTCTTCTTCTTCTTCATCCTCATCCTCTTCTTCTGAGGATGAGGATGAGGATGAAGAAGAAGAAGCAGTAGGATGAAAATAAGAATAATTCCAAGCCGGCAAAAAGTGTATGTGCAGAGTTCCTCTATTCTGCAGATACACTTAGAGGAGCTCTGCACATACACTTTTTGCCTGTTTGGAATTAATCTTATTTTCATCCTACTTCTTCTTCTTCT
Organism: Staurois parvus; assembly: GCF_062004578.1. Classification (NCBI taxonomy): domain Eukaryota; kingdom Metazoa; phylum Chordata; class Amphibia; order Anura; family Ranidae; genus Staurois; species Staurois parvus. The sequence continues at coordinate 1,312,051 of NW_028318301.1, forward strand.
TCTTCTTCTTTATCCTCATCCTCAGAAGAAGAAGAAGAGGATGAAGAAGAAGAAGAAGAAGTAGGATGAAAATAAGAATAATTGCAAGCCGGCAAAAAGTGTATGTGCAGAGTTCCTCTATTCTGCAGATACACTTAGAGGAGCTCTGCACATACACTTTTTGCCGGCTTGGAATTAATCTTATTTTCATCCTACTTCTTCTTCTTCATCTTCATCCTCATCCTCATCCTCATCCTCAGAAGAAGAAGAAGAGGATGAGGATGAAGAAGAAGAAGAAGAAGAAGAAGAAGTAGGATGAAAATAAGAATAATTCCAAGCCGGCAAAAAGTGTATGTGCAGAGCTCCTCTAAGTGTATCTGCAGAGCTCCTCTAAGTGTATCTGCAGAATAGAGGAACTCTGCACATACACTTTTTGCCGGAAACCGCTGTATGGAGGGAATGTCATGGAACTGTCAGAAATAGACTATTAATGACAGTTCTGGGACTGTCCTTCCATACAGCGGTTGAAACATTGTATGTATTTGTTTCCATAAATGGATCCATTTATGGAAACAAATACATACAATGTTTCAACCGCTGTATGGAAGGACAGTCCCAGAACTGTCATAAATAGTCTATTTCTGACAGTTCTATGACATTCCCTCCATACAGCGGTTGAAACAGCTGTATGGAGTGAATGTCCCAGAACTGTCAGAAATAGACTATTTATGACAGTTCTGGGACATTCACTCCATACAGCGGTTGAAACATTGTATCTATTTTTTTCCATAAATGACATTCTGCAGATACACTTAGAGGAGCGCTGCAGATACACTTTTTGCCGGCTTGGAATTATTCTTATTTTCATCCTACTTCTTCTTTTTCTTCTTATGAGGATGAGGATGAAGAAGAAGAAGTAGGATGAAAATAAGATTAATTCCAAGCCGGCAAAAAGTGTATCTGCAGCGCTCCTCTAAGTGTATTTGCAGAATGTCATTTATGGAAAAAAATAGATACAATGTTTCAACCGCTGTATGGAAGGACAGTCCCAGAACTGTCATAAATAGTCTATTTCTGACAGTTCTGGGACATTCACTCCATACAGCTGTTTCAACCGCTGTATGGAGGGAATGTCATAGAACTGTCAGAAATAGACTATTAATGACAGTTCTGGGACTGTCCTTCCATACAGCGGTTGAAACATTGTATCTATTTGTTTCCATAAATGGATCCATTTATGGAAACAAATACATACAATGTTTCAACCGCTGCATGGAAGGACAGTCCCAGAACTGTCATTAATAGTCTATTTCTGACAGTTCCATGACATTCCCTCCATACAGCGGTTGAAACAGCTGTATGGAGTGAATGTCCCAGAACTGTCAGAAATAGACAGAAACTGTCACAGAACTGTCCTTCTTCTCATCCTTCTCCTTCTTCTCATCCTTCTTCTCATCCTTCTTCTCATCCTTCTCCTTCTTCTCATCCTTCTCCTTCTTCTCATCCTTCTCCTTCTCCTTCTTCTCATCCTTCTCCTTCTCCTTCTTCTCATCCTTCTCCTTCTCATCCTTCTCCTTCTCCTTCTTCTCATCCTTCTCCTTCTCCTTCTTCTCATCCTTCTCCTTCTCCTTCTTCTCATCCTTCTCCTTCTCCTTCTTCTCATCCTTCTCCTTCTCCTTCTTCTCATCCTTCTCCTTCTCCTTCTTCTCATCCTTCTCCTTCTCCATCTTCTCATCCTTCTCCTTCTCCTTCTTCTCATCCTTCTCCTTCTCCTTCTTCTCATCCTTCTCCTTCTCCATCTTCTCATCCTTCTCCTTTTCCTTCTTCTCATCCTTCTCCTTCTGCTTTTCCTTCTCCTTCTCCTTCTCCTTCTTCTCATCCTTCTCCTTCTTCTCATCCTTCTCCTTCTTCTCATCCTTCTCCTTCTTCTCATCCTTCTCCTTCTTCTCATCCTTCTCCTTCTCCTTCTTCTCATCCTTCTCCTTCTTCTCATCCTTCTCCTTCTTCTCATCCTTCTCCTTCTTCTCATCCTTCTCCTTCTTCTCATCCTTCTCCTTCTTCTCATCCTTCTCCTTCTCCTCATCCTTCTCCTTCTTCTCATCCTTCTCCTTCTCCTTCTTCTCATCCTTCTCCTTCTCCTTCTTCTCATCCTTCTCCTTCTCCTTCTTCTCATCCTTCTCCTTCTCCTTCTTCTCATCCTTCTCCTTCTCCATCTTCTCATCCTTCTCCATCTTCTCATCCTTCTCCTTCTTCTCATCCTTCTCCTTCTCCTTCTTCTCATCCTTCTCCTTCTTCTCATCCTTCTCCTTCTCCTCATCCTTCTCCTTCTCCTTCTTCTCATCCTTCTCCTTCTCCTTCTCCTTCTCTTTCCTCATCTCCAAGGGCATTTAAATTAAAGGTACAGTGTTCTGCACTAATTTAAAGGCTCTCTGAAGCCTAGAAACCCTTTTTATAAGTCATCTTCGTAGCGAAGAAATTCGCATCGAATCGAATTTCACACTGGAATTCGCCGAATCAGCCGAATCGAATTTTTGAGAAATTCGCTCATCTCTAATTAAGACCTAAAACAGGAAAAAAGGTTACAGTGCGCTAAAGAAAAGCAATCATGGACTGTGGATGACTGGGTGAAAGTAATATTCAGTGATGAATCACAAATCTGCATTGGGCAGGGTGATGATACTGGAACTTTTGTTTGGTGCCGTTCCGATGAAATGTATAAAGAAGACTGCCTGCAGAAAACATGCAAATTTCCACAATCATTGATGATATGGGTTTGCATCTTAGGTAAAGGTACGGGGGAGAACACAGTCATTAAATCTTCAATAAATGCACAAGTTTATATTGAGATTTTGGACACTTTTCTCCATCAATTGAAAGGATGTTTGGTGATAATTATATATTTTTTCAGGATAAGGCATTTTGCCATAGGGCAAAGTAGTGAAAACTTTCCTTCAAGAAAGACATAGAATATCAATGGCATGGCCTGCAAATAGTCCGGACCTCAATCCAAATGAAAATCTATGGTGGAAATTAAAGATAATGGTCCATGACAAGGGTCCAACCTGCAAAGCTGATCTGGCAACTGCAATAAGAGAAAGTTGGAGCTGGACTGATGAAGAATACTGTTTGTCAATAGTTAAATCCATGCCTCAGAGAATTCAAGCTGCTATAAAAGCCAGAGGTGGTGCAACAAAGTACTGGTGGTGTGCTGTAGTGGTTTTTTTTTCACGATTCCATAATATTTTCCTCAGAACTGAGCGATTCCATATTCTTTTCCTCTGCTTGATCTGCAAAAACAGTTGCAACAGACTACAGTTTTCCTTCTTTTATTTTATTTTTTTAAGTGTTTCTTAAAGCCAGAAGGTTGGTATGTTAAATGAAAATAGTTTTGAAGCATGTCTGTGATTAGTTTTTTTTTTCTACAAAATTAAACAACTGAATGAACATTTTCCAAGAGTGGTGATTCCATACGTTTTGCCAGGGGTTGTACACTCACCAGTGTCAGTTTATTACACTGTTCAATTGCTTGGTAACACAATTTGCTAATCAGCCAATGACACTGCAGAAACCTAATGCATTTAGGCATCTAGACGTGGTGAAGACTACTTGCTGAAGTTCAAACCAAGCATCAGAATGAGGAGGAAAGGGGATTTAAGTGACTTTGAACGTGACATGGTTGTTGGTGCCAGATGGGCTGGTCTGAGTATTTCAAAAACTGCTGGTCTACGGAGATTTTCACGCATATCCATTTCTAGGGTTTACAGTAAATGGTTATAAAAAGAGAAAATATCCAGTGAGCAGCAATTGTGTGGAAGAAAATGCCTTGTTGATGTCAGAGGAGAATGGGCAGACTGGGTTTGAGATGATAGAAAGGCAACAGTAACTCATGTCAGTATAGTCCAAAATCTATGAGGAATGCTTCCAACATCTTGTTGAATCTATGCTACAAAAATTTAAGGCAGTTCTGAAGACAAAAGGGGTTCCAACCTGGTACTAGTAAGGTGTACCTAATAAAGTGGCCAGTAAGTGTATGTTATGTTCTTTTTTTTTTTTTATGCAGCCTGTGGGCTGAATGAAAAAAGAGAAGAAATCTCTGCCAGAAAAAGTGTGTGGTACCACCCACCCTCCATTAGAATATACTGCCCTTTGTCTTCCCACTTCTAATATTGGGCATAGATGAAATGTCCTTTTTTTTCTCATTCAGCCCGTGGGCTGAGTGAAAAAAAAAAGAACCTAACATATCGATCGATGTGGATGAAGGAACCTCTGCCAAAAAAAAAAGAAAAAAAATATATGCGGAAGCATAGGAGCAATCCACCCACCGACCACCCAAGAACCCCATGCTTGGGCATATATGTTCTTTTTCTTAACTGCTGATGAGAAATCTCATTCAGCAGTGCTGCATGCACTGACATTCTGAAAGCACACCTGTCACGGTTAACCCACAAGCCACGCCCACAGTGACTAGCTAACCGAGGCGCACACGTGTGGCCGTGACTTGGGGTAAAGAGGGAATAAGGGGGACTTAATCTGAATATATCTAAAGTATATAAGACCGGCCGTGAAACACTTTCACAGCCCGCACTACCTCTTGGCCACCACTGGAGGGAGACTCCAATCCAGCCGGCTGACCACACACTGGCAGATACAAATCTTACATACAATCTGATGCACTAACTAGGGTTGAGGAGCAGCCTAGCAATCACACACCCTTCTAGGATTCCTCCAGCTATCCTACAAGCCAGAACCCTGGTGTTAATTACTCTTCCACTCTCCACACACCCCCACACCAGACACACCACAAACGGTAGCTTGCCACCACCCAACAATTTATCCACAGAATGGTCTGTTGGGACACCACACACACACAGATCTCCACCTGGCAGATCTACTATCTTTACAATCTGCACGCAATCTGCCAACACACAGTGCAATTGCATACAGATAGGCAATGAACTTGACCGAGCATTTAAAGACACTAAAATACAATACAATCTAATCTCTCTGGAGATATGAGCCTGCTTAAATACCGAGAAGTCACTTGTTAATTTTATGATTTAATATCCCAAAGTGGGCAGTGCATAAAATATGTACAAAGTATAAAAAGTTACAGAAAATACAAAAAATACAAGAAGACACACAATTTGACTATTCACTATCAAATAAAAGGGAATAAAAAACAGAAATAAAACTTTTACCAAGATTTATCCTGTGACTGGAGCAAGTCAGAGAAAGTCTGCGATCCGTCAGTCAATAAGGACGGGCTCCATACGAATACAAAGTCCATACCTCAGGGTCCTCAATTTATGGGAATATGGATGTGGGCTGGACATAAGTTCTTGGCCAATTGACTCTGGGGGGTGTTCCTGTACCCACCCACAGGATGGTCTGGGTCCTGAAATGCCCAAAGTCAATTGTACCAGGAACGGTTTGAATCACCAAGTCAGGGATTGAATTTCCGACACCAGCGCATCAGTCTGATCACGACAGTACCAATCACTGTTCAGCTGTCATGATCCAGCGCCACATAACCATTTCCTGCATTTTTCTGGCATTCTACATATGCCACAAATACAGTTTTTACATGCAGATGTAGCCTACAGAGTGTCCAATCAGAATAAAGTATTTTCAACTCTCTGCAACTAATATTTTAGCTTTTATGAGAGATGAAACATATTCCTTTGATCTATGTATATACTTTAAAGCTCCCCAGACAGATCGGAGCCCCCCTGGTCATCTGCAGCCGAACTGTCTTGAGCCATTTCCTTCCAGGTTTCCCGAAGGTGACAAATCTTATTGGCACTTAGGTGCCACTTCCAGCCTGAGGAAGCTGCTCTGTCTTTTCAGATGATAATGAGTGAGCACATGTCTCTGAATACCTATGACTGAATATATGACTAAATATATCTTTAATAGCAAGGAATGAACTAAATTTACGATTACATATTGCTGCTGATCACATCTCAGCTACTCAAATCTGTACATTTATGTCACAAACATATTCCTCCATTCATATCGATCGATGTGGATGAAGGAACCTCTGGCAAAAAAAAAAAGAAAAAAAATATATGCCGAAGCATAGGACCAATCCACCCACCAACCACCCGAGACCCCCATGCTTGGGCATATATGTTCTTTTTCTTAACTGCTGATGAGAAATCTCATTCAGCAGCGCTGCATGCACTGACATTCTGAAAGCACACCCTGTTGCTTTCAGAATAAACAGATTGGTGCTGCAGCTGACTGGCATTCCTGAAAAGAGAACAATGATTAACAGTAAAAACACAGTAATAACAGAACATTACCTCAATAAAATGAAAATTATTTTTATCTTTTGAAATTTTTTTATTTTTTGGAGGTTTTTTTTTTCACTTTTGTGTAACCAAAAAAAATGTAAGATTGATTTTAGGGTTTCTCAAAATGTAATAGCCAGTTTCCTAACTAACATCTTTCAAAGACCCTGTGTAAAATGTGTACCCTAGACTGTGCTATATCCTATACTAATACTCCACTAGTGTATGGTAGCGACAGAAGCAGTCCTTGACAATCTGGGTTTGAATCAACTCTTCAACCAACTCAGGGGGAGAAGCAGTAGCATGGGGCCATGAGCAGCGTGGCTGGGAGGTCAGGGACGCTGACCCACTGTTGTACAGCATGAGGCAATCATGAGGACCGTGTGGTGAAGATTTTCCCCTACCTGGAACCTGGGACCAGAAAGCTAAGCTGAGTTGGGGGACGTTTGGGATCGATGTTTGTGGTGGAGTCGAAGCAGAGCAGGTCGGTGAGTGGTGCGGGGGGCCATGAGCAGCTGCAGATTTGAAGCAGCAGTGGGAGGATGGACGAAGAGGGACGGAGAGTGAAGGGGACCTTGGAGCAGGGAGAGAACTTAATAGGCATCCGGAGACTGCCTGCATGTCTGGGGGAGAGCCTGTGTAGAAAACACAGGTCCTGCCTGTCAGCTCCAGTGTAACTCCTAAAGTATTGTTATGGACACACCACATATTACTACTCCTTTTTAGTTTTGGGTCTGGCTCTAATACGCAATTCAGTCCTTTGAGAACCACAGGTCATAGTGCTCCACATTACTATTTCTCCTCTTACGGGAGAACTATAGGTTCCAGCACCCTATACTTGCACCACTCCTATTTCTGGAAAACTATAAGTCCCAGCGACCTGTACTTGAGTCTCCCCTGTTCCTGGAAGACTACAGGTCTAAGCGTGCCTTATATAACTCCAGTGTAACTCCTAAAGCACTGCTATGGACACTTCATATATCACCACTCCTGTTTAGTTTTGGGTCTGGTTCTAATACTCAATTCAGTCCTTGGAGAACTACAGGTCACAGCGATTCATATTACTATTTCTCCGGTTACTGAAGTACTACAGGTTCCAGCACTCTATACTTACACCACTCCTGTTTTTGGAAAACTATAAATACCAGTGACCCATACCTGAGTCTCCCTTGTTCCTGGAAGACTACAGGTCTAAACGTGCCTTAATTAACTCCAGAGTAACTCCTAAAGCACTGCTATGGACACACCACATATCACTACTCCTGTTTAGTTTTGGGTCTGGCTCTAATACTCAATTCAGTCCTTGGAGAACTACAGGTCACATCGATTCATATTACTATTTCTCTGGTTACTGGAGTACTACAGGTCCCAGCACTCTATACTTACACCACTCCTGTTTTTGGAAAACTATAAATCCCAGCGATCTATACCTGAGTCTCCCTTGTTCCTGGAAGACTACAGGCCTTATATATCTCTCTCCTGTCCCTGGAAAATTGCAGGCTGTCAAGAGAACCAGAGAGCACACAAAGGCAGATTGCACGGAACCCAACGTGCTTTTATTGGGGAGGTTTTTGGGGCACAAACAACAGTTCCTTTAGTCCACAAATCCACACCAGACACAGCACAGTTCTCTGGAAGGCAATATGGACCATCAGGGGTATTGTAATCTACAGGGTTAATCCACACAGGAGGCTCCAGGCAGGGATGGGTTAAGTCCAGGCAGGTTCACAGAGAGCAAGGGGTTAAGTCCAGGCAGGGGATAGATCCAGGCAGATGATTCCTCCACAGTGCAGGGATTCCAGGCAGCACACACAGTCCAGGAGATGAGGAGGAGGACGGGGGATTGTCGGATGAGAGAAGCTGGCACTCAGCGCAGCCTTCCCTCACACACCCAGCCAGGAGAACACACGGAGGTTTTCCTACTCACCCTTACGTATAGAGCTGGTAACCGGATACTTCCTGTCAGGTTACCATGGCAACGGGCCCTGTCTCCCAGGTCTCCAGACCTGTCCAGGGAGCTCAGGAATTTGTGCATGAAGGGGAAGGGAGGAGATGGCCTGTTTGTGGATTCCTTCAGCAGGGAGCCAGACTGCAAGTCAGGGGGGTGAGGGGCTGCTGAGGGCTGCCTGTGTCAGGGACAAGGAGGACTAGAAGTCCCAGCATGGATGGGACAGAAGAGCGAGGGGCTGCTGAGGAATGGGGGGTGGCAGCCAGCAAACCTGGAGGATGGGGAAGGAAGGACCAGCTCCGTGACAACCCCTCCCCCTCCATTCTACAAGTGCCGCGAGGGGAATCTCAACAGGTTCCCGTAGAGGCACTTGTGGACTGCATTTACTGGTGGTCTTGCTGACGGGACAGTCCATCTGCATTGTGGTGCTGGCTTCCCCGTCGGTATTGGATGGTGAAATTGTAGGGTTGTAAGGCCAGGCTCCATCGTAAGAGGTGGCCAATATCCCCGGAGACACGATTCAGCCAGGTGAGGGGATTATGGTCCGTGAGGATGGTAAACTCATACAAATAGGGCTGAAGGCACTCCTTCTCTATGGTGGCATACGCCACCTCCCAGTCTAATAGTTTCCTGCTAAGGAAGGCCACAGGGTGCTCCTCCCCCTCCTCATTTACCTGGCTGAGGACGGCCCCCAGCCCATAAATGGAGGCGTCCGTCTGTACGAGGAACCTTTGCTGGTAGTTGGGCGCTGCTAGAACGGGGTCATGGGAAAGGGCCTCCTTCAGCCGATCAAATGCGGTCTGGCAGGCCGGGGTCCAGGTTACCATCCGGGGCATGGTCTTCTTGGTGAGATCTGTGAGGGGCTTCGCAATCGTGCTGAAATGAGGAACAAATTTGTGGCAATAGTTAGCAGTACCCAGAAACGCCATAACCTGTTTCTTGGTCTGGGGGGTGGGCCATTCCCTAATGGCTTCTATTTTAGCCGGTTCTGGGCGCAGTTTACCCCCTCCCACCCGATGTCCTAAATATTGCACCTCCGCCATCCCCATCTGGCACTTGTCTGGTCGAATCGTGAGGTTGGCCCCTGCAATTCGGTTCAGGACAAAGCCCACATGCTGGAGGTGGTCTTCCCATGTTTCACTAAAGATGGCGATGTCATCCAGGTAGGCGCAGGCAAAGTCATGACAGCCCCACAGCAGCTGGTCCACCGTGCGCTGGAAGGTGGCAGGAGCATTCTTCATGCCAAAACGTATGTTGAGAATCTCGAATAGACCGAAGGGGGTGATGAAGGCAGAGCGCTCCCGACCCTCTGCAGATAAGGGGATTTACCAGTAGCCCTTGCTCAAGTCCAGAGTAGTGACATAGCGGGCTCCAGCCAGCCGGTCCAGTAGGTCATCGATACGGGGCATCGAGTAGGCGTCACTAACCGTGTGGTCATTGAGACGTTGGTAGTCAACACAAAAACAGATGCTACCATCTTTCTTGGGGACAAGAACAACAGGAGAGGCCCAGGGACTCTGGGAGGGCTGAATAATTCCCAGATCCAGCATTTCATTCAGTTCCTATCTCATAGTGTTCTTAACAGCTTCGGGGATACGATATGGGGCTTGTTCCCAGGGTCTCCACATGATGAGTGGTGATAGTGGTTTTTCCAGGCCGTGCCGAAAAAGCGGAACTGTGCTGGCCCAGGACAGCATTCATGGCCCTCTGTTGCCCCAGGTTCAGCTGCAGCTGGAGATGGTCATATGCTAGGCCAGCTAGTTGTCCCATCTTTTCACGCAGTTCCAAGACATAGAGCACCACAGGGACCCCGGTATCTGGTAGTTGACCCTCCCAGTATTCCTTCGGTAGGGTCAGGGGGCTGTGGATTTTCCGCCCATACAGCAGTTCAAAGGGGGAAAATCCGGTAGATTCCTGGGGCACCTCCCAGTAGGCAAAGAGGAGGTGGGGCAGGTATCTTTCCCAGTCTGGCTCTAGGTCTACAAAGGCCCGTAGCATGGCCTTCAGGGTCCCATTGAAGCGTTCACACAGTCCATTGGTCTGGGGGTGATAGGGGGTTGTCCGGATGGCCCGCACTCCACAGGTCTGCCAGAGGGACTGAAGAAGGCCTGACATGAACTGAGTCCCCTGATCTGACAGGATTTCAGCAGGGATGCCCACTCAGGTGAAAACGGTAACCATGGCTTCTGCAACTTTGGGAGCTGTGATGCTGGACAGGGCGACTGCTTCGGGATAACGAGTAGCATAATCTACAATGGTCAGGATGTACCGCTTTCCAGATTTGCTGGGGCGAGCTAAGGGGCCCAGAATGTCAATAGCTACTCGTTGTAATGGCTCCTTAATAATGGGTAGGGGCGGTAGGGGGGCCCGCAGGCCACCTGTTCTTCCATGTCGCTGACAGGTATCGCAGGTACGGCAGTAGCGGGCTACCGATTGGGACATCCCAGGCCAATAGAAGGCCTGAGCCAACCTCCTTTCGGTCCATAGCTTTCCCTGATGCCCAGCCATGGGAATATCGTGAGCAAGGTGTAGCAGTTGGGTCCGGAATTGTTGGGGAACTATCAGCTGTTTAGCCACGGTCTGGGGCCCCCCTTCGGCGTCGATCTCCACCACTCGGTACAGCAACCCATTTTCCTGCACTATCCTTTTCGCCGGTCCCCGGACTAGTCAGCCCTGCTCGGGCCCAGAAGCTTGTCAGAGTAGGGTCGGTGGCTAAGTCCCCTTGAAACTTGTCCCAGTCCCATGTCACCCCAGTATTGTTAGCAGTCAGAGTTGAGTCACTTACTGCGGGCAGCAGAGGTCCGTCCACATGCTGGGGTGACTCCTTCCTCTCAGCGGTTTCCCGGCAGGCCTGACTTCATGTGACGGCTCCCACAAAGTGGCATTGAAGATCGCCCACATCATTCCCAAGAAGCACATCTGCAGGCAGTCCTCCCATTACACCCACGTTGCAGCGTTTAGGCCCCAAGCCATAGTCCAGATTGACAGTAGCAAGAGGGATGAAGCGTTTGGTGCCCCCTGCTAGTTGAATCACTATCCCAGGGCCAGGCTGTGCAGCGTCAGGGTGCACCACTCGGGGGTCCACAATGGTGAGGAAGGCCCCTGAGTCTCGGAAGCCCACCGCCTTTTGTCCATCCACAGTGACCTCTTGCAAGTGCTTTCCTTGGAGGCTCTGGGTAGGGCCCCCCTCCGGCTGTAGAACAAAGACTCCTGGGGGGGTGTCCTTGTCCGCGGGAGCGAGATCCCAGTCTGAAGGGGGTGGTGGCAAGTCCTCGGGAGCTTGGTACAGATCCACAGAATTCACTGGCCGGGGCAAGCTAGGCATGAGAGTCTGTTTTTTGGCGGGGCAGCTGGTAGTGACCAATCTGTCCACAGCCAAAGCACCGCCTATCTAAGGCTGGTCTGGGGCCCCGTTGTGAGGTGGCTGAACGAGGTTGGAGTAAGGGCCGTAGCGCTGGCACTGTTTGTGGGGCCATCCGGCGATGGGGAGGCATGTAGGGCACTGGTGTAGGATGGGGCATCCTGGCCGCTTGGGGTGCCTCAGCTGCAGGCTTCTTCCATTGCAGGTTAATGAGGAGAGCCTCATCCGCTAAGGCTGCAGCTTCTTCCAGGGTGGCAGGTTTCCGCTCACGCACCCACTGTCGGAGCTTGGGGGGGCACTTGAAAAGGAATTGTTCCTTCAGGATGGCCTGGATGATCTGCTCAGGGGAGGTTGCCTTCTCCCCTTCCAGCCACCGGCAGCAGGCTACCGACAACTAGTGTGCAAACATTTTGAAGGAGGCCTCTGGGAGGCGGGGGGTAGTCCGGAACTGGGCCCGATATGACTCCGATGAGACCACGTAGTAGTCCAGTACGGCCCCTCATAGTTCCATCTCTTGAGGGGGTCCATCATTCGGTAGGCTTCAGCAGTCCCTCCGCCAAGCAGCCCTACCACATGGCGAGTCCAGTCTGTGGGTGGGACCTCCAGTAGTTCGCACTGGTATTCAAAGTCCTGGAAGAACCCATCCACATCTCCGGTGTGCTCTTGGTAGGGCTTAAAGTCCTTCCTGGATATTCTCTGGGCCTCCCCTGCCACAGGGACAGCCACAGGAGCAGCTGCTTGATTCTTTGCAGCTTCCCACTCTGTTTGTCTCTTTTGAGCCTTTTCAATGGCCGCCATCTTTCTTTCTAGGGTGGCATCCTTCCCCAGAATGGCCATCTCTTCCTCGTACCAGATGACCCAAGGGCTCTTGCCACTTGTGCTTTGAAGCTCTGGTCCATCTCCTCTCAGGACTGCTTGGCTCCGGTCTGTGCCCGCATCTTCCCGTTGCTGTTGGCTGGCTTCCTCCAGCAACCAGACCAGCTGATCTTTGTTAAGTCCCTTGTAGTTGAGGCCCAAAGTTCCGGCCTTTTCTTGTAAGCTGGTTACCATCCAGTGTTGATATTCCGGGGCCACCGCTTCCATTGTATGCAGACTCTCATCTGCCATCTCGAGTGCTCTCGTCCCGCCGCTGCCAACCAGTTGTGAGGAGAACCAGAGAGCACACAGAGGCAGATTGCACGGAACCCAACGTGCTTATATTGGGGAGGTTTTTGGGGCACAGACAACAGTTACTTTAGTCCACAGATCCACACCAGACACAGCAACACAGTACAGTTCTCTGGAAGGCAATATGGACCAACAGGGGTATTGTAATCTACAGGGTTAATCCACACAGGAGGCTCCAGGCAGGGATGAGTTAAGTCCAGGCAGGTTCACAGAGAACAAGGGGTTAAGTCCAGGCAGGTTCACAGAGAACAAGGGTTAAGTCCAGGCAGGGGATAGATCCAGGCAGATTCACGAGGACAGCAGAAGATTCCTCCACAGTGCAGGGCTTCCAGGCAGCACAAACAGTCCAGGAGATGAGGAGGAGGACGGGGGATTGTCGGATGAGAGAAGCTGGCACTCAGCGCAGCCTTCCCTCACACACCCAGTCAGGAGAACACACGGAGGTTTTCCTGCTCACCCTTACGTATAGAGCTGGTAACCGGATACTTCCTGTCGGGTTACCATGGCAACGGGCCCTGTCTCCCAGGTCTCCAGACCTGTCCAGGGAGCTCAGGAATTTGTGCATGAAGGGGAAGGGAGGAGATGGCCTGTTTGTGGATTCCTGCAGCAGGGAGCCAGACTGCAAGCCAGGGGGGTGAGGGGCTGCTGAGGGCTGCCTGTGTCAGGGACAAGGAGGACTAGAAGTCCCAGCATGGATGGGACAGAAGAGCGAGGGGCTGCTGAGGAGTGGGGGGTGGCAGCCAGCAAACCTGGAGGATGGGGAAGGAAGGACAAGCTCCGTGACACAGGCGCTAGAGTTTCATGCTGATATCCCACTTATTGCTGGAAAACTACAGGCCCGGCGCTTCATATGTGTATCTTGCCTGTCCCTGGAAAATCATAGGCTTCAGCGTTTATATGTGTATTTCACCTGTCTTTGGAAAATTATAGCTTATTGCAAGAAACCACTATATAAACACACAGATGAAATATATGTTCTTGTAAAGTTTTAAAGAGAGATAATTAAAAGTACTATAGCAGCCCCTAGTGGGCGTGCTGAAAAAGAGCATATAGAAAGGGAACTTTGTTTAATAGTATGGTGGTAGTTGTCTGAAGAGGAAAAACAGGAGAAGAAGACTTGAAAGAATATTGTGACATAGTGGGACTATATATTACTCGGATAGTGTGCAATTTGAAAATTAGTATAAAATTATTGCCTTCTTGACTGAGGAGTGACAAGGGAACACAACGAGTAATTTAGTTCACGGAGGAGGAGGTGGGGAAGGAGAGAGAAGAAAAGAGGAAAGAACAAATAAGGAGGGGAAAGGAAGGGGGGAGGGAAAGAATAAAGAGACAGAAGAAAAGGAAGATAAAATGAGGAGTAAAGCGATTAAAGGAGGGGGCGTAAAAACACCCCAATTAAGAGTGAGTTCCTCAAATATAAAAAAATATTTGCCTACCCAAGAGAAAAAAAGCCCTGAACCCCAAAATGAAGATAATGAACTAGTGAGGCATCCCAATTTAGGAAGGGATCAACATAGACTGTCCTATGGGATGATGGAGGAGAGAATCAGGATAGAGATCTTTCTTATATAGAAAATATGGGAGAACAAAGAAGAAAAGACCAAGAAAGGGACATGGCTCACTCAATTTCAAAACTAGATCTATCTTAAATGTTCGCAAAAATGGAGAATGTGTTGAAAAAAGAGATCGGGAATCTACATGGAGATCTGAGTCACTTGTTGGGGCGAATGGAAGAAATTGAGAGAAAATCAGAGGAACAGGAAAAGAAAATTAAAGATTTAGAGAAGGAAGTGGAAGAGAAGTTTAGAGAACAGAGAGAATTATTTCTTAAAGTGGAAGAACAAGAGAATTGTTTCAGAAGGAATAATTTAAAGATTAGAGGTTTGCCAGAACCAACGGGGCAAGAGGAGGACCAGCCAGAAAAAATAAAAAAAATCTGTAACCCAATAATGGGTAGAGGAATGATCAATACACTAGAAATGGACAGAGTATATAGGATTAGACGCCCAAAGTGAATTCCTATGAAAATTCAGAGAGATGTGATTGTGAGGTTCCATAAACTGGGAGATAGAGAAAAGATTTGGAAAGGGGTACAAGACTTTCCCGAGATAAAATATGAAGAAGCAGTCTTAGAGATCTATGCAGATATGGCCCCAGAGACATTGGCTAGGAGGAGGTCTCTAAAACCTTTATTGACTCATATGAGAGAGAAAAAAGTTAGATATAACTGGGGGTTGCCTGCTTCATTGATTGGCTGGAAAGATGGAAGATAGGTAAGACTGAGATACCCTGAAGACTTTAACGATTTTTGTGATAAGCTAGAATTACAGAGAATCTCGATCTCGGGATGGTCGGAGGAAGATAGGGAGAAAGAAGTCCAAGGGTCAGGATGGTGGCAACAGGTTCCAGAGAGGAGGAAATAGGAGGAAGAGGAGCAAAAGGGAGGGAGGGGGATTGGGGAGATGGGGGGACAGGGAAGTAGAGGAGTGATGGGAGAGTGGCGAAGGTGGGGGAGATTATTTCTAACTCCGTCTCCTTCCCTTTTCTATCCCTCTTTCTTGGGGGTTTTTTTTCCTCCCTCCTTTGCCCAGTTCCTCTCCTTTCTCTATAGGTCCAAGTAGGGATTATCAGAATAATATATACCCCAATGGATTGTACTCCTAAGGGGCAATGAAGTGCGATAAGTGGGCTTAAGTGAAGGGGGCAGGTTTGCGTCCTGACAGAAACAGTACAGGGCTGTTCACTGGGACCTGGTAGGACATCAGACCAGGCGATGGATGGGTCGCCATGCTACGAGTTATATCCTTATATAGGAATCGCTAGGAAGGTTCTTTTTAGAAAGATTCTATGGCTAATAGAAGGCCAGGGGGGTGGGAGGGACGAGGAATGGGAGGGGCAAAATAAGGATGAAGAGAAACTATTTGTATCTATGTACATGTGAAAGGAAGGTGTTGGGTCAAAATAACAAAGGGAATAATGACAGAGATCAAGTTTTTGACTTATAATGTGAAAGGATTAAATTCCCCCAAAAAAAGATATAAGATACTTAGAGAGATACAGCAATATTCAATAGACATAATCTTCCTCCAAGAAACTCATTTAACTAGAAATACCAATGTAAAACTGTATTCGAAGCAATATCAATTTTTGCTATATACAGACTCACCTGTAAAGGGAGAAAAAGTGGTGGCAATTGGGATTTTGAAAAAAGTTAATTTTGATCTGGAGGATTGAATGGAAGACCCGGAGGGTCGGTATCTGTTCATCAGAGGAAAACTGGAAGGAAAGGAATATACATTTGCTAATATATATTGCCCCTATAAGAATCAAGTAGGATACTTAGGGGGGGGTTATAAGAAAACTTGTAGAATTTAAAAGTGGATGCCTGGTAGTGGCAGGGGATTTTAATCTATGTATGGACCCAAGGTGGGATATGTCAACGGGGGTGAGGAGAGAGAGAGAGAGATAATAAACTTAAATCACTGAAGAGGTTAATGCATAAGCAGCAATTGGTAGATGTGTGGAGGATAATTCATCCTAGGGAAAGAGATTATACTCACTATTCACATGTCCATGGTTCATATTTAAGACTGGACTATATAATGATTGAGCATAGACAATTAGAGGCACTGAAGGGATCCAATATAGAAGTCATGTCATTATCAGACCACTCCCCTGTCACTATGAGGCTACAAATAGGGAGGGGCGATGATAAAATTGTTTCTTGGAAATTAAATAAATCACTTCTGCAGGATCCCGAAGTTGAGAAGAGGTTAAGACGGGAAATTGAACATTTCTTTGAATTAAATGAGACTGAGGGGATGTCTGAAGCAACAGTATGGGAAACACACAAAGCTTACATAAAGAGGTATACTGATCTCTATACGTATAGAAAAGAAGGGGAAAAATAAAACAGATTATAGAAGAATTGTATAAATTAGAACAAATGCATAAAAAGAAGATGGGTATAGATACTGTAAATATCAGGAGATAATAATAAAAAGAGATGAGTTGAAAGACCTGATGGAACAGGATTCAAAGATGATATATAATAAAGTAGCCAAAGAAAGATCCCAATGGGGGAATAAACCAGGAAAACATCTAATGAGAAGACTTAGGAATAAGAAATCTAGGAACTTTATAGAAAAAATTAGAGATAGGAAGGGGGATATTAGGTATAAAACTTCAGATATAGCCAGAAGGTTTCATGACTTTTACAGTGAATTATATGATGTAAGGGAGAGGACTAATGGGGAAAGTGAGGAGGAGATGAAAGAAAGAGGACAGAACTATCTTAGAGGAGTAGAGCTACCTAGGTTAGCACAGGGTCAGGAACAATCAGGCAGACAAGGTACCAAAGGAGCAGGCTGGAGAGTGGTCAGGAATAGCCGAGGCCAGGACAGGCGGAGTTCGTTCAGAGTCAGGATCAAGGCAGGAAGCAGGTACAGGGGCTCATGGGAAACATACACCAAGGCACTGATCACAGGCCTGGTCCTGCTTAAATACACCTTCTGCAATCAGCCTCAGGTGATGGCCTGATTGTAGGAGTGAGATTCTGGCTGCTGAGAGCACCTGCTGGGCAGCCTTGGTACTGCAGCCCACAAGGCAGGTGAGTCCCACCACCATTGGTGAGTCCATTCCTGACAGTACCCCCCCCCCTCAAGGAGCGGCCTCAGGATGCTTCAAACAGTCCTTAATGGGCAAAATGTTCCACCACCTGGGTCAGGTAACTGGCTGGATATCAGGGGCTGGCACATCAGGCTGGGCAGCGGACAGAGGCACATCAGGCTGGGCAGCGGACAGAGGCACATCAGGCTGGGCAGTGGACAGAGGCACATCAGGTGGAGCAGCGGGCACCGGGCCATCAGGCGGAGCAGCGGGCACCGGGCCATCAGGTGAGGCAGCAAGCACCGGGCCATCAGGCAAGGCAGCGGGCACCGGGTCACCAAGCTCGACAGTGGGCACCGAGTCATCTGGCACGACAGCAGGCACCGAGTCATCTGGCACGACAGCGGGCACCGAGTCATCTGGCACGACAGCGGGCACCGAGTCACCAAGCTCGACAGCGGGCACCGAGTCACCAAGCTCGACAGCGGGCACCGAGTCACCTGGCACGACAGCGGGCACTGAGCCACCTGGCACGACAGCGGGCACCGAGTCATCTAGCACGACAGCGGGCACCGAGTCATCTGGCTCGACAGCGGGCACCGAGTCACCAAGCTCGACAGCGGGCACCGAGTCACCAAGCTCGACAGCGGGCACCGAGTCATCTGGCAGGACAGCGGGCACTAAGTCATCTGGCAGGACAGCGGGCACCGAGTCATCTGGCAGGAGAGCAGGCACCAAGTCACTAAGCTCGACAGCGGGCACCGAGTCATCTGGCATGACAGCGGGCACCGAGTCATCGTGTATGACAGCAGACACCGAGTCATCTGGCATGACAGCAGACCCAGAGAGCACCCGCTGGGCAGCCTTGGTACTGCAGCCCACAAGGCAGGTGAGTCCCACCACCATTGGCGAGTCCATTGCTGACAGGTATACTGTAAGGCATTTGAAAAAATGTAAGGATCTTCTTGTACCTAAAATGTGTCATTATATGAATGCAATAGGTGAGGGTTTGGAAATGAGGGAAGAATCGTTGCAGGCATATATTTTGCTTATTTTGAAGGAAGGGAAAGAGAGTTCGCAGTGTGCAAATTATAGACCGATATCGTTGTTGAATGCTGATACCAAACTATATGCAAAAGTCTTGGCAACAAGGCTGAGGGACCTGATGCCAGAATGGGTACATATGGATCAGGTGGGTTTTATCCCGGGGAGAGAGGGACGAGACAATGGACTGAGATCCTTACTATTGGTTTAAATAGGTAAAAGGAAAAAACCCCGGTAATATTATTGTCGATTGATGCTGAAAAGCCTTTGATAAGGTTAACTGGGAGTTTATGTTCAAACTTTGGAAAAGTTGGGATTGGGAATTAAGATGTTAAACTGGATTAAGGGTTTATATAAGAGACCATCAGCGGCAGTAAAGATAAATGGAGCTTTTTCACAATTCTTCAAGATGCACAATGGAACCAGACAGGGATGTCCCCTTTCCTCATTGTATGTGCTGACATTAGAGCCATTCCTGGAAAGGATTAGGAAGTGTGATGATATAAGAGGGATAAAAGTAGGAGACGTGGAACATAAAGTCGCCGCGTTTGCAGACGATATGCTGTTCTATGTCACCAACCATATAACAACTTTACCAAACCTAATGAAAGAATTAAAACAATATGGGGCGATATCAAACCTGAAGATAAACCCTGGGAAATCAGAAATATTAAACATTAATTTATCATTGAAAGATAAGAAAAATATACAAAAAGCATTTTCATTTACCTGGAGGGAAAATGAAAGACTATCTTGGAGTAAAATTAGCCACCTCATTAAAAAAATTATATCAGTCAAATTATATCCCTCTTATAAATTAAATAAAAGAGGAGCTAAAAAGATCAGCAAAGGGTGGGGCCTCATGGATTGGATGAATAAACCTAGTTAAAATGGTATTACTCCCAAAAATTCTATATAAATTTCAATACTCCCGATTTCCCTCCCATGAGCTTTCTTTGCCATAGTTAGAAAGATGATTACAAAATTAATCTGGGCTAATAAGAGACCTAGAATTATTACACAGCAATACTGCTATCACGAGTTGTAGATTGGTCTTTTAATATGCAAAGGAAAAGTTGGGTAAAAATAGAAGAGGAATTAAGTAAAACACAATTACAGAAGATGATATGGATACCACATAGGTTTCAAACATTAGATGTAGGCACGAGTAAGATGACTAGGATTGTATTAGACCAGGGGTCCTTAAACTACCGCCACATGCGGCCCGCCGAGGACATTTATCCAGCCTGCTGGGCAGGGGCGTATCTGCCGCAAGGCAAGGGACTACGGTTTGGCAGGTTAGGAGAGCTCTGCAGGGCTCGGGCGGGAGGCAGGAGGGCGGGATCAGCAATGCTGGAACAGGCGAAGGTGGGCTCGGCTTATGAACCCACACCACTCACCTGGCCTCTCTGCAGCCAGCCGGCCATCTATTCTGATCAGTGCATTGAACCATCATGGCCGGAGGGCGAAGCCTAGAGCTGACCATGAAGAGGGGGAGCAAGAGAGGAGACTCCATCGCTGCATGTCGGGTATCACGGCCACGGACCCTAGATAAGTGCAAAAGATGATCGATCTCCTCCCTCTCTCTTTCCCCCCTCTCTCCTCTCTCCCTTCCCCCACCTCTTTCTCCCCCTTCCTCTCTCTCCCCCCTCCTCCCCCCTCCTCTCTCCCCCCTCCCCCTCCTCTTCCCCCCCTCCTCTCACTCCCCCTCCTCTCCCCCCTCCTCTCTCTCTCTCCCCCTCCTCTCTCTCTCTCCCCCTCTCCCCCCTCCTCTCTCTCTCTCCCCCTCTCCCCCTCCTCTCTCTCTCTCCCCCTCTCCCCCTCCTCTCTCTCTATCACCCCTCCTCTCTCTCTCCCCCTCCTTTCTCTCTCTCCCCTCCTTATCTCCCCCCCCCTCTTTCTTTACATTGTACACAGATATGACCCAATAAGGTGTCCTGCATTTACCGTATATTTCGCTCCATAAGACACACTTGGGGGGAAATGTCTGTGCGTCTTATGGAGCAGCCGGCCCAGTATTCCCGCCGCCGTCGTATGTCCGCAGTCTCTGGTCATCTCATGTACTATGTCCGCAGTCTCTGGTCATCTCCTGTACGGTGTCTGCATTTGTTCATAGTTTTTTTTTTTTTAAATTATAGCCCGGCCCTCCAACGGTCTGAGGGACAGTGAACTGGCCCCCTGTTTAAAGAGTTTGAGGGCCCCTGTATTAGACACTTGGGATAGAATTCACAGTAAGAAAAAATGGAAATACAATTCGTTGAAGATACCATTAAAGGGCACAGAATTTTTTGCACCAGGAAATGTTAAAATAGGGGGAAATTGGATAAAAGATAAGAGTGCACATTTGAAAGATATTGCAAAAGGAGGGAAAATAAGCATGTTTCAAATGTTAAAAAAAAAGAAATATTTCTTTAATAAGTTGGATGAATGGAGGTATAACCAGCTACATCATTTCATGGCAAGCCTACCGCAACTGATGAGTCAAAACTAGTGAATGGGGTTGGAACCCCAAAAAACATCACCTCTAGGATATACAAGATCCTTATGGACTTAGATGGGATAGATCCCCTTGGGTATGTAAGCAAATGGGAGAAGGAACTGGGAGTAGAAATGAACTTGCAGCAAAGAAAAAATATTTTAATACAACACATATGGCAACAATTATGCATACAGCAGAAATTAATTACAAATGCTTAGCGATATGGTATATAACCCCAAGTGTGGCCCATAAACAGCAAGTAGAGAGCTCCCCTTGGTGTTGGAGAGGTTGTGGAGAAAGGGGTAGTATGGAACATACGTATATGGTGGAGCTGCCCAAAACTGAAGTGTTACTGGAGGGAAATAGCGTTATATATCCAAGAAATATGTGGGGTAGATATCCAGGGAGACCCATGGAAATGTTTATTTTATTATTTTGAGCCTGCTTCGGAACTACGAAAAAATAAAGTTTTGTATCATTTTATAAGTGCAGCAAAAGGTTTGATTCATAAATATTGGCAGGTGAAGGAGGCCCCAAAGATTGTATGTTGAATAGATAGAGTGGAGGGTATTGCTCGAATGGAGGAATTGAGATGTATAGAGGAGGATAAAATGGAGATGTTTAGGAGAACATGAAGTGGTTGGATGAAATTTTAGATCTCAGAAATGTATATTGAATTAATTAGAGCAAAGGGGGTAGTATGGAAAATTTGGTAGTTTTAACCACTTGCTGTCCTTAGGATTTACCCCTCTTAAGGACCAGGCCTCTTTCTGATACTCGGCGCTGCACTAATTCAACTGATAATTGCGCGGTCATGCAATGCTGCTTCCAAACGAAATTTTCGTCCTTTTTTTCAAACAAAGCTTTCTTTCGGTGGTATTTGATCACCTGTACGCTTTTTATTTTTCACGCTATAAAAAAAGACCAAAAATTTTGAAGAAAAACGATATTTTTTACTTTCAGCTATAAAAAATATATAGTAAACTCAAAGTTAGTTATAAATTTAGGCCAAAATGTATTCTGTTACGTTTTTGGTAAAAAAAATACCAATAAGTGTATATTGATAGATTTGTGTGAAAGTTATAGCGTCTACAAACTATGGTATAGATACTGCAATTTACGCCATTTTTTTGCTATACAGCGCTGTGCTAGTTTAATGGACAATTGTGTGGTCATGCAATACGGTACATAAATGAAAATTACATCCTTTTTTTTCCCACAAATTGAGCTTTCTTTCGGTGGTATTTGATTGCCTGTGCGTTTTTTATTTTTTGCGCTATAAAAAAAAAAAGGCTGACAATTTTGAAGTAAAAAAAACAATATTTTGGACTTTTTGCTATAAAACATGTCCAGTAAAAAAAAATTAAAAAATTTAGTCATAAATTTCTGTCAAAATGCATTCTGCGACATGTCTTTGCTACAAAAAACCACAATACGTGTAAATTAATTGGTTTACGTGAAAGTTATAGCGTTTACAAATGGCGGGAAAGATACTGGGATTTTTAATTTTTTTTATACTAATAATGGCGGCGATCAGTGACTTATGGCGGTGATCAGCGACTTATGGTGGGACTGCGGCGGACATTATGACACTGGGGGGGAACTGACTTGGGGTCACTGACATCCCCAGTGACACCAATACAGTGATCAGTGCAAAAAAAAACACTGACACTGTACTAATGGCACTGGGGAGGAAGGGGTTAACTTTATTATTCAGTGAAAGGGTTAACTGTGTGAGGGGAGTGTTTTACTAGGGGGCAGGGGTGCTACTGCAGCTTTGCTCTCTGTCACTGATTGCCGCTAATCGCCGGGACATAGCCAGTAACGACCGGCTGTGACCCAGTGACTGACATCCGCGGCCGTGATCGGCGGGACAGGTAGGGCGGCAGCACACCTTGCGCGCGCCCCCTACCTGTTTTGAAAACACACATTTTAAAACGTGGTTTTGCCCAGCTGTGCCGCCCTGCCGCCGTATTTCTACAGTGGCTGGGTGGCATGTGGTTAAAGAAGGTCTAATGGCCTAAAGGGAAGGAGAGAAAAAGAAAGAAAAGGAATAGTACTAGATACAGACAGATATTAGAATAGTAGGGGAGGGGGGGTTGGGGGGGTAGGGGTGGGTGAGTGAGGGTAATAGATAAAATAGGTATTGTATTCTTATGAGGGGTTATGTTTGTTTGTTTTTTTAATGATTAAAGAGATGAGAAGAAAGGAGGGAAAAGGGGACGGGGAAGGGGTGCGGAAGGGTAAAATAATTTATGTTATTGGAGGAATATGATGATGGCTATTGCTGATTGTTTTTTTTTTTGTCTATGAAAATCCAATGATATCAGTGATACTGTGCTGACGTTTCCTCTAAAAAAAAAAAAAAAAAAAAAAAGCAGTCCTTGAGGCAGAGACCAGGTTGGCCAGGTCAGGAGGGACAAGAAAGTGGGTGTCACATCAAATTCTGTGTCCGCTACAGACACATCTTGTTTGGGTGACTTTTGGGTTGGGGTACCAGGAATGGCATCAGGGAAATGCCACTCATGCAGCCAACTCACTACATCTGGGTTGGGGGTTTGGGCCATGGCATCTTCTGGATACAAAAGAGCCGTGATGATCTCTTCCTGAAATTTTAGGAAGGATCCACTTTGTCTAGTTGCTTTGTAAAGCACAAGCAAAGAAGGGAAAAATTCCTGATTATAAGTCAACATCCCCAATATAGCAATTGGAAAAAGGAGAGACCCCCTGACACTGGGACTTTAAGGGCTTAGAAAATACTAGAATTATTAAAGTACAAATTTTACTTGTCAAAAAAGGTTGTAACACAAAGACATACAAAACAATACATCATACAGAGTGATTTTTCATCCATTATTATAAGTTATCAGCGCCCACGAGATTGCCACCCATTTCCACAACAAGATTGACGCTATCCGTAAGGACATCGTCAACTTGCAATCTACCTCCCCACCTAGCCTCCTCGCCCCCGTCACCCCTTCATCTCCCCCCTCCTCTGCCCTCACAACCGCACTGCCCCCCTCCTCTCCCAATGCCCCGCCCACCATAACCCCCCCCGCACTGCACTCCCTCAGCCCTGTCACTACTGAGGAAGTCGCCAAAGTCCTCTCAAAAGCCCGCCTCACTACCTGCCCCCTGAACCCTATCCCCTCTCAACTCCTCCGGTCACCCCCCTCTTCCCTCATCCGCTCCCTCACCCACATCTTCAATCTCTCCCTCTCTACTGGCGTATTCCTCTCCCCCCTAAAGCACGCGCATATCACCCCCATCCTCAAAAAGCCCTCCCTGGATCCCGCGGACCCCAACAACCTCAGACCCATCTCCCTGCTGCCACTCACCTCCAAGCTCCTTGAACGCATAGTCTACGATCGCCTAAGCGCCCACCTTACAGACAATAACCTCCTTGACCCTCTACAGTCCGGCTTCCGTCCCCTACACTCCACTGAAACTGCCCTCCTCAAAATCACTAACGACCTACTCAACGCCAAAGCCAAGGGCGACTACTCTGTCCTCCTTCTCCTGGACCTCTCTGCGGCCTTCGACACAGTTGACCACCCCCTCCTCCTTAATAAACTACTCTCCTTTGGCATCGGAGATACTGCTCTCTCTTGGTTCTCATCCTACCTATCCCGACGCTCCTTCAGTGTCACCTACAATGTTGCCACCTCCCCCTCCCTCCCCCTCTCTGTTGGGGTCCCCCAAGGCTCCGTCCTTGGACCCCTTCTCTTCTCCATCTACACCTCCTCCCTGGGCAAACTCATACAATCTCACGGCTTCAACTATCACCTCTATGCTGACGACACCCAAATCTACCTCTCCACCCCTCACCTCACCCCCACTATCTCCGCCCGCATCACTCACCTCCTAAATGACATCTCAGACTGGATGTCGCTACATTTCCTCAAGCTCAACCTCTCCAAAACCGAGCTCCTCATCTTTCCCCCTGCCAACACCCACCCCCCCCATCCTATCCATCATCACCAACAACTCCACTATCACTCCCGCCCCGCAAGCCAAAGTCCTTGGCGTCATTCGCGAATCTCTCCCTCCAACCGCATGTCAAATCACTCACAAACACATGCAGGCTCCATCTTCGCAACATTGCCAAGATACGCTCCTTCCTCACCCCAGACACCACCAAACTTCTAGTACACTCCCTCATCATCTCACGCCTTGACTACTGCAACTCCCTCCTCACTGGCCTACCCAAGTGCAGGCTCTCCCCGCTCCAGACCATCCTGAACTCAGCTGCCAGACTCATCCACCTCACCACCCGCTCCACCTCTGCCACCCCCCTCTGCCTCTCCCTCCACTGGCTCCCGATTGCCCAACGCATCAAATTTAAACTCCTAACCCTGACCTACAAAGCCGTTCACAACACTGCCCCTGACTACCTCACCAACCTGATCATCAAGTACCACCCTACCCGTACCCTTCGCTCCTCACAGGACCTCCTTCTATCCTGCTCCCTGGTCTCCTCCTCCCATGCACGACTGCAGGACTTCTCCAGGTCCTCCCCCATCCTCTGGAACTCACTGCCCCAATCCATCAGACTGTCGCCTTCCCTATTCACATTCAGGCGCTCCCTCAAAACCCATCTCTTCAGGGAAGCCTACCCCACCCTCACCTAACGGCCATCCTCCCTCATTTCTCCCACCACTTCATCCCCCTCAGCCACTTCCTACTGTACCTTTACCCCCTCCCTCCTAGATTGTAAGCTCGTAAGAGTAGGGCCCTCTTACCCCTCGTACGTTGTTTGTTGTTGTTGTACTGTGCCATGTATTGTCCCCCCTATTGTACAGCGCTGAGCAAACCCTTTGGCGCTATATAAACTCGTAGTAATAATAATAATAAGTTGGTGGACACATTCTGTGTTCCTATGATCCATATATATATATATATATATATATATATATATATATATATATATATATATATATATATATATATACACATTCATTGGAGTGTCCTGTGGTGTGTTCCTAGTGATTTGTATCCTTTTTTGGACATATTTATCCTTGAAGCCCCACATTACACTAGATTTATTGTGCCAATACAAAGAGGAAATGCAGAATCTTGATTTTTAAACACTATGATGGGTTTCTATGTTTTCCATTTCTCTCTATATGCTGTCGGACACAGTATGTGGGCTTATGACTTGTTTACATACAGATATTGCAGCGTTCTATGATGTGGCCGTAGTAATCTATAGTTCCAATTGGGCATATTTGCCTTGAAGCCCTTTATTATACTCACTCTGTCAACATGAAGAGGATATAGAATCAGCTTTGGACATTGAGATATTTTATGGTGGGTTGTTCAAGTCTTTTTAATTAACATTATACGCTGTTGGGCACAGTACATGTGTTTATGACTTACATTTATAGTCATTCATTGCTGTTTTTCGTGGTGTGGCCGTAGTGACTTGTACCTCCTCCTCCCTCCCCCTTTTCTTTGGGGGTGCCTCTTACGAATTTCCATCATATACAACTTTGAGGTGGTGTGTGCTAACTTGGAGGTCTATACACTTTATGGTGGGTCCCCTGTTTTACAAACTAATATGACATCTTGGTGTGATATATAGCATGTTTTCAATTACTCACATAGTCATCTGTTGCAGTGACCTGGGCTGCCCTTGTGATTTGAGCATTTTGTGGGGGGTTCTGCTGTCCCAGTTTGTTCGGACCCAAGCTTTATGAGGCAGCATTTCTGAAGCATTTATGTCTTTTACCCAATTATCCATTTTGCATTTTCATATACTGTAAGCATATCTACAGATTATAAGGTATTATACGTTGTTACGGATATGAGACATGTTCCAATCAAATATGTTTAATCTTGTAGATAATGTCATCCCTATGCAGAGTTCTTCTCTTTTCCCTGAGGAAGGAGTGGAATCACTCTGAAACGCATTGGAACAATTAGATTAGTATTTCTGGAGCTGACCCCGGCTCTGGCGACCATTCTTCCTGGCTTCTGACCCCGGCTTTGGCTATGATTCCCGCTGGTTCTCGACTTGATTATCCTGGAAGACGACCACGGCAGGAAAACTTCTGTCCTACCAAGTCATCCGCTGTTGCTGTCAGACTTGCATAGACTCTTGCCTTGTTTCTGTGTAAATAAACCTACCTTTAATTGCACCTCCTTGTGTGTCTGGCTCCTCGCTCCCTGACAGTATCCTTATCATGTAATTTCATTTTCTGATTGTGATGCTTTATTATGACTCTGTATGATGTATTGTTTTGTATGTCTTTGTAAAGCACAAAATCGTTGTACAGAGCCAATTGAAATAAATATACACACACATTTTTGTACTAGCATCTGGCTTTATGGGAAACTAAGTATAGCTTCATCATCTGGTCGTTGAAGTCCACCCCTTCCATGTTAAGGTTATAGTCACGGACACAGAGGGGCTTCTAAACAAAACCAGTTGCCATGCAAATTTGGACTGTGGTGTCTACGTTATTGGAAGACTGGAAAAAAACATCCTGTTTGTCCTTCCACTTCACTGCGAGCAATTCATTATTTCTCAAGCAGGCTCTCTCCTCCTTTCTAAGTTGGGTATTTAAAAGCTGTTGGGGGAATCTCTGGCGATTAGGTTGCAGGTTGCATGTTGTCACATGAGAAAATTCCAAGATCAAAAAGGTGTCTAAATATTGTTCACATATAAGTGGTACCTCATAAAGAAAAAGGATGACACCAACTCCCAAACTATCTTGCCACTGCTCCCTATGTAGTTTGGGCATCCTGGGGGCTCCACGTGACTATGTTTTCCCTCATAAATCTGAAAATTGTATGTATAACCTGTTGCTCTCTCACAGAGCTTATACATTTTGACCCCGTATCTGACATGACTGCTGAGGAGAAATTGTTTGAATGCAAGGTGGCCAGAACGACAGCAGAGTGTATTGTTTTTGAAATGCATAAACCGCATTATAATCTCATATGTATGTCTAGCCATGGCAGCAGAGAACATGGGCATATGATTAATTGATATTTTCCTGGAGATACCGGTATTTATTGGATATTAATCCACAATAAATTACATTTTTAAAAGTACTACACTATACAAATGTTTTCATATATGGCTTGGCTTTGAGCCAATTGCTCTTGGAGACCCCCAGAGGAAGCAGAGCTGCACAAGAGATTGGTGTCTGGACAAAGGATCCTTACTCCTGGCTGGCTGATCCACTTAAAGGGGGTTTAATGCACATATTCTATGTGCTTCTGGTGAGTGCGCATTTTATACATAGATGCACGGAGTCACATAACAAGGATTAACACTATGTACGAAGTTGGAATTCACTACTTCGCTGACCTTCCAGAGTCAAGCCTGCACATTTTCTCACCCTTATTAAGACTGTGTATTCGTATCTATTTTAGGTGCAACACAGTAGCACCGTATACACTTGATTGTATAGTAACTTTATTTGTTTTGAATTATTGGTCATTTTTTTTAGCACTGCACTTGTTTATTTATATGATTAATTGGGTTTTTGGACCAATATGACCGTGGCTCATTCTTTCTAGTAATGCCTATGTCGAAGGTTAGGCCCCAAAAACCATAATAGGTTTCCATGCAACTGGCCTGGCAAGGTTTGAATTTGAGATGGCGGCGATAAATTATTGTGAGTATAAGTTTGCGGTTTCCGCTTAAATTTCAGGTTGGACAGTGAATGGGGGAAGTGTGCTGCAGCATTTGTGAGCTGCCAATCAGAATTTGCAAGCACATCCGGAAAGACACTATGGGCTTTACGGGCTTGTGTTTGAATTCTTGGTGGCTGCGGGACACTACTTGTGCTAGCCACCACACCAGCTTATACTGCACTTATGGGACTCGCCAGATCATCAAATGATACTGCAGTGCTTGTATGCAAATAACTAGGATGTACTAGGCCACTTGGGCTCTCCAGTTCACCAAAAGGCAGTGCGGCACTAGTACTGGCACTCTGCTGCATATGAGAATCATCATACAATTCTAACACCTCAGCAACCTAAGCAGGAGATTGGGTAAGCCTGACCTTATCAGGGACCTCTACTCCATTGTCTCAGCTATCTGTCAGGGTGCCGCTGCTCTCTACAGATTTGTATTATGAGTCTGATTGTATCAGTAAGTCTTTCCCTTTGCTCTCACCTGATATGCTCAGAATCCTGTAGGCCTCTTCACTAGTGTACCTTTTGTTGGACAATTTGGCCACTAAATTTATAGGTACCTGGTGCAAATCATGGTAAAAAGATCACCTGGCCGTCAGGAACTGCTTGAGCCATTACAAAACAATTTACCTGCTAGTGCTAGCAGAGATCAAGCCTGATCTTGACAACACGTTTGTGTTGTTTTGTGTGTAATGTATCAAGTGACAGTGATCTAATTTTCATTTTTTTTTCAGGCATTTTTTGCAGGTTTATAAAACTACCTTTTGATCCTGTCAGAAATCATGTCCTTCCTCTTTAAGTAATGAAGATGAGGTGACACGTTTGTAGTTGAATCAGCAGTCTAGGGTGACTCCCTTTTCCATAGATACAGTGGAATGACTGTCACTCTAGAACAGGAAGTGTGTTATTTGCAGGATTACCAAGGAAAATAAGCCTAAAAAAAAGGGAAAAATGTAGCTACAATATGTAAGGACTGGAGAGCTAGAATTTAAAAATGCTTGCTTTTGAGTTTACATATACTTGATCTACATTTATTTCCAAAATGGCAACCATTTTAGAAATCCGGCTTGTGCTGTGACATGTTCTGTGTGATCCTACCTGCGCCTCTTTGCTACCCCCCGGGCCCTGGAATTCACAGGAGTGACGGGTACCAACCAGAAGCACCGCATAGGACCACCAGTACACCGGACTCTCATGTTACCATGACATGCTTTTTATATCCTTACTCTTGTGAGTGCATTTTAACTATTAAAACATGTGTGCCTTTAACCATCTACACTTAAAGTGGTGCTGCTGTCTCTCTTTCTATTTCGCGCACAGCTGGCTGCCTCCTCCCACAAGGCTGCACACCCACATTTCCTCCATCCAAGATTAACCTGAATAACATTTGCCACATGTACATTTTTACTATATATCACACTGCGGTCCATCCCCCATCCCATACTGGGATACATACCCCCCCCCTCCCTCCCCTCCCCCCTTCCTCCTTTTTACTCCACTTCTTCCCCTCCCACCTCCTACTCCTCTTCCTTCCCCTCCCTCCATCCCCCCTCTTCCTCCCTCCTTCCCCTTCCTCTTCCTTCCCCTCCCTCCCCCCCTCTTCCTCCCCTCCCTCCTTCCTTCCCCTCCCTCCTTTCCCCCCTCTTCATCCCCTCCCCTTCCTCTTTCCTTCCCCTCCTCCCTTCCCCCCTCTTCCTCCCCTCCCCTCCCCTCCCTTTCCTCTTTCCTTCCCCTCCCTCCCTTCCCCCTCTTCCTCCCTTCCTCCTTCCTTCCCCGCCCTCCCTCCCCCCTCCCTCCTCTTCCTCCTTCCTTCCCCTCCCTCCCTCCTCTTCCTCCTTCCTTTCCCTCTTCTGCCCCTCCCTCTTCCTCTATCCCTCACCTCCCCCCTCCTTCCTCCCCCCCTCCTTCCTCCCCCTCCCTTCCCCCCTCGTCTTCCCTCCCTTCCCCCCTCGTCTTCCCCTCCCTCCCGTTCCTCCCTTCCCTCCCTTCCCCCCTCTTCCTCCCCTTCCCCCTTCCTTCCCCTCCCTCCCTCCCTTCCCCCCTCTTCCTCCCCTCCCTCCTTCCTTCCCTCCCTCCTTTCCCACCTCTTCCTCCCCTCCCCTTCCTCTTTCCTTCCCCTCCTTCCTTTCCCACCTCTTCCTCCCCTCCCCTTCCTCTTTCCTTCCCCTCCTTCCTTTCCCACCTCTTCCTCCCCTCCCCTTCCTCTTTCCTTCCCCTCCTTCCTTTCACCCTCTTCCTCCCCTCCCCTTCCTTCCCCTCCCTCCCCTCCCTCCTCTTCCTCCTTCCTTCCCCTCCCTCCCTCCCTCCCTCCTCTTCCTCCTTCCTTCCCCTCCCTTCCCTCTCTCTCCTCTTCCTCCTTCCTTCCCCTCCCTCCCCTCCCTTCCCCCCTCCCTCCTCTTTCTACCCTCACTCCCTCCTTCCTTCCCCTCCTCCCTCCCCCTCTTCCTCCCTCCCTCCCTCCTACCCTCCCCTTCATCCTTCCCTCTCCACCCTCCCTCTCCTTCATCCTTCCTTCCCCTTCTTCTTTCCTTCCCCTCCTCCCCTCTCTTCCTCCCCTCCCTCCTTCCTTCACCTCCCTCCTTTCCCCCCTCTTCCTCCCATCCCCTTCCTCTTTCCCCCCCCTCTTCCTCTCCCCTCTTCCGCCCCCCCCTCTTTCTCTCCCTTCTTCCGCCCCCTTCATCCTCCCCCTTCTTCCGCCCCCTTCCTCCTCCTTCCTCCCCCTCTTTCTCCCCCTTTCTTCCCCTCTTCCAGGTTTTATTGCCAAAGCATAATTGAACAAGCTGAAGTTAGAAGCTGATTGGCTACCATGTAGAGCAGTACCAGTTTTAGTAAATGTGGGTAAAAGAAAGTAGGGTAAAGTCTGCTATAAATATGGAGACCAAAACTCATGCAGCAAATATTTGTTCTCTCCTACTTACCCCAAGCCTTTTTTAAGAGCATCATACATCTCATGCACTCTATCAGGTTGAGGCACCTTAGGAGGAGGTGACTTGTGTGTCACTGAAAACATTCTACGTACTTTTGAGCCAGACTTTCTAGTCACTGATGGTGTATGGAACAGTAGTCGATGTCTAAAAAAAAAAAGAAAAAAAATGCAGTTACAGAAAATACACAAAATTATCACATCAAACTGTATATGAATACAATATGTATTCTCTCTCTCTCTCGCACTATATATATATATATATATATATATATATATATATATACACACACACACACACAAAGCATCAGAGATCATTGTCTCAATTGTGAGGGCCAGTTGTCCACTGCTGCTGATATAACACTAATTAAAGTATTGAATGTGAACCCAAAAGTACAGCGCTGTGGAGATTGTGGATAAAATCAATATTCACCTCCCATGGAGGTGTGTCTTTATTGGTCAATTGGTTAAAATAGTTGTGTAACCCAACCTGTGGTACAATAAAGTCCCAGGACTGAGGTGGAATGTCTGCTCACCTGCGTCCCCGGACGGGGAAGAGATGTTTGTCCTAGTGTGTTCCCGGATCGTCCGGGGATCGCGGCGCTCCAGAAGTGAGATCACTGCAACCGGTATGGAAGCAGATGTAGAGCCCTAGGAGTGAGACGCAAGCTTGGCTGGTAACCACATCAACGAGTTCCTGCGAATGCTTTGTCAAGATATATACAGTTGTGTTCAAAATAATAGCAGTCAGACATCACTAACCTGATCAATCACTGTTTTTGGTAGAAATTATATTTCTACATGGCAAATAATTTAGTAGCAGGTGTAGTAGAGTAATAGAAATCCAACAGACCCAACAGGCATGACATGCATGCTGCTGATTCTGTGTCATTGAATCACTAATCGAAAGGGGCATGTTCAAAATAATAGCAGTGTTGAGTTCTATTAGTGAGGTCATTCATTCTTTGAAAAACAGGTGGTAATTATTGCCCTTATTTAAGGAAGGAATGCAGCAAATGTTGTATATGCTGGTTACAGTGCATTTCTCTCTGAAATTCTGAGGAAAATAGGTCGTTCCAGACATTGTTCAGATGAACAGTGTACTTGATTAAAAAGTTGATTGGAGAGGGGAAAACATATAAAGAAGTGCAGAAAACGATAGGCTGCTCAGCTAAAATGATCGCAAATACTTTAAAATGGCAATCAAAACCTGAAAGACGTGGAAGAAAGCGAAAATCTTTTTCTTTGAACAGTCTAATATTCACTTTTCTTCAATTTTTTTGGAGGAACAACAAAAATTAATATATTTTTCTTCATGTTTTGATTTGGAATAGAATGTGTAGTGTTCTCAATGCATTTGTGTGTATGGAAATAAAAGCTATTAGAAGGATTTTGAGCTTTATTCACTTTTTTCAACACACTGCTATTATTTTGAACACAACTGTATATTCAAATATCAATTTTTTTATTATCGCAAAAAAGGATCTTGGTATATGAACTAGGAGCATGTGAAATTTATGCAACATTTTTGGGACTATCACCATCTTAACCAGATTAATATGCCTGATCCAGGAGACCCTACCCCTTGAAATTCTTCACAATTCTTCCTTTATTTCTTTTATTAATGGAATATAATTTACCTGGTATATATTTTTTATTGAGGGGGTTAACTTTATTCCCAGATAACCTAGTTCCTTCTCCGTCCATGTAAATGGAAAGTCTTTTTGTAGGATCTGCTTCTCTTTCTTTGAAATATTAAAATTCAAAATCTCTGATTTTGTAGGATTTATTTTTAAACTTGAGTGCCCACCAAACTGTTTTAATTACCCCATTAGGTTAGGTAGCGTTAATCTGGGGTTCACAATATAACACAGCATGTCATCTGCGTACGCTGCCACTTTGTGATCCACCTCTCCTATTTTAATTCCTCTAATATCTACATTCTTTCTTACTGTCGCCAAAGAGGTTCCAGGGATATAACAAATAGCAACGGGGATAATCAACATCCCTGTCTAGTGCCAAAGCTCCTTTGTCCACTTTAACATCCTTGTCCCTATTCTAAAAGCCTCTAGCGTGTTTATCATAAATCCACAGTCCACCCTGTCAAAAGCTTTTTCAGCGACAATCGACAGGATGATTGTTGGCAGTTTTTCTCTCCTTGCTTTTTGTAAGAGTGTAATATTCATTTTTAATATCTAAATTTTAATCTGATCTCTAGAAAGTTATGATATATGCCTGGCCAGAATATATATCCTCTAATTGGATGTGAATGGTAAGGTTTTGAGCTAAGTAATGACAGATGTGAATTATTGTGTCTGGAGTTGGTAACTTTAGAAAGGTAGTTTTAGACCAAATGATTGATGGTTTTAAGTTTATATTTTCTTAAAGTAGTCCTATGTAATGTATACCTTGTTATGATTTCATTTATTAGTTTGAGAGCTTATGTTTTTCTTCAACAATCACATGTGTCTGGACAGCTCAATTTTGCTGTGTAACACAAGACTCCAGTTGTTACCTCCTCCTGACTTCGTTTTCAGTCATGTCAATTAGCCTGGCTGAAGTTATAGGAACACATGTAACATATATCTAATTAGGGTGGGAGGTGAAAAGGGAGTGGTTAATGAGCCCGCGGTTTTTGAAACAACAGAAAGCTTTTTAAGCTGAAAGGCAAATGGGTTTAGTCACCATTTCAGCTCACACTGGACAAAGCACACACACAGACACACACGCACACATACTTTAACAAAAAGAAACTACATATTTTTATTTCATCCAAGAAACAAACAACTTATATCTCTTACTTTTATTTTAATTTAAGCTACATTTCTTTTTGTATCTGAAATAGTTATTTTTGTATTGACTTTGTATCTTTTGTGTGTGATCAAATAAAGTCACACTTATTTTTCTTAGCTCACTCTAGAAAGGATTTATTCCTACAATCACCTAAAGACACAAGAATAATAAGAAAGTTTTTCATAACTCTAGAATTCCAGCAAAGAGAAGCAGTGTTCTTAGGTCAATATCCCTTCCTTCTCTGTTTGGGATAAAACCCACCTGATCTAAATGTATCCATTCCGGCATCAACTCATTTAACCTGGTTGCTAATAATTTCGTAGAGTTTTGTGTCTGTATTTAATAATACTATGGGTCTATAACTGGCACATTGTGAGCAATCCTTCCCCTCTTTAAGAATGATTGTTATATATGCTTGGAGCAATTCTTCTCTTATTCCCATTCCTTCTCCCAGGGCATTCAAATATATACAGAGTTTAGGGGTCAATAGATCTTTAACTAGTTGCCGACTGCAGATAGCCGAATGACGGCTACACTGCGGCTGACCAGTTCTGGGTGGGCGTCATATGACGTCCTCCCAGAATGCGCACTCCTGCACACCCCCGCTGATCACATGATGTGGTAAAAGGCCGATCACAGCGGCTTTTTACCATGTGATCAGCCGTGTCAAATGACACGCTGATCACAGAAAAATGCAATTGCCGGTTCTCAGCTGCACTTTCCTTACGCTGTCAGAGCGTGAGGAAAGTACTGCCGAGAACTGGCAGTTGTCAGAGCAGGGATCGGCACAGATTATCAGGACACTGATGATCAGTGCCCTGATGATTGGTGCCCAGCAGTGCCACCCACCAGTTCCGCCCACCTGTGCCCATCAGTGCTGCCTACAAGTGCCCAGCAGTGCCACCCACCTGTGCCCAGCAGTGCCACCCAGCAGTGCCATCCACCTGTGCCACACACCTGTGTCCAACAGTGCCACCTACCTGTGCCCAGCAGTGCCACCCACCTG
This sequence comes from Staurois parvus, assembly GCF_062004578.1. Taxonomy (NCBI): domain Eukaryota; kingdom Metazoa; phylum Chordata; class Amphibia; order Anura; family Ranidae; genus Staurois; species Staurois parvus. The sequence goes on from NW_028318301.1 coordinate 1,347,308, forward strand.
TGCCCACCAGTGCAGCCCAGCAGTGCTGCCAGTCAGTGCCACCAGTCAGTGCACAGCGGTTGTGCCAGTCAGTGCCCAGCAGTTGCGCCAGTCAATGCCTAGCAGTGCCGCCGGTCAGTGCCCAGCAGTGACGCCAGTCAGTGCCGCCTATCAATGTTGTCTATCAGTACCCATCATCAGTGCCGACTATCAGTGCCGACTATCCGTGCCACCTCATTAGTGCTGCCTATTAGTGCCGCCTATCAGTGCCGCCTATGAGTGTCCATCAGTGCTGCCTCATCAACGCACATCAGTGAAGGAGAAAAATTACCTGTTTGCAACATTTTATAACAGAAACAAAGAAACTTTTTTTTTAATTTTTTGGTTTATAGTGCAAAAAGTAAAACACCCAGCAGCGATTAAATACCACCAAATGAAAGCTCTATTTGTGAGAAAAAAAATGATAAAAATTTCATATGAGTACAATCTTGAATGATCACACAATTGTCAATCAAAGTGCGACAGTGCTGAAAGCTGAAAATTGGCCTGGTAAAGAAGGGGATATAAGTGCCCGGTAGGCAAGTGGTTAAACTTCTTAAAATACCCCACTGTGTTCCCATCAGGTCCTGGACTCTTTCCTCCTGCTGTATTCCTCAGGGCCGTACTTATTTCATCCTGGGAGATTGCTCGTTCTAGGGATGCTAACTTTTCCTCTGATATTTTTGGCAGGTCTGCTGCCGCTAGGTATTCCAACCTTTTCCCTCTCTTTTATTCCTCTGTTACCTTCTGGTTCTTGGTGTTCACATCATACTGTCAGGGCTCCAGGGTATGACCAGAGGTATGTGAACTGACGCAGGGAAACGCAGGCTTCAGATATGTTATAAACAATATAATTTATTAACACTAACAATACATAAACGCAGTCCAATACTAAAACATAACACAGTGCAAACGAACCAAACCAAACCACCCACAGATAACAATACATACAATGCAAGCGTCGTCAGGCAGGCCGGGTCAATAACAATCGGGCAGGTAGGAACAGGAGGAGCAGGCAGAGAGTAGTCAGGTCACGAGCCGGGTACAGCAACTAATGGGCAGGTAGGTACAGGGGGTCAGGCAGAGAGTGGTCGGGGTCACAAGCCAGGGATCAAACAGGAGAAGTCAGCAGAGGTCCGGATCAGGCAGGGTCAGCAACGAATCAGTCAGACAGGAACAGGAACAGGGATGCAGGTAACAAGATACAGGGGCCCATAGAAAAGCACACACCAAGGCACAGACTGCAGGTCTGGCCATCCCTTAAATACACCTGCATAATCAGCTTCAGGTGTTTGGCTGACTACAGGGTTGAGTCTCTGATTGCTGAGAGCACCCGCTGGCCAGCCCTGGTACTGCAGCCCACAAGGCAGGTGATTCCCACCATTACTGGCAAGTCCATTCCTGACAGTACCCCCCCCCTCAAGGAGCTGCCTCAGGACGCTCCAAACAGTCCTAGCTGGGCAAAATGTTCTACCGCCCGGGTCTGGTAACTGGCGGGATATCAAAGACTGGCACATCGGGCTGGACTCCGGGCAGAGGCACATCGGGCTGGACTCCGGGCAGAGGCACATCGGGCTGGACTCCGGGCAGAGGCACATCGGGCTGGACTCCGGGCAGAGGCACATCGGGCTGGACTCCGGGCAGAGGCACAGGGCCTCCAGGAGGAGCGGTAGGCACAGGGCCCCCAGGAGGAGCGGCAGGCACAGGGCCCCCAGGCGGAGCAGCGGGCGCCGGGCCCCCAGGCAGGGCGCCAGGCCCCCAGGCGGGGCGGCGGGCGCCGGGCCCCCAGGTGGAGTGGCGGGCGCCGGGCCCCCAGGCGGAGCGGCGGGCACCGGGCCCCCAGGAGGGGCGGCAGGCACCGGGCCCCCAGGCGGAGCGACAGGTCTCGGGCCCCCAGGCGGAGCAGCGGGCGCCGGACCCCCAGGCGGAGCGGCGGGCGCCGGACCCCCAGGCGGAGCGGCGGGCGCCGGACCCCCAGGCAGAGCGACAGGCATCGGGCCCCCAGGCGGGGCGGCGGGCGCCGGGCCCCCAGGCGGGGCGACGGGCACCGGGCCCCCAGGTGGGGCGACGGGCACCGGGCCCCCAGGCGGAGCGGCGGGCACCGGGTCATCAGGCACGACAGCGGGCATCGGGTCACCAGGCATCAGGTCATTTGGCTCGCCAGTGGGCACCGCGTCATCTGGCAAGGCAGTGGGCACCGAGTCACCAGGCACGACAGTGGGCTCCGAGTCAACTGGCATGACAGCGGGCACTGGGTCAGACATTGGATCGTCTGGCTGGTCAGCGGGCATCGGGTCACCAGGCATCAGGTCATTTGGCTCGACAGCGGGCACCGCGTCATCTGGCAAGGCAGTGGGCACCGAGTCACCAGGCACGACAGTGGGCTCTGAGTCAATTGGCACGACAGCGGGCACCGGGTCATCAGGTACCGGATCGTCTGGCTCGACAGCAGGCACCGGGACATCTGGCGCTGGATTGTCTGGCTCGACAGCGGGCATCAGGTCACCAGGCATGACCGCGGGCACCGGGTCATCAGGCATTGGATCGTCTGGCTCGACAGCGGGCATCGGGTCACCAGGCCTGACAGCGGGCACTGGGTCACCAGGCATCAGGTCATTTGGCTCGCCAGCGGGCACCGCGTCATCTGGCAAGGCAGTGGGCACCGAGTCACCAGGCACGACAGTGGGCTCTGAGTCACCAGGCATGACCGCGGGCACTGGGTCAGACATTGGATCGTCTGGCTCGACAGCGGGCATCGGGTCACCAGGCATCAGGTCATTTGGCTCGACAGCGGGCACCGCGTCATCTGGCAAGGCAGTGGGCACCGAGTCACCAGGCACAACAGTGGGCTCTGAGTCAATTGGTACGACAGCGGGCACCGGGTCATCAGGTACCGGATGGTCTGGCTCGACAGCAGGCACCGGGTCATCTGGCGCTGGATCGTCTGGCTCGACAGCGGGCATCGGGTCACCAGGCATGACAGCGGGCACTGGGTCATCAGGCATTGGATCGTCTGGCTCGACAGTGGGCATCGGGTCATCAGGTACCGGATCGTCTGGATCGGCAGCGGGCACCGGGTCATCTGGCGTTGGATCGTCTGGCTCGACAGCGGGCATCGGGTCACCAGGCATGACAGCAGGCACTGGGTCATCAGGTACCGGATCGTCTGGATCGACAGCAGGCACCGGGTCATCTGGCGCTGGATCGTCTGGTTCGACAGCGGGCATCGGGTCACCAGGCATGACAGCGGGCACTGGGTCATCAGGCATTGGATCGTCTGGCTCGACAGCGGGCATCGGGTCACCAGGTATGACAGCGGGCACTGGGTCATCAGGCATTGGATCGTCTGGCTCCACAGCGGGCATCGGGTCACCAGGCATGACAGCGGGCACTGGGTCATCAGGCATTGGATCGTCTGGCTCGACAGCGGGCATCGGGTCACCAGGTATGACAGCGGGCACTGGGTAATCAGGCGTGATAGGATCATCAGGCTGGATCAGTTCATCAGGCTGGGTACAGACATCAGGCTGGGTAGAGACATCAGGCTGAAGTGCGGGTGCCGAGGCACCAGGCTGAACCACGGAAGGCAGGTTCTCAGACGGCAGGCTCACCGGTTTGGATACTGGCAGGATGGTACTGGTTGGAAAGAATTTTCACTTTTTTCTGGTTTTAACTACTGGAACACTGCAAGTAAACGCAGGTCTGTAAACGAATGGAGCAGCTGAGGACAGAGAAGAGCTGGAAGATGGAACAGAGGAGGGAGCAGTTGCTACAGAGGACTTCTTTACAGGGTTAAAGAAAGGATAGGTGCAGTGAGTGGGAGCAGAGGACTGGTATGTGGTAGTTAGAGTATACTGGGCAGTCACTGGGGGTGCTGTCGGGGATGCAGGAAGAGTGCCTTGAGTGGAGAAATGATGTTGTAAGCTGACTGAGGCTGGGTGCAACAAGTCTGACCATGTCTGCAGTATGGGTTGAACAAAGCTCAGCTCACACAAAGCCTGTCTGGTCAAAGACTGCACTGCGTTTACACAATCTCTTAGTACCTGTGGTGAACATGCAGAATAACGCTCCAGAAAGTAATCCACATCATCCTCTAATAACCATACCAGGGACTCTACCTGGTCGGCACTAAATGGCGGCAAAAATTCATCCCTGCATTCGGGGGTACCAGATGAAACCAACTCAGCACAAACCTGAATCAATGGCTGCACCTCAGAGAATTCTGTGCCCTGATCTACTAGGCAATGAGCGATCCGTATACATTCTAGTAGTTGATCCCTGGGATACTCCATCAGAGTCTGATATGCATATTCTCTGTCATCAAACACTAGCAGAGATAAATACACAACCTCATCAAGATCCATCCTTCCCAGCAACAAGCCAAGATGGCTTCCCTGTGCAGCCACTTCTGGTCAGGATTGGCCTTGGTGTAATGTCAGGGCTCCAGGGTATGACCAGAGGTATGTGAACTGACGCAGGGAAACGCAGGCTTCAGATATGTTATAAACAATATAATTTACTAACACTAACAATACATAAACGCAGTGCAATACTAAAACATAACACGGTGCAAACGAACCAAACCAAACCACCCACAGATAACAATACATACAATGCAAGCGTCGTCAGGCAGGCTGGGTCAATAACAATCGGGCAGGTAGGAACAGGAGGAGCAGGCAGAGAGAAGTCAGGTCACGAGCCGGGTACAGCAACTAACGGGCAGGTAGGTACAGGGGGTCAGGCAGAAAGTGGTCGGGGTCACAAGCCAGGGATCAAACAGGAGAAGTCAGCAGAGGTCCGGATCAGGCAGGGTCAGCAACGAATCAGTCAGACAGGAACAGGAACAGGAACAGGGATGCAGGTAACAAGATACAGGGGCCCATAGAAAAGCACACAAAGCAAGGCACAGACTGCAGGTCTGGCCATCCCTTAAATACACCTGCATAATCAGCTTCAGGTGTTTGGCTGACTACAGGGTTGAGTCTCTGATTGCTGAGAGCACCCGCTGGCCAGCCCTGGTACTGCAGCCCACAAGGCAGGTGAGTCCCACCATTACTGGCAAGTCCATTCCTGACACATACAGCCTACTATAATATTTTTGGAATGTTTTCACAATATCAGTGGTGGAATATACCAGATCTCCTTTTTCGTCTTTTATTCTTTTGATATAGTTCATCAATTTCTTTCCTTCAGTCTTTTAATCAGATATTTTCCTGGTTTATTCCCCCACTGATATCTTTCCTTTGAGACTCTATTAAAAACCTTCCTTGTCTCCTGTTCCAACAGGTCCTTTAACTCTTCTCTTTAGTATGATCTTCTGATGTATCGCTGTGTCCTGTCTCTTTTTATGTTCCTGTTCTAATCTATATAACTCCTCCATCAACTTCTTTATTTTTCTCTCACGATCTTTCTTTTTTTTTGGTCCCTGCGGCTATCAAAACTCCTCTGATGTATCCCTTATGTGCCTCCCAAATAGTAGCCACAGAGACTGCCTCAGTTTCATTCAGAAGAAAATAATGCTCTATTTCATCTTTTAACCTTTTCTCAATTTCAGGTTCCTGTATAAGTGAATTATTTAATCTCGACATAGCCCTCTTATTCCCATCCCCTCCTACCTGTAGTCTTACTGTGACAGGTGCATGATCCGAGACACACATAGCTTTTATATTAGATTTAACCAAAAAGTCCAGTTGTCTATGCTTGACCATTATATAATCTAAATGTGAATACAATCTATGCACTGGAGAGAAGAAGGTATAATCTCTTTCTCTGGGATGTTTCACCCTCCATGTATCTGTTAATTGACTTTGATGTAACATCTTTTTTAACAATCCTATTTTTTTTCCTCCTCTTGGAGCATTTGAAGTCGTATCCATCCATGGATCCAAACATAAATTAAAATCACCTGCCAGGATCAGATTACCCCTCTTAAAGTCCATAATTTTCCCCAACACTCCCTGCAAGAATATTTCTGGGTTTTGATTTGGACAGTGGATGCTAACCAATGTATAGTTTTGACCCTGCATTTTCCCTCTTACAAAAAACGATCTTCTGGGTCTACTAATTTCCCCTCCACAACAAAGCCCGCACTCCTCAAGAACCCAATCGCTACTCCCTTAGCCCTCTTTATTGGTGAGTCTGCATAGTACCAGGTTGGGTAATACCTCAAATATAACTTAACATTGAATTCATATGTTAAATGTGTCTCTTTTATAAACACTACATCTACAGAATGTTGGTGGATTCCTCTATATGCCTTTAGTGGGAGAATATAAACCTTTCACATTATAGGTCATGAGATTAATCCCGCTCATACCCATTTGATGTTTCTCTTCTCATTCTTCATTTATGTTCAAAGGAAAGGGCATAAGTACAACTCAAATCATGGACCTTCCCCTGCCCCACCCATCCCACCCACCTTCCCTTACTACTCTTCCTCCCCTCCCCCCCGCCCTTACCTAACTTACTCCTAAAAAAAACCCCTGGCCTACACATTGACCTGGAATCTGATGTGAGATTCCCCCACTAGGGATTCTTATTCTGGGGTACAATTCTGAACATGCACACCTACTCTTACCCCCAGTTCTCAACATAAGCTTGAGAGCTGTTCTCCTATCTAGCCTCCTGATGCCCCACCTTCTCTGTTTTCCTACTTCCTCAATGACTCCCTGGGAATACTAGAGAAGGCAGGGGGTGGTGAGGGAGAGAAAGAGAGAGAAAAAAAAAGAGAGGGGGAATAGATGCAGGGGGGACCATAATTTACTGCCCCACCCCCACAACTCCCCATCCTCCCACCCCATCCCAAGTTCTGTCTATTTTCTCTTTTTACTGGCTGGCTGCCACATCTTTTCTCGGCCTTACGCTTTTATTTAACCCCTCTGACCATCCCTCAATATCTACATTCTTCAGTTCTAGTTTTTCACAAAAGTCACTTAGTTCTTTTGGGAATCTTAGCCTTGCCGACTTCCTATCCTTCCATCCAATCAGGCATTCTGGGAACCCCCAGTTATATCAAACTTTTTTCTCCCTCATCTGATCCAATAAGAGTTTCAATGACCTTCTTCTCACTAGTGTCTCAGATGCAATGTCTGCAAAGACCTGCAGCTTTGATTCTCCAAATCTTAATTCAGGGATCTCCTGCAGTTTTTTCCATATTCTCTCTCTGTCCTCATAATAATGGAAATAAACAAACATGTCTCTAGGGATGTCTGATGTTATTCCTGGCGGGCGTCTTAACCTGTGGACTCTCTCAATTTTCAAAGGATCTGAGGCTAATCTGCGCATTATTGGGTTAAACACTCTCCTTATTTCTTCCCTGAGGTCCTCCTCATACGCATCTTCTGGTAATCCTCGGACCCTTAGATTATTTCTTCTCTTTCTATTCTCATGATCCTCCAGCTTAAAAGAGAGCTTCCTCTGTTTCCTTCCCATCTCCTCCACCTGCTTCTCCAGATTAATGATCAGCTGAGCTTGTGTCTCCATTTTCACCTCTGCTACTTCTACTCTTGTTAACATTAGTCCTAGAGCCTTATGAAATACCGCCATTTCATTTTTCATAGAGAATTCTAGTTTTTAAAACATTTCCGCCATCTCTGTTCTTGTAGGGATTTGTGATATTGTTCTCTGTTGTTCCAAAATGTTTTGATCATTTATGTTATTGGCAATTATAGATTCGTTGATCTCGTTCCCTTCGCGTACTCCAGATGATAATCTATTCTGCTCACCATCATGTTTCCTACTTCCTTCCTGTTGTTTCTCCATGCTTTGTAGCTCAGGACTTTTTTCTTGTAATGGCATATATTTCTTTATTGTACTAGTATTTGCATTGGGTTGCGGGGTTGTTACCTCCCCCCCTTTAGTGGATCTATTCTTCATATTAACTGAGCTTAACCATAAATTGTAACTCAAAGTTCAAAGTACAGTATTGTCAAATCTAAAAGAAAAGAAAAAAAAAAGTCCCTCCTTTCCTCTCCTCTCAAAAAACTTGTACAGTCCCAGGTAGCCCAGGTAGCCTAAAGAAAGCATACATTCTTTACATCGATACTTGGCCTCTGTACTCCTCCTGTTCCTTGTTCTTCCAACCACCAAGCCCCACTACTCAGGTGTACATTTACAGATGCAAATAACAGAGACAGTGGAAATTTGTATCTCCAGCCATTGCCCATGGCAACTCACCATCACCCTCTGTATGCTTTCTCTGTCCAAATATGAGACTTGTGTCCCGATTCATATCCTGAGGGGAGTCTGGGCAGTTACTTAGGGTGCCTTGTATTTGGCTTAGTTGGCGCAGCCCCGTGTGTGCAGTCCGTCCTGGGGTCCTTCCATGCTCAATCCTTCAGGCACATCCTCCTTCCAACTCTCTTCACGCTCCTCCAGCCTTCAGGGAGCACCTCTGTCGGCGAGCGCCAGATTCGCCAACCCCACGCTGCCACAGTACTGCCCTTTTCACCGGGCTCGCCACTACCGCCAGCCACCGACCCGAACAGGTAGGCTCACGGGGGTACCATCCAGGGGAGTCCAGCACAGCCCAGATCTCCTATGCTCAGCAGCCTCCTGGCGCCATGTAGATTTAGTAGGAATTTAGCAGGAGTTTTGTAAGTTTTGTAATATTTATGCGACTATTATGGGACCTAAAAAATCGGTAGCACCTTTTTAAATTCTACTCGTCCTTTGCTTTCAGTGAATGTATGGTTTAGGACAGTGGCTCTCAACCTTCCAAATGCCACGACCCTTTAATACAGTTCCTCATGTTGTGGTGACCCCCAACCATAAAATTATTTTCATTGCTACTTCATAACTGTAATTTTGCAGTGGGAGGAGTAGTGCCACATCATTGGTGTCAGTGGGAGGAGTAGTGCCACATCACTGATGTCAGTGGGAGGAATAGTGTCCCATTGTTGGTATCAGTGGGAGGAATAGTGCCCCATCATTGGTGTCAGTGGGAGGAATAGTGCCACATTATTTGTGTCAGTGGGAGGAAATAGTGCCCCATCATTGGTATTAGTGACACCAATGATGGGGCACTATTCCTCCCACTGACACCAATGATACTTACCTTGCTGACCCCTGCTCCAGCCTGGGCTCGCTCCCTCCCTCTCCCATCTACAGCCAGCATACCTGGCTGCAGCAGCACCATCTGCACAGTACAGACACTTACCGGTCAGCTGTCTTCCTTCTCCGGCCGCTCTCCTCTTCACTCGCTCCGGCAGATCCCTCACTCGATCTTCTTTGATCTTTGTGCTGCCGCTCGGCTCCTCCTCTCCAAGCTCCACCTCCTCGCCGGTGATTGGCCGCCTGTGTGCCTCTCCTGAGCTACAGTTCTGGCGGCCAATCACCGGTGAGGAGGCGGAGCTGTTGAGTGATCCCACGGGTGTGGCTAGATGACAGGGGCGGCATGTCATCCTACCCACACATCGCGGTCCAGGGAAATGTGGGCCTATCTGCATATGGGCGGATAGAGGAGCAGTGTCTTGGTTCCTAAGACCATCGGAAATATGTGTTTCCCGATGGTCTTAAGTGACCCCTGTGAAAGGGTTGTTCGACCCCCAAAGGGGTCGCGACCCACAGGTTGAGAACCGCTGGTTTAGGAGGTCTATTACAAACTCTGAAAGCTGTATTGTAAAAAATAAAACATTCAAAAATTACAAAATGGTTTGGCCATCTGAGTTTAAAAGTAGAGTGCAGGGCCTTGCAGCAAAAGGGTTAAAGCCATTAGATGTCCAAGAAAATCTGACATGGTTGCAGAAAAATCTGCCTTAGTCAGATAGACTGCTTATTGTGTATCTGTGAGAGAACTAGAATCAGATGCAGAGAACAATGTTAAAAGAGAAATGTGGGAAATGAAAATAACAAACAATCATACTCACCTAGCTGGCTGTCTCCTGCCGCCTGTACACCATGAACTGAGCAAAGTCCATGTTCACTCAGTTCTCAGCTCTGCTCTGTCAGTTGCCACTCTGTGCTCTGACCCTCCATTGGCTGTTGAGGGGGAGGGAGTGGCTGTTTCAGGCTCTCAGCAATGTGCCAAGAGGTTGAGCCAGCTGCTGCTAAGGCATCTGGGCAGATTCTGACATTGTTGCCTGGACTGGCTCTGTGGGTCAAAAGAGCTTTGGCCATATGTTTCCTTTAAAATAGGGTCCTGGTCCGCTGCAAGGGCAGTATTGTCAGTCTGATCGAGTGTTTTGCAAATCTTCTGCAGTAGTGTGTTGGGACACTGAGCTTTTACAAATGTGGTAAAATGCAGCTTGGCGGTTTTTAAAAAATTTTTTGCCATTCACAAAAAAACACTTCTAAAACACTGCATGTGCTATTTTTCCAGTATATCCCATGAAACCATGCAGTATTTTATCTCATGTGATATCCAGTGGGATGGATACTGTGGAGAAAGATTAGAACCCCTACCAGTTTTTATTGCTAATAAAGAGGTAAAATGGTTTAAACAATGGAAATATGCCAACTCACTAAGTCAGTGCTGTCGCTGCAGCAAATGCATTAATATAAGAAAAAAGGTGACTGAAATACCAGTCAAAAGGAAGCTGCTTTCACAGGACACACATAGTGTATCAAAAACAACTAAGTTCAAGTAAGTAAATGCAAAATATTTTTATAAATGTCAAGTAGTTGATGAAAATAATATTTAAAAAATCACATACATACGGTATATAAATACCCTTCTTCCGCTAATAAAATAGACAATGTTGTCTTTTACTGATGGAAGATGGGTATTTATATGTGTGTAATTTTTGATACTGTTTTTATTGAATAGTTTACATTTATAAAGATATTTTGTATTTACTTAATTAGAACACCTGTCTGCTCTCAATGCTGTCTGTGCCCTCATTAGGGAGATTCACCCTCTCTATTTGTCTTGTTTACCATTATTGAAATTACAAGAAAATCCCAAAATTTGGGTTATCCCCCGAAATTTAATAGAGGGGAAATCGTCTGATGGGGACACTAGTTCTGTTGACCTGAGGGACACCAAGGGATTCCCTTAATTTGCAGGGATTTCCTCTCATTTCTTGTTTTGGCATTGAGACAGGAAATGAAAGTAAATTTCCCCAATTGGACACAGATGGTAAAAAAAAAAAGGAAAACCTGACAGGGGTTCTAACCCTCCTTTATTCTATCCAAAATGAAAAAGAAAGTTTTGCCTTTAGTTACACTTTCATGCAGCCTTTCTCAACCTTTTCACCAAGGAATCCTAGAAATAACTTTCCATTCTCAGGAAAGGCCTGCTAAAATATACTATATCTACAACTCATGATATAGTATATGGTGATGGCCAGTGGGAAGAATGTTCCTTACACATGTGGTCACTGAGAAGAATTACCTCCTTACAGATACCTAAATAGATCAATTGTGTTAGTAGGAACTTGTCAGTGGGAATATAGCTCTACAAATAATTGTTAAAAAGTAAATTAACCCCACTACAAATGACACACTGTGTGTTCTAACAAGGGATTAGACCAGGGGTGTCAAACTGGTGGCCCTCCAGCTGTTGCAAAACTACAAGTTCCGTCATGCCTTTGGGAGTCATGCTTATAGCTGTCAATCTTGCAATGCTAATGGGACTTGTAGTGTGATGGATTTGGTAAAATGCCTATTCTGTTTCCTGTTTAAAATATACATTTTATATATATATTTACTTTATACTTTTTCATATTTCTAAATATATGTGTTGTGCGTATATATTTTGTCTGCTGGGCTTTGCAGTCCTCCTTAACTTGTTTGTTCAGAGCGATGTTCTCAACCCCTCCCTTCGTACTGAGAGGACCTTATACTTGGGCTATGAGTATGTGATGGGGAGTGAAAAGATAACAGGCAAGAAGCAAGCTTCAAGTTTCTGCATTTCTCCCATATTTCAGCCAAGCAAAATGTGCCTTTTAGAATGTGACTGTATTTACGTAATAGTGACGTATACTCTATTGTTTTCTATGTATAAAAGGTTAAGCACTGCCCTGCAATAAACAGAGATTATGTGAAAGTGGTTGTACTGGACATTTGTCCGTGTAATTATTTACCGGCGTGCACGCAATCCATATCTCAAAATTAGGAGCAGCAGCAGACATTCAACCCTGAGCTCAATTGTGGTTCCCAAAACCTTTTTATCTGGCTGCCCAACGCGGGGCCCCAGGTTCTGACAGACAGAAGACCGCGCGAGGGACTGAGCGGTTGGCCGGGACAGAACAAAAGGGCCTGCGCGACCCTAAGTACGGTAGGTACTTTTTATACTTACCACTGTACGATTTGTTTCTGTCCAGTCTGGCTGCCAGTTTTGTCGGCTTCCGGAGGGCATCGAGAGGCAGGTAATTTTTATTCCTCGCCTGGGGCAGTTTAACAAACCTGTCACTGGATCTCTGCTGACTGTGTATTTGTTCAGTGTCTGTCGTCCTGAGCGACTGTGATGACTCAGTAGACTGAAAGATAAGTTGTAATAGAGTGTCCTGACTAGGTGAGCTGTTGGCCCCTGGAAGACGGAACCTTGCAACAAGCGTCTATGGACGGTGACTTGGGGTTGACAGTGTAGGAGACCCCTGAGGGTTTAGTTCAGCTGCTGAGGCTTCACGGTGCGAGGGGCGGCAGGTGTAATGTCCTGTTCTGAGTGTATTTGTGGATTACTGTTTGTTCTGAGATAGAGCAGAAAGCAGCGGAGGAGGGATATTAACCTATTAGTTGCTCGCGCTGCTTCTGAAACCATTAGCTGAGACTACGGTGAAAGAACAGAACAGAGTGAGAAGAGTTTGGATACGAGTTGGGTGACACAGAGAGAGGGAGGGAAGATGGGTCAAAAGACAGCCAAGCCAGAAAGGATTGCTAGCATGTGATATTGTGAAGAGGAGAGAAGGAAGTGAAGCAGTTAAAAAGTTATCTAAAGTAGCAAAAGTTTGTGAACTCAAGGTCAGCGTTGCGCGATTGCAGTGGGAGGACTGGTGTAAATTATTGAAGGAACAGAGAGGAATTTTATGTGATAAAGGTTTGCGGAATGTGGCAGAAGTACAGAACTGCAAAAGTGTTACATAAAGAAGGATGATTGGAAGAAATTCAAGAAAATGGCGATTGTACATTGTATGTGTATTACAAGATTGAAAATGGAAGTGTGCTAAAACCACCGCCCTATGTTGGAATGTGAGGCGGAGGAGGGGAGGGACAGCCCTGCCCTTCGTCTAACGCCTACTTTATTCCCACCAGCCCAGCCCTGCCCAGTACACTTCCCACTAGCAGCCATATTGCTGCACCTGCATTGTCACTTCCTGTCCAGTCCAGTGCACTTCCGCCTGGCGGCCATCTTGGCACACCCGGAAGGCCCAATCAAGGCATATACCCAGTTCTCCCGGTTCTAAACCAGGATGGTTCCTACCACACTCCCCTATTCTTGGAGGACTCCTCTGCCTTGCGCTCTTTACCCCTCATGATGACATTACATGAAGCAATAACACCAGGTGCAATACCACAGGAAGTACTTGATAGAATCCCTACATGCTTATGGTCCACAGGACCCGAAGACATTGGTCACTTGAAGGTGCCACCGGTTTCAGTCAAGCTCAAAGAGGGCGCATCATTGCCCTAAAAGCCACAATATCCACTCAAACTGGCGCAGTCAGAAGCTATATCTAAACATGTAGTTGCTCTAGTCCAGAACGGAGCCTTGGTCCCCTGCACCTCATCGTGTAATACACCCCTATTTCCTGTCAAGAAGAATACACCAAAGGGGGAACCAGACAGGTACAGAATGGTGCAGGATCTGCGAGCAGTTAACGAAGCCACGGTGTTGGATACTCCAATTGTGCCAAATCCACATACCTTATTATCGGGTGTATCTCCAGAGGCTGAGTATTTCACAGTGGTGGACCTGGCCAATGCCTTCTTCAGTGTGCCTCTTGCCCAAGATAGCCAGTACCTTTTCGTTTTCACCCATGAGGACTGATAGTACATCTGAACAGTTGTGCCACAAGAAACTCAAAATTCACCCAGTCAATTTGCTCAGGCAATGGCAGGGATCTTAAGCACGTGGCAGGCAGAGAATCCTACTGTGACCCTGCTCTAATACGTCAATGACTTTTTGCTGTGTGCCGATACCCTGCCCTTAGCAGGGGAAGCATCTGAAAAGCTGCTTCGGTACTTGGCCGAACAAGGCTGCAAGGCCTCCAAAGACAAACTACAATGGTGTTCCAAGAAAGTCACCTTTTTGGGCCACTGTATTTCCAAGGGCACAAGACTTATTACACCGGACCGTGTAGCTGCAATCCAGGATATTCCCCAACCTAAAGCAACTAAACAACTGCATGCCTTTCTTATATCCTACTGCAGAGCATGGATCCCTGATGCATCGGTCCTCATGCAACCACTCTATGATGCTCTCAAGTCTGTGCCATTTACCTTGTCAAGTGAGGCCCTGGACAATTTTATTCTGCTGAAGCAAGCAATATCCACCGCTCCTGCCTTGGGACTTCCAGATTATGAGAAACCTTTCAAACTGTTTGTGTCAGAAAAGCAAGGCCACGCCACAGGGGTCCTAACTCAAGTATATGGAGGGCAGACCAAACCCATTGGACCCTGTAGCTAGGGGTGGCCCTTCCTGTCTCAGAGCTGTCTTCACTGCTCAAGCACTGTTGGACAAAACTTCAGACCTCGTTTTAGCACACCCCCTGCTTCTTCTGGCACCGCATGACATTGCTGCCATCCTGAATCAGGTACAACCCCGACACCTGTCCATGGCCAGACATCTATGGTTGCAAATCTCCCTCCTCATTCCTGACAATGTGACCCTCCAAAGGTGTCTCACCCTCAACCCGGCCACCCTTCTGCCATTTTTCGAGGGGGGAGAAGAAGGTGAAGGAGACCCCTGCACTACTGCCTCGAAATGATGCGCATGGAAACCACACATCTCCTTACAGTGAGTGAAATTCCTCTGGAAAACCCTGACTACACACTTTTTGTGGATGGCTCCAGATATGTAGATGAAGGAGGCAAGTACCACACAGGTTATGCTGTGACCTTGGAATTTGAAATTCTACAAGCAGGAGCATTACCACCAACTTTATCTGCCCAGGAAGCAAGAGCTTCAAGCCCTCACTACAGCGTGTAAGATGGCAGAAGGTAAAAGAGCCAATATTTACACAGACTCAAGGTACGCCTTTGGAGTAGCTCATGACTTCGGTATCATCTGGAAAGCCAGAGGGTTTCTGACAGCGGCTGGAACACCGGTGAAACACGGCCCAGCCATCAAGGATTTAATGGATGCATTGCTCCTGCCTGACCAAGTGGCTGTCCTGAAGGTTAAAGCACATGGTAAACTGAATTCTCAAGAGGCCAGAGGGAACCACTTGGCGGATATAGCTGCCAAAGAAGCAGCGGAAAAACCAAAGAAAAACAGCCGAGGTGGCCGAAGAGGAGAGTGAGACCTCAGCACAGATGCTTTTGGCAGTGCATGTGCCATCTGACAAGCAGTACCTGATCTCTATGCAAATGGATGCTTTTACAGAAGAAAGGCTGGAATGGATTGATAAAGGAGCAGACTACGATGGAGAATTGTATTCGATGAAAGGAAAAACTTGTTTACCAAAACATATGTATTCAGCAGTTGTCCAATGGGCACATGGACATGCACATCTCTCTAAGAACTTAATGAATTCACTGATCAGCAAGTATCACTAGGTTCCAGGGATAACCACCTTAACCAGAAATTACTGCACCTCATGTGTAGTATGTGCAAAATGCAACCTGGGGAGGACAGAAAAGACAACGCAGAAACATCTGGCAAAACCCCTCTATCCATTCCAGAGGGTACAGATTGATTATATACAGATGCCAAAAAGTGGCTGATATGAATATGCCCTAGTGGTGGTGGACATGTTCTCTGGTTGGCCGGAAGCCTATGCTATTACAAATATGACAGCCAAGACCACGGCTAAGAAACTACTGAGTGAGGTAGTCTGTAGATTTGGGGTCCCAGAGGTGATAGAGATTGATCAGGGTCCAGCCTTCATAGCAACCCTTATAAAAGAGATTTGGACAGCACTGGGGGTCGAGTTGGCCCTACACACCCCATATCACCCTCAAAGCAGTGGGAAGGTAGAAAGGATGAATGGGACTCTAAAAAACAGGATGCTAAAGATGGCCCAAGAGACTAACATGAGTTGGCCAGACAGTCTGCCTATTGCCCTATTTAGTGTCAGATACACACCAAGGGGAGAACACTCCCTATCCCCTTATGAGATTTTGTTTAGCTCAGCCCCCAGACTTGGTTGTTATTTTCCAGAACAGTTGCAATTACAATCTGATGTGTTCTTTTTCTTATGAAAAATCCTTTTTCTTATGAGTCTGACAAAGGCTCAACAGCTGGCTATCACTGAAATAGGTGACACCACTATATTTTGGTACAACTCATCCAACACTCATGTAGCTATTTTCACCTTTGATTTCTGTAGTATAGATCCCATGTGGTGCTATGACCGTGATCCATATGATCTTGACACAACGAGCATGTTCCGATAGTAGTGATCAGGTATACATATGTGTCATGGATGATTACTGGGGACCAAAAGATTAGAACCAGATTGGAAGGGACTGGTGAGTATGCTCTTGCAAAGGTCATTATGCCTCTCCATATCCTAACAGAAGATACCCCTGACACACACACTGACTCAGCATCTAGTCACAGGAGGAAGAGGACAGTTCCCTCTGGCCCACATGTTTATATAAATGCATTGGAGTCCCAAGGGGGTGTCTAATGAGTTTAAAGCCAGAGACCAAGTAAAAGCAGGCTTTGAATACCTGATTCCCATGATAACTGTACTAATAATTCTGATTCTCCTGGCCCTGGTTGTATGCTGTGTTATACCATGTGTGAGGAAATTGATGAGCAAAGCTGTAGACAACAGTACACCTACCTTCCTGAACCAGAAGCAAGAGGATCTCCATATGATAGATGAAGAAAAATGTTATACCCCATTATGGTCCCTCCCCGCCAACAGTAATCTCACAATTTTGTAGGGATAGCATCTGACTTCCTTATGTACAAAGTCTGTGGCAAGGGGGGTGATGAAATAATCATCTGTCTATTCACTACCGGACATTTCCACCAGATATGGAGCATAGTGCCCTCTTGTCTGCATTGTTGGAAGCAATTAGGTGATACTGATGGATAGATTTTAGCAAGTTGTATAGGAACTAGATACCAGCAAAGTAGTGTTTTGTAATTGGATTTGATAAGAGCAGTATTAATCAAAATCTTTGATAGAGTATGGGCTGCATTCCGCCAAGTGTCCAGGTCCAGTGAGCTTGTCAGGGCCTGGACTTGAACCTGGGACTTCTACTGTGTCAGGCAGTAACTCTACTCACTGAGCTACCTAGGATGCTGGACAACACTTTGCCTCATCTATTGGATAATCCTGCCTTGTGCCTTGTTTGCTCTTGAACCTTGAACTCCTTGCTCCTCCCATGAACTTCCTATATAAGCCATGTCCTTGGACTTCCTCCTTGCCAGATTATTGTGCCTTTCCAGCCAATATCCTGCTACTGTTCCTGCTGCTGTCTACACCTCCGCTACTGACCTTTGGCTTGTTCCTGACCACGATTGATCTGCTACCATTTGTGACCGACCCTTGGCTTGTGACCGACTCTGCTTTCGTCTGATCCCTAACCTGTTGATCCGCTATTGGTTCCCAGTCTGCTCATTCCCTGGTGGGGTGATCCTGAGATCTGCGACCTGGTATTAACACGCAGCCCAATCCATCTCCACCATTAGGAGCTCTGGTGAATACCGGTTAATACTTAGACCCCGCACCTCAGGTGAGCCTGCGTCATTCCCAGGGGGATCCGCTGGTGTACCTATCCTGCTGGTTCCAGGTAAGCCTTTTACTGCTATAGCAACTGGTCTCTGAACCTGACCTTACACCGTGACAGAATAATCTGGCCCACACATGGAGGCCGCTATAGCAAATGCCATGGCTCCTGTCAGGCAGCAAATTTCAGAGCTACAAGAGTTTGGTATTACCTACCAAAAGAAATTTGCTGAACTGCAAAGTGTAGTAGAGGGGCAACAGGAAGAGATCCATGCTCTGCAGACACAATTGCTGGACATGTGCTCCCGCGATGTTGCTAATACACGCATGCCTCTGCCACTCAAGTTCAATGGAGACCGCCGCCACTACAGGGGTTTCCTTAAGCAATGCCGCATTTATTTCCAGATGCAACCTGCTGCATTTAATACTGAGAGGCAGAAGGTATTGTTTGTTATAAACCTCCTAACTGAGGAAGCCCTAGCTTGGGCCTCTCCCTATATAGAGCAAATCAATGCAATGTTAAACAGTTTTGCGACTTTTGTGACTGCAATGAACCAGGTCTTTGATGATCCCAACCGCTGCGCTACCGCTGAAGCAAAGCTGCATAGTTTGAGGCAGGGTAGACGCCCTGTTGCGGAGTATACAACTGAATTTCGACGCTGGATCTCAGACACCACCTGGAACCCAGCAGCGCAAAAGAGTCAGTTCCGGCAGGGGCTCTCTGAACAGGTGAAGGATGAACTCGCCAGAGGAGAGCCTCCTAACGATCTTGAGGAGTTCATCCAATTATGCATTCGGATTGACCAGAGACTGACAGAAAGAAGAAAGGAGAGATTGGGAAGTAATGGTGGCATGCGTTTTTCTGCTAATCAGTTCAGTCAGAAGGATTTAAACATTTCTTCAGATTATAACACACCTGAACCTATGCAAGTAGATACTGTTAAAAGATCAATTTCTACTCAAGAGAAGGAGAGAAGACGTTTGGAGAATTTATGTTTATACTGTGGGGACTCTGGGCATTACGCAGTCAATTGTCCTAATAAAGTCAAAAGAACAATTGCTGCGACTGATGTTATCCTGCCTGAACGCATAAATTCAATTACCCAGTCTATCTCCCCATTGATCGATGAAGAAAATAAAGTTGGTCCTAAACAGTCTCATTTTGTTGTCCCTATCAAACTTTTTACTGAGGGCCATGAAATTCCTTGTGCTGCTATGCTGGACTCTGGGGCTGGGGGAAACTTTATGGACATAGAGTTTGCCCACAATAATAATATTCTCAGGAGAAACAAATCTGCCCCTATTGATATGGAGACAGTTGATGGTTCACCTTTATCATCAGGACCAGTTACTCATGAAACAGTTCCTCTAGTACTCCAATTTCAGGCTGACCATTTTGAGACCATCAGTTTTCAGCTGATTACATCACCTAAATTTCCTGTCATCCTGGGCATCCCTTGGTTTACTACCCATAATCCCTTCATCAACTGGGGAGCACGGACCATAAATTTTACATCCCCCCATTGTGAGGAACATTGTAGGAAACCATGTGCTACAAGTTGTCTACCAATCAGGAAATCACAGGCTGATATGGTAACTACACAGTCATATGACAATCTGCCTCCACAATACCATGAGTTTCGAGACGTCTGTGATAAGAAAAATGCGGATCAACTACCTCCTCATCGTCCATATGATTGTCCCATTGAACTGCTTCCAGGAGCAGAAATACCATTCAGCCGCATTTTCAATTTATCAGAACCTGAGTTAAAGGTGCTAAGGGAGTGGCTTGATGAGAATTTGGAGAAGGGCTTTATCAGACCCTCAACATCTCCTGCAGGAGCAGCCCTGTTCTTTGTTGAGAAAAAGGACTCCACCTTGCGTCCATGCATTGATTTTAGGGGCTTGAATAAAATCACTGTTAAAAAACGTTACCCACTCCCTTTAATCGCAGAGATGTTGGAAAGACTCCGCTCTGCCAAAGTCTTCACAAAACTTGACTTACGGGGGGCATATAACCTGGTACGCATGCGTCAAGGCGACGAATGGAAGACTGCCTTTAGAACCAGATATGGACACTTTGGGGTTTATTTACTAAAGCTGGAGAGTCCAAAATCAGACTCCCTTCTGCATAGAAACCAATCAGCTTCTAACCTCAGCTTGTTCAATGAAGCTTTGGCAATGAAACCTGGAAGCTGATTGGTTTCTATGCAGAAGGGAGTCTGATTTTGGACTCTCCAGCTTTAGTAAATAAACCCCTTTGAGTCCCTAGTTATGCCTTTTGGCCTAAGTAATGCTCCCGCGACTTTTCAGCACTTCATAAATGATGTGTTTCGAGATTTGTTGGACCAGTTTGTTATTGCTTATCTGGACGATATCCTCATCTTTTCAAACAACCTGGTGGAGCATCGCAAGCATGTCTGCACTGTATTCAAAGGGTTAAGGATGAACCGACTTTACATCAAACTGGAGAAGTGTGAGTTTGAACGAGCCCAGATCCAGTTCTTGGGATATATCGTTTCTTCAGAAGGAGTGAGCATGGATCCTGAAAAGATCAAGGCAGTGGTGGATTGGACTGCCCCTGGAAACGTTAAGGAAATACAACGATTTATTGGATTTGTAAACTTTTATAGGAAATTCATAAGAAACTTCTCTAAGGTAATAGCACCAATTACACAGCTGACAAAGAAAGGAGTGCCCTTTGCATGGTCAGCTGAGGCACAAACTGCTTTTAGTAAGCTAAAGACTCTCTTCACATCTGCACCAATATTGGTACATCCTGATCCTGAGCTACCTTTTATTGTGGAAGTGGATGCCTCAGACTCCGCCGTGGGAGCTATCATTTCTCAGCGACGAGGAGAAAAAATGCAGCTTCATCCCTGTGCTTATTTTTCTCGTTTGATGTCATCTGCTGAAAGGAATTATGACATTGGGAATAAGGAGTTGCTGGCAATTAGGGAAGCCTTTTCCGAATGGAGGCATCTGTTGGAAGGGGCTAAGCATCCTGTGACTGTCTTCACGGATCATAAAAATCTAGAATTCATCCGTTCTGCCAAGAGATTGTCTTCTAGACAAGCACGTTGGTCACTGTTCTTTTCCAGGTTCAATTTTATTATCTCATATCGACCTGGGTCAAGAAACGGAAAGGCTGATGCCTTATCACGAATGTCGTCTGGGCCTCTCCAGGAGAACACTTCTGAATGCACAATCCTGCCTCAAAAGAACTTTCTAGGGGCCACAAGTCCTAAGGCATTCTTGAATCTTCTTAAAGAGGGGTATGAGAATGACCCACTTCTCAATCATCCACCTACGGACATTAACCTGACTTATAAGAATGGCTTTTGGATTCAAGGACATCATCTTTATGTACCTGAATCTGTTCGGGTGGAAGCTCTCAAGTTGGTTCATGATTCCAAACTTGCTGGGCATTTTGGAGTCGCTAAGACCAAAGAACTATTATCACGTTCCTTTTGGTGGCCGGGGTACAAGAAAGATGTCAAACGCTATGTGACCTCATGCTTGACCTGTGCACGCAATAAGATTCCCCGAGCCTCCCCTTTGGGGTTGCTTCAGCCACTCCCTGTTCCATCAAGACCATGGGGGTCTATTTCTATGGATTTTGTGGTGGATTTACCTCCCTCAAAAGGAATGACCACCATTTTGGTAGTGGTTGACCGTCTCACTAAAATGGCCCATTTTGTTCCACTTAAGGGGGTGCCCACTGCTGAACAGACTGCTGAACTGATGGTTCGAGAAATCTTTAAACTGCATGGAATCCCTGATGATGTGGTGTCTGACAGAGGTGTGCAGTTTACTTCGAAATTCTGGAGAAGTTTTTGCTCAGCCTTAGGTGTTACAATTAATCTGTCCTCTGCTTTTCATCCCCAGTCTAATGGTCAGACTGAGAGAACTAATCAAACAATGGAACAGTATCTTCGATGCTTTGTCACTTATCTTCAGGATGACTGGGTGGACTGTCTTCCCACTGCAGAGTTTGCATACAACAATTCTAAACATAGTTCCACCTCTCAAAGTCCTTTTTACTTAAACGCCGGTTACCATCCAGTTTTTATTCCTGATCTCCCTATCACAACTCCAATCCCTGCTGTTACCAATAGACTAACTACATTGCAGGAGATTCAAGAGAAATTGATTGAGACTTTGAGGGAAGCTCAGGAGTATTACAAAAAGTCTGCGGACAGACACCGGAGAACACTTCCTACTTTTCATGTGGGTGAAAAAGTTTGGTTATCAACAAAGAATTTGAAGGTCCAGGTGCCATCTGCTAAGTTGGGTCAAAAGTTTGTGGGTCCTTTTCAGATTTCTGCCCAAATCAACCCAGTCACCTTTCGCTTACAGCTTCCGGATAGTATGAGGATTCACCCTGTTTTTCATATATCACTACTCAAACCGTTTCAGGAAAATCCTTTCCCTGGAAGAATTTTTCCACCTCCTCCACCTGTTGAGGTACAGGGTGAAGAAGAATTTGTGGTGGAGAAAATCCTTGATTCCAGGATCTTTAGGAATAAGTTACAGTATCTGGTTCAATGGGAAGGATATGGACCAGAAGAAAATTCTTGGGAGCCTGAGGAAAATGTTCATGCTCCTAGACTAACAAGAGAATTCCACCAGAGGTTTCCACACAAGCCTAGTCCTAAGACGTCCAGAGGACGTCCTGGGAGGAGGGGAGTACTGTCAGGGCCTGGACTTGAACCTGGGACTTCTACTGTGTCAGGCAGTAACTCTACTCACTGAGCTACCTAGAATGCTGGACAACACTTTGCCTCATCTATTGGATAATCCTGCCTTGTTCCTTGTTTGCTCTTGAACCTTGAACTCCTTGCTCCTCCCATGAACTTCCTATATAAGCCATGTCCTTGGACTTCCTCCTTGCCAGATTATTGTGCCTTTCCAGCCAATATCCTGCTACTGTTCCTGCTGCTGTCTACACCTCCGCTACTGACTTTTGGCTTGTTCCTGACCACGATTGATCTGCTACCATTTGTGACCGACCCTTGGCTTGTGACCGACCCTTGGCTTGTGACCGACTCTGCTTTCGTCTGATCCCTAACCTGTTGATCCGCTATTGGTTCCCAGTCTGCTCATTCCCTGGTGGGGTGATCCTGAGATTTGCGACCTGGTATTAACACGCAGTCCAATCCATCTCCACCATTAGGAGCTCTGGTGAATACCGGTTAATACTTAGACCCCGCACCTCAGGTGAGCCTGCGTCATTCCCAGGGGGATCCGCTGGTGTACCTATCCTGCTGGTTCCAGGTAAGCCTTTTACTGCTATAGCAACTGATCTCTGAACCTGACCTTACACCGTGACAGAGCTACTCAAATCCCTTTCCCATTGAGTCATATAAGATAATTTAGTGAGTATATCAACAAGGGAAGCATAGATAATGGACAAACGACCCTTCAGCATCCCAGTTGCCCCACAGGAGACTTCTAAAGGAGTGAGTATGCAATGTTCTACGAGTAATTTGAGTTTACTAGTGATAAAAGATAAAAGTTAATGGTAACAAAACAATTCCCTGGAAGGCATCTGATACTTTGTCAAAAAGCACTGGAGAGAGCAAGGACGAAGTCCATCCAGGAAATCTCCAATACGCAGTAAACCCTTATTCATCCACCATTGGAATACAGATGGTGATAAGCCAGGAATAAACTCGGGATTACAAAAAACTGGAGCTAATGGGGTATGTGGTAAGCAGAAAGGTTTGCGAGCCTGCCATCTATCCCACACCGTTAACAAATAAAACAATGTAGGATATAGGATAAGAGGACGCAATCGACTGGGGAGCCCCATGAGAGCACCAATATTGTAAGGATGGCAAGATAAGGCCTCGATGCCAAACCATTGGGGTACGTAACCCCTGGCAGTAGTGCAAGATAACTGTGCTATTTGAGCCGCCTAAAAATAGACCAAGAGTTTAGGAAGTCCCAAACCGCCATGCTTCTTTAGGGAAAATAGAGTTGACTTGTTAACCCTAGGACGTTTTCCCTTCCAGATGAATCTAGAGACTGCTGCTTGTAGTAGTAACACTTCCCATTTGGGAACAATGATTCGGTAACATCCTAAAGTAGTACAATAGTCTTGGTAAAAAGGTCATCTTAACAGAGCTAATTCTACCAATCCAGGATAGTGCAAGATCCTCCCAGTCTAGTAAGTCAGATTTGAGTCGTTTGAAGAGCGGGGGATAATTGGTCTTATATAATGATGAAATAGAGTTCGTGAGGTGAATCCCCAAATAAGGGAGAGAACGAGGAGCCCACTGGAAGTCAAAATTGTCCTGGAGGTAATGAACCTCCGAGTCAGGTAAAGAGATATTTAAAGCAATTGTTTTAGAGAAATTAAGTGTAAGACCAGAGGCCTCAGAGAAATGATGAAACAGGTGGAGGAGACCAGGTAAAGACGTTCGAGGATTAGATATATACATAAGGACATTATCAGCAAATAAGGCACATTTATGGACTCGTTGACCGCAGCAGATGCCCGAGATAGTGGGATAAGAGCGGATGGCAATTGCAAGTGGTTCCATTGCCAAAGCAAATAGTAGTGGAGAAAGAGGGCATCCCAGTCTAGTACCTCACTCTGTCGAAAGGGAGGCTGATTTATATCTGTGAATGGAGACTTGAGCTGAAGGGTTAGAATATAGGGCCCCTAGTAATGTCGTGAAACAAGAGCCAAACCCTAACCTCCTTTATGAATATCTAGTGATAACAGTAAGACTTCCCTCTGTGAGGATTTGTCCCAATTGGATTGTACAGCAGACAGCAGGGCCAAAGTCCGACAAACTTGGTCCGATGTTTGTCGACTGCTGATAAATCCTGACTGATCATCATAAATATAAAGGGCCAAACATTTGTGGAGGCGTAAAGCCAGGATTTTAGTAAGAATCTTAAACCACAATTAATTAAGGAGATAGGTCGATAATTAGAGTCTATAGTAGCATCCTTGTGGGGTTTGGGAATAACACTGATGAATGCCTTGTTTTCATCAGGAGGCAAAAGTCCCCCATCCCCTAGATAATTAAAATAATGGGCCATATGGGGAATCAGGATATTGGAAAAAACTTTATAATAGTTATGAGAAAGACCATCTGGTCCTGGGGATTTATGAGGGGCAAGTGTTTTCAAGGCACTCCGAATCTCCTCACACGCGATAGGCCGTTCCATCGAATCCCTATGGGCCTCCTGAAGAGAGGGAAGAGCAACAGAGCTCAAAAAGGTGTCGGGAGATTAAGAAACATCCCCCTGAGGTGAGCGATATAGGTTAGTGTAAAAAGAATAACATTTTTGGAGAATCTTACTAGGATCTTGAGATAGAGTGTCGTTATTCAGTTTGAGTTTAGTGAGAGCCGTTTGGTAATGTCTAGGGGTCAACTTGCGTGCTAATAAAGTGCCTGGTCTATCCCTTCAAGTGAAAAATTTATGGTTAGACCATCGTAACTGTTTGCAGCAGTGGTAGTAAGACATAGATTAAGTTCCAATCGGGCTTGATCGAGTTTAATCAGCAGATCCGGACAGGGATTTTGCTTATGCTGGGCAACCAGGTCAGTATATATTTGAGTTTTAGTGGCGAGTAGGTCATTTCGGCCTTTTTTAAGTTGTGAGGAGAGTTGAATAATAAACCCCCTAACTGAGGCCTTATGGGCTGCCCAATTAATGGCCGAGTTTGGTATCCTCTGCTTTATTGAGATCAAAATACATTTGTAGATGTGAGGAGATGTCCTGACAATATGAGGCGTTACCCAAAATAGATTCATTAATGCGCCTGTAATAAGCAGTCTTACCAAGAGTCCAGGATGACAATGTTATAGAAATCGGGTCGTGGTCAGACCAAGGCGTGGAGAGGATTTTAGCAGTGAGCAGTCTGGGGAGTGAGTGTGTATGAAGGAATATATGGTCAATGTGCGAGAATAACAATTATGAGCCCTAGAATAATGGGAATAATCTCGAGAAGTTGCGTTAGCTTCTCTCCAAGCATCGACAAAGTCATAACGATATAGTAGCTGGGCAAACTTACGGCTCTGTCTGGAAGGGGGCTGAAGCATGGCGGTTCAGGAACAATCCAAACTCTGATCCAATGCTAAATTAGAGTCACCATCCAAAATAACATCGCTTTCGAATTCCGAGGCCATGGAGCTCAATAAGGATTGAAAAAATTCCACCTGATTGGTATTTGGAGTGTAGTAGATTAAAAAGTCCTGTCCCTATCGCGGATAATTTTAGATTCGGTAAATGACAGATAGCGAGACAAGCAAAGGGCAACCCCATGTTTTTTCTCTGTAGCATTAGCAAAATTACAGACAGGATAATCTCTATGAACATATAGTGGAGGGAATGAAGGGGGAAAATGTGTCTCCTGCAAGGCAACAATGTCCGCCCCAAAAGAGCAGTATGAATTAAAGGCCTTTATACGTTTGGAGGGGGAATTGAGCCCCTGAACGTTGTGAGAAAGTAAACGGATAGCTCTGCTATTAGACCATGGAGAAAACATAATCGACAGTTAAGGAATTATGCAAGATGGGAACCATCCGCTCTCGGAGCATAAGAATGGTCCAATGAATTCAGATATACTGACAGCTGACCCTCCTGGAAAAGGAAGAAAAAGCAAAAAAAAAAGGAGAGGAGAGGAGTAAACAGAGAAAAAAGAGACATTCAGAATATAAAAATCTTTGTGTCAAGTAACCAATAGTAATATACATAATAACATAATATAAGCAATTCAAACAATATAACAGTAGTATCAGGGCTATAGCCCTGCAAAGGAATGGATCTACCCAGAGAGAACAACTCAGGGAAGAGTCTTCCAATCAAGGAGGGCCCATAGACACTCCCCGGCACCAACAAGAACAATAACCCATTAATAACATATCAAATAGCAGTAGAGTAAAAATAACTGAGTCCTCTGATATTGTAATCAGCTGACGGATGTAATGTTACTTTATGGTTCGCCCCTCACCCCCCCCAAACCTCCCACAACACCCAAGCAGTGGTGGCCAATGTTCCCGAGGAACCCCTGAGAAGCCACCACATGTCAAGAAATCACATAAGAAAACCCACAAAATGACATGTTAGCCTCAAGAAGTCTTTCCGGGTGATTTCCGTGACTTCGTCTTCCTATAATTTGGAGCAGTCCACAATGGTGAAAGCGGCGGAGGTTGAGAAGCCGATCTTACTGGGGATTGGGATGTAGGACTATGGGAGATAATGCCCAGTTGAAGTAACAGTTCTTCACCGTCCTGGAATGTAGAGAACCCATAAGATGTATCTATAAATTAGTGAAGCACTATAAATTAAATATGTACCATAGTGCCCTTAATAACTCATAGTGCTCAGTGATAACAAAGTAATAAAGTCCAAAAATTATATATAATGGGTGATAGACAAATATATAAGTGATATAATATATCATGTGTATCAAAAATAATTCGTAAATCCAGCTATTAAGCTGATAACTGTGAATCATACAAATAAATCATCCCTGTAAATATAAAAAACAACAAACAAGTCCATGCAGGTGTGACTTAAGAAAAGAAGGTGATCTCCACTTCTAGTGCACAAAATCCTCAAATGGCAGCAGTGCCTGCTCAACTCCCCACACTGACCCACACAGGGCCAAAGGGCTATTAATCTCCTCAATGACCGATCCCTATTGCAGATTGCTCATCCAGGGATCGCAGGATTTCCACTCCACCTCCACTCAATGGTTATATAGGACACAAAAAAGAACCTCCCATAGTGCAATATTGTTTAATCAAACGACTTTAAAACATAATGGTTACACTCACATTTCTCTCCTTGTCAAAACAGCATTTCACCTCATCCCATAGGTGTATAACATGAAACAAGGGAAACCAATATGGCCGCTGCGTCCGGACATGCGTCCCCACGTGACCGGAAATGACGTGGCCCAAAACCGGATATGGTGTACCGACGCGTTGCGTCATGTGCGTCGCGACTTCATCAGAGTTAACGTTAACCCTGATGGCATAGTGTACAGGTATACACAATTAACCTCCCTGGCGGTATGATTATTTCAGATTTTTGGTGCTGAAAGCGGTACCATTATTTTGCATTTAAATTTGGCGTTTTATATTGTAGGCCTGTAATTTTTAGGAATAACTCACTGAAATCTCTCCGAACAAGAGTCTAGTAAACATCCCGAGTATGATAAAATTTGAAACATGAAATCATAAATTATAATTTAATAAATAATCATAAAAATAATATAATAATAATACATTTAATTCAATAATATAATCAAACCAAAAACACTGAAATTTGAAATATAGCGCCAAGTTCGCACATCACTGAGCAAAGTCGCAAAATCGTTTTCAGTGTCTGATGACGAATTTCCCCACGAATCATTATCACTCAATTCTGCAAGTGGTTCTAATTTACTATCGCTGTTCTGTAGCTGGTCTAAAACCACTTTTGACCTAAAGGGACCCTTTTTGGATGCCATGGACGTTTCTCAGTTTCCAGGCAGAAAGAACAGTAAAAATGCAGGCAGGGCACAGGACAAGGCACTAGGGTTAAAATGTATGTGAAATGCTTTGATACAGTAATGTTTTACTATGTGATTTTAGTGAATGTCACTTTTTGTCATTTTCAAATTTCCCGCCGTTCCGTCCCCCGTACGTCCCGACGCTCCCAGGGAACGGAACCCAGATGACAGATGCCGGCTTCCGCCGGATTACATTGCCGGGCACACTGCAGGAGGGACATCGCGGGAGCGCAGGACAAGGTAAGTGAAGAACAGATCTTGGAGCAGCGCCGCGTGGTAAGCCCGAGTGTAGCTCGGGGTTACCGCTTGTGGTACTGAAACTTTACCCGAGCTACACTCGGGAATACCGCCAGGGAGGTTAAAGTGGGCAACATAAATATTATATGATATATAGATACATTGTAAAAATTCATCATACATTTATGAAAATAGATTTCCAATAGTAAAAGGTATATATAAGATGGTTAATAGTCACGCAAAATGAGAATAAAAAGAAAGATTTTTAAAACAAAGAAAAATCAGAATAAGGTTCAAATCATTCAAATAATTAAAAATGGGGATGATTTAAAACAAATTTTTGATTACAGGTAGCAGTAAGTAAACCAGATAAACATAAGTATAAATATTTATAAAAATAATTATTCTAAAAAGTAATAATAATTGGAGGTACCCTGTAAAACAAGGGGGGGATATTACCGTCCCTATAATAGTAAAATGCCTCCCAACGGGACATTGTATAAGATTAATGGTAAGATCTCTGACATAAGTCTAATATAATATACAGCGAGATCCTAAAAAAACTTAAATAGGGGATAATTAAAAATAAAAATATATAATTATGATAATAATCATATAAAAAAATCTATAATTCTAAAAAATATTAAGTCAAATGAAAAAATTGAAGCCTACATTAAGATAATAAATAAATGTACCAGGGACATACTAGATGTCCAAAAAATAGAACAGAGAACCAAGAAAAAGAAAAAAATATTTGAGGGATTCTAATGATTACAAAGAAAAATAGGTATTCAAATGGGAAGCCACCAGATATGACTTCTCAACCACAATGAATGAGGATAGAGACCCGACACAACCCTCACATAACAATCATTGTAGAGTGAATATATCTAGGAGGAACTCTTTCAAACGTCCCAACACTCCCAATTTCAGACATTACCAACACCCCTCAGATACAGCTAAATCAAGTTTTAATGTTTCTACTAAAAATAGATTTGAACCTCTGGAGAATGTTTATAGTCCCACTATAGGATATAGGGACATGAGACTACACCCTTTAGCTGACAGTAGGCCGCATCAGAAAGGCCAACACCATAGGTCCAGTAACCAGAATTTGGACAAACCCAACTTTAGACCTAGATTGCATACTAGGAGCAATATGAGGAGACATTCCAGAAATTTTGAGTCAGGCCCAGAACAACAATTTCGGAATCATCAACAGAAATATTCTAATCGTCTTTATGACCAAACCCCCTCTAGAAATAGGTACTACAACCCAGCCAACTTACAAAGAACGGGTCCACTCCGCAAAAGAACACATCTCCAGTATAATAAGTTCTCTTACCCTAATGATAATTACAATTAGAATTAGAATTTTACTGAGCAGACTAATGGGGAGAATCAAGTTAGACCCCAATATCATTCAGAACAACATCAAAGTCGTTTTTTAGGGAGAGGCCCAGTACACAAAAGAAGTTTAAGATCAGAGGAAGAAGAGGAGGAAAACGATGCAATGGGCAAAAGGCGAAGGACTTAAATAAGGATGGAATTTTTAATCTAAGCAAAAAAACACTGACCAATGAAGAGCTTACACTCCTCAATAAAGGCCTGAAATATGCCCCAGCCGCTAGGCTCAATAAATTTAATACATTTATTGATATACATAGATTCTCCCAGAAATTGTCTTTAAAGAGACACTTCCTCAGTAACCCCCCTACCCGAGAAGTCACTAATCAAGGTCTAAAAGGTATAAAAACATCTAATCTGAAGAATGCTTCGCTCTTCAACCCCCCTGCCCACTCCCATATCAATAGTTTCAGAAATATGGTGCTTAGGGATTTAGACAATTTGAGGGTAAAAAACTGGAATCACCAAGGTCCCAAACAAGTAGAGAAAGTAATGGATAACCTTTTGAAGGAGAAAGATCTTGTAATCCGCCCCGCTGATAAAGGTGTTAGGGATCCGGGTATGACCAGAAATGTGTGGACTGACACAGGGAAACACAGGCTCCAGGTATAGTATAAACAATACAATTTATTAAAGACTAAACAATACATAAACGCAGTGCAAGACTAAACATAAACACAGTGCAACCAAACCTCCAACAGATAACAATAAGAACAATACTAAACGCAGTCGGGCAGGCCGGGTTGGTAGCAAACGGGCAGGCAAGGTACAAGGAGCAGGCGGAAGCGTAGCCAGGAATAGCCAAAGTCAGGACAGGCAGAGTTCATGCAGAGTCAGGATTAAAGCAGAATCAGGATCAGGCAGGAAGCAGACAGGATGCAGGTACAGGGGCTCATGGGAAACATACACCAAGGCCCTGATCACAGGCCTGGCCATTCCTTAAATACACATGCTGTAATCAGCCTCAGGTGATGGCTCATTGCAAGAGTGAGCCTCTGGTTGCTGAGAGCACCTGCTGGCCAGCCCTGGTACTGCAGCCCACAAGGCAGGTGAGTCCCACCACCACTGGCAAGTCCATTCCTGACAAAAGGGGGCGGTGTGGTAGTACTAGACAAGAAGGACTATCTAGCACAAGTATATGACATTCTCAACGACAAAGACACCTATACCGAATTGCATAGGAAACCCACTTATCCCTTATAAAAAAACATTAAAGGGAATGCTAAAACAGGGTTTTGATGCAGGGATTCTAAATAAAAAAGGAGAAGGACTACCTTTGTCCCATCGCCCCCAAATTACCTGTCCTTTACTGTCTGCCGAAAGTACATAAGAATCGGGTTAACCCCCCAAGTAGGCCCAAGGTAAGTGGCATTGGCTACCTCACTTCACGTGTAGGGGAATATATTGACTATTTTCTCCAGCCACTTGTTTGTAATACCCCAGCCTTACTTAAGGATACAAAACAAGTTTTGACAGACTTGAAAGGTATAAATATCCAGCACCCTACATTTCTTGTGACAGCTGATGTGGCTGCCCTTTACAGCAATATTAGACATGCTGATGGTATGTCAGCGGCAGAATTTTACCTTGATATGGCAGAGGACATGCCCATCCCACAAAAAAAGCTTATATTGGAGTTACTTGAGTTTGCAATGAGCCATAATTACTTTTGGTTTGGGGATAAATATTATTTGCAGACTACCTGTGTAGCTATGGGGGCAAAATTTGCCCCCAGCCTATCTAACTTGTTCATGGCAAGATGGGAAGAGGATCTAATTTACTCCAGAGAATGGCCAGACTTGTTATTCTGCTGGCAATATATAGATGACATCTTACTTCTCTGAAAAGGGGATGAATTCTTTTTAAAAACATTTTTTACCACTCTCAATTATAATAATTTAAACATTAAACTCAGTTTTCAGCACAGTAACAGCGAGATCAATTTTTTAGATTTAACACTCTTTAATGATGGCACAAGAGATTTTACTAAAAAAATTTTTTAAAGTCACAGACAGAAATAGTTTTATATCGAAGGACAGCTATCATAATCCGAGATGGCTGAATAATATCCCCAAGGGACAGTTTCTGCGTATACGCAGAAATTGTGATAAAATTGAGGACTACATCACCCAATCAGAAATCCTGAAAAAAAGGTTTTCAGAGAAAGGCTATAATGCCGCAATTTTAGAAAAAGAGATTAAAGAGGTGATAGCATCAAGGGTGACAGGTTTTGTCCATTCATTATGAACTTTTCAGTTCAATATAAATAAGTGGCGAGAATCATTAAGAAAAACTGGTCAATACTTAAAAATGACCCAGTTTTAGGCACTGTTTTACCTGAATTTCCTGAAATCACATACCGGAAAGCTCTTCCTTTGAGGAATATCTTAGCCCCCCAATATTGTGAATCCACCTAAACAACTTTCTTTTTGCTTCAGCCAAAAAGGATTCTACCCATGCAATAAATGCATGCTATGCATTTATTATTATTAAAAACAGTGAAAAGCTTCCGTTCCAATATCACCGGCAAGTTGTATGACATTCAAACAGTACACATGTTGTATATCTCCTTGAATGTTCATGTGGGAAGCAATATATAGATATATAGGCAGGACTACCAGGAGACTGAGAGATAGGCTCAGGGAACACCTGAGCAACATTAAGAAAGGCTTTAAGGAACATTCTGTATCTATGCACTTCCGTGAATCGCATAACAGGAACCCACATTGCCTCAAATTCATAGGTATAGACACTGTGAAGAAACACTGGAGAGGCACCTTTAAACGTCAAACGGTTTCAATGCTTGAGACCAAGTGGATATATTTACTACGTACCCTTACACCACTTGGCCTCAATATCGACCTTGACATCAATTGCTTTTTTGATACCAGTTAACCTATTTCTGTACTAAATTGACAATTTTTATATGCTGGTATTAGTTACCTATTTTTTATCTTATACGTTATATATAATACCTATATTTTTGACATCTAGTATGTCCCTGGTACATTTATTAATTATCTTAATGTAGGTTTCAATTTTTTCATTTGACTTAATATTTTTTATAATTATAGATTTTTTATATGATTATTATCATAATTATATATTTTTATTTTTAATTATCCCCTATTTAAGTTTTTTTGTTTTGTTTACAAACGTTTTTATTTTGCAAAAATAGACTGTAAAACAACAGTACAGTTTCAAATGATACAGCAAAAACAAGGCACTTTTGAAAAGTACAATACATAAAATTATATTAATATAAGAGAGAGAGGAAATAGAAAAGAGTAGATTGCAAATACATGAAATGTGTAAACGATTAAGTAGGCTGAATGTTACTTCTGTCAACGGTATATACCAGTCAACCTTCACTTGGGATGTTATTAAACATGCAATAAATGTCTATAATCCTTCCAAGATTCCCATTTTTTATCAAATAAGCGCATCTTATCCAATAGGCTATAATGAATACACTCCATGAGCATCACAGCATCAACTCTATGCAAAACGGTGGTTAAGGGTACAGTGTTGGACTTCCAATGCGAGGCAATCGCCCACAAAGTGGCAATACAAATAGTATGTATCAATCTCATAATGTCATTAGAGACTCCCGTGATATGGGCCCCCAATAGACAGGTCTGTATAGACAATTGCACTGGGATACCCACCAATGAGGTAGCCACTTCAGATAACCTGCGCCAAATCAGAGATATGGTCGGGCAATCCCAAAATATATGAACCAAAGTACCTGTGGACTGGGACTGGAAGTGCTCGAAAAAGTAGTTTAGGCAAAATATTCATTTTAACCGCCGTGACTCTACCTAGAAAGGAAATAGGGTAACCATGCCAAATCTTTAATAAAGTAGAGAGATGTGATATACACGGTGGATAATTAGCTGCAAACATATCCGAGTATCTAGGGGCAAGATTGATACCCAAATAGGAAATCTGATCTGTGACCCAACGAAATGGAAACGAACTACAGAGAGATGCACTTAGGGAATCAGGAACATTAACAGGCATAATCACCGATTTTGGTAAAATTAACAGTGAGACCTGACACTATAGCAAAGTCGTTCAGTACAGCACATAAATTAGGCAATGAAATTAACGGGTTAGTAAGGAAAACCATAACATCATCAGCATACATGCATATTTTGAAATGTGAAACTAATAATGGGTAGCCAGAGATATCTGAATGTGATCTAATTGCTATTGCCAAGGGTTCCAACACCAGCGCAAACAAAAGGGGTGATAGAGGACAGCCCTGACGGGTGCCTCAAGCTAATGTAAAAAAATCGGAATTACAACCAGGAAGCCTTATTCTCGTTTTAGGAGAATCGTATAGGGCGTGTATACCAGCCAAAAACTCATCACTGAAGCCCATTTTCTGTAACAAAGAAAACAAACAAGGCCAAAGAACACTGTCAAAGGCCTAGTTTATGTCCAGGCTCAGCAACAGAACCTCTTTGGAGTGTAAATTAGCATCTTGAATAACAATTAGTGTAATAAATCTGTCTGGAATAAAACCTGATTGGTCCGGAGAGACCAAAGAGGTGATAATAGGGGCCAACCTGTTTGCCAAAATGCGGCAAATATTTTCAAATCATTATTCATTACTGAGATTGGTCTATAGTTTTGTGGTAAATGGTGATCTTTCTGTGGTTTGGGTATTAAAGACATATTAGCTAACAGCATCTCCTCTGGAAACTTACCACCTCGCAAGACATCATTAAATAAAGTTATCAAATG
Source organism: Staurois parvus (assembly GCF_062004578.1). Taxonomy (NCBI): domain Eukaryota; kingdom Metazoa; phylum Chordata; class Amphibia; order Anura; family Ranidae; genus Staurois; species Staurois parvus. The sequence goes on from NW_028318301.1 coordinate 1,382,030, forward strand.
GGGAGCCAACATCGAGGTAAAGTGTTTATAATAACTAGCGGTGAATCCGTCAGGACCCAGTGCAGTAGAACCTTTTTAGCGCGCTGATCGCACAAGTTATTTCCTCTAGCGTACAAGGGGCATTAAGAGAAGGTATCTGAGAGCGTGTGAGAGCAAGGAGGGGTATAGAATCCAACCATGAATCGGAAGGTGGAACAGAATTCGACAATGGAGAAGCTAATAGGTTAGAATAAAACTTACTTAAAAAATACCCAAAACCTCTTGGGGTAGAGATGAAATAGTGCCCAAGTTAGTGCGCAGCTTATAAATATGCGGGGGGGCGTAGAGAGTGATTCAATTTCCTTGCAAACATAGTGGATGCTGAGTTACTGTGCAACAAGAACGAGGCCTTTGACCAATGGAGAGCTTTTTCAGTATTTTGAGAAAGTAGAGTATTCAATTCTAAATGCTTTTGAGATACTAACTGTTTGTTAAGAAGCGATGTATTACCAATGTGACTTCTATAATGTGCTTCTAATTCTCGGGTAAGTTGTAGAATTTGCCATCGTTTTCTATTTCTGGAAGATGCCATAAAGATAAGGCGGCCACATAGGACCGCCTTATGAGCTGCCCATAATGTGGCTGGAGATATATCAGGAGTAGAGTTAGACTGAAAATATTCTTGAATGGAAGCAACCAACTCTTGGCGAGAGTCAATATCCATAAGCATCGAGTCATTAAGTCTCCAAGAGTAGGGGGTAGGTGCCAATTATATAAACGTGATAGATAAGGCTATAATATTGTGATCCGACCAGGGGCTCAAGTGAATGCAAGGTTTCCTAGAGTTAGCTAATAAAATAGGGGTACAATAGATATAGTCTAATCTAGCATAAGAGTCATGTGGGTGAGAATAAAATGAATAATCTCTGGCTCCCGCATTATGGGCCCTCCAGGTGTCCACCAGCTGGAGGGTATCCAATTTTTTGGTAAGGGATTTTGGGAAAGCCTGGGAGGATTGTGAGGAAAAGCTTTGGTCCAAAAGAGGGTTTGCTACTAGGTTAAAATCGCCTCCCACCAGTAGATGAGGGGACAAAAACCTATCCAAAAACATCAAAAAATTTAGAAAAGAAGGAAGCTTTTGCTGAATTCGGTGCATAAAGATTGGCAATCGTGAGTTCACGACCCGAGAGGGTGCCTTTAAGAATGATAAACCTACTATCCGGATCACGATACACATGTTGAACCTCAAAGGGGAATGAGTTATGTAGAAAAATAGCTACTCCTCCACATTTAGAGGAATATAAGGTATAATATCCCTGCTTATAGGATTTGTGAAAATATGTCGGATGTTTTGCGGCAGCAAAATGTTTTTCCTGTAGTAAAATTATTTTAGCTCCTAGTCTTCTATATTGAAGAAAGGCTGTTTTGCGCTTATTTGGCGAGTTGAAACCCTGGACATTATGTGAAATACATTGAATTACCATAATATGCAAACATTATAGCTATCAGCATAAAAATATACATGGAAACAACATCTCCTAGGATTATTAGGCTAGACATAAGAACCTGTAAATCCATATCAGACTAATTTATAAACAATAGTACCAATCTAGGGGACATCCAGACCCCAATATGGGTGTCGCGACATCCCCAGGCCGGCACAAAACCAACATCATGTACTAAAGTTTTGAAAAGAGAAAAGATAAAAAGTAATAGAGATGGAGCCATAATAGCTCCTACAATTAAGGGGATAGGTAAGAAAAATGGATCAGGTGGGCAATTTGCCTTACCTGAAAAAACAGAAATTTCAAACATCAAAGGGCCAAATGGGCCCAGACCCTGTCTCCGTACAACACGGAGAACGGAGCCGCCACCCCACAATCGGGCAGTGGCACCTCCGGCCATGTTGGAGACAGGGTGGGGTAACGTGTTCAAGAGTTTTGAAACTATAAACTAATGGGCGGTGTTAAGAGGGTCCGAAGCCCCTTGTTAAACTTTAACACATCCAGATTTCTATGAGAGAGCAAACATAGTTTTCAGAAATATAGAAACCTCTGAACTATGACCACAAAAATTCACATCCTAACGATGTGTGAGATACAAATGAGTGTAATCCCTGTATCTCGGTATCCATCTCAGTTATAATATACTGAAGAGCAGATGGACTAAAAAGCTTTTTCTGAGAAAATAGAAAATTATATTATCAAAAGGGCCAAACGGGCCCAGATCCCGCCACCCAAAAACCCAGGAAGCGGAGACGCCACCCCTCATCAAGGTGGCGACATCTCCGACCAGGCTAGATGTCAGGATAGGGTCATCTGTCAGAAACCTCCATAAACATAAACAAAAAAAAAAGGGCCCGGAGACCCGTGTCGATTTTTTATATGTCTAAGTAGCTACCGTATTTTTCGCTCCATAAGACGCACTTTTTTCCCCCAAAAAAGGGAGGAAAATGTCAGTGCGTCTTATGGAGCGAATGTGGAGCGGCCGGGCCAGTATTTCCACCGCCGCCGTGTCCGAATACCGGGCCGGTCGCTCAGCTATGCAGCAGGACCTTACCTGTTCCTCGGTCCAGCGCTGCACAGTCTTCCCGCACCGGCTTCTTTAGTGTAGGATCTCGGCTTGTGAGCCGGGTGTCCAGTGCGCATGCACGAGAAGCACTGCACTTTGTGAATGGTACGGCGTCTTCTGGGACACATGACAGGTCCCAGAAAGCGTTGGACCAATCACAAGGCGCAACGCTTCTCGCGCATCCCCTGTACTGTCCGCAGTCTCTGGTCATCCCCTGCGCTGTCCGCAGTCTCTGGTCATCCCCTGCGCTGTCCGCAGTCTCTGGTCATCCCCTGCGCTGTCCGCAGTCTCTGGTCATCCCCTGCACTGTCCGCAGTCTCTGGTCATCTCCTGCGCTGTCTGCAGTCTCTGGTCATCCCCTGTACTGTCGCCAGTCTCTGGCCATCTCCTGTACTGTCCGCAGTCTCTGGTCATCCCCTGCACTGTCCGCAGTCTCTGGTCATCCCCTGCACAGTCCGCAGTCTCTGGTCATCCCCTGCACCGTCCGTAGTCTCTGGTCATCCCCTGCACCGTCCGCAGTCTCTGGTCATCCCCTGCACCGTCCGCAGTCTCTGGTCATCCCCTGCACCGTCCGCAGTCTCTGGTCATCCCCTGCACCGTCCGCAGTCTCTGGTCATCCCCTGCACCGTCCGCAGTCTCTGGTCATCCCCTGCGCCGTCCGCAGTCTCTGGTCATCCCCTGCGCCGTCCGCAGTCTCTGGTCATCCCCTGCGCCGTCCGCAGTCTCTGGTCATCCCCTGCGCCGTCCGCAGTCTCTGGTCATCCCCTGCGCCGTCCGCAGTCTCTGGTCATCCCCTGCGCCGTCCGCAGTCTCTGGTCATCCCCTGTACTGTCCGCAGTCTCTGATCATCGCCTGTACTGTCCGCAGTCTCTTGGTCATCCCCTATACTGTCCGCAGACTCTTGTCATCTCCTGTACTGTGTCCGCAGTCTCTTGTCATCTCTTGTACTATGTCCGCAGTCTCTGGTCATCCCCTTTACTGTCCGCAGTCTCTTGGTCATCCCCTATACTGTCCGCAGTTTCTGGTCATCTCCTGTACTGTGTCCGCAGTCTCTGGTCATCTCTTGTACTATGTCCGCAGTCTCTGGTCATCTCCTGTACTATGTCCACAGTCTCTGGTCATCTCTTGTACTAGGTCTGCAGTCTCTGGTCATCTCCCGTAGTACATCTTCAGTCTCTGGTCATCTCCTGTAATTTTGTCTGCAGTCTCTGGTTATGTCCTGTACTATGTCTGCAGTCTCTGGTCATCCCCTGTACTGTGTCCGCAGTCTCTGGTCATCTCCTGTACTATGTCTGCAGTCTCTGGTCATCTCCTGTACTATGTCTGCAGTCCATTGGTTCAGAATATTTTTTTTCTTGTTTTCTGCCTCTAAAACCTAGGTACGTCTTATGGTCAGGTGCGTCTTATGGAGCGAAAAATACGGTAAATGTTAGATCAGAAATAATGATATATAAACACGTAACAATTTGCAGCATCTTTCAAAGAACTTATCAAAACAATGGGTGACATGCAAGTGAACAAAATCTTTTTAACCCGGTTCTTGATGGATTCTCCTTCTATCTCTTCGTGGAGATGGAGTATGCCAGATAGGAGAGACCCAAGGGGTAGAAGGTAGACGTTGAGGAGATGGGGCGTCCACCAGGCACAATATGGCCAAGATTTCTCTGCCTTCAGGAAGGGATGTGGCTATATTTATGCTCCCATTATGTGGGACTATCAACTTAAAGGGGAAGCCCCATTTATATCGGATTCGAGACGAGAAAAGGGCAGCTGTAATTTCCTTCATTTTTCTACGTTTGTCCAACGTAGCTGACGAGACATCCGGAAAATCTTCATACATAGAATAATGTCCCTAGGCGGTTTATCGTCAGGAGGTTTAGGGCGTAGAGCTCAATGGATGCGGTCATAAGTGAAGGACCCAGGGTTGCGATCCGGAAGGAGTGACTGGAATAATTTGGTTATAGCTTGTGAAAGGTCAGACACAGACTCCGGGATTCCCCTGACTCGCAAGTTATTTCTGCGATTGTGATTATCAAGGTCCTCCACCAGTTTCTGCAATTGTGAAAAGGCCGTTTGTAAATGGTCGTGATGTCTGGACAGTTCACTATAAGCCAGACTGAGTTTATCATGTTTGGTTTCCAAGCAGTCGGTCCTGGAGCCCAATGAGGCTATTTTCTGAGATAGGACGTTAGTGCTCTTATGAAGTTCTGATTGGAATTTAGCAGCCAGTTTAGTGTACATAGTTTCCAAACAAGATTCCAAGTCCCCCTTAGTGAGTTGCTGCGTATATTCACTGATCAGAGCTAATGGGTGAGCTGTGGTATTCTGCGTGGGCTCAGACTGGGATGTTCGTTCTGTTTTGTCTGGAGACATGCTGCAAATATCGTGTGTTTTAAGTAGGTATGTCGTAAGGGACTTTTGAGCTTGTCCCCTTTTTTCTTGGTGGACAGCATACAGGAAGTCCCCTGGGGGTGATCAACTGAAGATTGGATAGCCAAGGAAGAAAATAACCCCAGGAGACCTATAACGCCCAGAACAGGTTTAGGGTTATAGTTACATAGAGGCTGTCAGGCTTATCCGCAGAAACTTTATATTGTAAAAATAATTAGTAACCGTGGAGGTGTAGAGTAGACATAGGCTGTGGTAGACATCAGTGATAGAACTTAGGGACTAGATTGCGGCTCCAACTCCCACCCTTGGGTCTGAGAGGGACAAGGGCCCGTGCAGAACAAACGTCCCCTGACGGTGATCCCAAGGTCATCTAGACCAGACAAAGGGAGCCCCGGCACCCCTCCGGGGGTGTGGTATATAGGCCTCAGCAGGTCTCCAAGCACAGCGGATGCCGAGACAACAGAGGGAGGTAGCTCCTGGGACAATGAGGGGGACCCGATGGCCAGTAACCGCTCACCCTCCTGCCTTCTGTACTCACTGCGGCCCGTTTGGGAGGAGATTTGGGACAGAGTAGGCCGCACTAGGCCGCAAGCGCCTGCCACCACGGGGGGCAGCAATATACCTCGGCACTCCTCCTACCAGATCCAGGGGATGCAGAGGGCGCCTCCAATGCCCTCTGATGATCCACCGCCGTCTGGATGGCTGGGGATGAAGGTCCGAGGCGACGGAGCCCGGATCAAGCGGCCGCGCCAGGCCACGGATATCCTCCGCCACTGACGGAGGCAATAGTGCCTGGAGCCCAGCACCCAGACAAAGGGGATACTGCCCAGAGCCTCCGCAGCCCCGTAGGAGTCCCCAGCTGCACGGATGGCAGCGGATGAAAATGTAGGCGCCGGAGCTCCGAATTATGCGGCCACTCCGGTCGCCATCTTGGACATGCCCCCCCTATTTAAGTTTTTTTAGGATCTCGCTGTATATTATAATAGACTTATGTCAGAGATCTTTCCATTAATCTTATACAATGTCCCGCTGGGAGGCATTTTACTATTATAGGGACGTAATATCCCCCCCTTCTTTTACGTGGTACCTCCAATTATTATTACTTTTTAGAATAATTATTTTTATAAATATTTATACTTGTTTATCTGGTTTACTTACTGCTACCAGTAATCAAAAATGTTTGTTTTAAACCATCCCCATTTTTAATTATTTAAATGATTTGAACCTTATTCTGATTTTTCTTTGTTTTAAAAATCTTTCTTTTTATTCTCATTTTGTGTGACTATTAACCATCTTATATATACTTTTTACTATTGGAAATCTAGTTTCATAAATTTATTAAAAAATTTTCCATTGTATCTGTATATCATATAATATTTATGTTGCCCACTTTAATTGTGTATACCTGTACACTATGCCATAGCAACATTGGAAGACTTCCAGTATTGTAAATGTCCTGCACCTGTAGTCCCACAAATCATACTGTGATTCCCCCTTTTTGATGATTTATGGTAGTGCTTGATGGCTGGCCCATTTCAGGACATGATTCGCCCTATATTTGCCACCAAATAATGCAAAATTAACTAGCACCGCTTACTCGAATTATAATTTATCCCAAGTGTGGGTATTAATTCCCTCCCCAGGTCTCTGTAAATGGGAAGTCTCCAATGTGTGGCTTGGCATATTGAGCTTCAAGAAAATGGCCGACGTTCGCATGCTTTGCGCATGCACAAACGGACGAGAATGACAACGGATGGTACTGCGCATGTGCACAGTACACTATATAAGAAATGTCATTATGAGAGGGGCGCTTCCTTTGATAACGTTCAGGCGCACGAAACATGTTAGGAAGCTGCCCTATATAGTGACGGCACACCGCACGGCCCTCGTGGACGGCAGGCGGCCATCTTGACTGCTGTCAGATTTATTTTAAAAGTGTGAGTTGATTTGCTTCTACTTTGTTACCCCTTTATTTAATAAAGAAATACTACACTATGGAAATTCTTTCTGCTTTGGCTCATTTGTTATGAGCCTTCCTTCTAAGGAGACCTGTGGTGACCTTGCATTATTTACAAGTGTGGCTCCCCCTGGTGTTTGAATGAGTGTACTCCTGGCGCCTGGATGCCCTGATGGTGTGCTGCTTATCCAGCTGATGCTCATTAGATGACCCGGAGTTCCAGTTACCAGATGTTTCTGACAAGGAGTTGGTCCTAATGTACTCAAATGCACATTGATTTGCGCTCTCTGGTTAGTGCAATCTTCACTCATTTATCTTAACACCACTATCACGGATTTCCACTGATTTATTTCGCTTGAACGTTGCTTCACTCTATGCACTTTTAACGCCAACTTTGGACATTTTCCACAATTTTACCTATTTAACGCCTCAGTGCATATATCTATTTGTTTTACTTTATTTAATCTGATGTGCTTTGATTGCTATTATAGGTTATTATATAACCATCATACGGTCATTTATATCATACTGACAAAGGTTGGATTTTTTCATACATGTTTTATATGTTTCATGCTTTTATTATGTTTCTAGCACTGCATGTTTTATGTTATATTGTTTATAGAAGGTTTTAGAGGTTTTTACCTTTCATGCTAGCAGCTCTTCTTACTCACATCCAGCGCTCATTTTTTACCTATATTATTTTAGTGGTCGTAGAGACATCAGCAAAAATTTGTATCTTATGTCCTGCAAACTCCAGATCCGGAGTCTCCCTACTATACTTCATAACCGCTTCCTTGACCTGAAAAAAGTGTGGCTTTACGATGATATCCTTAGGAGGCCCACGTTGTCTAGGGGGGATCAATGCTCTATGGATACAATCAATTTCTGTATGAAGATCATCGATATCGAGTAATGCAGACCGCATGAGGGTTTGTGCGCAGCTAGTGAGCTCTTTAACTGACTCAGGGAGCCCTCAAATGCGGAAATTGTATCGCCTAGCCCGATTTTCCAAATCATCAATTTTAGAATAAGCTTCCTCCAAGCGATCTTGCAAGTCAGTAGTCATATTAGAATTTTGGGATACACTATGGACTGTCGCATCAACTTTAGACTCAATACTGTCCAGGCGTTGGCCCAATTCCAGAAAATCCTGTTTAAGGTCAGCCGCCAATTTTGTTGTAGCTCTATCCAGTTCGCGTTGCAGTAAATCAGCGAACCGAGCTATTAGGATTGCATCACTTGAGTATTGTGGTGGATCTGGAAGGATTGCTGGTGATTGAGCAGGGCTGGCAGTTTCAGGTTCCGGGCTGCTATTCTGGCTAAAAAAGATGGCCGCCATCTCACTATCCAATGGGGAAGAGGCAGGGGAATCGCGGCCTAGTGAGCAGGCCGAAGTCTGGGACTCAGGTAGTGCAGGGCTGGAAGGTGACTGGGGGGGCCGTGGAGAGTCACTCACCCAAGATGGTGGAGCTGCTGCTGTCTGGTCCTGGTCAGTAATGGGGGTAGGGCCTGATTTCGCCCTCTGAGGGAGAGGTGCTGCTATATTATACGCAGAGGAGGCGGCAGGGGCCGTGGACACCGAGCCGGGCGCCATCTTGGATCCCCTGCTGCCCACAGGGATCGAGAGCTGGGAGCTGCCGTGGCTCCTCCCTGCTGTCCGCCCTGGCATTATTCCGGGGCCCTGGGGTCCAGTTTAGGTCCGGGGAGAGTCCCGGGAGCAGTGGGGGTTCATTGCCCGTGTATGGGCCGTTGTTGTGCGGAACTAGTGCCGGGACATGTGAATCAGCCGTCCGTGCATGGTCACTCCCTAAGTTTTAGTTATACTTTGAATCAATCCCAATGATTCTGTGTTTTCCATATTTAGGTTTCTATTGAAAGAAATCATCCAAAAAGGTAGAGGCTACTCCAAATTGACTATTATATTTTTACATTTCTTAAATATCGCATTCCTAGACTGCTACTTAACCACTTGCCAACCGCGCTATAGCTGAATGATGGCTACAGTGCAGTTGTCCAGTCCTGGGAGGGCGTCATATGACAACCTCCAAGAATGCGCCCTCCTATGGACACAGCTGATCACGTGATGTGGTAAAAGGCCAATCACAGCGGCCATTTACCACGCAATCAGCTGTGTCCAATGACACTGCAGATCACTGCTAAATGCAGTTGCCGGTTATCGGCTGCACTTTCCTCACACTGTCACAGCGTGAGGAAAGTACTGCCGATAACCGTCAATTGTCAGAGGACAGATTGGCACCGATCATCAGGGCCCACCAGTGTCACCCACCCGTGCCGCCCACCTGGGCCCAGCAGTGCCGCCCACCTGTGCCCAGCAGTGCCACCCATCTGTGCCCATCAGTGCCTAGTAGTGCCACACACCTGTGCCCAGCAGTGCCACCCATCAGTGCCCAGCAGTGCCGCCAGTCAGTGCTGTCAGTCAGTGCCATCTATCAGTGCCCATCAGTGCCACCTATCAGTGCCCATCAGTGCTGCCTATCAGTGCAGCCTCATCAACGCACATCAGTGAAGGAGAAAAATTACCTGTTTGCAAAATTTTATAATAGAAACAAAGAAAATCTTTTTTTTTTTCACATTTTTTGCAATTTGTTTGTTTATAGCGCAAAAGATAAAACACCTAGTGGCAATTAAATACCACCAAAAGAAAGCTCTATTTGTGTGAAACAAATGATAAACATTTCATATAGGTACAGTGTAGCATGACTGCGCAATTGTCATTCAAAGTGCGACAGCACTGAAAGCTGAGAATTGGCCTGGGCAGGAAGGGGGTATAAATGCCCGGTAGGCAAGTGGTAATTATCGCATGTATTTCATTATTTATTTCCTTTTGTGAATTGGCTTTAATGCATTTGTTACTATCATAAGCCAGCAAAGGATCTGCCTGAACTTTTTTGTGTGTGTTTAACCAATGGAGATATGCAATGGAGTTGATTTATCAAAACTGTAATGCACAAAATCTGGTAAAGTTCTGCATAGAAACCAATCAGCTTCTAGTTTTTTTTTTTTTGCCAAGGCATAATTGAACAAGCTGAAGTTAGATGCTGACTGGCTACTAAGCACAGCTGAACCAGATTTTACACTCTCCAGTTTTAGTAAATCAATGTATAATGAGTATGTGTGTTCAACTAATGGGCAAATTCAAAAAGAAATGGCAATAGTTATTCAGAAACTAGGACCGCTGCTTCTGTGACATTTTAACTGAGGAAATAAGCAATTAAGAAATTGGAGACATTTAAAGTGAAAGTAAACTCTGTTTTGCATCATTTACCTACAGGTAAGCCTGTACCTGTAGGTACTGTAAATATCTCCTAAACGTGTACAGTTTGGAGATATTTACTGTAAAAGCAACGGCTATGCTATGCATACTAGTACAATATGCTCTTAACTTGCAGGGAGAATATTTTTTTAGAATTTTTTTTTTTCATGGTTTACTACTGCTTTAAGGAAACTAGAAGAAAGAGTATGCATAAGACCAAGAAATTACATTTACAAATATAGAAGAAGTATGAATGCTGCATACAAAAGCAGGTGGTGACATCAAAAAGCAGTGCGGCTGCAATGGGGAATAATTTGTCAGTATCGGAAGATGTACCACACGTGGCAATAGAAACATCGTATGCAACCAGAGCAAGCAGAGAGCCAGTCCATCTGAAAGTCTGTGTTTAATACAAATGCTCTATACTGTTCATTACAGCTAGAATTCTTTTTGCTTTTCTACATTTAGGCCCCATTTACACTTGAGAATGGGGCCATTAGTGATTATATATGGGATACTCAGCAAGGGTATCCAGTGATTAGTTGTGGGCAGAAGCCCCACTGAAAGCAATGAGAGGCTGACATCTCTCACAGCCCACATTGTGGCTGCTGGAATGTAACTACTCAAGCAGCAATCACCTGTGAATGATCCACCCTGGAGAAGAGGTCCAAGCTCTGGTAAAGTGGAGGTCCAGGGATCAAGGTTATTCATTTCAAGGGTAACCCTCTTTTTCAAGCCTGAATTTTGGCTAAGGGTGTCATAGTCTATATAACATTCCAGGAGTCAGAAACAGAATACAGCAACAGAAAAACCATTAAAACTTGAATAATCTAATCAAATTAATGATACAACATTAAAAATGGGGGAAAACAAAGAAGTACTTATACTAGTTGGTTTATTAAAGGCAAATAGACTGTGCGCTTTGTGGTGAAGCTCGACTTTGTAAATACCCAATCAGGTTCAAGGAAGAAAAAAAAACAATTTGCCTTTAGTAAATCCACCCCTTAGAAGAAAAAAGCCAAACAATGTTTATGCACTTGGTAATACAATTATTGGATGAAATATTGACTCGCCATGATTATTTTGTATTTAGCTTTTGTAAAGAATCCTTAAAATCAAGGTGCATGCAGATATGCTGAACGTCTACCCATGTTCACTAGCAGCTTCTTAAAAGAGACATTTAAAAAATAGACTTACCGTGTTTTTTCGTAATTTGAGTTTAGGCCAGTAAATGACTGACTTCTAGTGACTGAAGCAGAGTTGATCCTTGGAGTCTGCACAGACAGTGACATTGTAGAATAGGCCTGGTTCCCTGAAACCAAAGAGTGATCATGTCACATACATTTTTAAAAGCCAAGTTATAGGACCAATTTTTTGGCTATTCCATATCAAGAGATTCCTTCAAGGAAAATTTCTAGAGCGACACATAAGGTACACCCCTTCTATGTCCAGCTAGTAGACTGACCAACTGAGTTCACTAATGTTTAACCTCCTTAGTGTTACATTTCCCACCAAGAAAAACCTTACATTTTTAAGTTAAATGTGCATTTTTATGCTTGAAAATTACATAAGACTCCAAAACATCATATATTTTCTGCAGATTTTGGAAAACTGTTTTCAAACCTATATTTACAGCAAAAAGAACACTAAAATTTCTAGTGCACACAATGCCAATATAATTCCCTTTTTGTAAAATTTAAAAGACAAGACTGTGTTGACTAAATAGACACCAAATATGTAAACTCTTAAAAGAGAAAAAAAGAAAAAAATACCAAAGGGACTGACAACCCCCTACCTTCATTCCATGTGACCGATGTTTACCAATCCTCCTCCACTTGCCATCAGAAACATCCCGGAGCTAACCCAGAGCATTACACAGGCTCAGAATTGCATGTAAAAATGGTTACCCTGAATAATGCTTAGGGTTAAGCATTTTTACATAGAATTTCAAGTCTGAATAATGCTCAGGGATGACTTCCAGTTGTGCACTCACATTTTTTCAGGTGCCACAGCAGCGCACCAAACTATTCCAAACATATAATATCCAACAATAACATTGATCGGTAAAACCAGCTTCTAACAGTGTATTGTGTTCCGAGCGTTGGGATGTCATCCTTGGGGAGGGGCTGGATGACATCACGATGCTCGAAACACGAGACAGTGTGGTAACTATACACTGTTAGAAGCTGGTTTTACTGATCAATGTTATTGTTGGATATTATATATGTGGAACAGTTTGGTGTGCTGATATGGCACCTGAAAAATGTAAATGCACAACTGGAAGTCTGTTTTATTGGTAATAAATACTTTTAAAAAAGGATAAGCACTATGCTTGATGGTCTCTCTCTATATGTAGGGCTGAGGAGGAGTGCTGAGTGAAGTTATAACAGATCTCCGTGCAATGTGGATGGTGCACATACAGTACTGTTATTGGACTGAAGTACAAAAACAAAATACTCTATCGCACAAATGGAGCAAGAGTGATTAGGTCCCAAGCAAGAAACCATAGTCACTGTATGGTAGATTCAGGTTTATTAAACCACTTCTTTAATGGCTGCAGTTCACCTAACAGGGTATTGGATGTCTCTGTGCACTAAAACAAAAAACAAACAGAAGGCGCCGCCAACTAAGTGAGTCATGGTTTGACAAAAGAGCGATTGTGGGCTCCGAAATATGTTACCCCCCCATCCCGCTTTGACGTCAATACATCCCAACGTCACTTCTGATTCTGGTCTTAGTGCTGGTTGCCGTTCCAGTGTGGCTATATTTGCTGCTGGAGGAAGACACAGCCTGTAATAAGGACTTAATCTGCATTCTGAGAGTCCAGCTTTATTCCACCTATCCTGCAGAGCTGTTTTAAGAATACATCTCATCCATCCATCCATCCACCCGCTGTCCACTGAGGCTTGCCAGCGAATAAGGACTGATGATATGCCTATTTACTCTCATCCTTGTGAGTGCATTTTAACCCTTCCCTTTACTTGTTTTTAATTAAATTGATACACTTAGATGGTAGGACCTTGTGTTTGTTTATTGTTTACTGTTATTGTACTGAGCATGTTTTCTACAATTCTATTTTTTATTTTTGTTTTCTTGCAAAAGGTGCTTGCATAGCGTGAAGTGCGGCACTTTTTGGTTAATATTTGTGTCACGTAACACATTATATGTGAGAGTGTGTATGGTGTGAGCAATTCACTCTTGTTTAGTATTTGCAGCATAGCAGCTCACAAGGATTTTTGTTTTAGCATGAGCAGTAGTCACTGTAGCAGCAGATTAAAGCGGAGTTCCACCCAAAGGGGGAAGTTCCGCTTTAAAGACTGGTCCCCCGCTCCCCATTAGGGATTGGCACCTTTGGGGGGTGGGGGGGGCGGGTACCTGAAATTGACAGGTACTCACTCCCACTTCCGCTGTGATTGTCTAGGTGATTGGAAGCGGAAGTTGTCCTCCTACCCTCCGTCCCCGTAGTCTTTTGGAACACGTGACAGTTCCCAGAAGACTATGGGGCCATTCAGAAAGCAAAGCACTACTTGAGTATGCGCAGAGGGCACCCGGCTGTGAAGCCACAAGCTGTCACAGCCGGGTGCCCACACTATAGATGCCGCGCCTGGAACACAGGACAGCCGGTGAAATGGGCTGCGGGGAGGACATTGCAGGATCGTGGGACAGGTGAGTGGCTGTTTCTTAAAAGTTAACAGCTATAGTTTTTGTAGCTGCTGACTTTTATTTTTATACAGTCTGAGTGGAACTCCGCTTTAACATTGTCAAACATTGCTCATCATGATTAACTGCTTCGCTGCCGCCCTATAGCAGTACCAGGGGCGGACTGACCACTCATGGGGCCCCCGGGCAATAGGGGATCATGGGGCCCCTGTGTCATTGCCCAAACTCAAAAAAGCCTATCATAAAGGTACCAGGGGCATCTCATGGGGCCCCCTACTGACCCCTAGGTCAGTGCCCGAGTTTCCAAATGGTCAGTCCACCCCTGAGCAGTACTACTGCTACAGAGCGACAGGGCATCGCAAAATCACGTATATATACTTGATTTTGCATTTCCGGGTAGGGGGCACGTGCATGCTACCCTACCTGCACCGCCATTGGTAGGTACAGATGTCAAACACCAGGTCCCGGATGGAGATTCCCCGCCGGCACCCGGTTATCACCGAGGAACAGTGACAGGGGAGAGACCTGTGTGTAAACAACACGTCTTTCTGCTGCCAGCAGTAACATGCTGCTGTGTACTTGTCTGCACGGCAGAAAAATACACGGTAGCATGTTTACATAGTAAAACACACACAGCACATACAGTAAAACAGCACATAGTTAACCCTTTGATCACTCCAGATGTTAACCACTCCCTTCCCAATGTCATTAGTACAGTGTCAGTGCTTTTTATTAGCAGTGATAACTGTATTAGTGTCATTGGGATGTCAGTGGCAGTTAGTCAGTCCCCCCGTGGCAGAATGCCCGCCTCAGTCCCGCTATAAGACACCGAGGGTAAATCCTCTGGAGGGCAAGTGGTTAATAGTCATAAGCTCAGTGTTTGCCCCAGTCACACGTTCGGACTGAACACTGGCTATCCAAACACCAAACGTTTAGGGCTTTCGGAGTGGATGAACAAGACAGCTTCCGGCTGTCAATGCTCGCTAAGAAAGCAGCGGATGTTTGCACCTGCTGAGCCCTTACCAACCACTGATGTCACATGGTCCATTCACTTATGTGGTTGAGGATTCTGGCCACATAAGCAAATGAACATTACATCATTGTCTAAATATGACCACATGGCCATATTTGAACAATGATGTCACCACTGTCCTTCCTTTATTTAGCTGGTGACAGCTCAGGGAGCTTTCATTCAGCTTTGTTTGTGGCAGGTCATCAGTTTTTTTTTCAACGAGTTTGAAGTGGCAGGCACCATGATTGATGATGATTTACAACGAAGGACTTTTTTAGGGTTCTTTTTTTTTTTTTTAATAAAGGACTTGTCAGATGTTTGCGTGTCTTCATTTCTAGGTGAAATCTTTTTTCCTTTTTTTAGTGAATGAGCATGGGTGCTCTGTACCCCATCCACCTGGTGGGGCTGTATCTAAGGGCCTCTTATTAAAGGAGGTTGTCAGATTCCGATAAGCCCCCCACCATCAGACCCCTACAACCTGAGGGCAAGGGTTTTGGGGATGAGGCCCCTGTCCTCATCATCATAGGATGTGCTACAGAAAAAAATGATATTTACGGAAAGAAAAAGTAAATTACACATTTTAAATTGCAACTAAATAAAATTTCATTGCCGGCTTTGGTAAAAAAAAAAAAACAGCACACAGACCCTAAGGGTTTATGCACACTCCCAGTGCCTCCCAGCATGTTGACCTGAAGTCCTTGCAAGAGGCAGAGGCATTCCTACCTCCCTTACAAGGTAATCTCACAAAACTGAGGGCATATGCCTGGTGTGGATCCTGAAGGAAGAGGGAATATATAGTTGTTGCCTCCCTGTCCTGGACACCTGGGCTGCATGCCTGGATAAAGGTCTTCTATGAATCTTTAGGGGGAGTCCAAGCCATGGGACAGTTCACATTGTTGACACTATGTGCACAAACCTTTTATTTAAAAAATGTCATGTGGTTCCCCTTACAATTCAAACCAACATATCAAACATGTTGTCCAGCCATGTAGATCCACGTCAGTCATGATGACCTGCCATGCCCAGCAATGTCACCTGCTAATACTCTTGTTGCAATTGACAGATGCCTGGGACTGCTGGAGTGTAACTACAGTGATTTGGGATCCCGGATTATGTTATTGACTAGGTATGGCCATATTTGGTCAATTACATCATTCAGGATCCCCACCAGCTTATTTACAATCAGAAGCCAGCAGGTATCTGTCATTCAGCAGCAGTAGTACTAGCGCTGCTAAATGACAGATTCCAATCTGTTGTTTGTAACACATAGACCCTGATTTACTATTGTGCCTAGGCGCATTTCCGTGGGCTAACGTCTACTTTTTAATAGCGACCGTCTACTTTTACACCGCAAAGACATTTACTAAAGAAAGCGTCAACAAGTAGACGCCAAATCGAATTTACTAACGAGACACAGTCCAGGAATCAGACTCAAAAAGCAGACTTGCTAAGAGGCACGTCTAACACCATGGAAAATCACTGCAGAGACATGTTCACATTGAAATTTGCTTTGCCAAATACCAGGACTTCACTTTAAACAATATCTGCCATTTCAAAAAAAATTTAAAATGTGTAAAAAATAGTTTTTTAAAGCAAGTTGACACAGTGAAGAACTAGACGCTTTTGTAGCTTCTTTGGCCTATATAAATGCGCATGTGCAGAACACATTTTAGATGTCTTCCATGATGTCTTTCTTTTTAGACACTGTTCAATAGTAAATCTCTGTGTGGAGTCCACTGACAGACGGCACTCGATCGCGTCTACTGTGTTTAACAAACAGCCCTATTTGTAGCTAGGCATATCTTTATGTATTCTAATTTGATTTCCTTAGTTCCATTGATTCTATTTTTGTTTCTTATCCTTTATAGTTATTTCTGTAATGATTTTACTTATTTTGAAGGTCTAGATAATATTTATTTTGACAGCTGAATGTAAAAATAAAGGTCTGCAATAAAAAAAAAAAAAAACTGCATGGGGTCCCCCCTCCAATCCATACCAAGCCCTTCGGGTCTGGTATGGATATTAATGGGTAACTCCACGCCAAAATTAAATAAAAAACAGCATGGGGTTCCCCCCAAAATCCATATCAGACCCTTATCCGAGCATGCAGCCCAACAGGTCAGGAAAAGGGGGGGAACGAGCGAGCGCCCCCCCTCCTGAACCATACCAGGCCACAGGGCCTAAACATGGGGGGGTACTTTGGGTGCTCCCCCCCCAAAGCACCTTGTCCCCATGTTGATGGGGACAAGGGCTTCTTCCCCACAACCCTGGCTGGTGGTTGTAGGGGTCTGCGGGCAGGGGGCTTATCAGAATCTGGAAGCCCCCTTTAATAAGGGGGTCCCCAGATCCCACCCCCCCCCACGTGAATGAGTATGTGGTACCGCTACTCATTCACAAAAAAAGCAAAGGTGTAGTGTAAAAAAACACAGTACAGGGTCTTTGACAAGTCCTTGAATAAAACAGTGTCCCCCGAAGTAGATCCAACGTCAATCACGGTGTCATGGCGGTGCCCAGAAAAAAGAAAAAAAAAGTTCCGCTCTCGACGGAGTCTACCAGCCTTATGCAGCGATTCTCGCTGACAGGTCTTAAATACGTAAGGGGCGGGGCCAGCCGGGGACATCATCCGAGTGACCCCACCCCATGTGACATCATTGATGTCACATTGGGTGGGATCACATGCTTGATGTCCCCGGCTGGCCCCGCCCCTTACCTATTATTGTATCTATTTGTATCCATTTCGGATACAAATAGATACAATGTTGCAACCGCTATACTTTTTAATGTCAAATATAATAACGGAGCTCTCTGCAGGGACAGAAGTAATACTCCGCTATTAAATTTGCCGGCCGTAGATGGGACGAAAATCAGCCGATTTTTTTTACCGTTTTTTTTTTTTTTAATGGCCCGTTAACCCGTCTATGGCCTGCATTAATGTTTCAGCTGTCAGCGGGGTTCCCCTCCTGAACCATACCAGGCCACATGCACTCAACATGGGGGGGTGCTTTGGGGTTCCCCACTGACAGCTGAATGTAAAATAATTCCCGTAAATTAAATAAATAATAAAAAAAGGCATGGAGTCCCCCCTCCCATCCATGCCAAGTCCTTCGGATCTGGTATGGATTAAGGGGTAACTCCTCGCCGAAATTATTCTGATAAGCCCCCCTGCCCCAAAGCACCCCCCCATGGTGAGGGCATGTGGCCTGGTATGGTTCAGGATGGGGGGGCACTCGCTCGTCCCCCCCCCCTTCCTGACCTGCCAGGCTGCATGCTCGGATAAGGATCTGGTATGGATTTTGGGGGGGACCCCATGCCGTTTTTTTTTTCCATTTCGGCGTGGACTTACCCCTTAATATCCATTTCAGACCCGAAGGGCTTGGTGTGGATGGGAGGGGGGACAATGTAAACAATGTTTACTTTGAGTTTATTGAAAGATACAAAGTTTTCTGTAACTTTGGGGAAAGTGACATCTAAGCTTGTGAACTATAGTGAAGAAAAAAAAAAGGCTGGCATTTGCATTAAAAAATCAGCGCCGACATATACTTTGTATTGCGAAAAAAAATTATTAGCAATTGTGTAAACCGAGGCATTATTTTCAATGGATTTCATTTGTAAACCGAAAAATACGTTAACCGAGGCATTGGTAAACTGCGGTACACCTGTATTAGTATTGCAATCCTTTGTATTGGGATACATAGAACCAACATACATCTGAATTGGCAACAGAGAAGAGGATTTTAAAAAAATTTAATAAAATAATGGCATGGAGTCCCCCCCCCCCCCAAATCCATAACAGACCCTTATCCGAGCATGCAGATACCACATGCCTTCAAAGATTTATTTCCTTTGTTGAATTGGTTGGTTGGTTCACACTAGATGCGATTTAAAATTGTGCTTTTTGTTGGCAATTTCACCGTATTTTCTGTAGATTTACCAATGAGTTATTGCGTTATTGTGTTTTCAATTGCATTGTGATTTCTATTGTAGTCTATATGTGAAATCGCTACAAAATGCTGAAAAAGTTAGACAAGAACTAATTTTGAAATTGTGCTGCAGCAAATCACTTATGTTAAGACACTCACATCCACATTCATTAGATCCGATATCAGGTACAATTTCAATTCCCAAATCGCACATGAAATCGTGCACCCTGGATGCGACTTGGCATGTGATTTGCATGCCCTGCGACTTGCAAATCGTATGCCAAATTGCACCCGATGTGAGTGGGGGCTAACACCACAGTCACATCTATTCCGAGTTGGAAATTGGGCAACTTACAATGAAGCCGCACGCAGGGGCGGACTGACCATTCGAGCGCTTGGGCACTGCCCGAGGGTCCGGGGTCAGTAGGGGGCCCCATGAGATGCTCCTGGTACCTTTCATTGGCTTTTTCATAGTTTTTTTTGGGTGTGGGCCCCATGATCCTCTATTGGCCAGGGGCCCCATGAGTTGTCAGTCCGCCCCTGGTCGCACAATTTCAAAATCAGATTGGATGTGAATGGAGCCTATAGTGGACAATAGGATGTGACTTGGCCTACGATTTAAAAGTCGCCTAGCATGCAAATCGCATGCCAAATTGCACCCGATGTGACTGGGGGCTACCCTGATCACATCAAAGCGGATTTTGAAGTGGTGCGACTTACACTACAGTCACATCTTGTGACTTACAGTAAAGTCACATGATTTCAAAGTCAGGGGACATGCTGATTTAAAGTGCGATTTGCAACACATCTGACACAGATCTCTCTGCAAATCGCATGAAAAGTAGTGTATTCATTGCTTTAGAAATTGTTGCGGCTCCAATCAAGTTTGAACCACACCAATATGAATGCTCTAATAGCAGTCACATTGAGTGCGACTTGGCATGTAACTTGCATGACATGCGACTTGCAAATCGTATGCCAAGTCGCATCCTATTGTCTGCTATTAGAGCAGTCACATGGGTGCATTTCCGACACTGATTTCTAAAGTAGTACATGTACTACATGTACTACTTTTGTGGTGATTTGCATAAATATCTGTGTCAGATGTCTTGCAAATCGCAAGGAAATCGGCATCTTCACTGTACATCGCACAATTTCTAAATCGGCTTTGATGTGACCGGGGTTTAAGGCCTTTTTATGTTTGATTTCCTGAGTGTTTTTCCGATTTATGGCAAATGCCACATACTAGCAAAAGTGAATTGATATTTTCAGTATTGCATGCCAGATGAGGTCATGTGACTGCCTTAACTCATGTGATAATCTGGAGTGAACTGTGCCCATAGGGCCAAGAAATATTGCCAATAGGGTTCCCTTTCACATCCCTGTTCAATGTTCTGTTGTATGCTGCACAGGTACACTTCACTGTGGCTTTCTTTCTGACTGTGATTTGTGGGGCCTGTATACCAAGGATTAATGCATATGGAAAGAGAATTAATCAGGTGCAAACACTTTCTCTGACCAAATGAATGACAGTGGTAGGTGTGGCCTACCTTACATAAAGAGATGCAGTAGTGGGTGAGTTTATCCTTGTACAGCCCACATTATTTTCTGCAAGTCCTTGTCTGTGGTGGTTTGGAGTGGAAGAGATATTGTGGTGAATTGCCCCAGGCCACACCCACACTGTGTTTTGATGTGGGCTGTATATGTTTTGCATGTTTTTCCTTCTAAGGTGTGTTTGTGTGTTCTTGTACAATGATTGTGTTTATTATTTTTGTATTGTAATCCTAACATGTCAATTGCTCTGCTCTTCCAAGTTTGCTTTATTTAGACTGAAATGCAGTTTTCAGACAAACCTGATGAGAAATGTATGTGTGAGGGATTTGGGGAGGTGGGAGGTGTTTTATTTTGGCACGTATGTATTTTTATATTGATATTTTGATCTGCAGCTTGTTTTGTGGATAAGCCTAAGTGATTCATATTAACCGTTTCCTGCTGTAACCTGTGAAAGCACAGTTCATTAGAAGTATAATCTTTTAGATTGTAAACTCTTATGAGCAGGACCGTTCTATTTTAGCAAAATCAATCCTGCTTTTTTTTTTTTTTTTTTTTCCACCAAGAAATTGAATGTACCTACTTGTTGTTTCTGTCCAAATAAATATGGAATGTGTATTTGATAAACATTTGGACTATGTCTTTTTTTGGGGGATTATTTCATGTTTTAGTTTAGTGGCTAAATGGTTAGCACAGTGGCTAAATGGTTAGCACTTCCACCTGGCAGTACTAGGGTCGTTGGTTCAAATCTCAGCCATGGCACCTCCTGCCTGGAGTATGCATGTTCTCCCTGTGCCTGCGTGGGATTTCTCTGGGTACTGGTTTCCTCCCACACTCTAAAGACATGCTGGTAGGTTAATTGGATTCTGTCAAAATTGGCCCTAGTATATGTATGAATGTAAGTAAGGGACCTTAAATTGTACACCCCTTGAGGGTTAGGGACTGATGTGAAATTACAACATATATATGTAAAGCGCTGCATAAATTGACAGCGCTATATAAGTACCCGAAATAAATGTACTAGCACCTCTAATACTTATTTGTGCTAGCTAAATAATATGCCCAAATCTTCCTTGTAGAGTGCACATATGCAAGTATGTCCAAAGTAACAAACCAAAAGCCCCCTATTGCACCACAAGACCAAGTTATGTACCAATGAATAGGCCGTGTTCAATGTGCAGCTAGCTATTCTTTTTCTACAATCCTCTTAACAGTAATAAATTGGGCCCCCAATTTATGTTGACTTTGGGCCTTTACTAGCAAATATATATTCACCAATGTCATATACCCAGTAGAGCTGCAAGCATACATTTACCAATGCCAAATCCACAATAGAACTGCAAACATATATTTGCGAATGTTATATACACAATGGAGCCGCATGTAAAATTGCTATGGTGCACAAATAAACGCCAAGACGGCTGTTGGAGGAGGCACTAGAGCAGCTGTCATACCGGAAATACGTCATGACGTTTGCAGAATACCTGACAGCCCCCCACCGCCAGAGAAAATATCCAAATTATATTTATGGTACAAATACACTAAAAACATTATTAATGGCCATAATCTCAACCATATTCATGTGAAATCTAAATGATAAAACTGTACTGAGTTCATAAATAAAGCTGTGTGTGTAATTGAGGTGTAATTGAGGTCTTGGGGCTCATGGGTGCTGTGGCCTGTAGAGTGGGAATCAGTGGTTTGTTTTTGTGGCTATTGCCGTTTTCAGGCAACCTATGTTACACAATGGAAATGCTGCAGGTCATAATTTGACAAGCATATGGGTGCAGGTGTACAGCCCTGAACACAGAGAGTGAGCATTCAGGGCCACTTCCCCACGCCTTCACACCTGTCAGCTGCTGTGTCCCCATAGTGTAACAGGTGGCTCCAGCCACAGGAACAACCCACTCATTCATGCTGTACAGGCCAGAGGACCTGTGTGAATGGGGCATTTTTTACTTTTTTTTTCCTCAGCTCATTAATTTCAATGGGCTGCCTAACGTGTGGGAACATGCAAAAATACTGCAGGCATATTATTTTAAAAGTGTGTTGCACCTAATGTCACAGTAGTGTGGTGTCATGCGTTTTGGTGGCTGTGAATGCATCTGTGTTTACTAGGCATGTGGAGGTGCAATTAAGTTTTCATCATGGTACCCGCGCACATCTGCACCACAAATGGTGTGAACAAGTCCTAAGGGCCAGTTCACACTATAGAAACACAGCCTAGATGTGTTCCAGATGCGTGTTTGCATGAACTTTTTTGATGCATGTTTAGTGTGTTCCAGAGCATTTTGGATGCGTTTTTTGTGTGTTTCAGTGCATTTAGGATGCGTTTTTGGTGTGTTCCAGTGCATTTTGGATGCGTTTTAGACGTGTTCCAGTGCATTTTTTATGCATTCCAGTTAATTTTTTCCCCTCTTTTTCCTAAATTAAATTAGGGACATGTGTGTTTTAGTGCATTTCAGGGCGTTTTACCACATTCCAGTACAGTTCTATGCATAAACAATGCAGCCTGTTTGACTTTTTTGGCAGCACCTGCAACGCACTGGAACTGCAAGTGCTGATGTGAACTATGACATTGACAACCATATAACCTTTCTGTGTGTTTTGGATGCAAAAAAAGCAACTGAAACACATGTAGTGTGAATTGGCCCTAAAGGGTATTATAAGTAAGGGAATGGGACTGACCAGGAATTGTAAATTCAATCAGACTAGTGGTGAGATACAATCAGGAATCATAATAATGTGAAATCTGAGCTGGAGGTGATAGGAAATGAGACACATTAACTTGATCAGTAAATAAATAGTTAAATAAAAAGAGTGGGGCGGTGATCCATAGATTTGCAGATGGAACAGGTGATGACAGGGGGGGTGGGAGAGGGGGTCAAGTTGTATAAAGAGAGAGGTTTAAGAGCCCATTCACACTTGACTTTATTTCTAACTCTTGCCAAATGCCCTATAGCATTTGACAGGTGTTTGGGAAGCGGTTTTAATGCTCCTCAAATGCTCCCCAAACACCCTATGTGCGGTTTTGAGGCATGTGACAAGCATTTGCCAAGCGTTAAAACTGCACCACAAATGCCTGTAATGAAGTTAAATGGTATTGACGCTCCGAAAATGCCACACTGCAAACGTCTGCCAGGCATTTGATGAGCGGCACCATAGACTTGAATGGGAGGCTTCAACTCCTCTTGACTCGAGATGAGGAGCCAGTTTTGCTGTGACGCAATGCTAATGCTTCAGTGTGCACAGCACTGTGTGCTGCCATGTGCAGAATTTTCATAGGAGTTTCAGAAGCGTAAAAAACCCTTCCCAAGTGCCTGTCTGACGCCTGCTGACAAAGCTAGTGCGAACGTAGCCTTAGAGAAGATGAAAAAAGTTGTAATGAAATATAAACAGAAGGGAAATTGAAAGTTTCAAACTTGTCAGAAGAACAGGACACAGGTAAGATTCACTCCCTTTCTGCTTTCTAGTCAGTAGCCAAAATCTTAATTGATTGATCGATATTCCTGGCACTGACAGAACCCTGGAAATTGATCTCCATATTTTGGGCATTCACAAATGTCAAGGAGCTTCCAATCTAATGCAGGCCATAGATGGGTCGAAAATCGGCCAATTTTTTCACTGTTAGTGGGTTAATTGGTTGGCCGTTTTTCGGGTTTTGGCACTTTTTTTTTATCAGTAAAGTTGGAAAATTCGCGGCCAATTTTGACGATTGGCCGATTATCCCGGCAATGATGGGCAAATCGACCGATCGTTTTACCGATAAAAAATCTGTGCATGGGCCAAGACCTTCAAGAAGAAGAAGAAGAAGACTTCCAGTCCGCTATTATATTTTACATGAAAAGTCTTGCCGTTGCAACAATGTATCTATTTGTATCCGAATAAAAACATCTGTATCCGAAATGGATTCAAATGGATACATTGTTGCAACCACAATACTTTTCATGTAAAATATAATAGCGGAGCTCTCTGCAAGGGACAGAAGTAAAAATGCCAGCCATAGACGGGACGCAAATCGGGCAATTTTTTTACCATTGGTGGTAACGTTGGCCGATTGAACAACCGATTTTTTGTTTTGTTTTTTTTTTTCCATACACTAGGCCCAATTAACCTAACAGCATGTCTTTGGAGTATTGGCAGAAACACACCCGTGCAAAGAAAGCATGCAAACTGAGATGCAGACAGGTACAGCCATGACTGGGATTAGAACCCATGACCCATGCGCTGTAAGTTCTGAGTTCTAACCACTAAGCCACTGTAGGAGACAGAGCTTGAGCTGCAATGTAGAATAGTTACATTGTTTAAAAATAATGATAACGCAAGCGCTGGTAAAATTATATAGACTACTAAAATGGTATTACACAAGATAAATACAACTCTAAGTATAGATATTAAGGTAGCAGCTAGCACTCAGGGTATTGGCAACAGTTCCAGAATAGAAATATGTTAAAGTAATAGTGCAGCACTATAAATGCATGTTAACAATCATAAACGCATGTAAAGTCAACAAAGTGCAAATAAGTGCAATAATGATGTAAACTGGTAAATGGTGCTATGGGTTAGTCATCCAACTCCATCCATCCATCAGGGTGGGTGCCAAAATGGTCCTGGGGAGGAATTAGCTCAGCCACAGAAGCCAGAAAGGTGCTTAATAGTGTAGTACTTTATTATAATGGTCACGAGTAACAATTTAAAATATCCACGTGGAGTAAAAAAAATAATAGCAAAGTGAGTACCAAGATGGCAGACGCTCCTCAATGGCAGCGGCGTGGCGTCAGCAATAGGGATCCACCCAATGCATTTCGTGTACCAACGCGTCCTATTGGTGTGCCCCTGAGGGCGTGTTGGTACACGAAATGCATTGAGTGGAGCCCTATTGCTGACGCCACACCACCGCCATTGAGGAGAGTCCGCTATACTGTCCATCACGGATAAACCGTCTGCACTACTGTCCGTCACGGATAAATAAACACGTGCCATTCATAGGCACTCTCTGAGTTGGTACTCTCACACGAAGGACATTCCATTATTCAGGAATGATTATATGAACTTTTTTAGCACCTATTACCAGTCGACATCATTATCGCATTTATTTGCACTTTTTTTATTTTACATGTGTTTATGATTGATAACATGCATTTATAGCGCTGCACTATTACTTTAACATAGAATAGTTACATGATTAAAGAGAATGAAGATATATAATTATATTGGGAAATTAGAACTAGACATGCCCAATTATTTGAGATGTAAGTGTGAAAATGTTTGACATTTGAAAATAGAATGTATGATATTCATTAGAAAATACATTAGTTGTCTGATCATTTTGGAGAAACAGCAACCCAAAAAAAAAAAAAATATAGAATATAGGTGTACTTTTTACTTTGAATTATAAGTATTCTCATATGCAAACAGAAAAATGCCAACAGGACAAAGCCCGCAGTTGTGCGACACCTAGCGAACATATCCGGTATTGCACCTAAAAATGTACCAGACGCGATTCCGCATTTACTAACAGGAAAGAGTCTACAAAGTAGATGCTTTTCAATGAGCTTGCTAGATGCCTTTCAGAAGACTGACAGGTCTAGCGTGTTTGAATTGAGTCTGCCTGAATGTTCAGTGTCTGCTGGTAGACTCAATTCTTAGTAAATCAGGGCCATATTGTCACTTTTAGCCTTGTGCCTACCTGGACAATTTTTAACATTTTAACAAATGTTAAAATGTGCACTTCTTGCTAGATATTACTTAAAACCCCCAAACAAAATGTATATTTTCTGAAAGCAGAGAACTGGGAGAATAAAATAGTGGCAGTTGCAATTTTTAAGTTGCACAATATTTGTGCAGCTATTTATCTGTGTATATTCAGTTAAAAAAATACACTAAAACATATTTTAATGTAAACACAATATTTTACTCAACTTTTGGTAATATATAAAAGATGAGGTTGTGTCAAGTGAAATATGCCAAACATTGAAGTCTTAAAATTGCCATGTATCACAACAAAGGGATTTTGCCTTATCTGTAAAGTTCAATTTTTTGAGCACAGTACAGGACACAGGGTGCTGTAATGGGGATCTGATCTGTAATACACCTAGAATGAAGAAGTTTTAACAAGTAAAAGTGAAGCCAAAGGTTTCCGGAATAGATAGGACAAGGCCAAAACTTTTCCATTAAGAGTACTTAAAGCCAATTTGCAGGAAAGCCAGACAGTGAGGGGACAAGTAACCTCTGGGGTTGAAATGCATGTGTTTACAACAGGCAAAAAATAATTTCCAAGTATGGTAGTAGATTTTTACTGGAGTGGCTTTTCAGGATTTGAGTAATGTGGGAATGACAAAATTAGATAAACCCTTGTCCTTCAAAACCTGGTGTCATGGTCTGGAGTCAGGCTCGAAAGTCAGTGGCTGTAGCAGCTGAAAGCTTCATGTGTAGTCATATTGCCCCAGCAGAAGGAGAACAAACGCAGGGTTCAGGTCACAGATGCAGCACATAAGGAATAAGCATAAGTGAGTCAATGAACAAGGGTTGATAATGAGTGGTAACGAAGAAAATGATAGCTGCAGGTATGCAAAGGAGCATTAAATCGGCTGGAAAGAGCACAATAATTTTGCAAACAGAGACATGGTTTAAACCAGAAAGTTCATGGGAGTAGCAAAGAGTTCAAGATTCACCAGAAGCAAGATACAAAGTGCTGTGCCACTGCAGATGCTGGACAGCTTCCTGCCTGACCCCTTGCACAAGGAGGTCCCAGGTTTAGATATGGACTCTAACACTTGGGTTTTAACAGCCTTGCCGTTAAAGCCAGTGAAAGAGAAGCAGAATGGAGCAGGAGGCCTTGAGGCAGTAGATCTGTTTGGAAGAGACCTAGGAGTTTAAAGTATATCTTGTGTACAATGTTTTTATGGGTCCGGGATGCAAACAGCAGAAATTACTGGACAGTGTTTCTCCACACAGGAGGTAATTAGACCTACTCCCTTCAAGGCTTCCTGACTGATCTAGACCACTGAATTGGGATTATCTGACTGCAGGTGTCCCTGGAGAAACAGGGGGGTCCAGTGATGCAGAGCTAATTTTATTGCTGTGAGCTCCATGATGTTGATGGGGAGTTTTGTTTCCCTGGGTGACCAGATTTCCTGAAATGTGAGAGATTGGAACGCTCCACCCCAGCCTGTGAGACTGGCATCTGTTACCACCTTCCATATATGTGGGAGAAACAACTTTCCCATTTCCAAGGCTGCACTGGAATTTCACGAAGCTAGAAAGTTCCTTGCTCGAATGGAGAAAAACACAAGGAGGTCAAGAGTGTACTTGTTCTAGGCCAACAGAATGTTGTGTTGGAAAGGCCTTGAGTGGAAATGAGCAAAAGGAACAGCCTCAAATCAGACTATCATGAGGCCCAGGACTCTTGTGGAGAATGTCATTGAGGGATGTTTTTTGGATCTTAAGGTCTGAGCATGGGATCTTAGAAAAAGAAGCTTGTTTACCAGAAGGAAAACGTTTCCTTAGTTTGTGTCTAAATTGAGGCCCAATTATTCAAGATGAAGGGAAGGTGAAGGTTAGACTTTTGAAAAATGATTACCCAGCTGAGTGCACAAATGAATTCGTACAATGCAGACAGTTTTCACTTTTTTCACTTTCAATAAATTTTTATTGAAAAAATCTGAGGTACAAAACAGGAGCTTCACATGAGGTAAAGGCTATGCTTTGGTGAAATACACAGTACTGGGCAAAAGTTTTGGGAAGGTGTGAAAAAATGTTGTAAATTAAGAATGCTTTCAAAAATAGAAGTGTTAATTTTTTTTATTTTTATCAATTAACAAAATGAAACAAAAGAGAAATCCAAATCAAATCAATATTTGGTGCAACTATCCTTCGGCTTCAAACCAGCATCTATTCTAGGAACGTACAGTGCTTGTGCACAGTTTCGAAGGAACTCGGCAGGTAGTTTGTGTTGTCTTAGTATAATGATCCTTCATATCAACCATGGAGATCCAGCCCTTCTCCGGATGACCAGGGTGTATTTATATATGTACTATTCCCGTGGCAACCAATAGTCCTTTTCCAGAGAGATGCATTTATTCGGATAAAGATATTTGTTACAGATGACAGAAATCCAGCTGAATATTTGTAAAGATTACAACAAACAACAGCTCTCAAAGTCCCATTTAAGATACTTCATATCAAGCATAGAGATACTACACCATCCAGCATCTGTCCAATCTATAATATGCAACTAGGTAGCTTCCATGCAACCTGTGTTCTGTCCAACGTATCCTGACCTGTGGTCTTCTATCTTTGTATTCTCCCTTATGCTGTGCCCAGGTATCCTCACTTGTGCTCTGCTATCTTTGTATTCCATCCTGTGTTCTGTTTCCTGTGTTAATATACACATTTTCCCCAATCAGTACAATGGCAAGCAGTCTGATTGGCCACTTTTAGTAGCATGTTTGATCTTATGTGTCTAGACCTAGAAACTTCCCCTGACTCTCCATATATTTACCCAAAAACAGGTTAACCCAACACAACAAAGGTAAGGTAATCACCTCCTGCATACATTAACATAGCAAGGTGTCCTTTTGGTGTGTAAAGTGGTCTTATCACTGGCCTGTCAGTATGTGTTTCAATGTCTTCAATATATATATTACACACAATATACTACATATTCCCCCACTTCAATCTGTTTTTTACTCAAAAACGATTCACAAATAGTGCACATATAATCAACTAGCAGGGTTGTATTGTGATCTGAGGTATTGAATGCTTCATAATAGCTCATATAAAATATGAAATTGAAACTGGTTACATCTCTCTTCACCAGCCTCTATAATATCCCTGTTAGTTAATAATTTGACTGGAGTGATAACTTTCACTCACCCCTTTTATAATTTTAAAGAAAGCCTCCCAAAGTAATATATTTTTAAGTTATTCTGCCCAGTCTGAGCATCAGTGTGGAAATACTCAGACATCCCATAAGTTATGCAATGTCATTTTGTAGCATCTCACCTCATTACTTACATATATATATACAGATGGTTTTAAAATGATTATCAGGTTTAAATGCCTCTCTCTGGTTTTAAAACAAAGATAATGAAAATAAGGAAAAAGAGAAAAATGAGTAAAAAAATTATACTTGATAAGTCCATCAGTTTAAAGTCTTTGTAATTCCTGTAAGGTGGTATCAACACAACATAGCTTTTCATGGCATTCTGTTCTTCACTTGCAAATGAGCATTTCCAGTCACAGGTCTCCAACATCTGAAAGACAAAAAATTCTCAAACAAAAAGTTCATTAGCCCAGTCCTTTCAACATTGTGTTTGAAGATAAAACAATGTACTATTTGCAAGCTAATTCACCCCCACTGCCATAGAGGTCTAATTTGCAACCTTTAGGAAAAAAAACAAACAATGGATGCAAACTGGGAGTTTATCCAGCAACTGCTTTTCAGGTGGCTAAAACTATAACCACTACAAAAACAATTTGGAATTTATTTCCCACCTGACTTTAAAAAAAACTAAATCATGAAGGCTTGTCCTTGGAAACACAAAAATATGCCAAGGTCCTCCATTAATATTCCAAATACTGAGGCCAAATTTCTGAGAGCTGTAGCTAAATCTGAATGCATGCCAAAGAACTTTAATTGGAAAAACTCATACCACAACTGTCTATGGACTATCAACAAAATGGTTGTTCATCCCAGTGTAGTATCTTTGTGTAAATGAAGACACCTCCATTTTCAGCTCTTTCAGTTGCTCCATAAACTGAAGTCTTTCTTGCTTTAGCTGACTATTCTCAGATTGTAACCTTGTTATTTGGGTTTTAAAAGAGACTTGGTTTTGTCTACTATAGCCTACATGCCTGGGAGAGTTGCCCCACCTTGCAGAGTAAACTTCTTTACATCTTGGTAGAGTTTTGGGGTACCGAGAGTTCCTTGCTTACCACTATTACCATTAAAACAATATTGTACAATGTGCCCCAACTTTTTACAAGCAAAACATCTCAGAACTGGCTTCCCTAAATAAGCCCTTCTCTGAGCACATGAGGACTAAGACACATGACAATGGCTGGAGTCCTGAGACTTCACACTCTCATTGTCTGAGGAACATTCACCCACAACAGACTCACCTGATGTGGTCACTGCTACTGCATTACCATTATCCAAAGACCCATTCTCTATTTCCAAGCCAGAGTCAGTTTGAACAGCTGCTACAAACAATTGTCTAAACACCCATCATAGACCTTACTTGAAGCAACAATAACACTCTGCTTCTTT
This sequence comes from Staurois parvus, assembly GCF_062004578.1. Taxonomy (NCBI): domain Eukaryota; kingdom Metazoa; phylum Chordata; class Amphibia; order Anura; family Ranidae; genus Staurois; species Staurois parvus. The sequence goes on from NW_028318301.1 coordinate 1,412,618, forward strand.
AGAGACATTATCTCTGCTAAACATTGAGAATGGTCAACCTTTTCACGTTCGGTACATATCTCCTGTATAGTACACAGGGCATTCTCCAAACATTCTTTAACAAATGTAATCTCATTGCGTAATTTTGTATTTTCATTAGTAATATGCTTACTGTCTGCGTTAAATATAGCAGCCTTCTGGGCAAGAAATTTCACATGTTCAATTTCAGCTTTTAAAAACTCCACCTCATCTTCCAATTTTTGCTTCTGCTGAAGAACAGATTTGTATTGCCCTGCTAGCCAGGCAGCAGCAGAAATGAGTACATATTTTGCCTTATGTGTATTTAGCTTTTTGCTACAAAGCTTTTCATCCACCCATTTTTGTGCCTGCAACCATGGGTCAGCAGATCCTTGTATAGCATGAACAATAGCCTCATTGTCCTTTACTTGTGCCACCTTTTTCAAAATTCCCTCCATTATTGAGATACACAAATACTGTATATTTAGCACAAAAAGAAAGATTAATGCCACCAAACAGTGCTGTTTGTTGCACAACACACTTTAACTAGCAATTCAAAAAAATGTATACTCTCAACAAAAGTAATGACTATCCATAGGACAATTAAAAAAACAAAACACCCATCTGTTAATAAGGAACAAGGTACACTCACCAACTGCTTTAGTTCCTAGACTTATGATCTTCTCCAGGTCCTTTTTGGGTCCTCACGGTCTTGTCACCTCATAGGATCATTGGATTCTCATAGAATTCTTCTGGTACACAACACAGTCCTTTTTTTAGTTTTCCAGCCTCCAGATAATAATTCTGGGTTTCAATTTGTGAATCAGACCCCTTAAGTCACCACCAGACTTTTGAGTCTTCTTGATCCACTTCCCAGGATCATTGGATTCTCATAGAATTCTTCTTCAGTTTGTGGGTCAGACTCTTAAATCACAACCAGATTTTAGAGTCACAGCACAGCTTCAAGGTCTACCTCACAGAACTGTTGTCATCACCGACTTCTGTTACTGAATCTGAAAGTGCTCTTCTGGTGACTTGGACGGCACCAATGTTGTCTTAATATAATGAAGACAACTGTGCTTTTCCAGAGAGACATCCAGCCAGAATAAACCCAGATGAATAGTTGTGAATATTACAATGAACAACAGCTCTCAAAGTCCCATTTAAGATACTTCATATCAAGCATAGAGATACTACACCATCCAGCATGTGTCCAATCTATAATATGCAACTAGGTAGCTTCCATGCAACCTGTGTTCTGTCCAACGTATCCTGACCTGTGGTCTGCTATCTTTGTATTCTCCCTTATACTGTGCCCAGGTATCCTCACTTGTGCTCTGCTATCTTTGTATTCCATCCTGTGTTCTGTGTTCTGTGTCCTGTGTTAATATACACATTTTCCCCATTCAGTACAATGGCAAGCAGTCTGATTGGCCACTTTTAGTAGCATGTTTGATCTTATGTGTCTAGACCTAGAAACGTCCCCTGACTCTCCATATATTTACCCAAAAACAGGTTAACCCAACACAACAAAGGTAAGGTAATTACCTCCTGCATACATTAACATAGTAAGGTGTCCTTTTGGTGTGTAAAGTAGTCTTATCACTGGCCTATCAGTATGTGTTTCAATGTCTTCAATATACAGTATATATTACACACAATATACTACAGTTTGTTCCAAACATCTTGGAGAACTAACCATGCACCTTCTATGGATGTAGGCTGCCTCAAATCCTTGTTTTTTCATGTAATCCCAGACAAACTTAATGATGTCAAGATCAGGGCTCTGTGGGGGCCAAACCATTTCCAGGACTTGTTTTTATTCACACTGAAGATTACTCTTAATGACACTGGCTGTATGTTTGGGGTTGTTGTTCAAGATCCTCCTATCCGTTTTCTATTCCTATCCCTCCTTCCTACATCTCTTCCCTATTTCCCCTTGCCCCTTACTCCTTACTCCATCCATCCCTGCAGGGGTTGTTTCATCAGGGGCTTCTTTTACTTCCTTTTCAATAAACTTGCCTAGTGCCGGACGAGATACATGCCCTTCCTGTTCTGAACTTGTCATTGGTTCTCCCGGGATACTTGAGATCAGAGAGATACACTTGCTGCATCATTTCATTTAGATGGAAATTAAAAACCTACCACTATGAGCCATTTTGTGTGCACTATTACTCACTCTTTTCTACTTTTCTCCCCCCAGTTAAATTTTTCTGTATCCTTCTCTTTCTCTATTCCCCCTATTTCCCTACCACAGAGTCCATTTGATAATCCACTGTCCTGCAGCAATTATCTGTTTTACCCAAAGATTAAACATGGCTTTTAGATCGATAACTATCAATGTATAGGGCCTGTATTTCCCTCAGAAAAGGTATTTGAATACCTTACTTGTCAGAAGGTGGATATTGCATTTCTTCAGGAGACATGTCTTTCTTTTCCACACATCCCACATCATTTTGATGCTCAATATTCCCAAGTCTTTTATGCAACGACCAAGTTAAAAAGATGGGAGTAATTATCGGAATTTTCAAATTAAATGTGAGTTAACAAAATCGTTGGTTTCTGGGATTTGATCACACTTTTTTCACCACTATGTTTGATATGTATTGTTACCTCTATTCAGTATTCAGTATGTGCACAGTATTTTATAACTTGTATATTTCGAGTATATACTGTATATACTGTATATATTAAGTTGCTGATATTTATTGATTTACTTAATATATGCACCTAGCATTTTTAGGGGTGTAGCACTGTTCTTTTGATTTATTTTGCTTTCATTATCCAAGGGAATAAGAGATTTCCAGCTGTTTGGGGACAGAATTGGCTATATTAAGAACATGGGTTTTTGTGTGTATCATACGAGGAGAATGACATGTGCATGGTTTGGCAGTCCATGTATGTTGTAATAAGTTCCAAGTGGGTAGGATGCCTGATGAAAGAGTGCGCCGGGTGACCCTCGTCCCACGCATGCTCAGAAACGCGTCGCACTTTGATGAGGAAGAAAGGAAAGAAGGAAGGAAAGAAGGAAGAAATAGGGGAGAGATAATTTTTTTCTCTGGAAGGAAGAACTTGGGATGTGTAAAGGCTCAGACCCAGGTGTCTAAAGTGAAGAGAAGGTTGGAGAGCAGTTTTGTAAACTGATCATACAACTGACAGCCTAGAGTATCTGCATTGTCCTGTAGATCTTTGCAGACAGTTGGAAGGGAGATGAGTCCTTCAGGAGAACATCTTTTTTTTTATTATTATTATACAGGATTTATATAGCGCCAACAGTTTGCACCAGCTATTTACAAAATAAAGGTAGACATTACAGTTACAATACAATTTGGTACAAGAGGAAACAGAGGGCCCTGCTCTTAGAGCTGATAATCTAGAAGGAAGGGTTGAATGATACAAAAGGTAATAGCTGTGGGGGGATGAGTTGATGGAGGAAATAAATTGCGGTTTACTAGGTAGAAGCAGGATAGACTTCTTTAAAGAGAAAGGTTTTCAGGGATCGTCTAATGGTGGATAGATTAGGAGACAGCCGGACAGATTGGGGTAGGGAGTTCCAAAGGATGGGAGAAGCTCGGGAGAAGTCCTGGAGGCAAGCATGGGAGGAGGTGATATGAGAACTAGAGAGCAGAAGGTCTTGGGAGGATCGAAGAGAGCAGTTTGGTTGATATTTTGAGACCAGGTTGGTGATGTAGCAGGGGGCAGAGTTGTGGGTGGCTTTGTAAGTTGTTAGTATTTTGAATTTTATTCATTGAGCGAGTGGAAGCTAGTGGAGGGATTGGCAGAGAGGGGTAGCAGACACTGAACAGTTGGTAAGGTGGATGAGCCTGGCAGCAGTATTCATGATGGACTGAAGGGGGGATAACCTATGTAAAGGTAAGCCAATGAGGAGGGAGTTTCAGTAGTCGAGGCAAGAGATTACCAGGGAGTGAATTAAGAGCTTTGTGGTATTGCGGAGGTTGAGGTGGCATGATTTGGACAGGGATTGGATGTGGGCCTGAAAGGATAGTTCAGAATCCAGGGTTACACCTAGCACCATGGCATGCAGGGATGGGTTGATAGTGGTGCTATTGATCCTGACTGAGAAATTAGGGGAAGAGGCATGTGGGGGAGGAAATATTATGAGCTCAGTTTTTAATAGATTTGTTTTAGGAAGTGGTGTGATATCCACGTGCGCGTGCATGATCGCTCATTTCCACGTGCAGGCGCACAACCGACCACTCTTCCCTGGACGTTTCTATGCGCATTTCTATTCACAATTCATCTCACCGGAAATCCCTTACATCTGCATTTTTGAAGAGATATAGACTCCTGTGGAGGGTGGTTATGAAATCTTCTGCCGTGGAAGTAAAATGTGTGAGGTATTTAATTTGTTTTTTTTTTGTGTGTTTTTTTTACATGCAGCTTCACCTGTCCGGGCTTTGAGCCTCAAGACTGCAGAGAGTTGTGCTGATATCAGGTCTTGCTCCAGTGCAATGGAAGCACCATCACTCTGAGGTTGAATGTTGTGTGGGCCTTCAAAAGAGCAAAATGTTCACCTGAGATGACTTGCCTTGTTTCTGCAATAGCTACGGACAAGGATAAATATCCTTGTCCGTGTGGGGTTTTCATGGAGAAGTGTGGAATATTTGGTAAGCAAGTCCAGAAAGAGTATGCAGCAACCCAGGTTTAGGCCATCCTGTAGTGAAGTCCCTGTGAGGAAAGGGTGGGAGAAAGTGCCAGAGTAATTTATAAAGTCTGTAGATCGAAGTAGCAGTAAACTGTGCGACTATTGGTGTGATGTAATCCACCTGAGATAAACCTATGAGTGGTTAAATATTAGCACCAAGTTTGAAAAGTTTACACGGTAAAGTGAATGTATTCCAAACATAGCCCATTTTTTACAGTAATGGCCAAATACATAATGACCCTGTCTTACCTGTCTATGATGTTAGATTGTATATAGAGTCCAGGTTTCACTCATACCCTTGAAGGGGTCTTCAGGGACTGTTTCATAGGGATGGACAATGGCCCTGGACTTCTATAGCAACCTAAAGCTGACTAAACACTTTGCATCAAATGCTGAGAAGAGCACCCCTGTTTTACTGAGACTACACCAATTGCTATATTAGAAGCAGGGCATTTTTTCTTAGAAAATAGGTGCAGAAACTCCCCCCTTCTGAGTCACCCTTGTCTCCGCCCCCTACCCATCTCCAAAACCGTCCCTTGGTTCCACCTCCTTCCCACCTCCTAGTACTGCCCCTTTTAGAGAATACAGAACCAAGTAGCATATTGTGGTACTAAGTCATTTGGAATTTGTAGAAAGAAAAGCAATAAAATAGATCCCCTGCAGCCAGCTAGTAGACCCCCCCAATAATAACAGATCCCCCCAGAAAAAATAGAACTTTGGCAGCAACATCAAATCTCTAAACTTTCCAGCAGCCAGAAATAAAAGACCCCCTCCCTCAACAGTAGATCCCTCCCAGCAACAAATGATGCCCCAGAAACATAAGACATCCCACCCCCCCGCAACAACAGATCCCCACCAACAACAATAGACACTCCCCCCAGTAACAATAAATCCACTAGCACCAAGCATTAGTAGACCCTCCAGCACATTACAGCAACTCTTGCCATTACATACATACATCCAGTGCTGGAGGTGCCAGAATTGCTTTTCCCTATGTTCCCACTGAAAAAAAACCCTGATCAGAAGACAGTAGAGGAGGTGATGGCAAAGTTGATAGACAAAGCTGAATTTAATATAATAAACTAGCTAAGCTAAGAGTGATTTCTCTGCAAGGGAGAAGAGGTGGATGCTAGCAAAAGACTTAGGACTCATAGAGTGGGTTATTTGGGAGGTGCCCAGCAGACTAGTCCTCAAAAGCTTATCAATGTCCAATCACCTGCAGGTACAAGTTCTTTACGATTAGGACAACTGGGCCGCAGAGTGAAGTTATCACTGATGTTTACTTTAAATAAAAACCTCTTTTTTTTTTTTTAACTCCTGGAGGACCAACTGCATATACTGTAGAGAGAACGTCATACATTATACTATAAGTGTATTGGAGGTATAGAAGGGGTTTTTTTTACATTTTATCAGTTGTTTGCACAAATTTTGCTGCACATTTTTTACAAGGAGATTTTTCTATATATAATTTTTTTATATACCGTATATATTATTTAGATATTCCATCTTTTGGATTAGATATCAATGAGCAGCACTGTTCTACATATATTTACCAACCTAAATATACAAGCCTAGCAACTCACTTGTGTACTAAAGCCAGTGCCTGCCCAGGTCAAACACCCCTCCCCTCTCCAATGTACATTGTTACTGATGGCCAGAGGGGCAGAAGGAGATGCTGGGCACCGCAGAGCTGCTGATCAGAAACGTCCACTGTATAGTGGGCACCACAGAGATGCCAATCAGACCTCCCTTCTCACTCCACTGCATAGCATGAACTGCTGACCAGAGGTGCAGAGAGAGATATTGGGCACCATAGAGCTGGCAATCAATATGTGCAGCTACTAAGTAGTGAGCCTCACTCTACGTTTACAGGACAAAGCCCAGGATGCAGCAATCAAGGGACAATTAGGGCAAAATCAGAATTGTCCCAGCAAATCCAATACAGTTGGCATGTATGCTGAAGTGCAGATTAGAGGCTGTATAGAGTTATAAAGAAAATAAATATGTACATGTGAAAGCCTGCGTGCCATCTGCATATGATGGTTTGAAGAAACAGGAGAGAGGATTAACTTTAGCAAATTATCACAGTTTTTTACTATCAGACACAGGCTTGGTGTCAGCAGACAGAACCTAGCCTATTTGTGTTAAGTTGATTTGTGCTGCTCTCCTTTGCTTTGCTCCTATTGAACCTGTCATCAGGCACACGCATGCTTGCCCTACATTAGCAACATTTGAGCAACACATCTACAGCTCAGAAGCAACATGAGGCATATCTTGTCTTATTGTTATAAATTTTATTTATAATTCTTATGGTATGTTTATCTTTGCACTAAGTATTTCTGCTACAGGAATTGTGTCTTGTGGTGATTTTGGAGGATTTAGCCCTGATTCACACTAAACCGTGGTGTGGGAAACCAGTGCTCCATGCGCATATCCTGTACTGCATTCAAAATGCACTGCCCTTGCGATCTGCAGTGGGTGTCAGTGCAATGTTAATGAGACCACCTAACACACGTTGCAAGCTACCATGATCCATTTACGTTGCATTTCCAAAAGTAGTGCATTAACTACTTTTGGTTCAATGCAGTGTCATTTGAACCCATTCAAAATGAACTGGCTCAAAATTGCACTGCACTGAATCGTTTGGGAATTGCACGGGAATGTGCTGCATATTCCTGTGCTTCATAAGCATTTATTAGTGTAAACCTAAGCTAGAGCTGTCTCCTAGCTGGCTGCCCAAAAGATATTTAAAAACTTTTTGTGCTTAAGTCATTTATTGTATTTTTCTAATACAGGAACAGTATTCGGGAGAATTCTAAACTAGTTTGCAATCACACTATTGTGTTGAGGTAACATGGTAAAATGAGTGGTTTTACACATGCAGCAAAGCATTACGCACAATGTGGCACCTTTCATTTTGACTAGCACTCCAATGCACTTACACAAAACAGCACAACGTACTTGCATTGAAATGTAACACCATGCACAAATGTGGACTATGTTTGTGTGTGGGGCTTAAAGTGCCCTAGTGGGGACACTGGAAACTTTGCTTGCTAATGCACTCTCAAGTAGGTGGAGACTGCGGTCCTGAGAAATCTGTATTAAGGCGGCATTCCAGACTTATAATTGAGCAAAACTCTCCGTACAATTAACAAAATGCACAATTCACTTAAAAGAGACTTCACACTTGCTTAACTGTACTTGACTTCTCCCACACAGTGCAGCACTTCTGAGGGGATATTTCAGAGCCTGTATCCCGTTCCTCCATTCCAGCATCCATATGACCCCACTTCTAGTGAGTCTTCTTACTGTATTAAACACAAACTCTCTACCAGGGGCGGACTGACCATTTGGAAACTCGGGCACTGCCCGAGGGCCTGGGGTCAGTAGGGGGCCCCATGAGATGCCCCTGGTTCCTTTTTCATAGGCTTTTTTGAGTTTGGGCAAGGACACAGGGGCCCCATGATCCCCTATTGCCCGGGGGCCCCATGAGTTGTCAGTCCGCCCCTGCTCTCTACATATCTCTGAACTTCGGAGGATCCTTTCTCTTCCTCTTCCCCGTAACATACAGGCTAGATCCATAGCTGCTCCTTGCCATGACATCAGCCCATGTATGGACTACAGATTGCTAGGAAGGGGGATAAGCTCAGAAACCCCCTCACTACCAGAGCACTCCATCACCCCTGCTCAATCACACTATTCTCCCGCCGGCTGGCAGCTATAACATCCAACACTCTTCTGGTTACTCATGGCAACATCAATATAGCCCTTCACATTTTTTAGCCTCACCTCACTTGTTAACTCTGTATAGTGGCTTCTCCTTAACTCCTCTTCATCCCTTCTTCCAAAACCTGTTCTTTTATACGCCTTGCATGCACCCCTTTACTTAAAATGTTACTAAACCCAGGACCCTGCATTCACTATATCTGGTCCCCCACAGTACACAGAACATGGAAATGCAATTATTTTAGTAAATATAATCTGCTAAATGCCTTTTCTCATCAGCAGTTAGAGCAGTCTTGTGACTTCTATCAGTGTCCAACCTAGCACTGGTTAAAGCTTGTAGGAGTTTTCATTTTGCTCTAGGAGGATGCAGAACCCCTGACCTCTGTCTGGAGAGTGCTGATTGGCCCTGTGCTGATCACATGCACTCTCCCAAGGAAAAAAAACCCTCTCTAGCAATACACACCAAACTGAGCATGTGCAAAGTGTCTCCACACGATATGTGTTATCAGGAAGATAAGAGGGGAGCACTGGAAGAAGGGAAGGGTCAGAGAAGTCAGGATGAAACAGCATTTTTATACAATGCAGAGGATTAACCCCTTAGGTTCCATAGTGTGTATAACAAGCATGCTTTACTGCATATACAGACAGATTTTACAGTTGTGGGTTTAGTAACACTTTAAAGAACTTCAGATCAGGTACTTTTGGAACTTTCAGAACATTCATTTGAAACTTTTTGCAGATACAGAATTTATGTAAAACAGTCTTTCACATATTCCTCAGCTTGAGTTCATTCTAGCTTTGGCTGCCAAGTTCATACCTCTAATTAAATCTCAATCCTTTCAGTGAAGTTCATAACTGAATGGGTACCCCAAAAGGGAAGACACATGTTCAGAACAGAACTACATGTTGGAGATATATGTGAGAACCTCCTGCGCTCCTACCTAAACACTAAAATCACTATAATGAGTACAGCTGCCAACATGCAATCATATACCTATTGATCTTATAAACTAATATTGAAATATGTGATGTAGCGCTAACAACAAAACTGCATAAATACAAATGCACATGAAAAACATATAAATATATCAAAATGAATATATGTGACATAAGACAAAATGACAAAATATATAGTGACTATTCCTATTAAGTACAGCCTCTGGGCTGTATATCCTAAACATACACCATGATTATTATTATTATACAGTATTTATATAGCGCCAACAGTTCGCTCAGCGCTGTACATTACAATGGGAGACAATACACGAGACAGTACAATAACAATACAATGCGATACACAAGGGGTTACAATCTAGGAGGGAGGGGATAGTGGTACGGGAGGAATAGCTGTGGGGGATGGAGTGGTAGGCAGAGTGGAGGAGATCGGCAATTAGCAGAGGGCGGGGTAGGCTTCCCTGAAGAGGTGGGTTTTCAGGGTGCGCCTAAAGGAGAAGAAAGTAGGTGATAGTCTGATGGATTGGGGTAGGGAGTTCCAGAGGATGGGTGATGCCCTGGAGGCAGGCATGGGAGGAGGAGACCAGGGAACTAGAGAAAAGGAGGTCTTGTGAGGAGCGGAGAGTGCGTTTTGGGTGGTATTTCGATATCAGATCGGTGATGTAGTTTGGGGCAGAGTTATGGACAGCTTTGTACGTCAGTGTTAGCATTTTGAATTTGATCTGTTGGGCAATCGGAAGCCAGTGGAGGGATTGGCAGAGGGGGGTGGTGGAAACGGAGCGGTTGGTGAGGTGGATGAGTCCGGCCGTGGTATTCAGGATCAACTGAAGCGGGGATAGCCTGTGCTGAGGCAGACCAGTGAGGAGGGAGTTGCAGTAATCGAGTTGTGATATGATGAGGGAGTGGATGAGTTGCTTAGTAGTTTCCGGGGATAGGAACGGGCATATTTTGGAGATGTTGCGGAGGTGGAGTCTGCATGAGTTTGTTAGCGATTGGACTTGGGGCTGGAAGGACAGATTGGAGACTGGAATGACACCAAGTACTCTGGCTTGCGGGGTGGGACTGATGGTGGCATTGTTGGTCAAGATGGAGAAATCAGGGGGGGTGGGGGGTGGGGCGTGGGCCGGGGGGAAAACTAGGAGCTCGGTTTTGAAGAGGTTCAGCTTAACCACTTGAGCTCCTGAGGATTTGCCCCCCTTAATGACCAGGCCTCTTTTTGCTACTCGGCACTGCACTAATTCAACTGATAATTGTGCGGTCATGCAATGCTGCACCTAAACGAAATTTACGTCCTTTTTTTCACACAAATAGAGCTTTCTTTTGGTGGTATTTGATCACCTGTGCGCTTTTTATTTTTCACGCTATAAACAAAAACAGGGCAAATATTTTGAAGAAATTATTTACTTTCAGCTATAAAAAATATATAGTAAACTCAAAGTTAGTTATAAATTTAGGCCAAAATGTATTCTGCTACGTTTTTGGTAAAAAAAATCCCAATAAGTGTATATTGATTGCTTTGTGTGAAAGTTATAGCGTCTACAAACTATGGTATAGATACTGCAATTTACATTTTTTTGCTATACAGCGCTGCGCTAGTTTAACGGACAATTGCGCGGTCATGCAATACGGTACATAAATGAAATTTATGTCCTTTTTTTAGCACAAATAGAGCATTCTTTTGGTGGTATTTGATCACCTGTGCACTTTTTATTTTTGGCGCTATAACCAGAAAATTTTGAAGGAAAATTTTTTTTTTTGGGAAAAAAACAATATTTTCTCATTTTGGTCATAAAAAATATCTAAAAAAACTAAAATTTCGTCATAAATTTAGGCCAAAATGTATTCTGCTACATGTTTTTGGTAAAAAAAATCCCAATAAGTGTATATTGATTGCTTTGTGTGAAAGTTATAGCGTCTACAAACAATGGTATGGATACTGCAATTTACAACATTTTTTTGCTATACAGCGCTGCGCTAGTTTAACGGACAATTGCGCGGCCATACAAAATAGTACATAAATTATATTTATGTCCTTTTTTTAACACAAATAGAGCATTCTTTTGGTGGTATTTGATCACCTGTGCACTTTTATTTTTGGCGCTATAACCAGAAAATTTTTTGAAAAAAAACATTTTTTTTTAAAAAAACAATATTTTCTCATTTTGGTCATAAAAAATATCTAAAAAAGCTAAAATTTCGTCATAAATTTAGGCCAAAATGTATTCTGCTACATGTTTTTGGTCAAATAGATCCCAATAAGTGTATATTGATTGCTTTTTGTGAAAGTTATAGCGTCTACAAACTATGGTATAGATAATGGAATTTACATAGCTTTTACGTTCTGACTGCCCATCACATTTCTTGAGGTGCTAAATTACCAGGATAGTACAAACACCCTCAAATGACCCCTTTTCGGAAATTAGACACCCTAAGCTATCTGCTGAGAGGCATATTGAGTCCATGGAAGATTTATATTTTTTCCACAGGTTTCTGGAAAATGACAAAAACTTTTTTGTTTTTGTTTTTACACGAAGTTGTCATTTAAATGATTTATTTATCACACAAGCCATGGGTATATGTGGAATTACACCCCAAAATACATTCTGCTACTTCTACTGAGTATGGGGATACCACATGTGTGAGACTTTTTGGGAGCCTAGCCAAATACAGGAGCCTGAAATCCAATGACCACTTTGAAAGCCTGAAGATGCGTAACTTCCTCATTACACTTCCTCACTACCTATCACAGTTTCGAAGGCCCTGACATGCCAGGATAGCCCCAAACCCTCCCCCAAATGACCCCTTTCTGGAAAGTAGACACCCCAAGGAATTTAAAAAGAGGCATGGTGAGTATTTTGCAGATCTCATTTTTTTCTCACAAGGTTTTGAAATATAAAAAAAATAGAAAAAATGTTTTTGTTTTTTTTCTTCATTTTCCAAAAACTTGTGGCAACAAATGAGATCTGCAAAATACTTACTGTGCTTTTTATCAAATTCCTTGGGGCGTCTACTTTCCAAAAAGGAGTAATTTGGGGGTGTTAGGTGCTATCCTGGCATTTCAGGGCCTCCGAAACTGTGATAGGTAGTCAGGAAGTGTAATGAGGAAATAAAGCCCTTTAAAAGTCTGAAGGTGCTTATTGGATTTTGGGGTCCTGTACTTGGCTAGACTGCCAAAACGTCTCTCACATGTGGTACTCCCATACTCGGGAGAAGTAGCAAAATGTATTTTGGGGAGTAATTCCACATATAACCATGGCATGTGTGAGCAGTAAATCATTTAAGTGACAATTTTGTGGAAAAAAAAAATATTTATTTTTGTCATTTTCCAAAAACTTAAAAAATAAATTCTTCTATTGATTCAACATTCCTCTCAGCAAATAGTTTGGGGTGACTACTTTCCAAAAAAGGGTCATTTTGGGGGGTGGGGGCGTTTTATGCCCAGCATTAGAAGTTTATGCCACACATCATTCACTCTTCTAACCACCTGAAGACCAAGCCTTTTTGTTCACATGAAAAAAATCTGTATTTTTTGCTAGGAAATTAATTTAAACCCCCAAACATTATATATTTTTTTAAAGCAGACACCCTAGTGAATAAAATGGTGGGTACTACAATTTTTTAGGGCACATAGTACTCGCGCAGCGATTTTTCAAAAGCAATTTGTTTTAAAAAATACAATTTTTACTTTTAATGCACAAAAACACAGTATATTGGCCAATTGTTTGGTAAAATATAAAAGATAATGGTATACCAAGTAAATAGATACCAAACATGACATGCTTTAAAACTGCTCATGCCCCGTGCAATGGCGACAAACTGCAAACATTTTTAATATCCATAGGCAGCGCTTTAAAAGCCTTTAAAAGCCACCATAGATTTACAGAGGAGGTCTAGTGTTAGAATTACTGCCGTCGATCTGACGTTCACGGCAATATCTCACATGCATGGTGCAACCGCTGTTTACATAACGGCACAGGGTCAAGGCTTGTGCACACAGGTGTGCGCGCATGGGAGGGGCAATTTTTTTTTTTTTTTTTTAGTTATTTTGATTTTCTTTTATTATTTTTACATTGTACCTTTCATTTTTTTTTTTTTCACTTTTAATGCTATAACAGGGAATGCAAATAACCCCTATAACTTCAATATGCATTGTCATATTCTTTTTTGAGAAGTCTGGGGTCTATCAGACTCTAGATATCTCCTCTGCCCTTACATTATCTAATCAAACCAAAATCGGTGTGATCAGATGCTTTCCCAATTTACAAATGGCGCTGTTTATATCCTGCGAAACTGAAGTGATGAAATGCTTGTAGCTTCCGAATTCTTAGACTATAGAGATGATTGGCACCATTCTGGTCTCCAATCAGCTCTATGGTCAGCTGGCAGAAACACCGGCTGCATTCTCAGGTTCCCCTGATGGCACGGGACTGCCCGAGAAGGCCGTGGAAGGCAGCGGGGGAGGGGGACATCATCTCCCACTGCTTGTAAAAGCAATCTTGCAGCTAATTAGCCACTAGGATTGCTTTTACATGAAAGCTGATCACCGGCTGAAAAAAACGACACCAGGATGATGCCTGCAGCTGTAGGCATCATCCTGGTATAATCATTCAAATCCAGTGATGTACCAGTACATCGCTGGTCCTTGTTGGTTATATATGCTATGTTCTTTTTTTTTTTTTTGTATGCAGCCAGTGGACTGAATGAAAAAATGAGAAGAAATCTCTGCCAAAAAAGTGTGTGGTATGCTCACCATTAGAATATACCGCCCTGCATCCACCCACTTCTAATGGTGGGCACACATTAGGTCACACTTTGCCACAAGTGCCAGTTCCAAGATTGAATAAATGTCTAAATAGTGGCTTGCTGGAATAAAAATTGTCCACGTATAAGTGGTACCCCATATGGAGAAATGATGACACCAAGTCCTAAACTATCTTGCCACTGCTCCCCATGTAGTCTGGGCATCCGGGCGGGCTCCACGTGACTATCTTTTCCCTTGTAAATCCGAAAGTTATAAGTATAGCCTGTTGTCCTCTCACAGGTCTTCTACATCTTGACCCCATATCTGGCACGCTTGCAGGGGAGAAATTGTTTGAATGCAAGGCGGCCAGAAAAATTAATAAGGGACTCCTCAACGCAGATGTTTTGCTGGGAAGTATAGACATCTGCAAATTTTAGGTTAAGGTGATTTGCGAGGGGCTGAATTTTGTGGAGCCGGTCAAATTCAGGGTTACCCTGAGGATGACAGAGTGTATTGTCGCTGAAATGCATAAAACACATTATACTCTCATATCTATGCCTGGCCATGACAGCAGAGAACACGGTATGATGAATCGGGTCTGCGGACCAATACAACCGCAATTCATTTCTTTTAGTAATGCCCATGTTGAGGGTTAGGCCCAAAAAAAATGTAAATTTGAAAACCGTAATGAGTTTCCATGCGAATGGTCTGGCAAGGTTTGAATTTGGGTTGGCGGTGATAAATTGTTGTGCATATAAACTGCTTTGATCCACAATCAACGCATACAGATATTCCGTGAAAAACTGCTCCAAAAATCAAGGAGGTATGTGAAAGACCAAGATGTACAGTACTAGACCGCTGGTACTCGACAGTTCACCAATAGGTAGAGCGGCACTAGTACTGGCACTCTGCTGCATATGAGAGTCATCAAACTTTACCGGCAAGTGCTAACAGAGATCAGGCCTGATTCTGCGAACACTGCAGTTTTGTGTGCAATGTATCAAGTGACAGTGACTTACTGACACTGCACTTGCTGAGGGAGAAGGGGGGGCAAGCGTAGGGGCTAAACGCAGGTGTTGGCAGGTGCCGGGGCTGATCCCGCTAATGCTGCATTTTTGGGGACGCTATACTAATGTGAACGCTGGTATAGTGCTGACCAGATCAAAGATATTGACCTGTTCAGACACTATACTAGCAATGGAGGTTTATTGTACATGAGCGTGCTCCTGGCAATCAAGGGGTTAAATGTGATGACTGGTGTACTGATGGGCAATCTGACGCTATCTGGGAGGGGTGTGAAAACCATGGGAGCGCGAGTCACGTATATATATTTGTGATTTTGCGTACCCATGCCGCCCTGTAGCAGTATTTCTGCTGTAGGGTGGTCAGGAAGCAGTTACAGAAGAGGTTTGTGTTACGGTGCTGCGTTATTTTAACTGACAATTGCGCGGTCATGCAACACTGCACCCAAATTAAATTTACATCCTTTTTTTCCCACAAATTGAGCTTTCTTTCGGTGGTATTTGATCGCCTGTGCGTTTTTAATTTTTTGCGCTATAAAAAAAAGGCTGACAATTTTGAGAAAAAAAAACAATATTTTGGACTTTTTGCTATAAAACATGTCCAGTAAAAAAAATTAAAAAATCAAATTTTGTCACAAATTTCATCCAAAATGCATTCTGCGACATGTCTCTGCTAAAAAATTCCAATACGTGTAAATTAATTGGTTTACATGAAAGTTATACCAATTACAAATGGCGGGAAAGATACTGGGATTTTTAATTTTTTTATACTAATAATGGTGGCGATCAGCGACATATGGCGGTGATCAGCGACTTATGGCAGGACTGCGGCGGACATTTTGACACTGGGGGGGAACTGACTTGGGGTCACTGACATCCCCAGTGACACCAATACAGTGATCAGTGAAAAAAAAACCCACTGACACTGTACTAATGGCACTGGGGAGGAAGGGGTTAACATTTTTAGGGTTAACTGTGTGAGGGGAGTGTTTTACTAGGGGGCGGGGGTGTGTGCTGGACGGGGACAGGCTGATCGAGAGAGAGAAACTCTTCTCTCCCTCTTCAGCTTGTCAGGAGCTGACAGGCAACTGACAGATAGCAGGGCTGTGTATAAACACCGCGGGGAAATGGCCGGAAATAACCAGACGTGACCCGGCGGCTGAGACCCGCTGCTGACACCCACGGGACAGGTAGGGCGGGCGCGCGCCTCACACGCGCCCCCTACCTGTTTTGCAAAGCCACGTTTTAAAACGTGGTTTTGCGCAGC
Organism: Staurois parvus; assembly: GCF_062004578.1. NCBI lineage: Eukaryota > Metazoa > Chordata > Amphibia > Anura > Ranidae > Staurois > Staurois parvus. The sequence goes on from NW_028318301.1 coordinate 1,428,991, forward strand.
CGTGCCACCCTGCAAACGTACTAATGTAGTGGCTGGGGCTGAAGAAGTTAAGGAAGTGGAGCAACATCCAATCTGATATGTTGTTCAGTAGGCTAGTAATTCTGGCGGAGACTGAAGGGGTTAGGCGAGGGGTCGAGAGATAGATTTGCGTGTCGTCGGCATAGAGGTGGTAGTTAAAGCCTAGAGAGTGTATCAGTTGGCCAAGGGAGGAGGTGTAGATGGAGAAGAGAAGGGGCCCAAGGACAGAGCCTTGAGGGACCCCAACAGAGAGGGGGAGTGAGGGGGAGGTGGTATCGTTATAGGTAACGCTGAAGGAGCGTTGTGATAGGTAGGACGAGAGCCAGGAGAGAGCGGAGTCTCTGAGGCCAAGGGAGTGTCGTTTTTTGAAGAGGAGGGGGTGGTCGACTGTGTTGAAAGCCGCAGAGAGGTCGAGGAATAGGAGCACTGAATAGTGGCCATTAGCTTTGGCGGTTAGCAGTTCGTTGGTGAGTTTGAGTAAGGCAGTTTCGGTGGAGTGTAGGGGACGGAAGCCGGACTGTAGGGGGTCGAGGAGGTTGGCTTCAGTGTGAGGGATGTTAGGTGGGGTGGAGGTCTGGACAGTGGTGAGGCCAAGGGAGAGGGGTGTTGAGGGGGTTACCATGTGAGAGGTGATAGGTGGGGTGGAAGTCGGAGCAGCAGCAATGTCCCTGCAGATTGTGCCGATCTTGTTTTTGAAGTGATTGGCAATCTCGTGGGCAGTGAGTGAGGTACTGGGTGGAGGTGGGGGCGGAGAGAGTAGGGAGTTGAAAGTAGAGAAGAGCCAGCGAGGATTGGAGGAGAGGATATTGATGAAGGTCAGAAAGTAGGCTTGTTTGGCAGCGTGGAGGGAGGAGGTATAGGTGTGGAAGGCAGATTTATATCGGGTGAACGTTAGTTGGGATCTGGTTTTGCGCCATAGTCGCACCAGCGCACGACTGGGTCGTTTGAGAGTTTTGGTATGATCAGTCTGCCAGGGCTGAAGCGGTCGGGGTCTGATGCTTTGTGTGGTTAAAGGCGCTAGCGAGTCTAGAGCGGTTGACAGCGAGTTGTTATAGGCAGTCTTGGCCAGGTCGGGGCAGGACAGGGGAACGATGCTGTCGTAAAGTTGATCAGCTGCAGAGTGGAAGGGGGCAGGGTTCAGGTTGCGGAGGTTTTGGCTGGTGATAGTTTGACAGTTGTGTCATGAGGTGCCATATCAAAGGTTATGATGGCATATATAGTTTCTGGGAAAACATCATCTGGTAAGTGAAGGAATTAGTCTTTTAGCTTAATGTACCCCCATTTTGTGTTAAGAATTAATTAAGGCCATTTTGTTTAATGTTAGCTTAAGTTCTGCCATTTAGAATAAGCATTAATTTTAAAGTTGTTAAAGTTTGTATTTCTATGTCTTTCAAAGAGCTTAAAAACTAACTTCCTCTTTCTGTTGTATGTTACTTTTTACAAGAAACTTAAAGGTTCCTCTTTTCTTGTCTCTTATTCTCAAGAAACCTAAAGAACTTCCTCTTTCTCTTAAACTCCAAGTTCTCTTTTTCTTCTAATCAGATCAAACTGAAAGTTAGTGGTTAAGCGCATCCTGAATATATTAAAAATAAATATACACATTATTTTCTAAAGAATTTGGAAATTTCCATAAGTGCTTAAAAGTTCAAATATGACGTATATGATATATGATTGGTCATGATTGACGTATATGATATTTGATTGGTTTCTATGTATATCACATATGATTGGTTTATGCATTATTTGAGTTTTATATAAATATTCAAGCACGGAAGAATAAATTCAGTTCAGTCTGAGATACCACCTTTACTGTGCATTCCTTATATCTCAGAGTGGGCTCCAGGCCTGAGGACAGTCACTGATCAAGCCAGGGACAGACGGGGGTCATTGTATCTGGGAAGGAATATTTCAGTAAGCATAAGCCCTGTCGACATGGTCAACTGACCGAAAGAGACAAAAGGACATTGCACAGGATTGTGACCTGGACTTTTGCATGAAGAGTGTTATCAGATTCCATTATCCACCATCCAAGACATATATATGTCAAATCCCAGGATAATTAATGCCATCCTGGATGCCAAAGGCGGTCCAACGCCATATTAAGTAACAGTTTTGTTCCTTTTTCCATACTTGTTTCCATAATTTTGTCCAACCTCTGTACATCCTTTATTAGAAACACAGTGCATATACCAAGATGAGGTAGTGTGCATCCCAACAGAAGGCATCTGTCTACATGTTTATACTGCATAACAAAAATACAAAAGCAGAGGATGTCAAGTTTACCTGCACAAAGTTGAGCTGGCAGCCCATTCAAAATGAATAGGCTATCTGCCTACAGTGCACCTAAATGTACAGTATCTGTCAGAAAATGCAGCGCTATACACCTATTACAAGGTATAAGCAGAAATAAATATACAATAATATGTCAAATATTCATAAATATGCACTGTGGAGCGCTAACGTGATGACAAGTGTGCAACCTCTATGATGGTGATGTTCAAAGTGCAATTAGTGACATATAGCAAATAGGATATCACATCCCGCGAAGTGATGATATTAAGTCCAATATTGAAATGAAGGTGAAATACAGTGACTCCCGTGATTGTGAATGGGTATATAATGCACTAACCAGATAGCGCAAACATGTGCGCCTTTGAGTTGTCAGACCACTTCTGGTCATCAGGAACTGGAAAGGCAAGAATCAGGAGATCATCTGGCAAACCAGCAGCACGACGGGTAATCAGCGTATCATCTCTCTCCAAGTGGTGTTACTCATCCATCCAGCAGGGGGTCATGATCCAGATATCATAAATACTCAGCCATCCAGCATGGAAACCTCACAGTGGCAGGTATGGGGCACCAAAACAGGGATCCACCTTGAAAGGGGGGGGGCTCATAATAAAACGAGCCCAAGCAAAGATCTTGATTGTGCAGTATTTTAGCTTTATTTGGTAAATAAACAAGTATAGAGAACACATCAGCAAAGAAAAACAGCAGTAAAGATGGCCGCTGGCCTCCACTTGGCCCGAACGGCGTGACATCACCGGCTAGGCTCCACCTTGATGCGTTTCGTGCTTACGAGCATGTTATCAAAGGGAGTGTGCACTAGCCGAATGAAGTAATTTATAGTCTGCCTCGCGCATGCGCACTTTGGCCCGCTCTCGCACGCGCGATACATACAGGAGCTACATATTTTTACATACAGGAGATACATATTTTTGGTTGTCGCTGAACCATCGGAGGAACAGGACGGACATACGGATGACAATGTTCTGTCCAGCTAAATTAAACTATGAATATATTAGTATTGCCTCAATGGATAAATAGGAGTCAGATGTAATTATTAGATTGAATAGAGGATAGTCATGAAGTAATGCTTCTGTTAAATAAAAAAACAGGAGACTCCATTTTACTGTAGCCTAGGTGTAAGCAGCATATTGGTTAGAATTGCCAGCTTGTCCATACCGTGGAACTACTGGTTCCAGATAGCGCTAATCAATTAGTGTTCCTCTGATGGTAAGAGAATGGTGCCCCATACCTTCCACTGTGAAGTTTCCAAGCTGGATGGCTGAGTATTTATGATATCTGGATTATGACCCCTGCTGGATGGATGAGTAACACCACTTGGAGAGAGATGACACGCTGATCACCTGTCGTGCTGCTGGTTTGCCAGATGATCTCCTGATTCTTGCCTTTCCAGTTCCTGATGACCAGGAGTGGTCTGACAACTCAAAGGCACACGTTTGCGCTATCTGGTTAGTGCATTATATGCCCATTCACAATCACGGGAGTCACTGTATTTCACCTTCATTTCAATATTGGACTTAATATCATCACTTCGCAGGATGTGATATCCTATTTGTTATATGTCACTAATTGCACTTTGAACATCACCATCATAGACGTTGCACACTTGTCATCACTTTAGCGCTCCACAACGCATATTTATGAATATTTGACATATTATTGTCTATTTATTTCTGCTTATACCTCCTAATATAGCGCTGCATTTTCTGACAGGTTTTGTTTCAAAGGTTGAGAGGTTGTACCTTTATGCTAGCTGCTCATACCAATACTATATCCTAGTGCTCGTATACCCCCTTTTTCTATTAAATGTACAGTATGTTAATGCAATTTTTTTGTGCCTGTGCTTTAAAGCAAAGCATAGTGTGAATGGAGCTTAAAGTGATTTTAAAGGCTTAAATTAAAAAAAAAAAAAAAAATAACAAGCATGTCTATACTTATCAGCTGTGTGCAGTGATTTTGTACAGAGCAGCCTGGATCCTCCTCTTCTTGGGTCCCCCATCGGTGCTTCTGGCCCCTCCCTGCTGTCGGGTGCCCCTACAATAATCAGCTTGCTATGGGGGCACCCAGGCATGCATACTCCCCAGCCACTGCTCCGTGTGTCCATTCAAACATGGAGCTGCAGCTTGGCCTGACCCCCTTTCTCTTCTCATTGCCTAACTGGCTGTGACTGTCTCAGCCAATGAGGAGAGGGAGTCCCGGGACAGCTGAGATTCCAGTGCATATCACAGGATCAAGAGGGGGCTTTGGTGAGTATTAGGGGGGCTGGAAGGATGGTGCACAGAAAAGGTTTTTTACCTTCATGCATTGAATGCATGAAGTTAAAAAACCTTGAGCCTTTACAACCACTTTAAGAAATTGCAGACCTGCATGTCAGAGGGCAGCAGGAAAAAACATCAAAGAGAGTTAGCTTCTAATAGAGATTATTGTAAATTTCATCTACGGGACATAGAATCTCCCAAGTAAAATTTAATGAGTGTTTACATTTATTTTTTTATAACCACTAAGATATTTTATATATTTCCAAAACATATTGCATGCATATACTGTGTATATTACCCATGTTGTCTTGGTAAAATCAAACAAATATAACGTAAGCTGATTAGTGGGCTTTTAGCTATTTACATGGATGAGCTTTACAATTGGAACAGATGGCTGTTTTGTTTGCCAGGACATTTGTGTATTACAAAATGATATTGTCACAAATAAGTAGCATTTAAATGTATTACAACCAAAATTTAAAACATTTCTAAAATAAAAATGTTTATAAATCCATTTCATATTCAAGCTTCCTGTGAGGTTAATCAAAGTGAATATAAGCTCCACATAAACACACACATTAATTTTGGGGAAAACCAAAACAACTCATAAAATGAAACAAAGAAAAAAAACCTATACTGCAACAATTATAAATGAAACCATTGCAAATTTAAAAAATAGTTTAACAGTACTACATGAGGAAACAATTAGCAATAAACATGCAAAACTAAATACTATATCAACTAACAATAATTAAACAAGTCTCAAATGAAACTAGACATAAAAATATGTAGGCCAGTATCATTGCCAGCTGTTATGCCAATTCCTCTGTCTTTAATACTTCCTAACCAAATGAATAACCTGGAAAAGTATGCAGGCCAAAAGTTCTGACATTGCTTTCTTTATTGCTCTATGTCTGCCCTCAAAAAATTTATGTTTTATAAACCAAATTTCTGTTCAGTTTACTCATACACATCTTGGTTTTTGCCTCAGAATAGTTTATAAATGAGAACTCTTCATAACAATTTAGAATAAATATGCACCTAAATTAGCTACAAACAGCAGGAATTGTACGTATTAGCAATCTTACTGTACTAAACCACAGAAAAGAAGGCATTAATGGAAAAAGCAAACTAAAGTTTTACAAAACTTTACTTTTCATTATACGTGCTAAAAAAAAAATCAAACTTACCCATAAAACAGGCAGCATTTCATCCTATGGCACTGTAACTATCCATGACCACAGACAGTTCTAAGCTACTAAAGCACTGGGACACTTAAGAGACATCCAGTCTTAAGCCGACTTACAATAGATTAGAACTCATTCTTCAACAGACCTTTCATTATTCACATTCCTTACTGGTTCATATTTGACTACTGATGGGCACCTCCACATACTGTTAACTAAAGAATAATGTATGTAACCCACATACTGTACATAACTACATTGTAAAAGGAATATACTGTACAAAAGTTCAGAGCATTTAAAAAGTATAAAAATAAACACACAAAATACAGTTGCAAGAAAAAGTATGTGAACCCCTTGGGATTACGTGGAGTTTTGCATGAATTGGGCATAAAATGTGCTCTGAACGTCATCTAAGTCACAACAATAGAAGAACACAGTGTGCTGAACAGCAGACTGTGTTCTTCTATTGTTGTGACTTAGCTGACGTTCAGAGCACATTTTATGCCCAATTCATGCAAAACTCCACGTAATCCCAAGGGGTTCACATACTTTTTCTTGCAAATGTAGGTATCCCTGTACACCATACATGCCATGTGTGTAAATTATGTTAAATTCTTTAGGTTAACCACTTGCCCTCCTGAGGATTTACTCCCTTAATGACCAGGCCTCTTTTTGCTACTCGGTGCTGCACTAATTCAACTGATAATTGCGCGGTCATGCAATGCTGTACCCAAACAAAATTTACGTCCTTTTTTTCACACAAATAGAGCTTTCTTTTGGTGGTATTGATCACCTGTGTGCTTTTTATTTTTCACGCTATAAACAAAAAAAGACAGAACATTTTGAAGAAAAATTTTATTTTTTTAATTTCGGCTATAAAAAATATATAGTAAACTCAAAGTTAGTTATAAATTTAGGTCAAAATGTATTTTGCTACATGTTTTTGGTAAAAAAAAATCCCAATAAGTGTATGTTGATTGCTTTGTGTGAAAGTTATAGCATCTACAAACTATGGTATAGATATTGCAATTTACGCCATTTTTTTGCTTTATAGCACTGCACTAGTTTAACTGACAATTGCGTGGTCATGCAATATGGTACATAAATTAAATTTATGTCCTTTTTTTCACATAAATAGAGCTTTCTTTTGGTGGTGTTTTATCACCTGTGTGCTTTTTATTTTTGGCGCTATAAAGAAAAAAATTTCTTGAGAAAATGTTTTTTTTTTTAAACAATATTTTCTCATTTCTGTAAAAAAAAATCCAAAAAAACGAAAATTTTGGCATAAATTTAGGCCAAAATGTATTCTGCTACATGTTTTTGGTTAAAAAAATCCCAATACGTGTATATTGATTGCTTTGAGTGAAAGTTATAGCATCTACAAACTATGGTATAGATAATGGAATTTACACAGCTTTTACTTTCTGACTGCCCATCACATTCCTTGAGGTGCTAAAATACCAGGATAGTACAAATACCCCCAAATGACCCCTTTTCGGAAAGTAGACACCCTAAGATATCTGCTGAGAGGCATATTGAGTCCATGGAAGATTTATTTTTTTCCACAAGTTTCTGGAAAATGCAAAACGTTTTTTTTTTTTTTTACACAAAGTTGTCATTTAAATTATATATTTCTCACACAAACCATGGGTATATGTGGAATTAGACCCCACAATACATTCTGCTACTTCTACCAAGTATGGGGATACTACATGTGTGAGACTCTTTGGGAGCATAGCCACATACAGGAGCCTGAAATCCAATGACCACTTTGAAAGTCTGAAAGTGTGTAACTTCCTCATTTCACTTCCTCACTACCTATCACAGTTTCGGAAGCCCTGAAATGCCAGGATAGCACCCCCCCCCCTCCCAATTACCCCTTTTTGGAAAGTAGACATCCCAAGGAATTTGAAAAGAGGCATGATGAGTATTTTGCAGATCTCATTTTTTTACAAGGTTTTGAAATATAAAAGAAGAAAAAAATTCATGTTTTTGGGTTTTTTTCTTCATTTTCAAAAACCTGTGGCAACAAACGAGGTCTGCAAAATACTCAACATGCTTCTGATCAAATTCCTTGGGGTGTCTACTTTCCAAAAAGGGGTCATTTGGGGGGGTTTGGTGCTATCCTGGCATTTCAGGGCCTCCAAAACTGTGTTAGGTAGTCAGGAAGTGTACTGAGGAAATAAAGCCCTTTAAAAGCCTGATGGTGCTTATTGGATTTTGGGGTCCTGTACTTGGCTAGACTGCCAAAACGTCTCTCACATGTGGTACCCCCATACTCGGGAGAAGTAGCAGAATGTATTTTGGGGAGTAATTCCACATATAACCATGTCATGTGTGAGCAATAAATCATTTAAGTGACAATTTTGTGTAAAAAAAAAGAAAAAAAATTTCGTTTGTCATTTTCCAAAAATTTGTGGTAAAAAAATAAATTCTTCTATTGATTCAACATGCCTCTCAGCAAATAGTTTGGGGTGTCTACTTTCCAAAAAGGGGTCGTTTTGGTGGGTGGGGGCATTTTATGTCCAGCATTAGGAGTTTATGCCACACATCATTCACTGTTCTAACAACCTGAAGACCAAGCCTTTTCTAACACTTTTTGTTCACATGAAAATAATCTTTTTTTGCTAGGAAATTAATTTAAACCCCAAACATTATATATTTTTTTTAAATCAAACACCCTAGTAAATAAAATGGAGGGTGCTTCAATTTTTTGTGTCACATAGTACTCGCGCATCGATTTTTCAAACGCAATTTTTTTTTACAAAATACACTTTTTTTACTTTTAATGCACAAAAACACTAAATATTGGCCAATTATTTGGTAAAATATAAAAGATGATGGTATGCCGCGTAAATAGATACCAAACATGACCTGCTTTGAAACTGTGCATGCCCCGTGCAATGGCAACAAACTGCATACGTTTTTAATATCCATAGGCAACGATTTAAAAGCCTTTACAAGCTACCAGTTTAGATTTACAGAGGAGGTCTAGTGTTAGAATTACTGCCCTTGATCTGGCGTTTGTGGCGATACCTCACATACATGGTGCAACCGCTGTTTCCAAACTGGCACAGGGTCAATGCTCATGAACGCAGGTGCGCAGGGGGTGAGGGTACTTTTTTTTTAAGTTATTTTTAATTTTTTAATTATTTTTACACTGTCCCCTTAATTTTTTTTTCACTTTTAATCCCAGCACAGGGAATGCAAATATCCCCTATAACTTCAATGGGCATTGTCATATCTTCTTTTTTGAGAAATCTGGGTTCTATCAGACTCTAGATATCTCCTCTGCCTTTACATTTTCTAATCAAACCAAGATCGATGTGATTCGACGCTTTCTGAATTTACAAATGGCGCTGTTTATATCCTGTGAAACTGAAGTGATGAAATGCTCGTAGCTTCCAATTTCTATATAGGCTATAGAGATGATTGGCACCATTCTGGTCTCCATTCAGCTCTATGGTCAGCTAGCAGAAACACCAGCTGCATTCTCAGGTTCCGCTGATGGCACGGGACTGCCCGAGAAGGCTGTGGTAGGCAGTGGGGAGTGGGGGGCATCATCTTCTGCTGCTTGTAAAAGAAATCCTGCAGCTAATTAGCCACTAGGATTGCTTTTACATGAAAGTAGATCGCTGGCTAAAAAAAATGCAGCTGTAGGCATCATTCTGGTATAACCATTCAAAGTCCAGTGATCTACCAGTACCTTGGTTTAAGAATTTAATTCGTTCTGCAGGACATTTCATATAGCAAAAAATTCGTAAACCGAAACACTGTTTCCCATAGGAATGCACTGAAAACCAATTAATCCGTTCCAAAGGTCAGAAAAACAGTAAACGCTACTAAAATACAGCATGAGTTATTTTTTTTAACTCATGCAGTATTTTAGCACCATGACAACCATGTGTTAATGTTTCAGTTGTCATCAGGATTCCCCACTGACAGATGAATGTAAAATATTTTTAATTTCAGGCAATTCACTCAGCTGTCAGGTGCCAGTTTTTAAATGTAATTACCATTTTTTTTTTCCTTCACTATACAGTAGTTAAGAAATTTAGCAGTCACTTTCCCCCTCCAGCTGAAAGAGAGAAAGGTTCTTTTAATTTATTTCCCCAAGTTAAAAGATACGTTTCTTAAAAGATATGTTTCCTTTCAGTTTCTTAAAATATACAAAGTATTCTTTAGCTCCGGGAAACTGACAGCTAATGTTGTGAGCTATACTGAAGGAAAAAAAGATGGCAATTGCATTTAAGAATCAGCACTGACATACACTTAGTATTGTGAAAAAAAAATAATAAAAAATTTCTAAACTGAGGCATTATTTTCAATGGATTTTCATTCGTAAACCGAAAATTACGTTAACAGAGGCATTCGTAAACCAAGGTATTACTGTATATGCTATGTTCTTTTTTTTTTATGCAGCCTGTGGACTGAATGAAAAAAAGAGAAGAAATCTCTGCCAGAAAGAGTGTGTGGTATGCCCACCATTGGAATACACCTCACTGCATCCACCCACTTCTAATGGTGGGCACACATTAGGTCACACTTTGCCACATGCGCCAGTTCCAAGATTGTACAAATGTCTAAATAGTGGCACGCTTGAATAAAAATTGTCCACGTATAAGTGGTGCCCCATATGGAGAAGGATGACACCATGTCCCAAAGTATCTTGCCACTGCTCCCCATGTAGTCTGGGCATCTGAGGGGTCCACGTGACTATCTTTTCCCTCATAAATCCTAACAATACTTGTACTACACTTATGGGATTCGCTATGTTGCCAAGTCATACTGCAGTGCTGGTATTATTATTATTTTTATTATTATTATTATTAAGAGGGTTAGGAGGGCCTGATCCTGGGAACTTACAATCTAAGAGGTATGTGAAAGACCAGGATGTACTAGACCATTGGTGCTCGCCAGTTCACTAAAAGGTAGCTCGGCACTAGTACTGGCACTCTGCTACATACAGTTGCAAGAAAAAGTATGTGAACCCCTTGGGATTACGTGGAGTTTTGCATGAATTGGGCATAAAATGTGCTCTGAACGTCACCTAAGTCACAACAATAGAAGAACACAGTCTTCTGAACATAATACTACACAAACATTAGATATTGCCATGGTTTAATTGCACATAACATGTAAACATTCACAGTGCAGGGAGGAAAAAGTATGTGAACCTTTGGACTTAATAACTGGTTGACCCTCCTTTGGCAGCAATAACCTCAACCAAACGTTTCCTGTAGTTGCAGATCAGACCTGCACAACGATCTGGAGTAATTTTGGACCACTCCTCTTCACAAAACTGTTTCAGTGTAGCAATATTCTTGGGATGTCTGGTGTGAATCGTTCTCTTAAGGTCATGCCACAACATTTCAATCGGGTTGAGGTCAGGACTCTGACTGGGCCACTCCAGAAGGTGTATTCTGTGCTGTTGCAGCCATAGTTTTGTTGAATTAATTGTATGCTTTGGGTCATTGTCCTGTTGCATCGCCCATCCTCTGCGGAGCTTTAGTTGGCGGACAGATGGTCGTACGTTTTCCTGCAAAATGTCTTGATAAACTCTGGAATTAATTTTCCCATCAATGACAACAATCCGTCCAGGCCCTGAGGCAGCAAAGCATCCCCAAAACATGATGCTCCCTCCGCCATGTTTTACAGTGGGGATGAGGTTTTGATGTTGGTGTGCTGTGCCTTTTTTTCTCCACACATAGTGTTGTGTGTTCTTCCCAAACAACTCAATCTTGGTTTCATCTGTCCACAGTATATTTTGCCAGTAGTGCTGTGGAACATCCAGGTGCTCTTTTGCAAACTTCAAACGTGCTGCAATATTCTTTTTGGACAGCAATGGCTTCCTCCGTGGTGTCCTCCCATGTACTCCATTCTTGTTTAATGTTTTCCTTATTGTAGATGTGTCAACAAAAATGTTAGCATGTGCCAGAGATTTCTGTAGGTCTTTAGCTGACACTCTGGGATTCTTCTTTACCTCATGCAGCATTCTGCGCTGTGCTCTTGCAGTCATTTTTACAGGACGACCACGCCTAGGGAGAGTAGCAACAGTGCTAAACTTTCTCCATTTGTAGACAGTCTGTCTTACCATGGGCACATGAACATCAAGGCTTTTGGAGATACTTTTGTAACCCTTTCCAGCTTCATGCAAGTCAATAATTCTTGATCGTAGGTCTTCTGAGAGCTCTTTTCTGCGAGGCATGGTTCACATCAGACAGTGCTTCTTGAAACCAGTAAACCCAAAACAGGTGTGTGTTTTTTAAGGGCAGGACAGCTGTCAGCAACACATCCAATATCATTACACTGATTGGAGTCAAGGTTGGCTCACTCCTGGCTCCAATTAGCTCTGGGAGAAGTCATTAAGCTAGGGCCTCACATACTTTTTCCTCCCTGCACTGTGAATGTTTACATGTTATGTGCAATTAAACCAAGGCAACATCTAATGTTTGTGTAGTATTATGTTCAGCAGACTGTGTTCTTCTATTGTTGTGACTTAGATGACGTTCAGAGCATATTTTATGCCCAATTCATGCAAAACTCCACGTAATCCCAAGGGGTTCACATACTTTTTCTTGCAACTGTATAAGAGTCATCAAAATTTACCGACAAGTGCTAACAGAGATCAGGCTTGATTCTGCCAACACTGTGGTTTTGTGTGCAATGTATCAAGTGACAGTGACCTACTGACACTGCACTTGCTGGGGGAGAAGGTGGGGTAAGCATAGGGGCTAAACGCAAGTGCTGGCAGGTACCGGGGCTGATCCTGCTAACGCTGCATTTTTGGGGATGCTATACTAATGTGATTGCTGGTATAGTGCTGATCTGATCAAAGACATGGATCCGTTCAGACACTATACTAGCAATGGAGGTTTATTGTGTATGAGCTTGTTCCTGGCAATTAAGGGGTTAAATATGATGACTGGTGTACTGAAGGGCAATCTGAAGCCATCTGGGAGGGGCGTGAAAACCACAGGAGAGCGAATCACTTATATATATATGTGATTTTGTGCACCTGTGCCACCCTGTAGCAGTATTTCTGCTATAGGGCGGTCAGGAAGCGGTTACAGAAGCGATTTGTGTTATGGCGCTGCTTTACTTTAACTGACAATTGCACGGTCATGCAACACTGCACCAAAATGAAATTTACATCTTTTTTTCCCCACAAATTGAGCTTTCTTTCAGTGGTATTTGATCGCCTGTGCATTTTTTATTTTTTGCGCTATAATAAAAAAACGACAATTTTGAATAAAAACAAATAATTTGACTTTTTGCTATAAAACATGTCCAGTAAAAAAATTTCAAAATCAAATTTTGTCATAAATTTTGGGCAAAATGCATTCTGCTACATGTCTTTGCTAAAAAAAATCCCAATATGTGTAAATTAATTGGTTTACGTGAAAGTTATAGCGTTTACAAATGGCGGTAAATATACTGGAATTTTTATTTTTTTATACTAATAATGGCGGCAATCAGTGACTCTTGGCGGCGATCAGCACCTTATGGCGGCGATCAGCGACTTATGGCGGGACTGCCGCGGACATTTTGACACTGGGGGGAACTGACTTGGGGTCACTGACATCCCCAGTGACACCAATACAGTGGTCCGTGCAAAAAAAAAACACTGACACTGTATTTATGGCACTGAGAAGGAAGGGGTTAACTTTTTAGGCAATCAAAGGGTTAACTGTGTGAGGGGAGTGTTTTCCGGAACAGTGAGCTGGGAACTGACAGGGAGCAGGGCTGCACTGTAAAGAATACAGCTGTGCTCTGTGTCACTGGTTGCCCGCAATCGCCGAGACCCAGCGGGTAATGACCGGCCGGGATTCTGTGATTGTCACCCGCGGCCACGATCGGCGGCGAGGGTAGGGCGGTCGCAGACCTCACCCGCGCCCCCTACCCGATATGCAAAATCACGTATATATACGTGATTTTGCACAGCGGTGCAGCCCTGCCACAGTATATGTACTGTGTCTGGTTGGCAACTGGTTAAATTCCAATCAAATAAAAAAAATCACCATTCTTTAGAAATCATTAACCACTTAAACATACCTCCCAACAGTCTTGAATTGTGTGGGAATTTTCATGAATTTTGACCTCTCCCACTGTCCCGTACACAGTCTTACAAAGAACCCCTCTACCCCTGTATAATGGGGGAGATTTACTAAAACTGGGAGTGCAAAATCTGGTGCAACTCTGCAAAGAAACTAATCAGCTTCCAGGTTTTATTGTCAAAGCTTAATTGAAAAGGCTGAAGTTAGAAGCTGGTTAGCTACTATGCACAGCTGCACCAGATTCTGAGTCCACAAGTTTTAGTAAATCTCCCCTATGGTGCCCATGGAAGTTCATGTGCGGATCACTGCAAAATGTGCATACAAATGAAAAGGCAAGTGAATGGCCCATCCTCAGGATTTGCACACTGACTCATTCGTATGCTTATTCATAAGCAAATCTCCTTGCAGTTTATTCACATGACAAGCTTAGGGAAGCTCCTGTTCGGCATCAGACAAAGGAAGGACTTCCTGCTGCCACTTCATCTCTCCTTTCTGCTGGTGAGTAAGCTTAACCAGTTGCCGACCACCTGCAGTACACATACTGCGGGTGGGAGGCAGTTACAGGCTAAGTGACGTACCTGTAAGTCACTTAGCACATGTGCACTGGCGCACTACCTCAGGAGTGAAGGACACAGGATTGCAGTTCTTAGTACGCAGCCACCACAAATAAATTCATAACAGATGTGATTTGACCACAGCTATCACATGGTACCTGGGCCAATAAAAGCACCCTGTACCATGTGATTAGCTGAAGCCAATCACAGTAATCACAGCTGTCATGAATGTAAACCATTCATGACTCTGCAAAACATTGATCTTACAGCAATCATCACTGTAACAGCAAATCAAAGTGTAAAATAAAAATCCCTGATCAGCACCCTCCCCCAGAGTAGTACAGTGTTATTATGTGTGAAAGTATTCTGATGAAAGTATGTAAAACAATAGTAAAAAATTTAAAAATTAAAAAGAAAAATTTTTAAGAAAAAATGTAATAAAAATTATTTTACTTACTTTCACAAGTCAGTGCCCCTGATCATTGCCACATCAGTCATATGATGACGCTGTACTGTGTTGGTGACAGTTTGTTAAAAACAAAATGTAAAAAAAAATTACATATATTACATTTCTTAAATTTTCAGAAAAATTGTGACAAAAAATTACTTCATGCTTCAAACAAGTTGACATGCCTCTTACTAAATACCTTAGACTGTCTCCTTTCCAAAAAGGAGTCATCTGAGGTATTTGTGAGGTCAAGCACTCATGTCCGACGAGAAGGCCTGGCTCACAGTCTCTGCTCTAATACATCCCAAAGGTGTTCTGTCAGGTTGAGGTCGGGACTCTGTGCAGGCCAGTCAAGTTCCTCCACCCTAAACTTGCTCATCCATGCTTTTTTGGACCTTGCTTTGTGCATTGGTGCGCAGTCATGTTGGAACAGGAACGGGCCCTCCCCAAAGTTTTCCCACAAAGTTGTGAGCATGAAATTGTCCAAAATGTCTTGGTATACTGATTCCTTATGAGTTCCCTTCATGGGAACTCTTGGCCAAGCCCATCCTCTGAAAAAAAAAAACCCACACCGTAATCCCCCCTCCACCAAACTTTACACTTGGCACAATGCAGTCAGGCAAGTACTGTTCTCCTGGCAACCACCAAACCCAGACATGCCAGACAGAGAAATGGGATTTGTCACTCCATAGAACACATCTCCACTGCTCTAGAGGTCAGTGGTGGCGTGCTTTACGCCACTGCAACCAACATTTTGTATTGCACTTGGTGATGTACAGCTTGGATGCAGCTGCTCAGCCATGGAAACCCATTTCATGAATCTCCCTACGCACTGTTGTGCTAATCTGAAGGCCACACAAATTCTGAAGATCTGTAGCTATTGACTCTGCAGACAGTTGGTGACGACTGTACACTGTGCGCTCCAGCATGTGCTGACCCTACAAGTTCGTGGCTGAATTGCTGTTGTTCCCAGTTGCTTCTACTTTGTTATAATACCACTCAAAGTTGACCGTGGAATATTTGATAGCAAGGAAATTTCACGGATGGACTTATTGCACAAGTGGCAATTGAAATTGTGTGCAAGTGAATTAATTGAAGGAAAATCCCAGGTACCAGCTAATGAGACATGTAAAGAGTATGTTGCCCAAGTGTTGCCTTGGGATGATTATTATGTTGTCCCCTGGGTAGACAGCTTGGGAGGGTGGAGTTCAACTATGCAGAGTGCCAGTCCTTTTTCCGGAGATGGGAACAATGATGATTTTCATATGGATATGATAAAAGGGCTATGTTTAGGGGACAAAACTGCCTTTCCCTATTTTGGTCCAGATCCTGAGTGGGATATGAAATATATGAGAGAGGCACCCTTTCTCATATATTTCATATCCCACTCAGGATCTGGACCAAATCCCTTCTGCCCCAGTAACTTAACAGAGCAATAACCCTTTTTGTGACACTTTTTTGATGCCTGCTACTGTATGGGAATTCCTGTATGGCAACTGGCTAATGGAAATGAGCATAGGCTTGCGCATGTGTGCAAAAATGCACGCACACGGGTGCACACACGCTGGAGCATGCCCACTGTTTCTGGCACCAGACAGACTATTTAAAGGTGGCTCTTACTTTCTGTCAGTGCTGACTGGTCTTCAGCTAACTTCCTCTTTCCTGTTTCCTGCTGTATCCTGTGTGTATATCAGTTACTGACCCAGTTTGCCATTGACCTGCTCTTGGATCCTGTCTATGCTTCTGCTCATCTGTTTCTGACCTTGGCTTCCTCCCGACCTTGTCCCTGTCTGATGTTTCAGTACCTCATCAAATGCTCCTTGCTGACCCTGGCTATTACTCTGACTACGCTTCCAGCTCCAGTTTTGGCTCTACAGTCCTGCCAAGTGCCTGTCCTGGCTGTCATTACATCAGCTCCAGTTGTCATGGTGTGTTCCGGCCTCACGCTTATCAGAAGTTCCCGCAAGCCACGTACCCAGATCTTGCAGTTCCAGTGGAGTGCTTCCTTAACTTCAGCTGGCCGTTCCGGCATCTCCTCTGTTTCTCGCTGGATGCCCTGTCTGATTTACCGAGGTTACATCACCAGCCGCAAGTTCCTCAATCAATATCCACAGGCACTCGTGTTCCTCCTGTCCCTCGGCACCATCTGTTTCACCTTCAGTGTGGCCTGGGTTGGAGATACAAGAGAGGCTGAGCTCGTCAATTCAGACTTCTATCTGGCTGACTGGTACGTGACAGTACCAGTCAGCCAGTGATGGAGTCTGAAAGGGAGGCCTCTCTGCTCATTACACTCTGCCAGACAGTCACTGCACTATCCCATGCTGTGCAGGGGCTGCATAAGGACTTTGCTCAATTATATGGCCAGCTGCAGTTCGTGTCAAGCACTTCTTCTGCCTCGGATTCTTAGAGGGTCAAAGATTCATCTACACAGACTATGCTCTGTACCTTCAATGAACTGCCTCTTCCTCCTGAGCCCAGGGTCCCCCTACCTGAACATTTTTCTGGGGATTATAAGAAATTCAAGACCTTTCAGAACTCCTGCGAGTTGCACTTCTCTCTTCTGCCTTGAACTTTCTCATCTGATGAGGTGAAGGTGGGATTCCTCATCTCCCTGCTCCTGGAGGAGCCTCAGGCCTGGGCACATCATCTTCAAGAACAACATGACCCTGATTTGACTTCCGTGAGCTCCTTTTTTCTGGCCATGTCCAAGCTATATGCTGATCCTTTCCATCACCAAACTGCTGAGACCATGCTGAGCAACTTGCAACAAGGCCAAAGACCAGTGGAGGACTATGTTTCTGACTTTCGTCTATGGAGTGCAGATACTCAGTGGAATAACTCAGCCTTGCGCTTCCAATTTCGTCATGGTCTGTCTGAACCTTTTAAAGATGAACTTGCCAGGGTGGGAACACCTACCTCTTTAGACAATCTGATTTATCCCAGCATCCAGATTGATCGTCGTCTACCTGAAAGACAGTCTGAAAGAAGGAAGAACCTCTGCCATGCCCCAGCTAATTCCTGGGGTCCACCCGCTGCCTCTATTTCGACCATGTCAAGGGACACTGCAGGCATCAATTAATCTCCTCACCCCAATTCTCTGAGGCCTCCCCTGCCTGAACAAGAATGAATACAGTGCTGCCGTTGTAACCTCTTCCTCTACTGTGGGGATACAGGGCACTTTTTGCGAACTTACCCCAGAAGACGCATTAGGAGATCTTCTCCTCCAACCTGCACAGTGGCCGCTTTGGTTGGTTGAGCTCATACTATTCTGCTAGTTTCCCTTCAGCTACCAGAAAAGACTCTTCCTGTTTCTGCTATTGTGGATTCTGGGGCCTGTAGCTGTTTTGTGGACTCCTCGTTTGCTGCCCAGCATGAGCTACCTCTCTGTGCCAAGAAGAGTAGTTTCTCAATCCATCTGGCAGATGGTTCCAACATTAAATATGGGTCTGTCACTCTACAGACTGTACCTATCCTATGTTCTACAACCTCAGGGCACTGTGAGTTCTCACATCTGGATGTTATCACTTCTTCTTTGTTTCCAATTATATTGGGTCAGCCATGGTTGAAGGCTCATAATCCCTGCATTGACTGGTCCACTGGGGAAGTGACTTTCCAATCTAGTTACTGCAAGAAGTTCTGTCTCCCCGCAGCACCTAAGCCAGGAGGACCACTCGTCAACGTCAATATACAGTTGCAAGAAAAAGTATGTGAACCCCTTGGGATTACGTGGAGTTTTGCATGAATTGGGCATAAAATATGCTCTGAACGTCATCTAAGTCACAACAATAGAAGAACACAGTCTGCTGAACATAATACTACACAAACATTAGATGTTGCCATGGTTTAATTGCACATAACATGTAAACATTCACAGTGCAGGGAGGAAAAAGTATGTGAGGCCCTAGCTTAATGACTTCTCCCAGAGCTAATTGGAGCCAGGAGTGAGCCAACCTTGGCTCCAATCAGTGTAATGATATTGGATGTGTTGCTGACAGCTGTCCTGCCCTTAAAAAACACACACCTGTTTTGGGTTTACTGGTTTCAAGAAGCACTGTCTGATGTGAACCATGCCTCGCAGAAAAGAGCTCTCAGAAGACC
Organism: Staurois parvus; assembly: GCF_062004578.1. NCBI lineage: Eukaryota > Metazoa > Chordata > Amphibia > Anura > Ranidae > Staurois > Staurois parvus. The sequence continues at coordinate 1,447,918 of NW_028318301.1, forward strand.
TACGATCAAGAATTATTGACTTGCATGAAGCTGGAAAGGGTTACAAAAGTATCTCCAAAAGCCTTGATGTTCATGTGCCCACGGTAAGACAGACTGTCTACAAATGGAGAAAGTTTAGCACTGTTGCTACTCTCCCTAGGCGTGGTCGTCCTGTAAAAATGACTGCAAGAGCACAGCGCAGAATGCTGCATGAGGTAAAGAAGAATCCCACAGTGTCAGCTAAAGACCTACAGAAATCTCTGGCACATGCTAACATTTTTGTTGACACATCTACAATAAGGAAAACATTAAACAAGAATGGAGTACATGGGAGGACACCACGGAGGAAGCCATTGCTGTCCAAAAAGAATATTGCAGCACGTTTGAAGTTTGCAAAAGAGCACACTGAAACAGTTTTGTGAAGAGGAGTGGTCCAAAATTACTCCAGATCGTTGTGCAGGTCTGATCTGCAACTACAGGAAACGTTTGGTTGAGGTTATTGCTGCCAAAGGAGGGTCAACCAGTTATTAAGTCCAAAGGTTCACATACTTTTTCCTCCCTGCACTGTGAATGTTTACATGTTATGTGCAATTAAACCATGGCAAAATCTAATGTTTGTGTAGTATTATGTTCAGCAGACTGTGTTCTTCTATTGTTGTGACTTAGGTGACGTTCAGAGCACATTTTATGCCCAATTCATGCAAAACTCCACGTAATCCCAAGGGGTTCACATACTTTTTCTTGCAACTGTAGACTCTGAAACCACTAAACTGGTACCATGAGTACCTTGATGTCTTTAATAAAAAGAACACTGACTCTCTCACTCCTCAACGACTGCCCTATTGTACTGTTACCAGGAGCTGAAATTCCCTTTGGATGAATTTATCTGCTTTCTGAACTAGAATTGGAGGAGCTGTGTAAATACATTGATGAAAATCTTGACAAGGGGTTTATCAGGCCCTCTACCTCCCCAGCTAGGGCTGGTATTTTCTTTGTTAAAAAAAAGGACAAGGCACTTCGACCATGTGTGGATTACCGAGATCTTAATAAAATAACCATTAAAAACCGATACCCCTTGCCACTCATTCCAGAACTATTCCAAAGACTGCAAGATGCACCAGTATTCTCCAAACTGGACCAGAGGGGGGCCTACAACTTAATTAGAATCAGGGAAGGTGACGAGTGGAAAACAGCCTTCCGGACCCGCTTTGGGCACTTTGAATACCTTGTGATGCCCTTAGGTCTCTGTAACGCAGAAGCTACTTTTCAGCAACATGAATGACATCTTTCTGGACTTCCTGGACCTATTCATTATTGTCTACTTAGATGACATTCTCATTTTTTCTGCTTCACTAGAGATTCATTGGGTCCATGCAAAAAGAGTGTTAAGCAAGTTAAGAGAACACCGCCTTTATGCAAAACCCGAAAAATGTGAATTCGAAAGACTGTCCATTCAGTTCTTGGGACTTATTATTTCTGCAGATGGAATTGCCATGGATCCTCAGAAGGTGTCTGCAATACTCGATTGACTGATCTCCACTGATAAGAAAGCAGTGCAGCGGTTTTTGGGGTTTGCCAATTTTTACAGAAGGTTCATTAAAGACTTTTCTGGTATTATTCCCCAATTATGCAGCTGACAAAACAACGGACAGTTTTTTCCTGGACTTTAGAGGCTCAAGCTGCATTTTTAAGACTGAAGGGTCTCTTTACACCTGCACCCATCCTTAAACATCCAGATCCTGCATTGCCATATGTCCTGGAGGTGGACGCCTCTGAGAATGCCGTGGGGGCTATACTGTCACAATGACAGGAAACGAAGTCCTTACTCCATCCTGTCGCCTTTTTCTCAAGGAAGTTAAGTCAGTCGGTGAGGAGCTATGATGTAGGCAATCGGGAGCTATGATGTAGGCAATCGGGAGCTACTTGCCATTAAATCAGCTTTGGAGGAATGGCGTTGCTTGCTGGAAGGAGCAGCACATCCTGTTCTTGTGTTCACAGATCATAAGAACCTTGAATACTTAAGGGTAGCTAAATGACTAAGACCCAAGCCAGATGGGCACTTTTCTTCTCTAGAATTAATTTCCATATTACATATCGGCCTGGGTCAAAGAATGGGAAGCCTGATGCCCTTTCTCATATGTTTCAAGATACTGGGGTGCCTCCTGAACCTGACACAATTCTACCTGCTCAGAACTTCTTTTTATTACAAGCTGATCTCATATCACAGATAAAGATAGCAGTCCTGGATCATCCCCCACCTCAGAAAATTTGTCTCCAACTCAAGGAGGGCCTTTACTTCCGCTGTGAGCAGATCTTTGTTCCAAAGCAATTTCGAACAGCAATTCTTTATATGTGTCATGATCATCCTCTGGCAGGTCATTTTGGCATTCATAAGACTTCACATCTAATTCTTTGCTCATTTTGGTGGCCAGACCTGATGCAAGGGACTATGTTAAATCATGCACAGTATGCTTACGAAATAAGACTGAGAGAACTAAGAATTGGGGTCTTTTAGAGCCGCTTCCTTTACCTAACAAATTATGGAGCATGATTTCCATGGACTTTATTGTGGAATTACTCCCATCAGAAGGATGTACCAACATCTTTGTGGTGGTGGATTGTTTGTCCAAGATGGCCCACTTTGTGCCCTTGAAAGGAACTCCTTCTGCTGCAGAGACTGCATCTGCCTTCATCAGGGGATAGTACGCCTACATAGTGTCTCCAGTAACATCACCTCTGATTGTGGAGTACAGTTCACTTCCAGGTTCTGGAGATCCTTTTGTGAAATGTTGGGCATTAAACATTTTCTGTCTTTGGCATACCATTCACAAACTAATGGTCAGACGGAGAGGACAAACCAGACCCTAGAACAGTATTTGCGTTGTTTTTCTTCCTTTGCACAAGATGATTGGGCGCTTCTTCTTTTTCTGGCAGAATTTGCTTATAATAAATCAGTGCATTCCGACTCGAAACAGACTCCATTCTTTGCAAATTATGGATTTCATCCTTCCTTTCTGCCAGATTTGCCTCAAGAATCTTCAGTACCAGCTGTGCAGGATCGCCTGGAATTTTGGAGGTCCAATAACCAGTTCCTACAAGAAGCCATTTCTAAATCTCAAGCAAACAATAAAAGGTTTTTTGATAAGAAGAGGGGTAATCTGGATCTAGAACCTAGAGATAAGGTATGGCTATCAACTGCTAACTTAAAATTGGCCTGTCCCTCAAAGAAATTGGGACCAAGATATATTGGGCCCTTTTCTGTAAAGAGGATGATTGATGCTGTAGCTTTTGAGTTAACTCTGCCTGAGAGCTTAAGAATTCACCCTGTGTTTCATGTTTCGTTATTAAAACGGACTATTTCAAACCCATTTCCTGATCGGGAACTAAAGGCTCCAGCTCCTGCTTGTAGAAGGAAATTAAGAATATGAGGTTAAAGCCATCCTAGGTTGCAGGAAAAGGAGGGTCAGACTCAATTCCTCATTAAATGGAAAGGCTTTGGCCCAGAAGATAATTCTTGGGAACCTTCCTCTAATGTTCATGCTCCACGATTGGTGCAGACTTACCTCCGTCTTCATCCTAAAAAACGGACTATGGTTGGCATCCGGAGGCTGCCCCTAAGGGGGTGGGGCAATGTAAGGGAATTCCTTTATGGCAACTGGCAAATAGAAATGAGCAGGGGGGCGTGTCCAAGATGGCGACCGGATTGCCCGCATAACCTAGAGCTCCGGCCGACAGCAATCCGCTGCCATCCAGGGAACAGCGGACACAGGGAGCCGACCGGAGGTCCCGCCGAGCCTGCGGGTACACAGTGGAGGGGTGCTGAGTGAGTTTGGCCCCCCTCCGTAGCAGCGGAGTGTCACGGCCTGGTGCGGCATACTGAAGCTGCGGTGCGGCCAGACTCACGCCCGTCCAGGAGCCAGGTGAGTGCGGTCCGCGGTGGGAGGCGGTGATTGCTGTGCATCGCCCCCGCACCCGGACCACCAAGTGACACTCCCCAGCCCCCATCGCCCCCCCACCCTGACCCAGGGATTCAGCCTAGGATAAAGGCCTTGTGGCTCCCCCACAGCAACAAGCACTACTACGGCCCCCATTAGGCCTGAAGGCCATATAATTTCAGAGGAGAGACACCTGGGGGATATAGAGGTGCTTCTTGCACCCCCCTGAAGGGACTTGTGGCTACTAATCAGTGGAGTCTGCCCATCCTCAACCCCTGTACCTATTTGCCTCCTCATGCACCCTGAGGGCTACATCTGGGCCCCTGGCCTGTCTGGAGACCGCATTTGTCGCAAAAGCACGCATCAGAGATGGATGTGGTTCAACCATTTTGGTTTCAACCTCCATCTTGGCGAAGGGACTAACCATCCTGAAATATATTTGCCTGCATCCTCCCCCCTTTCTTCTCTGTTCTGCCACAGCGACATCTGGTTGTTGGTCACCAGCAGGCTAGAGCAGCAGGGGGCCCAGAGCTACAAAGCCCCCCAAGAGAGACAGAGCCTCTCTGCCCAAGAACCTGTGTAATTTCTCACCTCGTAACAGAGATAAGGCAGCGTTCCCAGGAATTGAAAGAGATTGTAACCTCATAAAACCTAGCTCAGCGTAGGTGTCAGGATCAGATAACTTCTGGTAAAATCAGTGTTTCATATCTTGAAATATGGAAGACTTACATAAAAACCGGGCACCTCGTCAGATGGCCAATGCGCAGACAAACATTTTGATGGGTCACTCTCAGATCATCAGGGGAGCCAAAACATAGAACTCGTACACTGTGTAACTTATCTACATGATCCTTAGACTTATCTGCATAATAAAATACCCACGGAGAGATTGTCGCTTGTGCAGCTGGGAAGTTATAGGCCAGAATATGAATTATGAAAGATGCTGATTCTAATTTTGGGCTCCGCCTGCCAATTCCTCCCTAAACAGAGTATTGGTCAGGTACTCAGAGCCACCCCCCTGATGGGGGACTTTAAAAAACAGACTAGCAGGCCTAAAGAGTTAAGTTAAACACATCTCCCATTTTTAACATCAATACCACCTGGGGAGACCCTTTCGCTCTGCAACTTGGATCTGCTTACAAGCCAAGGCGTACTGGCAAGTAACTTAACCCTTTAACGTCCTTCCTATTATCTCTTTGCTGTGCTGTGGTTCTTTATATACTGTATGTATATTTTAGTTACATCTTTTTCTGTAAATATTTTTATTGCACCCGTTTGACCTTTTAGTAATAAATCTCTCTTTCTGAAAGTGTTGAACTGTTCCTATAAGCTCTCAATTGCAATTTACGAATCCCTGCCTTTTAAGAGAATGCTACTGTTTGTTTTAACCTCTGTATAACCGGCCTGCGGACCGTTTTATACAGACAATTATTTCAATTATTATAGTGTATTAGCTGAACCCCGAGTTTCCTCTTTCTCTGATAAAAAGGAGGTGGTGGCAGTGTGAAGAAGGGTTAGTTGCGTAATTAACCTGACCCAGTAACAATCGCTCAGGTCGCAGGTACAGAGATTGTAGTCCATTAGCTGGAAAATCTTGTGCAGAGTGCGGCTGGGTGTGGTATTGTTACGCACATCACATAGCGGTTTTAGATCGGCCAGTCCTTCGGTCACGAGTTTGGTGAGAAGGTCTGGGGTTTGACGCCGCAATCATGACATATTGGACGTCGCAATCGTGAGATAGTCGCATGTTGGTGGTGGCGATCTTGCGATCCGTGACAGCATTCACAAGTTTATAATTGCTGGGGGGTTCAGCTTGAGCCCAGGAAAAATGGCAGCTTAGTTTCTAGAGCCCTGACACACGGAGACGGGAATATGTGATATAAAGAAGGAGAGATGCCGCTGAGGTGGGGAAAGCAGATAGGAGAACTTCTACCCAACGATCAAGATCTCCTCGCCAGCCGAGCGATCCTGCCAGTCGCAGCATTCCGGAGCTATTCCGGTCTCAGACCCCAGAACACACTGAGACCTACGCTCCTGCTTCTCCCCTACATTTGCTTCACAAAGCATCTCACTCGCAGAGCAGGAGTCCAGAAACCTCCCCTCTCACTATAGGGGATTTGAGAGCAGTAGCATCAGATATAAAAGAGACCCTCTCTGCTGCAATTGCCGAGTTACACATCGACATGCAGGCAGTGGCCCAAAGGCTTGAAGCAGTGGAAGACAAAGTTACCATACAAGACCTTGTCATCCATGATATGCACAAGCTGGTAGATACGCACACTATGCATCTAAGAGAGCTTGATCGTCACATCGAGGACCTGGATAACAGAGGAAGACGACATAATTTAAGGGTACTTGGTGTCCCTGAAGCAATTGAATCCGGCCAACTCACCGAAACGCTCGTAACCATTTTCAATGACCTTTTGGAAAGACCGCAGGAATCTCCAATTGTGTTTGAACGCCTCCATATGGCTCTTCGTCCGAGAGGTAGAGATGCTGATCCCCGAGAGATATAATTTGCTGCTTAGTCGACTTCCGACTTAAGGAAGAAATATTGCGCAGAGCAAGAGATTGAAACCACGTGATATATAATGGAGCAGAAATCAAATTATTTCAGGATCTCTCCCATCTTACCTTGCAACGCAGAAATGACTTACGCCTTTTATTGGATCTACTGCGTTCCAGGGGTATTGCTTACCGCTGGAGATTCCCATTTGGCCTCTCAGCAACACACATGGGGCGTTCAGCCCTCCTGAAATTCCCAGAAGATATTGCACCATTTTGCAAAGCTCTTGATATTTCAATAATAGAAATACCCAATTGGTCAGGCGAATCCCACCTGCCATCCCAGACAGAGGAAGACCCAATGGAGGCCCAATCTGCTGGACATCCTGGAGGAGCCAGGCGACGCAGACCATCCCACCGCACCTCGTCCTCTCCGGTTCGACGAAGGCTCATCACTGGGGACAGTCTTCCAGCCTCACCAGCCTATCGCAAGGCACGTCATGAATGACACTTCTCCGTTCCCCCTTCTCCCCACACCCGTGCATTGCCATCTCCCCACTTTATGGCTACTCTCACACCTGAGCTAATATATCACACGATTCTTCTCTAAACCATGGTCCCACTTCACCTTCAATGGAAATCCTATCCACCTTGGGACAAGACGTGAGGGTATTAGACTGTCCTACCTCTCATGTATACTATCTGTCCATTATATGTGTTCACCAATTTTGAATATAGATACTGAGATCATAGTAGCTCTTGTTCTTTACCGGCTGCATGATAATGATGTTAATAGGGCCAGGGTTCATAATCTCACCGACTCTGGTGTTCGTTTGTTTAGTAAGTGATGGCCCACTACACTATGCTGATAGCCTCAGCTGAGACCAGAGTTTTTATTTGCTTGAGATCCAGAGATACAGACTGCTCATTTCCCTCGACATATGCCTGAGTCACTGAATCTCAACACATTTCGCAATTATTGTCCTTAAACAGGGAATCTCATGTGACTGTGATCATGTGTTTGCAATAATGCGGTTTATTGAGGCCTTCCTGACTTACCCGTTAGGAACATATTCTATGGCCCATGAGATATTTCAGAACGATCTCTGTATCTCTTTTTTATGTTTATATTACGGCTCTTTGGGGCTGTTATTAGGTGACCATGTCATACCCCGATACATATCTTGCCTATAATGTCTCCCCACGAGCTTCTTGACTACAAATGAGCCCATAGGGACCTTTCCTTGAACATAATGCTCCCCTCCACGTCTATGAACGTACCCAGATTTATGCATCAATGCTTGAGATACTATATGCAATGCATTAATACCCTTTTCCCTCCCCCCCATTATCCCTTATGCATCACCTCCCTCTCCCCTTATTTATTGGCCTTCACATTCTTCCCAAAATGGGGTGTGACTACCTTAGAAATCTAGGTTCCAAATCATTTTCAAATGCACACTTTCTAACTGCCCTTGGACAAGGTGTTGAGTTATGTCTAAAGCATACGATTTCCCTAAAGTTTAAGTATATTACTGGTTCGCTTTACAGCTATGTTAGTTTTAAATATATGTATTTAGATTATTCTGGACCACGCTCTCAACAGGCCACAGTTCCTCTTCAGCAGCTTATCATAACCTCGCTTACTAGTAGGTCGACCTACATCTGTGGTAATGGTCTGTTGCACAGCGTAATAAGCCTCGGTTGGGGCTGATATATCCCTTATATCAGGATTGCAAAAACGCATGGTTGGACCTCGGCCTGCATTCCTGTATACTAAGGTGCTATGTATTTCATATTTCACTGCAAGACTTCATATAAAGTTGATATCTTCTGTCTGAACTGACACAGTATAAGGAGACCTTTTCGCATTGTCCTCTTTCAACGCAGTACATGACTTATGAACAACTACAGAGTGGAACTCACCATGATAACTGTATGACTATGCCACACCCTGTTACATAGCCTCACCTCAATGCCTTCCCAAGACAGTACCACATACAACTAGACACATTGGAACTAGAGATGAGCGAAGTATTCAAAAATTCGATTCGACTGATTTGGCGAATTCGTGGAAAAATTTTGATTCGAGTCGAATATATTCGCTGCGAATTTAACTTATAAAAGGGTGTTTCTAGGCTTCAGAGAGCCTTTATATTAGTGCAGAACACTGTACCTTTAATTTAAATGCCCTTGGAGTCTGCTGGGGAAGAGAAATAATACTGACAGTCAGTATGACATGCAGATGAGTGCCGTCGATCTTAGAATCACCGCACACTTCACTCATTTGGGCAGTCACGGGGCCAAAACCAGAGTGTGGAGCCACAGTGTGGCGGTGGAGGCAGCAGCAATGGGAGGCCATACAGCACCCTATGACAAAAATGAAAACCACCAGCAGTGTGAGGAGACCTGAAAGTGGCACATGGCAGAGTGTGGCGATGGAGACAGCAGCAATGGGAGGCCGTACAGGGACCCATGACACACTCTGGACCTGGCAGCAGCATGAGGAGGCGGTACAGGGGCCCATGACAGATTACGGGCCTGGCAGCAGCATGAGGAGTCGATACGGGGGCCCATGGCAGATTAGGGGCCTGGCAGCAGCTATGGGAGGCCCGTAATCTGCCAGCACCCTATGACAAAAAATGGAACACACCAGCAGTGTGAGGAGACCTGAAAGTGGCACATGGCAGAGTGTGGCGATGGAGACAGCAGCAATGGGAGGCCGTACAGGGACCCATGAGAGACTCTGGACCTGGCAGCAGCATGAGGAGGCGGTATAGGGGCCCATGGCAGATTAGGGGCCTGGCAGCAGCTATGGGAGGCCCGTAATCTGCCAGCACCCTATGACAAAAAATGGAACACACCAGCAGTGTGAGGAGACCTGAAACTGGCACATGGCAGAGTGTGGCGATGGAGACAGCAGCAATGGGAGGCCGTACAGGGACCCATGAGAGACTCTGGACTTGGCAGCAGCATGAGGAGGCGGTATAGGGGCCCATGGCAGATTAGGGGCCTGGCAGCAGCTATGGGAGGCCCGTAATCTGCCAGCACCCTATGACAAAAAATGGAACACACCAGCAGTGTGAGGAGACCTGAAAGTGGCACATGTTTGGGGCATGATTCATGGCGGATTTAGTCAGTTGTGTCAGGAACTGGTGGTTTGAAATCCAGACTAATCCACGCCTGATTCATTTTCACAAAAGTGAGTCTCTCCACACTTTGGGTGGATAGTCGTGTGCTCCGCGGAGTTACAATACCTCCTGCCGCACTAAACACGCGCTCCGATGCCACGCTACTGGCAGCAGCATGACAGCCTTTCAAAGGCAAATTCAGCTAGTTGGGGCCAAAGGTCAAGTTTCGTTGCCCAGTAGTCAAGGGGATTGTCTACCTCGGTTGGCAGGGTGCTGTCCAAGTAGGCCTAAGCCTGTTGTTTGAGGTCCTGCTCCAGGTCCACCTGATGCTGCTGCTGCTGCTGCTGCGGCTGGTTAGTAGTTTCCTCACTGCGCTGGTGAAGAAAGCTACTCATCATCGACTGCAGACTGAGGCAGCTGCTGCTGGTGGAGCTGCCACTGCTCCTACCACCCCACCCCTCCCCTGCTGCCATGGCAGCGGAACGCGAGCGCACAGGGCCCACAGTGTCTGAGGATGGACGTTGGCGCAGAAAGGCAGAGACCAACTGACTACATAGGTGGTTTTTATAGTACGTTATTTTGGCCTCCCTCTCAGCAGGTGTGAAAAAGGCCACCATTTTTGAACGGTAGCGAGGGTCCAACAAGGTGGACAGCCAAAAGTCATCCCTCTGTCTGATGGTTATTATTCGGCTGTCGCTACGCAAGCAAGCGAGCATGCTATGGGCCATTTGTGCCAAGGAATGCGAGGGACTCCCTGCCTCCATCTCCACAGCATACTGCCACGGTGCGTCTGGGTCCTCTGTCTCCTCTTCCTCCTCCTCTACCAGATGCTCCTGCTCCTCCACTCCTGTCCGCTGAGTGGAAAAACCACCCATTTCACTCAATAATTCCTGAGCACCAATGTCCTCCTCTACCTCCTCCTCTTCTTCCTGTCCTGCCCCCACAGGGGTCATGTGGCGTTGAGATCTGTGCGCCACGTCTACCGCACCCTGACCAGCCATTGTTAACAGCATTTGTTCCAGGACGTGCAACAGAGGAATGACGTCGTTCATCCCATAGTCCTGCCGACTCACGAATAGCGTGGCCTCCTCAAAGGGCCTGAGCAAGCGCAGGTGTCACGCATGAGCTGCCAATGGCTGACATCTAAGTTACACAGGGAGTACCTTTATCTGCTTTTAACATCAGGAAATCTGTGATGGCCTTTCGCTGTTCGTAAAGGCGGTCTAACATATGTAGGGTTGAATTCCACCTTGTTGCAACGTCACAGCATGAGGAGTCAGTACGGGGGCCCATGGCAGATTACGGGCCTGGCAGCAGCAATGGGAGGCCCGTAATCTGCCAGCACCCTATGACAAAAAATGTAACACACCAGCAGTGTGAGGAGATCTGAAAGTGGCACATGGCAGAGTGTGGCGATGGAGACAGCAGCAATGGGAGGCCGTACAGGGACCCATGAGAGACTCTGGACCTGGCAGCAGCATGAGGAGGCGGTATAGGGGCCCATGGCAGATTAGGGGCCTGGCAGCAGCTATAGGAGGCCCGTAATCTGCCAGCACCCTATGACAAAAAATGGAACACACCAGCAGTGTGAGGAGACCTGAAAGTGGCACATGGCATGAGACACTGTGGACCTGGCAGCAGCATGAGGAGGCGGTACAGGGGCCCATGGCAGATTAGGGGCCTGGCAGCAGCTATGGGAGGCCCGTAATCTGCCAGCACCCTATGTCAAAAAATTGAACACACCAGCAGTGTGTGAGGAGACCTGAAAGTGGCACATGGCAGAGTGTGGCGATGGAGACAGCAGCAATGGGACGCCGTACAGGGACCCATGAGAGACTCTGGACTTGGCAGCAGCATGAGGAGGTGGTATAGGGGCCCATGGCAGATTAGGGGCCTGGCAGAAGCTATGGGAGGCCCGTAATCTGCCAGAACCCTATGTCAAAAAATTGAACACACCAGCAGTGTGTGAGGAGACCTGAAAGTGGCACATGGCAGAGTGTGGCGATGGAGACAGCAGCAATGGGAGGCCGTACAGGGACCCATGAGAGACTCTGGACCTGGCAGCAGCATGAGGAGGCGGTATAGGGGCCCATGGCAGATTAGGGGCCTGGCAGCAGCTATGGGAGGCACGTAATCTGCCAGCACCCTATGTCAAAAAATTGAACACACCAGCAGTGTGAGGAGACCTGAAAGTGGCAAATGGCATGAGACACTGTGGACCTGGCAGCAGCATGAGGAGGCGGTATAGGGGCCCATGGCAGATTAGGGGCCTGGCAGCAGCTATGGGAGGCCCGTAATCTGCCAGCACCCTATGTCAAAAAATTGAACACACCAGCAGTGTGAGGAGACCTGAAAGTGGCACATGGCATGAGACACTGTGGACCTGGCAGCAGCATGAGGAGGCGGTACAGGGGCCCATGGCAGATTAGGGGCCTGGCAGCAGCTATGGGAGGCCCGTAATCTGCCAGCACCCTATGTCAAAAAATTGAACACACCAGCAGTGTGTGAGGAGACCTGAAAGTGGCACATGGCAGAGTGTGGCGATGGAGACAGCAGCAATGGGAGGCCGTACAGGGACCCATGAGAGACTCTGGACCTGGCAGCAGCATGAGGAGGCGGTATAGGGGCCCATGGCAGATTAGGGGCCTGGCAGCAGCTATGGGAGGCCCGTAATCTGCCAGCACCCTATGTCAAAAATTGAACACACCAGCAGTGTGAGGAGACCTGAAAGTGGCACATGGCATGAGACACTGTGGACCTGGCAGCAGCATGAGGAGGCGGTACAGGGGCCCATGGCAGATTAGGGGCCTGGCAGCAGCTATGGGAGGCCCGTAATCTGCCAGCACCCTATGTCAAAAAATTGAACACACCAGCAGTGTGTGAGGAGACCTGAAAGTGGCACATGGCAGAGTGTGGCGATGGAGACAGCAGCAATGGGACGCCGTACAGGGACCCATGAGAGACTCTGGACTTGGCAGCAGCATGAGGAGACGGTATAGGGGCCCATGGCAGATTAGGGGCCTGGCAGCAGCTATAGGAGGCCCGTAATCTGCCAGCACCCTATGACAAAAAATGGAACACACCAGCAGTGTGAGGAGACCTGAAAGTGGCACATGGCATGAGACACTGTGGACCTGGCAGCAGCATGAGGAGGCGGTACAGGGGCCCATGGCAGATTATGGTCCTGGCAGCAGCTATGGGAGGCCCGTAATCTGCCAGCACCCTATGACAAAAAATGGAACACACCAGCAGTGTGAGGAGACGTGAAAGTGGCACATGGCAGGGGCATGATTCATGGCGGATTTAGTCAGTTGTGTCAGGAACTGGTGGTTTGAAATCCAGACTAATCCACGCCTGATTCATTTTCACAAACGTGAGTCTCTCCACACTTTGGGTGGATAGTCGTGTCCTCCGCGGAGTTACAATACCTCCTGCCGCACTAAACACGCGCTCCGATGCCACGCTACTGGCCGGGCATGACAGCCTTTCAAGGGCAAATTCAGCTAGTTGGGGCCAAAGGTCAAGTTTCGTTGCCCAGTAGTCAAGGGGATTGTCTACCTCGGTTGGCAGGGTGCTGTCCAAGTAGGCCCAAGCCTGTTGTTTGAGGTCCTGCTCCAGGTCCACCTGATGCTGCTGCTGCTGCGGCTGGTTAGTAGTTTCCTCACTGCGCTGGTGAAGAAAGCTACTCATCATCGACTGCAGACTGAGGCAGCCGCTGCTGGTGGAGCTACCACTGCTCCTACCACCCCACCCCTCCCCTGCTGCCATGGCAGCAGAACGCGAGCGCACAGGGCCCACAGTGTCTGAGGATGGACGTTGGCGCAGAAAGGCAGAGACCAACTGACTACATAGGTGGTTTTTATAGTACGTTATTTTGACCTCCCTCTCAGCAGGTGTGAAAAAGGCCACCATTTTTGAACGGTAGCGAGGGTCCAACAAGGTGGACAGCCAAAAGTCATCCCTCTGTCTGATGGTTATTATTCGGCTGTCGCTACGCAAGCAAGCGAGCATGCTATGGGCCATTTGTGCCAAGGAATGCGAGGGACTCCCTGCCTCCATCTCCACAGCATACTGCCACGGTGCGTCTGGGTCCTCTGTCTCCTCCTCCTCCTCCTCTACCAGATGCTCCTGCTCCTCCACTCCTGTCCGCTGAGTGGAAAAACCACCCATTTCACTCAATAATTCCTGAGCACAAATGTCCTCCTCTACCTCCTCCTCTTCTTCCTGTCCTGCCCCCACAGGGGTCATGTGGCGTTGAGATCTGTGCGCCACGTCTACCGCACCCTGACCAGCCATTGTTAACAGCATTTGTTCCAGGACGTGCAACAGAGGAATGACGTCGTTCATCCCATAGTCCTGCCGACTCACGAATAGCGTGGCCTCCTCAAAGGGCCTGAGCAAGCGGCAGGTGTCACGCATGAGCTGCCAATGGCTGACATCGAAGTTACACAGGGGAGTACCTTTATCCGCTTGTAACATCAGGAAATCGGTGATGGCCTTTCGCTGTTCGTAAAGGCGATCTAACATGTGTAGGGTTGAATTCCACCTTGTTGCAACATCGCAGATCAGGCGATGCTGTGGAATTCCGTTCTGCCGCTGCAGCTCAAGGAGGGTGTGCTTTGCGGTGTAGGAATGGCTGAAATGCATGCAAAGTTTACGTGACATTTTAAGGATGTCTTGCAGTGGGATGGTGAATTTTAGGAACCGCTTGACAACCAGATTGAACACGTGAACCATGCATGGCACATGGCACAACCTTCCTTGACGCAGAGCAGACACCATGTTCTTTCCGTTGTCGGTCAACATGGTTCCGATTTTCAGTTTGCGCGGAGACAGCCATCTGCCGATTTCTCTGTTCATTACACTGAGAAGTTCCTCCCCTGTGTGACTACGTTCGCCAAGGCATACCAGGTGCAGCACAGCGTGACACCGTTGCGCCCTGCACATGTGATATGCCGGTCGGGTAATGGGACTTGGCACGGGGTGGCGGCTGAGGACACGAAGGAAGAAGAGGTGGTAGAGGCGGACATCTTTTGTGGACCAAGGACGTGCAAACGTGGAGGCAAAAGCGGCGTGACCTGTCCAAGTTGCTGGTGCGGCTGTGACGGCACCACGTTCACCCAGTGGGCCGTAAATGACATGTACTGTCCCTGACCGTAGTTACAGCTCCACACATCGGCGCTGCCGTGCACTTTGGCAGAGACCGACATGCTCAAAGACTGGCCCACCATCTCTTCTACATGTGAATGCAGGGCTGGCACTGCCTTTTTGGCGAAGAAATGATGGCTTGGCACTCTCCACCGCGGCGCGGCACAAGCCATCATTTCTCGGAAAGGTGCTGAGTCCACCACTTGGAAAGGGAGGGACTGCAGCACCAGCAACTTGGACAGGAGGACGTTCAGCTTTTGCACCATCGGGTGCGTGCTCGCAAACTGTTGTCTCTTGGAAACGGATTCCAAGAAAGACTGCTGACGGAATCCGTGAAGAGGAGTAGCAGGAGAAGGAGCATCTGAACGAGCGGAAGATGGCAACGAGCGACAACTCCCCTCAGCAGAGGTGTTGGAGCCTTGACTGGCTGATAGAGGGCGATTGACGTCAGGTGACGGAGCAAGTAACGGAGCGGGTGATGGAGCGGGGGCTGGGGCGGGCAGAACCGCCGTATCTTTATCACGGTTTTCCCAGGCCACCAAATGGCGACGCTGCATATGCTGCCACAACGCTGTAGTCCCAACATGGGCCCCCTGGCCACGCTTGACTTTCTGGCCACATAGTCGACATACGGCTACGTTTACTTCCTCGGGCGGCTTGACAAAAAATTGCCACACCGCCGAGTAGGAAACTTTGCCCCCGATACTCCTCACTGGCTGACTGCTGCTTCCTCCGTGCACACCGGCACCACTACTGGCCGTGGTGGTAGGCTGCAGTGGAGCTGGTGCTGTACTCCGTGGCCGTTTGCCTCCACTGACACTGCTGCGACCCTGCTGCCTCCTGGGCAACCCACGGACTGTTTTGCTCGCTGCCAAGCTGCCACCCTCTTCTCCTGATGATGCGGAAGCAATAGCCTGATGACGACGAGGCTGCCAAGTGCGATCAGCCTCATCATCATCAATTAGGGTCTCCGCCTCACTACTAGCCCCCTCGGCTGCGTGTGGGTCAGGAGACAGACCTGTCTCTAGACCGGCTACCGAGCCACTCTCCTCGCCACTACTTCTTCGCCTGGCTGCTGAAGAGGCGGATGTCTCCCCCCGTTCCTGACCGCCCTCTGTTAGCTCTTCCTCACTGTACAGTGGGGCTGAGCCCACAGCATGCGATACTTCGCTTGGTGAGGGAACACCAAAGGACAGGGGCAGGTAGAGGACACGTGATTTCAGTGGGCTTGCTCCCGGGCCATGCCAACTAACGGTTGTGTCTGACGTACCCACCGACCGTTGGCTGTAGGTGTCAGAGGTGACCTGGGAAGAGGAAGACGACCGAGCCAACCAATCGATGACGGCAGGGTTGTCGGTGGAGACACGACCGCTGGATGACACCGGGAGCACTGGCCTCTGGCTGCAAATAGTGCTGCCTCGACCCCTTCCTCTGCTGCCACGTCTGCTCGCTCCTAAAACATTGCCTCCTCTGCCACTCCTCTGCATGTTGTCTGACATACTCTTTAATTAAACGATTCTGTGTCCCTGAGTAACAATTCTGTGTCTGTCCCTGAGTAACAATTCTGTGTCCCTGAGTAACGTTTCTGTGGCCCTAAGTAACAGTTCTGTGGCCCTCAGTAACAATTCTGTGTCCCTCAGTAACAATTCTGTGTCCCTCAGTAACAATTCTGTGTCCCTCAGTAACAATTCTGTGTCTGTCCCTCAGTAACAATTCTGTGTCTGTCCCTGAGTAACAATTCTGTGTCTGTCCCTGAGTAACAATTCTGTGTCCCTGAGTAACAATTATGTGTCCCTCAGTAACAATTCTGTGTCCCTCAGTAACAATTCTGTGTCCCTGAGTAACAATTCTGTGTCCCTGAGTAACAATTTTGTGTCCCTCAGTAACAATTCTGTGTCCCTCAGTAACAATTCTGTGTCCCTGAGTAACAATTCTGTGTCCCTAAGTAACGTTTCTGTGGCCCTAAGTAACGGTTCTGTGGCCCTCAGTAACAAATCTGTGTCCCTCAGTAACAATTCTGTGTCTGTCCCTGAGTAACAATTCTGTGTCCCTAAGTAACGTTTCTGTGGCCCTAAGTAACGTTTCTGTGGCCCTAAGTAACGATTCTGTGGCCCTAAGTAACGTTTCTGTAGCCCTAAGTAACGTTTCTGTGGCCCTAAGTAACAGTTCTGTGGCCCTCAGTAACAGTTCTGTGGCCCTCAGTAACAATTCTGTGTCCCTCAGTAACAATTCTGTGTCTGTCCCTGACTAACAATTCTGTGTCCCTAAGTAACGTTTCTGTGTCCCTAAGTAACGTTTCTGTGGCCCTAAGTAACGATTCTGTGGCCCTAAGTAACGATTCTGTGGCCCTAAGTATTGTTTCTGTAGCCCTAAGTAACGTTTCTGTGGCCCTAAGTAACGTTTCTGTGGCCCTAAGTAACAGTTCTGTGGCCCTCAGTAACAGTTCTGTGGCCCTCACTAACAGTTCTGTGGCCCTCAGTAACAATTCTGTGTCCCTCAGTAACAATTCTGTGTCTGTCCCTGAGTAACAATTCTGTGTCCCTAAGTAACGTTTCTGTGGCCCTAAGTAACGGTTCTGTGGCCCTCAGTAACAATTCTGTGTCCCTCAGTAACAATTCTGTGTCTGTCCCTAAGTAACAATTCTGTGGCCCTAAGTAACGTTTCTGTGGCCCTAAGTAACGTTTCTGTGGCTTTAAGTAACGTTTCTGTGTCCCTCAGTAACAATTCTGTATCCCTCAGTAACAATTCTGTGTCTGTCCCTGAGTAACAATTCTGTGTCCCTAAGTAACAATTCTGTGGCCCTAAGTAAAGTTTCTGTGGCCCTAAGTAACGTTTCTGTGGCCCTAAGTAACGATTCTGTGGCCCTAAGTAACGATTCTGTGGCCCTAAGTAACGTTTCTGTGGCCCTAAGTAACGGTTCTGTGGCCCTCAGTAACAATTCTGTGTCCCTCAGTAACAATTCTGTGTCTGTCCCTGAGTAACAATTCTGTGACCCTAAGTAACGTTTCTGTGGCCCTAAGTAACGTTTCTGTGTCCCTCAGTAAGAATTCTGTATCCCTCAGTAACAATTCTGTGTCCCTAAGTAACGTTTCTGTGGCCTTAAGTAACGGTTCTGTGGCCCTCAGTAACAATTCTGTGTCCCTCAGTAACAATTCTGTGTCTGTCCCTAAGTAACAATTCTGTGGCCCTAAGTAAAGTTTCTGTGGCCCTAAGTAACGTTTCTGTGGCCCTAAGTAACGATTCTGTGGCCCTAAGTAACGTTTCTGTGGCCCTCAGTAACAAATCTGTGTCCCTCAGTAACAATTCTGTGTCTGTCCCTAAGTAACAATTCTGTGGCCCTAAGTAACGTTTCTGTGGCCCTAAGTAATGGTTCTGTGGCCCTCAGTAACAATTCTGTGTCCCTCAATAACATTTCTGTGTCTGCCCCTAAGTAACGGTTCTGTGTCCCTCAGTAACAATTCTGTATCCCTCAGTAACAATTCTGTGTCTGTCCCTGAGTAACAATTCTGTGGCCCTAAGTAACGTTTCTGTGGCCCTAAGTAACGTTTCTGTGGCCCTAAGTAACGATTCTGTGGCCCTAAGTAACGTTTCTGTGGCCCTAAGTAACGTTTCTGTGGCCCTCAGTAACAAATCTGTGTCCCTCAGTAACAATTCTGTGTCTGTCCCTAAGTAACAATTCTGTGGCCCTAAGTAACGTTTCTGTGGCCCTAAGTAATGGTTCTGTGGCCCTCAGTAACAATTCTGTGTCCCTCAATAACATTTCTGTGTCTGTCCCTAAGTAACAATTCTGTGGCCCTAAGTAACGTTTCTGTGGCCCTAAGTAACGTTTCTGTGGCCCTAAGTAACGATTCTGTGTCCCTCAGTAACAATTCTGTGTCTGTCCCTAAGTAACAATTCTGTGGCCCTAAGTAACGTTTCTGTGGCCCTAAGTAACGTTTCTGTGGCCCTAAGTAACGTTTCTGTGGCCCTAAGTAACGATTCTGTGGCCCTCAGTAACAAATCTGTGTCCCTCAGTAACAATTCTGTGTCTGTCCCTAAGTAACAATTCTGTGGCCCTAAGTAACGATTCTGTGGCCCTCAGTAACAAATCTGTGTCCCTCAGTAACAATTCTGTGTCTGTCCCTAAGTAACAATTCTGTGGCCCTAAGTAACGTTTCTGTGGCCCTAAGTAACGATTCTGTATCCCTCAGTAACAATTCTGTGTCTGTCCCTAACTAACGATTCTGTGGCCCTAAGTAACGTTTCTGTGGCCCTATGTAACGTTTCTATGGCCCTAAGTAACGATTCTGTGGCCCTAACTAACGTTTCTGTGTCCCTAACTCTCTCCCTGAATACAGCCAGGTCTGCCTCTGTTGAATGACTGGAGGCAAATGGAGAATTCTAAAATGGCCGCCATTTATAGCTCGACCATTACACTGTGCTGGCTGGCTGGCTGCTGATTGGCTAATGCGATCACATGTCATGAATGAATGCATTATGGGTCAGCGCGCCTTGTCTGCGCGTCTTCCCAGACATCCCCGCTCCGTCGCCGCCATTTTAGGAAAAATTTCGATTCGCGCATCCGAAGTCTGCTTATTTTCGGATTCGACGCGAATCGAAATTTTCCTAATATTCGAAACGAATTCCACTTCGCCTACTTCGATTCGCTCATCTCTAATTGGAACCATCCTTCAAAACATAACACCCTCATACTTACATGCACATGATGATCCACAATATTACAGCTAACATACCTTTACATATATTATCTCCTACGTTTTCCCCCTCGCTCTGAATTGACCACCTCTCCTTAAAAATTCGCCGACATTTGCCTGCCTCCGTGTGTCATCACCACCTTCTATCGGACCTTATCTTATACACTCTCTCCGTCCACACGACACCTGGTGGCTCCTTGACGATCTTTCTGGGACTATTCTATGGCCCCTCACTACAGCCACCTCTGGGTCCGACACATTTCCGAATTGAATTGTACATCCACACACAATACATCAATTACCTCATCAACACATCAGACTCTTAATACAGGACTGTGTAGCTGGACTACTTGGTCCCCGGAGTTTGCTTCATTAGAGAAGTTATAGGAATACATACCACCATATTCGTATGGTTTTGATCATTAACGCCTAATACTTCTCACCTTTACAGTTTCCTGATTTCTTGACTCTTTCTCTCTTTTTCATTTTCATTCCTACTGCTAATTTTTCCTATACCCCCCCCCCCTTTTTTTTTTTCTCTCCCATCTGCCGTAATTAGAGTCTTAGAGCAATACATTTTCCCCCATACAAAGCAATGTCTACTAAACGCACACCTATACGAGCCCACTGTACACTTTCTGTGGCAACTCTTAACGCAAGAGGCCTAAATATACCTGAGAAATGTTTGCAACTCCTGACTTACATGAAAAGCCTATGAGCAGACGGCTTTTCATCCAAGAAACTCATTTTCATGCTGATCATATCCCTAAACTTTCCAATGTCAATTACCCAACAGTATACCATTCAGTCAACACAGAGGTAAAAGCAAAAGGTGTATCCATTTTAATCTCCAAAACACTCCTGCTTACAATCACTGAATCTCTCGAGGATCAAGAGGGAAGGTTCCTCTTCTTTAAAGGCACCCTCTACAACAAACCGCTCACTTTAGCCAATATTTACAGCCCCAACACGGCACAAGTGAGCTTTTTCCGTAAAATCTCCAGAACTCTTGCTACTTTCCAATCGGGTATCTTGATTCTTGGAGGCGATTTCAATGTAGCACTGAATCCCCTAGAAGACACCTCGGCAGGCTTCTCATCAAAACCCTTTCGATCCCTTAAACAGATTAAAACTGAATTGAATGACCTTCTCCTCCATGATACATGGCGTACACTAAACCCTTCTGACAAAGATTACACTTTTTTCTCAGCACCTCACAATTGTCACTCCAGAATCGACTATCTTTTTCTTTCACAAAAAGACTTACACACATTGAAATCAGCCTCTATTGAACCAATGATTCTTTCTGACCACCACCCAATTATGATGACCCTACAACTTCCCGATGCCCCATTCACATCCAAAACATGGAAATTAGATCCCTTTCTCCTTACTGACTCATCCATTACCCTTCAAATGCGTGAATCTCTGACCAATTACTTTAAGGAAAATACGTCCCCGGAAATGACCCCTCTCATTCAATGGGAAGCACACAAATGTGTGATACGTGGGCTCCTGCTTTCCATCTCTGCCTCTCGTAAACGTAAAGCTCAGCCATCTTTTACTTCTATACTTCAAAAAGTCTGTAAACTGGAATGTTCACATAAACGCTCTATGGCTGTAAACTCTGCCAAACTTGGCCAGGCACGCAAACAACTTCGAGACATAGTGGAAAAGAAAACTAAGCGCAATTTTACTTTAGCTCAGAAACTCTTTTACGAACATGGAAATAAGAGCGGTAGGTTTTTTGCCTGGGCCTTGCAATCTAAAAAAGTGTCTCATACCATTCATCAACTTAATTCGAAACAATGTCACCTACTCAAAATCTCTGCAGATATCGCAGCCGAATTTGAAAAATATTATATCAGCCTTTACGACCTCCCCTTACCAACAAAACCGACAGGGGATGCTAGACCACGTAAGGTCATTATCCAGACTTTTCTCGCCCAATACCTCCTTAAATCCATTTCCCAATCACAAGCAAAAGAATTATATGGAGCTTTGACATTGACAGAACTACAACAGGCCATTGCACAACTAAAACCAGGTAGAAGCCCAGGCCCAGATGGTCTTATAACCACATATTACAAATCTTTCATAGACATCCTAGCACACCCATTCCTAAAGGCCTTCAATTCTCTAGATACCCCAGGTCAATCCATGCACCATCTTTCTGAAGCCCATATTACACTGATACCGAAAGAAAATAAAGACCAGACATCGCCAGCGAACTACCGTCCGATCTCCCTGCTGTTGACTTAAAGATTTTTGCCAAGATATTGGCCAATCGTTTACTGCGTATCATAGACCCTATTATCTCGACTGATCAGGTGGGATTTGTACTCGGTAGAGAGGCTAGACACAATACGATCAGAGCAATCAATATACACCATTGGTTGACACAGGAGAAGCAATCTGGCTTCTTCCTCTCTCTAGAGGCTGAGAAGGCCTTTGACAGACTGGCATGGGACTATATAGAGGCCGTTCTATCTGGCCTCGGGCTTCCTCCCCGTCTTTTAAACTTTATCATGTCTCTATACACAATACCAACGGCTAAAGTGAGAGTCAATGGCCTCCTTTCAGAAGCTTTTTCAATAAGCAATGGGACCAGACAGGGCTGCCGATTATCCCCCTCCTATTTATTCTTACACTGGAACCTTTCTTGAACTGTATTAAAAGAGAATGACAACATTAAAGGGATTTCAATCAATGGCAAAACTCACAAAATAGCGGCCATTGCTGACAACATCTTACTGTTCTTAACAAACCCACATATTATATTACCTAACCTACTACATGACTTGTTTCAGTATTTGGCCAATCTTAAAATAAATTTCGATAAATCCCAAGCCCTCAATATTTCCCTAACCCAAGATACGATCCGACAGGCGAAAATTAATTTTCCCTTCACATGGCAGTCCGAGGTCATCACTTATTTAGGAATTCAATTACCGACCCATCTTACAGAACTCTATGCCAAAAGCTTTCTACCCATCCTACGTAGCATTACCAAAGATTTAAAAACATGGGATAAACCGTTTTTCTCTTGGTTTGGCAGAGCAGCTATCCTCAAGATGAAAGTGCTTCCTAGACTTCTTTACCTACTACAAACGATTCCAATTAAACTGCCTAATTCCTTCTTTAAGTCTTATAAAACATTATGTACCTCGTTTCTATGGTGTAATAAACGCCCCAGAATCGGTTTCGACCAACTTACCATGCCTAAGACCAGCGGAGGTATTGGGCTACCTGACATCAGCCGCTAATACAGAGCCTGCCAAATGCAAGAATAGTAGATTGATCTACGAATCGTAATTGTAAGGCTTGGGTTAATTTGGAAGCTAGAGTTTTATTTAGAAAAGCGCCACACCCTTAATTGATATAGCAGCAACTCCAAACCCAAAACATATATCTTGGTCTAAATAAACTAAACTGTAGGTATGCGCTAATTAATAAAAATATAAACATAAAAAACAACCAATTCAAGTGTTCATAAATCAATGTGTGAAAAACTCAAAAACACTTTAAACTAATCACAAAAAAATCAGATAAAAATAAACCATTAAAGTGTCCATAGATCACTATGTGAAAGTCCAAACACTTTTAGAAAATCCCAAAGAATAAAAATACATAAGATTGGAAAAAACCGTGCACAGTCCACCACCGAATAAATTAGGTAACTCACCAGAGCTACATGCTGATTTGGAGTTGCTGCTATATCAATTAAGGGTGTGGCGCTTTTCTAAATAATACTCTAGCTTCCAAATTTTTTTATTAATTATTTTATTATTTATTTATTAATTAGCGCATTCCTACAGTTTAGTTAATTTGGAAGCTGCCTTTTCGGAGACCCCGCTCGCCACCTCCCCTTGGCTGAAAAATTCTTACATTCCGTCTGATTTCAAGGAACATCTTCTTATAGGCCCCACTCTATCCTGTTATCATCAGATGAGCAAGAAAACAGATTTCTCTTCCACCCCTGGCCCACTCTCTCCTGTCAAAATGAATCCAGACTTCCCCCCAGGTATGTCACATGCCTTTCTTGCAGGACCTAGCCCCACAGACATGTTATATTCCAGCTTTACACATGCCTTGAAAATACTATTGACCTTCCGTCAAGGAAAGCTTGCAAGGCCTGGAGCTCTGACTTACAACTCCAACTATCGCCGGAAGACTGGGATCACATTTATGAACATATATAACAAAGGGTCCATATGTGTCTCCACACAGGAAAACAACTTTAAACTATACTCTAGATGGTACAGAGTTCCATCCCTGCTTCACCAATTCAACCCCAACATCTCAGATTTGTGTTGGAGATGTCACCAGGCGACGGGTACACTCTTGCATATTTGGGGGTGTTGCAGCCTTTCTGGGGGAAAGTTCAATCTACAATTAAACAAGTAACTACGTATACCCTAGACCCCTCCCCTGCACAATTCTTGCTTCACCACTCCACACTTACATTTCGGACGTACCGTAAATCACTCGCCATGCATATGGTAAACACTGCAAAACAATGTGTCCCAGTCCATTGGTGCTCAACACATGTTCCCACTATCCGAGAGTGGTTTTCTAGGATCAACAAAATTGAGGAAATGGAGGAACTAATTTCTGTTGCTAAAGAACATCCCGAGAGATTCAGGAAAACATGGGCCTGTTGGAGTCATTTCAAAACCACTTCTACTTATCACCTACTAGTACATGAACAACATATACCCTCTGTTTGAATGCTTGGACATAATGAGGTTCTGGGCGAACCCCGTTTACCGAGGTCACACCTGATGCACGTTTGGATGGGCTTTGGCTCAACATTGTGGCATACCTTCCCGGGTTATTAGCCCACGTGTTGCTCCATTGACTGGTCTGGCACGTACTGCATCTTACGCTATATGATTATCTTTCTAGCACGGCTCGTACAAAATGAAGTGAGCTATTTATCCGCAATTATCCATTCCACTTCCCTCAACACCTTATCCCCCCTCCCCTTTTTTTTTCCCATATTCCCCTTCCCCATTATACCACCCTACATATCTTTCTCTAACTACTCCTCTCTCTGTCTTATCTTTAGTTCACACCTGTGTTACGCCTTTATTATTTACATATCACCAACAAAACAGAGCATTGACCTTCATACAGGTATGACTTCAAATAACTCACACACTCAAGCTATGGACACACAAACCATAACATACACATCATGTGCTATCCTTACCCAACACTCCACACTCCCTTAACATAGAAGCTTGCTAATAGGCCAGGAAACAATATATCTATATTGACTTATCTCTTATACTCTTTGTATCTGCTGGTTTGCAATATTCATTTGATATAATGTCATATTCCATTTTGATCTGTATTGCAGTTTTATCCATGACCCGTCTGCGAAACGGGAGGCTACATGCTATGTTTATGTTCAGACTGTGATCCATAACTGTATATGCACTGATATTCCTTTTTTCTTTTAATAAACATATTTTTGGAAAAAAAAAAGAAATGAGCATAGGCTACTGCATTGCACGCAAAAATGCGCGTACACAGGTGCCCACACACAGGAGCGTGCCCACTGTTTCTGGCTCCAGACAGACTATTTAAAGGAGGCTCTTACTCTCTGTCAGTGCTGACTGGTCTTCAGCTAACTTCCTGTTTCCTGCTGTATCCTGTGTGTATCAGTTACTGACCCGGCTTGCCATTACCCTGATCTTGGATCCTGTTTATGCTTCTGCTCATCAGTTTCTGATCCTGGCTTCCTTCTGACCTTCTCCCTGTCTGATGTTTCAGTACCTCATCGCCTGCTCCTTGCTGACCCTGGCTATTACTCTGACTACGCTTCTGTCTCCAGTTTTGTCTCTACAGTCCCGGCTCCAGTTTTGGCTCTACAGTCCTGCCGAGTGTCTGTCCTGGCTGTCATTACATCAGCTCCGGTTGTCACGGTGTGTTCCGGCCTCACGCTTTTCAGAAGTTCCGGCAAGCCACGTACCCAGATCTTGCAGTTCCAGTGGAGTGCTTCCTTAACTTCAGCTGGCCATTCCAGCATCTTCTCTGTTTCTGACTGGATGCCCTGTCTGATTTACCGAAGTTACATCACCAGCTCCACCAGTTCCACAATCAATATCCACAGGCACTCATGTTCCTCCTGTCCTTCAGCACCATCTGTTTCACCTTCAGTGGGGCCTGGGTTGGAGATACAAGAGAGGCTGACCTCTTCAATTCAGACTTCTATCAGGTACGTGAAAGCTACTGTGCTTCCTGATTATATTCAGCTGTATCCTCAGCTCCTTAAGGATGAGGATGAGAATTATTTGTTGTCACGTAATCGGAGGAAACATGCATTACTGTCAGGAAGATGCTCGCCATAGTGCACAGCGGCGCAGGCGCAAATGTGCGATGGCCCGTTCTGCTGCACATAGTAGTGTGCATTTGCGTTCCCACGTGCGCACACGCACACACGCGTCAGCCCGTTGCTAATGTTGGTGCCAATCAGACTTTTTAAACCCAGCAGCACTATTAGCATGTGCTGTCTAATCTGCAGGTCCCCCTCCTGTATTCCTGTTCCTGTTAGTGATTACCTGTGATTGACCCCAGCTTGTTTCTTGGACTCTGCCTCTGCCTTCTGACTCTGCCTGATCTGCTCCCACCATCACTGACCCTGGCTTGTGACCTGACTATTCTGTTTACCGTTCATGTCTGATCCGCTTATCTGTTACCGACCCGACTTGTCTGACCCTGCATACAGTCTGCTACCAGCCTGCTTCATTGCCTGCCTGTTTGCTCTGCTGCCAGCCTGCTCTTCCGCCAGCCGGTCCAGCCATCCCATGTCCCAGCGAAGTGCCAGCAATTCCTGCACAGACTACAGGACTGAACAGGCACTCATACCTCGCCGTGCTCTTGTGGTTGCTGTTCCACCATCAGTGACCCTCCAACCGGAGCTGTACGAGAGGCCTTCCTCCTGCTATCAGGCTCACAAGTAAGGTACATGACAGTGTCAGACAGCCATGGCTGAGCCTGCAGGAGGATCGTCTCCCATGGATGAGATCTGTCAGCATCTTGCTGCCCTGACTCGAGCTGTTAAGTCTCTTCAAGAGGTGTATGTCCAGTTGGAAGAGCAGGTACAATCTCTCGCTACATATGCCAGTCCTGTGACAACACCCGCTTCCTCACCAGCCACAGCTCCTACAGTACCTGCTCCTGCACCCACTGTGGTGATGCTACCCCCTGAACCCAGGATCCCCACACCAGAAAGATTTTCGGGAGATCAAAGTAAATTCTGGGCATTCCAAAACGCATGTCAATTATACTTCTCTCTACAACCACAAACTTTCTCTCTGGAATCCACCAAAGTCAGGTTCATCATTTCATTACTCCAAGGTGAGCCACAGTCCTGGGCCCACCGACTTCTTGAAGAAAATGATTCTCAGCTGCAAACCATGTCTGCCTTCTTTTAAGCAATGGCCCAGTTATATGATGGCCCACAGCGGACTGCCACAGCAGAGGCTGCCCTTCATACGCTCCAGCAAGGCCGCAGAACGGTTGAGGACTATGTTATGGACTTCAGACGCTGGAGTGCAGACACACAATGGAATGACGCAGCCCTCTGACACCAGTTCCGCTTTGGGCTTGTTGAAGGGCTAATAGACGAACTGGCCCGGGTCGGTGTACCAAATACATTGGAGGCTCTTATTACTTTGTCCATCCAGATAGATGGCCGGCGGCTGCATGAACGCAGGCTGGAAGGAACTACTCAGCAGTCACGTCCTGTATGGATGATGCCCAGGGTGCCTTCTTCCACTCACTCCCCGGCTGCTCACACCATTCCTGTCAATCCTGTGCCTCCAGCATCTGACACTCCAGAACCCATGCAGCTTGGATTGATGCGTCCATCTTTGTCACCTGAGGAACGTCAACGTCGTTGGCAGAACAACCTTTGCCTGTACTGCGGAGAAGCTGGTCATTATGTGCACACATGCCCCATAAAGATGTGTAAGTGTCTGTCTATTTCTCCTGCTACCCTGTCATCACTATCTGCCAGTATTACTCACCTAGCCCTTCCGCTCTCATTCCAGCTGCCAGAAGGAGCAGTCTCAGTCAATGCCATTATTGATTCTGGGGCATGCAGCTGCTTTATTGACTTGACGTTTGGAGCCCAGCAGCATATACTGTACCCTTAATATCAAAGACTCCAGAACTTTCAGTTTATCCGGCAGATGGCTCATGCATCATATCGGGATCGGTAACCCAGGAAACACCACCATTGCCTGTTGTTACCCCTTCCAAACATAAAGAACTTTTGAGTCTTGACGCTATCACATCCCCGCTGTTTCCTGTCATTTTGGGCCTACCCTGGCTTCAGGCCCACAACCCTCAAATTGATTGGATTACTGGAGAAGTCACTTTCCAATCCACCTATTGTCTAGAATATTGCTTGCCAGAATCACCCAATTCTGCTGTGACCCTACTCTGTATGGACTCTGATCTTGAGATCTGTCAAAAGGTGCCTGAATATTATCTCGAATATCTTGATGTCTTCAGCAGACGGGGGGCTGATACCCTACCCCCTCATCGGCCATATGATTGCCCGATTGAACTGTTTCTGGGAGCCGAGATTACGTTTGGGCGAATATTCCCACTCTCAGAACGGGAACAGGAGACTCTGAAAGAGTACATTGATGAAAACTTAAAGGGTTTCATCCGTCCCTCCACCTCTCCAGGGCAGGAATATTCTCTGTCTAAAAAAAGGACCACTCTTTACTGCCATGTGTGGATTATCAGGACCTCAATAAAATTACAGTGAAGAACCGTTATCCCCTTCCTCTTGTACCCGAACTGTTCCAAAGGTTGCGGTCCGCAACTATCTTTACCAAGCTGGACTTAAGAGGGGCCTATAACTTTGTCTGCATACGTGCAGGAGATGAGTGGAAGATGGCCTTTCCGTACCAGATTCGGCCACTTCGAATATCTGGTTATTTCCTTCGGTCTCTGCAATGCCCCTGCCACCTTCCAGCATTTCATTAACAATATATTCAGAGACTTCCTGGACATTTTTGTAGTTGTGTATTTAGATGACATCCTAATATTCTCAGTGTCCCTGGACATACACCGAAAGCACATGAAGAATGTTCTATGTTGGCTCCATCAACATGGACTGTACGCCAAACCCGAGAAGTGCGAGTTCGGGAGGCAGTGCATCCAATTATTGGGCCTGGTGATCTCCACAGCAGGAATTAAGATGGATTCCCCAAAAAGTGTCTGCTATAATAGACTGACCGGCACCCACGGACAAAAAGGGGGTGCAGAGATTTGTGGGATTCGCAAACTTCTACCGCAGATTTATTAAAGGATTCTCCGCCATTATTGCCCCCATCACACAACTGACTAAACGGAACCTCCGTTTTCACTGGAGCCCTGAGGCACAAACTGCGTTTGGAACCCTGAAGAGATTCTTCACTTCCGCCTCTATTCTCAGCCATCCTGATCCATCATTGCCATGCATATTGAAAGTGGATGCATCAGAAATCGCAGTAGGGGCAGTGGTTTCACAACGTCCAGGTCTGAAGGACTTAATGCACCCTGTGGCCTTCTTTTCACGCAAACTTTCTCCAGCAGAGAGAAACTATGACGTGGGAGATAGAGAACTGCTTGCCATCAAAGCTGCCTTGGAAGAATGGAGGTACCTGTTGGAAGGAGCAGCACACCCTATACTGATCTATACAGATCATAAGAACCTCGAGTATTTAAGATCTGCTAAGCGTCTGAAGCCATGACAAGCTCGATGGGCACTGTACTTCTCGAGATTCGCATTCCACATCACCTACCGACCTGGATCAATGAATACTAAACCTGATGCTCTGTCTCGTATGTTTGATGACCCCAGAGAACCTCCTGTGCCAGACACCATCCTGCCTGCAGGTATCTTTTTGTTATTACAAACTGACGTTCTGTTGCAAATTAAACAAGCTTCTGTGGGGGTCCCCTACCCCTCTGCAATTACACTAGTTCCTAAACAAGGTTTGCTATGGTGGAAGGACAAGATCTTTGTGCCAGAAAGTAACCATCTGTTCTGAAGCTTTTTCATGATCACCCCCTGGCAGGCCACTTTGGTGTCCACAAGACTCTCAATTTTGTACGACGTACTTTCTGGTGGCCAGATCTGGAGGAATTCTGTAAAAAATACATAAACTCATGTACTATCTGTACCCGGAGTAAGACTGCAAGAAGCAGAGCTTGGGGTCTACTCAAACCCCTGCCAGTTCCCTATAGGCCATGGAAAATTATATCTATGGATTTCATAGTAGAACTTCCACCTTCTGAAGGATGTACGGCAATTTTTGTGGTGGAAGACCGACTGTCCAAGATGGCCCATTTTTTGCCCTGAAGGAATACGCCTTCTGCCATGGAAACAATGTTTGTCAAGGAAATTGTGAGGCTGCACGGGGTCCTTGCAAACATTGTCTCTGATCGGGGGGTCCAATTCACTTCTTGCTTTTGGAGGGCGTTATGTGAAGTGTTGAATATTGAATTGTCCATGTCTTCAGCTTACCACCCCCAAACTAACGGGAAAACAGAAAGGACTAATCAGACACTTGAACAATACCTTAGATGCTTTACATCCTTTGTTCAGGATGATTGGGTATCATTATTGCCATTGGCCGAATTCGCTTATAATAACGCCAGCCATTCAGCCACAGGACAATCCCCATTCTTTGCCAACTTCTACTTTCATCCTTCCTTTCTACCTGACTTTATTTATGAACCAACAGTTCCTGCTGTTCAGAGCATGGTGGACTTGCTGAACCTTAACAATAAATTGTTACAAGAAGCGGTGGCTAAAGCACAGGCTGATAATAAGAAGGCATTTGACAGGAAGAGAAGGGGGTAATTGAGTCTTCAGGTGGACGATCAAGTGTGGTTATCCACTGCAAACCTTAAGCTGGCATGCCCTTCAAGGAAACTTGCACCTAAATTTTTGGGGCCATTCCCAGTAAAAAGGCAACTTACCGAGGTATCCTATGAACTATCTTTACCAGAATCATTTAAGATCCATCCAGTATTTAATGTTTCGCTCCTAAAGCCTGTGCTAATGGATCCTTTTCCTGATAGGGGGTCTGTTCCTCCTGAGCCGGTGCTTGTAAATGGAGATGAAGAATATGAGGTGGAAGCTATTGTGGATTGCAGGAAAAGAAGAAACCAGTTGCAGTACCTGATCAAGTGGAAAGGATATGGTTCTGAAGAAAACTCCTGGGAGCCCACACAGAATGTCCATGCTAAAGGACTCATTCATGCCTGATCATCGGAAAAACCTAATTGCTGCAATTAACTGCTTGAAAAGAGCAACTCAGGGACGACAATGTTCAAGACATGAGGATAATCATTGATGGAATTTTGGGATATGATATGGAATCAGGTTGGATTTGGGACAATGTGCCTACTATTTCTGATTTTCATGAACCACTTAAACCGGCTGCAGACTACTGGAGAACTGTCCTGGGACAGGAACAGATGTGGAAGGAGTTAACTGAAGAAATGCGAAGGTTATGGAAAGATAAACAGTCACTAGCTACAGCAGTTGCTTGTAATCAGGGCAGCAAGGAATCAGTTCCTAAAAAGATTTAAGAATGTTTGCAAAGAAGAGGCAGGATTAGATTTGACAACAAGGGAATTTATTTATTTATTTATTTATTTATCGAGTTTATATAGCGCCAAAGGGTTTGCTCAGCGCTGTACAATAGAGGGGGGGACAATACATGAAACAGTACAGTAACATCAAACAGCACACAAGGGGTAAGAGGGCCCTGCTCTTTCGAGCTTACAATCTAGGAGGGAGGGGGTAGAGGTACAGGAGGAAAAGGGGATGGAGTGGTAGGAGGAGGGAAGGGCAGCGGCTGTTAGATGAGGGTGGGGTAGGCTTCCCGGAAGAGGTGGGTTTTCAGGGAGCGCCTGAAGGTGAGGAGGGAAGGTGACAGTCTGATGGATTAGGGTAGTGAGTTCCAGAGGATGGGGGAGGACCTGGAGAAGTCTTGCAGTCGTGCGTGGGAGGAGGAGACCAGGGAGCAAGATAGAAGGAGGTCCTGTGAAGAGCAAAGGGTACGGGTAGGGTGGTACCTAGGAATCAGGTCGGTGAGGTAGCTAGGGGCAGTGTTGTGCATGGCCTTATAGGTCAGAGTGAGCAGTTTGAATTTAATGCGTTGGGCAATGGGGAGCCAGTGGAGGGAGAGGCAGAGGGGGGTGGCAGAGGTGGAGCGGCTGGTGAGGTGAATGAGTCTGGCAGCTGAGTTCAGGATGGTCTGAAGCGGGGAGAGTTTGCACTAGGGTAGGCCGGTGAGGAGGGAGTTGCAGTAGTCAAGGCGTGAGATAATCAGGGAGTAAACGAGTAGTTTAGTGGTGTCTGGGGTAAGGAAGGAGCGTATCCTGGCGATGTTCCGGAGGTGGAGCCTGCATGTATTTGTGAGTGATTTGACATGAGGTTGAAAGGAAAGGTTTGAGTCCAGAATGCCGCCAAGGAATTTGGCTTGCTGGGCGGGATTGATGGTGGTGTTGTTGGTAGTGATGGAAAGGATGGGGGGGGGCACGGGAAGGGGGAAAGACGAGAAGCTCGGTTTTGGAGAGGTTGAGCTTGAGGAAATGGAGCGACATCCAGTCAGAGATGTCGTTTAGGAGGTGAGTGATGCGGGCGGAGAATGTGGGGGTGAGGGGTGGATAGGTAGATTTGAGTATCATCAGCATAGAGGTGGTAGTTGAAGCCGTGGGAGTGTATGAGTTTGCCAAGGGAGGAGGTGTAGATGGAGAAGAGAAGGGGTCCAAGGAGAGAGCCCTGGGGGACCCCAACAGAGAGGGGGAGGGAAGAGGAGGTGGCATCGTTGTAGGAAACGCTGAAGGAGCATTGGGATAGATAGGAAGAGAACCAGGAGAGAGCGGTGTCTCTGATGCCAAGGGAGAGTAGTTTATTAAGGAGGAGGGGGTGGTCGACTGTGTCAAAGGCCGCGGAGAGGTCTAGGAGAAGGAGGACAGAGTAGTCGCCTTTGGCTTTGGCGGTTAGTAGATCGTTGGTGATTTTGAGGAGGGCAGTTTCGGTGGAGTGTAGGGGACGGAAGCCAGACTGTAGTGGGTCAAGGAGGTTGTTGTCAGTTAGGTGGGCGCTTAAGCGATCGTAGACCAAGCGCTCAAGGAGCTTGGACGTGAGTGGCAGCAGGGAAATTGGTCTGAGGTTGTTGAGGTCAGTGGGGTCCAGGGAGGGCTTTTTGAGTATGGGGGTGATGTGCGCATGTTTTAGGGGGGAGGGGAAGACGCCAGTAGAGAGGGAGAGATTGAAGATGTGGGTAAGGGAGCGGATGAGGGAAGAGGGGGGTGACCGGAGGAGTTGAGAGGGGATAGGGTCCAGGGGGCAGGTAGTGAGGTGGGCTTCTGAGAAGACTCTGGTGACTTCCTCAGTGGTAGTAGGGCTGAAGGAGTGCAGTGCCGTTGCAAGGTCAGAGGAGGGGAGAGATGAGGGGGTGATGGAAGGGGGGAGGCTAGATGGGGAGGTAGATTGCAAGTTGACTATGTCCTTGCAGATTGCGTCAATCTTGCTGTGGAGATGAGTGGCAATCTCGTGGGCGGTAAGTGAGGTACTGAGTGGAGGAGGGGGGGGAGAGAGCAGGGAGTTGAAGGTGGAGAAGAGTCGGCGAGGGCAGGTGGAGAGGGTGTTGATCAGGTCAACGAAGTAGGCCTGCTTGGCGGCGTGGAGGGAGGAGGTGTAGGTGAGGAAGGCAGATTTGTAGAGGGAGAATGCATGAGGGGACCTGGTTTTGCGCCATAGTCTCTCCAGCGCACGACTGCGATGTTTGAGGCATTTAGTATGGTCGTTCTGCCATGGTTGGAGCAGTCTAGGTTTGATGTTGCGTGTGGTTAGGGGTGCCAGAGAGTCTAGGGTGGCTGATAGTGAGTCGTTGTACGCGGTGGTGGCTAGGTCAGGACATGACAGTGGAAGGATGCTGTCGTGTAAGCGGTCGGCAGCCGAGTGGAGGGGGGCCGGGTGCAGGTTGCAGAGGTTGCAGCTGGTGATGGTTTGGCACACTGGGGGGGGGGGAGTTAGGGGAAGGGGAGATGGAGAACGTGAGGAGGTGGTGGTCGGAGAGAGGGAAGGGGGTGTTAGTGAAGTGGTTAAGGGTACAGAGGTGGGAGAAGACGAGGTCCAGGGTGTTCCGATTGATGTGGGTGGAGGATTGAGTGTGTTGTGTGAGCGCGAAGGAGGTGGTTAGGTGGAGGAGTTGGGAGGTAGCTGGGGTGTTGTCGTTGTCGTGGAATTAGGAATTGTCGTGTGTCGTGCCAATACGGACAGGGGAGGTGGACATGGGAATGCCTAGACATTTGTAGTTGCAACAATTTTCCGGGTGAGGTCATGCCTTTTCTGACAGAAATGGAGGGATGCCAATATTTTTGGCCATAGCAGTATATTTAGGCTATTTTACTTGATTTCAGTTAGTGTTATTTGAACCTGTTGCCATTTTTATGTGCATTTTATTGTTTTTTTTTTGTATGCTGTTACCATAAATGACGTTTTACTTCTGTTCACAGTCTCGTTTTTCTTTCTATAAAAAAAAATCTAGGATAATGAGGGTCCATTTTTTGCCACAAGAACAGGTGTAGGATAGTTGAAAGGGGCTCTTGTATTTATTAGCAGTCATTTTAATACTATATCTTAGATTGTAAGCTCCAAAGAGCAGAGCCCTCCTAACTCTTTTGTATTGAACTGTATTGCTGCTGTATTGTCTCCCGTTACATTGTAAAGCGCTGAGCAAACTGTTGGCGCTATATAAATCCTGTATAATAATAATAATATATATACAGGCAATTATACAGGAGTTGAAACCAGAGAGTTTACTACTGATCAGTTAGTGTCGGAGTGGACAAACATGGATGCTAAAACATTTGAAGCCAGAGTAATGGAGAAAGATTCAACGCGCTGTTTTGATTTTCCTAAAGCAAGTACAAAGGATTACAAATTGAAAATGAATCAAGGATTACATCATTGTGATCCTAGAAATGCCAGACCGAGGGATCAGACAGGACAGTTTAGGAGCAACCCCAGGGGGAGGGGAAGAGGGGGAAGAGTTAGAGTTTTTAATCCCAGAAATGACTGCTGTTTTTCCTGTGGCAAGCCTGGACAATGGAGAAATCAGCTCTCTTCTGAATACACTGAACAACCCTCTATATCTCTTTTGGTAGGAGGTGTGATGTTATCTTTCTTAACTGATACAGGAGCTACCTGTTCATGTTTAAGGTCAGCATGTTACAAGGGGGCTGTACTGGAGTGTGAACCTTCTATGGGAATAATTGGGGTTTTAACCAAAACTTCAGAAACTCTACTGTTAGAAGTGAGCAATCCCTATGGGTGAGGTCACATTGTAAATCATTATTTTAAGGTCATTCCAAATTGTCTGGTAAATTTGTTAGGCAGAGATTTATTGGGAAAGTTAGAAAGTGCCGTTACAGTAAGCTCTGAAGGAGGTATTCACATGGAATCCCCATATTGTTTTATTGCTAGAGAGGAATTGGAGGAGGTAGATCCCAAAGTGTGGGCTAGGGATAAGTTGGATGTAGGATTTATACCTTGTACATATACAGTAAAGCCACACTGAAGCCTAACACACACCCAATTTTCCAGAAGCAATACCCTTTGGCCAAGGAAAAGTTGGAAAGCATCCAACCCTTGATTGAAATATTTTTGAAAGAAGGAATTTTGAACCCTGTAATGTCACCATATAATACCCCAGTTAATCCTGTTAAAAAGCTTGATGGTTCATACAGATTTGTTCAAGATTTGAGGACAGTTAATGCTCTTGTAGTACCAGTGGCCCCAATTGTCCCAGATGTATCATCCGTGGTTACCTCTATCCCCTGCACAACACAATATTACACCATCCTTAATTTAAATAATGCATTTTTTTCTGTCCCAGTTGACAAAGAGACACAAGTACTTTTGGCCTTTACCATCGGCAATTGCTAACTAACCTGGTGTCGTATGCCTATGTTGATTCTCCGGCGGTATATTTAATGGCATTCCGTAAGTCCCTAAAGGGATGGATTCCCCATCATGGTTCTGTGCTCTTACAGTATGTTGATTATGTCTTGGTTTGCAGTCCAAGCAGAGAGGCATGTAGGCAGGGTAGTTTGTCTCTGTTAGCTTATTTGGGTGATGAAGGACACAAGGTGGCAAGGCATAAAATTCAATATTGCAAACAGTCTGAGTCTTATCTGGGTTTCACTCTAACAAAAGGTATCCAAGCCATTCTGGGTCTGCCCCGCCCAGTAACTAAGAAAGACATGCTTTCCTTTCTTCGTATGGCAAACTATTGCAGGCAATGGATACCTGACTGTTCACACTTTGACAACATACTGAGGCAAAGTACTAAGGTTGAGGCAACTGACCAAATAAAGTGGACCCAAGATTTAAAAGATGCCTACAAAACCTTGAGGTCCTCTTTAGTTTCCTCTCCTGCACCGGACTTGCCTTCTTGCAAAGTTCCTTTTCTTGTGTATTCTAGAGACGATTGTAAAACCATGGCAGTGATAGTCGCCCAGGAAAATGGAGGGGGGGCATACGCCCAGTAGCCTATTTTTCCAAAGTAGTCCCTGTGCCGATGCAAGGCATGCTGACATGTCTGAGAGCTTTGGCGGTGTGTGCAATGGGAGTGGAGGCATGTATGGCTATTATATTGAGACATAATACAGTGTTACATACCACACATCACATATTACAAATTCTGAAGAATCTTATTACACAACACATGACAGCTTAAAGAGCCAGTGGGTATGAGGTTATTTTCACTTCCACTGTTAATTTATCTATTAACCTCCCCAACGGTATCCCCGAGTGTAGCTCGGGGTAAAATGTCTGTACCAAAAGCGGTAACCCCGAGCTACACTCGGGCTTACCATGCAGCGCTGCATAGGGAGTCCCTGCAGCACTTACCTTGTCCTTCGCTCCCACGGTGTGTCCCCTGCAGCGTCCCCGGCCATCTCCTCCGGCAGATGCCGGCTCCTGTGTTCCGGTCCCTGTGACGTCGGGACGTACGGGCGCCGGTGGCGGCGGGAAATTTGAAAATGTTAAAAAAAATGTCATTTTTTTCAAAACGATTTTTCATAGTAAAACATTGCTGTTTCAACCCATTTCACATACATTTTGTCCCTAGTGCTCTGTTCTGTCCCCTGTCTGCATTTTGAATGTTCTTTCTGCCTGGAAACTTAGAAAAGTCCACGGCGTCCAAAAAGCGTCCCTTTAGGTCAAAAGCGGGTTTAGATCAGCTAGAGAACAGCGATAGTAAATCAGAACCACTTGTAGAATTGAGTGATAATGATTTGTGGAGAAATTCGTCATCAGACACTGAAAACAATTTTGCGACTTTGCTCAGCAATGTGCGAACTTGGCGCTATATTTCAAATTTCAGTGCTTTTGGTTTGATTATATTATTGAATTAAATGTAATATTATTATAGTATTATTTTTTATGATTATTTATTAAATTATAATTTATGATTTTGTCTTTCAAATTTTATCATACCCGGGATGTTTAATAGACTCTTGTTCGGACAGATTTCAGTGAGTTATTCCTAAATATTACAGCCTACAATAAAAAAAACTACATATTTCCATGCAGAATAATGGTACTACTTTCAGCACCAAAAATCGGAATTAATCATAACGCTAGGGAGGTTAAATACTTAACCTCTCCTTGGAGAGGAGTTAAATACTCCTCTCCAAGTTCAGGACCAATTGCTGTTTTAAACGGCATTCTTGGTTTGAAGTCAGAATCTGACATTCCTCCTGAGGAATATGATTGTGTTTCAATTATACTGTATATGAAGACACTACTCCCAGCTATGACATGTTGCAAGAGGCAGTAGAAGGGAGGGTTGATATTTTTGTAGATGGTTCATGCACAAGACCTAATGACAATGTCTACTTGTCAGATCATGCAGTTGTCCAACTCCCAGATAAGGTATGGGAAGCAAAGCCCCTCCTTTATCTCTCAGCACAAGCTGCAGAACTCAAAGCAGTGACCCTTGCCTGTGAATTATTTGAAGGAAAAGATGTTAATATTTACACATATGCATGTGGTGTAGTGCATGATTTTGGCAAGATTTGGCAGTGAAGGAGATTTGTTACAGCAGATGGTAAAGGTATTTCTCATGCATCTTTAATGAATGATCTTTTAGAATCCATACACCATTCCTGTATTATTACTGTTATCAAATGTAAAGCCCGCACATCTTCACATGACCCCTTAGCTCTGGGTAATGCATTGGCTGACCTTAGGGCCAAGGAAGCTGCTTTGCAGCCTTCACAGGAGTTTGCCAGTCTTGTTTTGACTATGTTAGAGTCGCCCATGCTCCTAGAACAACATTTACTCAAAGGTGAAAAAATGGAAAAGCGAGCGCTACAGAAATGTGTCTATATAAGCTGCTAGAACACCAGTAAAAGGTAACCAACCAACCTTTCAGTGAACAAAATAGAAAAAAGAGAGGGATCGGTGCAGCGCTTGGTTTTATGAGAGCATAAAGTGAGTACTCGATGTAAATGCCCTAAGCATGTAGCAAAGACAGCGAGTAGGAGAAAGCAATAAAAAATAAATAAATAAAAAATGCAATCCGCTGTTCAGTTAATAAAGCACACAATAGTCCGGTTTCCCATATCAATTGCTGTAAGGGGTGTGTAGTAGTTCAGAGGTAAAGGTCCTTAAAACAAATAGATTGCGCACTCACCAGAAGTGCGTATAAAATACGCATGTAGAGAGATATATAAATCTTCAAAACCTCTCGGTCAATAGGGTTCTGGTCAGGTCACACTCTACTCCATCCTCCGTCTCACCGTGATCAGCAATTACCAGGGTTCAATATGGGCGACAGGATTCCCCTTGGTCCAACCAGGCACTGTGGGAGGTGGTGCTCTCAAAGAGAGCCCAATAAGGGACACCACATAGTGTAATGTTGTATGAACAAATTTATTCTCAAGGTAGAGTAAAATAAAGGATGCTACTGACCATAAATAAGTTGGCCACATGTAGTGACTAGATGTCCATGTGCTGTAGCCCCCCTGACACGTTTCGTGCGATGCACGTTCTCAAAGGGTCCAGGGCTTACAGCAGGACATCTGCCTCCATCTATTTATGCAGAGAAATGGCAATCGCGCTAGTCGCAGCCGCCATTTTGCCGGCGTCGTGCGCATGCGGAGTGTATCCGCGCCATTTTGCCGTGGATCACTGGAGTTAATACATATGTTTCCTCCAGTGTCCACTAAATGTGAATAGAGCGACGCCATATTATAGGCAGGGAACGAGTCTCTATTGCAATGATCCTGCTATGTAATCCACAGGATCATGGCCATGCCAAATTGCAGATAATTGCTGTGATTGATTATTTAGACCCACATCATATGGGTATGCTAAGTACAATATAGGAGGTCTGTCTAATATTGACAAAATGCAAATTAAGGTGCTAAGTTTCCAATGTATACATGCATGTACCAAAACGTTCATTATGCAAATGATTAAGAGCGGTAATTCTGTACTCCCACTCTCAATTTCAATATAAATAAAGGTATTAATCAACCATAGCAGTGATATTTATATATATATATATATATATATATATATTTTTTTTTTTTTTTTTTTTTTTTTTTTTAAATGAACTATAAATTATGAATGATACGTATGCGATATCAATATGCAATGGCCATTTCTACTGCAATAAACTAGAAGTGTATAATATAAATTTTAAGTCTAATATATTTATTAAAAATAAGTTAAAAATAGGTCAGTAAAATATATCCAAAACAATCAATAACATATGGTCAGAAGGCACCCAAAAACATATAAACTCAGTATGCATCCTCAATGGTTAAAATTACTCATATATAAAGGAGTCTAATATAATAGAATACAATCAAGTGAAATAAAATAACGCATGATAAGCTACCTAAAAGGCATAAAATTAAAATACAAATAAAATAAATTCGCAATGACAAACTATAATAGTATACAATATGGAGACAAATATCAACTCACATTTAATCCATACAATTCATAAAAGCCTCTCATTTAGCGGCAATGAAAAGGATATTTATATATACAAGATCATTATCTAAAAGATGTAGATAATTAAATGAATAAATAGAACCCCCACTTATAAAAAGGGGGGGGGATGATAAAATGCAAAAACACTAGTA
The DNA here is from genome assembly GCF_062004578.1 of Staurois parvus. Taxonomy (NCBI): domain Eukaryota; kingdom Metazoa; phylum Chordata; class Amphibia; order Anura; family Ranidae; genus Staurois; species Staurois parvus. Next base: position 1,487,509 of record NW_028318301.1, read on the forward strand.
ATATAAACGCACATTAGCTATCATCAATGAAACAATTCAGATCGAATTCAATATTGTGGCCTTTAGGGTACAAAGATCCAAGTTCATAAATCCACTTGGATTCCAATTGTGAAATCGCTCTTTTTTTATTTTGTCCTCTCCAATGTGCGTTTATAATTCCTATGCCCATAAATATTAGTGATGATGGGTCTTGATTATGATGTGTTTTATAATGGAGGGACAATGAGTGGTCTTTATAACCCTTTTTAATATTGTTTACGTGTTCTTTTAGACGATCTCTCAAGCGGCTAGTAGTTCGCCCTATATATTGTAGGTGAAGGGCATTGTAGGTATTGTATTGAAGGGCATTGTATTAAATAAACAACGTATTTACTAGTACAGGTAATAAAATCATCAATTTTGAATGTCTTGCCGTTTACTGTGGATTTAAAACATGAGTGTTTACTTGTCAAATTACTATTCACACAGATCATGCACTTTCTGCATGGGTAGAAACCTTTCATATTTGGAAAGAAAGGAGCATATATGGGGGGATCGAAAACATTTGGAGCTATTCTATTCCCCAACGGAGTGGCTTTTCTGAAGGCAAACTGTGGTTTTTCTGGCAAAAACCGTCTTAAAACTGGATCTGACATTAAAATCTTCCAATTATTACGAATTATCCTAGTGACGGACTTATGTTGAATTGAATAATTCATCACAAAGGGACAAACTCTCTCTGGTCTCTGATTAACGTTATTATTCAACATCGAATCTCTATTTGCATTACCTACTTCCGTAACGACTTGATTCAAAGTATTTTCGTCGTATCCTTTTTCAAGGAACTTAGTTTTAATAATAGTGGCCTGTTTATAATATGTATTGACATCAGTGCAGTTGCGTCTAATTCTGGTGAATTGACCCTTTGGGATATTCTGCAACCATGCAGGATGATGGCAACTTTCCAAGGGGATGTAACTGTTTCTATCAGTTTTCTTAAAGAACGACTCAGTAATAATTCTCCCATCCAGAATTATCAAAGTCAGGTCCAAAAAATTAATGTTCTCATGACTATAGTTAAAAGTGAGACTGATATTAAGAGAGTTAAAATTCAAAGTAGTAAAAAAATTTTTTTTTTTAATAATTTTTTAATAATTGGAAGATTTTAATGTCAGATCCAGTTTTAAGACGGTTTTTGCCAGAAAAACCACAGTTTGCCTTCAGAAAAGCCACTCCGTTGGGGAATAGAATAGCTCCAAATGTTTTAGATCCCCCCATATATGCTCCTTTCTTTCCAAATATGAAAGGTTTCTACCCATGAAGAAAGTGCATGATCTGTGTGAATAGTAATTTGACAAGTAAACACTCATGTTTTAAATCCACAGTAAACGGCAAGACATTCAAAATTGATGATTTTATTACCTGTACTAGTAAATACGTTGTTTATTTAATACAATGCCCTTGTCACCTACAATATATAGGGCGAACTACTAGCCGCTTGAGAGATCGTCTAAAAGAACACGTAAACAATATTAAAAAGGGTTATAAAGACCACTCATTGTCCCTCCATTATAAAACACATCATAATCAAGACCCATCATCACTAATATTTATGGGCATAGGAATTATAAACGCACATTGGAGAGGACAAAATAAAAAAAGAGCGATTTCACAATTGGAATCCAAGTGGATTTATGAACTTGGATCTTTGTACCCTAAAGACCACAATATTGAATTCGATCTGAATTGTTTCATTGATGATAGCTAATGTGCGTTTATATTACTAGTGTTTTTGCATTTTATCATCCCCCCCCCCTTTTTATAAGTGGGGGTTCTATTTATTCATTTAATTATCTACATCTTTTAGATAATGATCTTGTATATATAAATATCCTTTTCATTGCCGCTAAATGAGAGGCTTTTATGAATTGTATGGATTAAATGTGAGTTGATATTTGTCTCCATATTGTATACTATTATAGTTTGTCATTGCGAATTTATTTTATTTGTATTTTAATTTTATGCCTTTTAGGTAGCTTATCATGCGTTATTTTATTTCACTTGATTGTATTCTATTATATTAGACTCCTTTATATATGAGTAATTTTAACCATTGAGGATGCATACTGAGTTTATATGTTTTTGGGTGCCTTCTGACCATATGTTATTGATTGTTTTGGATATATTTTACTGACCTATTTTTAACTTATTTTTAATAAATATATTAGATTTTAAATTTATATTATACACTTCTAGTTTATTGCAGTAGAAATGGCCATCGCATATTGATATCGCATACGTATCATTCATAATTTATAGTTCATTTTTAAAAAAAAAAATATATATATATATATATATATATATATATAAATATCACTGCTATGGTTGATTAATACCTTTATTTATATTGAAATTGAGAGTGGGAGTACAGAATTACCGCTCTTAATCATTTGCATAATGAACGTTTCGGTACATGCATGTATACATTGTAAACTTAGCACCTTAATTTGCATTTTGTCAATATTAGACAGACCTCCTATATTGTACTTAGCATACCCATATGATGTGGGTCTAAATAATCAATCACAGCAATTATCTGCAATTTGGCATGGCCATGATCCTGTGGATTACATAGCAGGATCATTGCAATAGAGACTCGTTCCCTGCCTATAATATGGCGTCGCTCTATTCACATTTAGTGGACACTGGAGGAAACATATGTATTAACTCCAGCGATCCACGGCAAAATGGCGCGGATACACTCCGCATGAGCATGACGCCGGCAAAATGGCGGCCGCGACTAGCGCGATTGCCATTTCTCTGCATAAATAGATGGAGGCAGATGTCCTGCTGTAAGCCCTGGACCCTTTGAGAACGTGCATCGCACGAAACGCGTCAGCGGGGCTACAGCACATGGACATCTAGCCACTACATGTGGCCAACTTATTTATGGTCAGTAGCATCCTTTAATTTACTCTACCTTGAGAATAAATTTGTTCATACAACATTACACTATGTGGCATCCCTTATTGGGCTCTCTTTGAGAGCACCACCTCCCACAGTGCCTGGTTGGACCAAGGGGAATCCTGTCGCCCATACTGAACCCTGGTAATTGCTGATCACGGTGAGACGGAGGATGGAGTAGAGTGTGACCTGACCAGAACCCTATTGACCGAGAGGTTTTGAAGATTTATATATCTCTCTACATGCGTATTTTATACGCACTTCTGGTGAGTGCGCAATCTATTTGTTTTAAGGACCTTTACCTCTGAACTACTACACACCCCTTACAGCAATTGATATGGGAAACTGGACTATTGTGTGCTTTATTAACTGAACAGCGGATTGCATTTTTTATTTATTTATTTTTTATTGCTTTCTCCTACTCGCTGTCTTTGCTACATGCTTAGGGCATTTACATCGAGTACTCACTTTATGCTCTCATAACACTTACTCAAAGAATTACAATACACAGCCACAAAAGAGGATATTCAGTACTGGAAAGATAAAGGTTTGACATTGGACCAGAACGGTCTAAAGTCCAAAGAGCGGATCATAGAGATATCTCAGCACAGTGCACCAGTGCTTATAGCACAGTTTCATGGCATAGGGCACAGAGGATGGCAGATGACTTTGCAGGAAATGAAAAAGCGTTTTTGTATACAGAATTTGTCACAACGGGTGCAAGATCAGTTAGGAAGGTGTGTTATTTATTTGAGGAACAATAATACAGAACAACAGTATGGTCAACATGACCATCTTCCTCCACCACAGGGTCCTTTTGAGGAATTACAGATTGATTATGCCTAACACATTCCTAACAAGAGAGGTAAGTATCTGCTGGTTATAGTGGATACATTTTCAAAATGGCCGGGGGTGTTTACCACTAACAAAGAGGATGCCTCCACTGTGGCCAAAATTTTGTGCAACAAAATCATTCCGAGATGGGGATGCCCTCGTGTGATTGATTCAGACAAGGGCCCAGCATTCACATCCAAAGTGACTCAACAGGTACAGTACATACTACATGGAATTGCAATTATTTTAGTAAATATAAACTGCTAAATACCTTTTCATAAGCAGTCAGAGCAGTTTTGCGACTTCTATCAGTGTCCAGCCGAGCACTGATTAAAGCTTGTAGGAGGAGTTTTCTTTTTGCTCTAGGAGGATGCAGAACCCTTGACCTCTGTCTGGCAGTGCTGATTGGCCCTGTGCTGATCATGTGCACTCTCCCAAGAAATAAAAAACTCTCTAGCAATACACACCAAACTGAGCATGTGCAGAATGTCTCCACACATATGTCTTATCAGGAGATAGGAGGGGGACACTGGAAGAAGGGGAGGATCAGAGAAGGCAGGATCAAGCAGCCTTTTTACACAATGCAGAGGATTAACCCCTTAGGTTCCACAGCGAGTATAACAAGTATGCTTTACTGCATATACAGACTGATTTTACTGTTGTGGGTTTAGTAACACTTTAACCATTTGTCTTTACATGACTCTGCTGTAGCTGGAGACACTGACAAGTTTATTGAATCTTCTACAGGTCACTACTCTAGCCAATTGTCACAGTCTGAATCTTTTTCTACTAGAGACCAAATTTCCCTTCTGTCTTGCAGTTTTGAGCCCTGCTTGGAAACTTCCACTAAGCTTCACAATATCTTACCTCCTGCACAAGTAATGGGAGCCCTTTTCCCTGACCTTTGGACTCTATTTTAAAGGTTCAGTTTAATGTTCTACCCAATCTACCCACTGGAAAGCTGTTTGTTCTCCTCCACCAAAGGTTTAAAGTGCTTTCAGAAGCACATGATGCTAAGATGGCAGGGCACCCAGAGATAATTAATGTTTTCTCTGGTTTCTCGTGGGATTTGGTGGCCCTCTCTCCATAAGGACTCCTGTTCCTATGTAAAAGCTTGCAAAATCTGTGCTTGCTCCAATTCCTTGAAAGTTAAGCCCTCTGGATTACCCCTACCTTTTTCTGTCCCTAAACCCCCTTGGATGAACATCCAGGCTAACTTGTCCTCAATTTCCACTGCCTCTTCATATGCCAGTTCAGTCCAGTCTGCCTCTACACTAGCTTGTCCGGTCCATCCCATGCCAATTGAGCCTCCTGCTTTTTTGTTTTGGGACGTTATGTAACCTGGCCTCACCCTACTGCAGCTAAATTTGCTCAAACCAGGGGGGCCTCAACCTTTTCTTCAAGCCACTCTGCATCCAGCCTGTGTTCCAGCTATCCAGCTTGACTCCAGTTACATGTCGCCTGCCATTCAGCCTGACGTTACTGGTTGTCTGTCTACTGTACAGTTTGGCTCCATAGACTCTCTACCTGCTAATGAAACTGACCTTTCTGATCCCCTGACCATTGCCCAGCATGATGGTCTTGTACCAGATGCCCAGCCTGATGATCTGGTGCCCGATGTCCAGCATGCCTCTAAGGGTCTGGGGGCCCCTCCTCAAGGGAGGAGGGGAAATGTCAGGAGCATGTAGTACTCCTGCTCCATCGTAGCTGCTGGTCTTCATTCCTGGTTTTTGGTATTGCTACATTCTCCCTGTCTGTCCACCTGCAAGGTGATTGATGTGGGCAGTTTCTGGGTGGAGCCAAACCTGATTTAAGCCAGCCAAGCCTGCAGTATGTTGCTTGTGATATTGCACTTGTAACACATGCTCCAATGCTCCAAGCTCCCTGTTTGTCTGCCCTGTTCCTGTGCCTGCTAGTTTTGATTCCCTCATTGACCACCTCAGACTGGATATTGACTACTCTCTGAACTCTGCCTGCCTTTTTACTATGTATTTGAACTGGACTATTCTAAACTTTGCCTACATTTTACCTAGACTGTCATTAAACCATGCTGCCTGTCTGTTAACCGCAAGTACCTGTTTGCTGTGCTCAGTTCATGCTTGCCCTGGCATGGCCAAGCTAGCCAGGCAGTATAGCATTGTGGCATTGTGTACAAGTCCTGGTGCAACAGAGTACCGGTAGTCCTGCTAGCCTTATGGGGAAAAGGGGCTGCTATAGGCGAAGAATACAGAAGCCAGCTATAGTGTCTGACCATCTGCATTAGTGTAAGTGTGACAGTGGTGCTAATAACTGGCAAACACTGTCAGAATTATCTTATCTCCTGGGCTGAGGGGCACACTGGCAATGTCCAAAATTCCAGTTCTTGTCAAATTTGTGCAGGCACAAAGATCTTCTGATCCATAGACATCCCATCCCATTGATCGCAGAAGGCAAACTGAAATGCTCTCATGTGTCATATGGCCCAAGGCACCACCACTGTAAACAAGGTCTTCAAAAGATTCTTGGGGCTGTGCCAATTTTAAAATGGCAGACACCTGAACTAGAAGCGACATCTGACCACTGCAACTCTCAGATGTCTCTGGTGCTCTACATTGATCGGTACATGGAAGTATGCATTAGCCAGGTCAACTGACATTACCCGTCTTCCCGCTAAACTATGACAATGATTGTCTGCAAGGACTCCGTCTCAAGCCTCTTTGTATGTATATACCCATTCGGTTTCCTCAAACTCAGAAAGGCCAGGAGGCTCCTGGTACCTTGGGTACTATAAAAATGTGGAGAAAGCTATAATGCCCATGAACAACTGAGAGCTGTAGGGGCAGATATAAGGAGAAGCCTGGGAAAGAGTCAGGCAATTGGAGAGGAGGTTCTGTGCTATGCTTGGCTTAGCAGGCTGTTCTGTTGGATTTTGCTAGAGCCAGGAGGTAGAACCCGAGTGTGTCTACTACAGAATTGGTGGTCTGTGGACTATTTTCTGATGCTGTAGTGACCTGGTGAATTGTCATCTGGAACTGCTGAGAGAGTGGCCAATGCACCGGTCGTGACCATTGATGTATCGCAGGACAAGTGGGCCCCCCCACCATGCAATTAACTCATCACAATCAGACGACTGCCAAGAAGGGAGCTGATGAGAAGGTCTCAGACCCATTATTAAGTTGTAACCACTTGTTTGCAAACTACAGCCCAAGAACCATTACTAAGCTACATTCACCTGTTGACAACTCATAATCAGAGGCCTATTAAACCTGTTGCTGCATGCATCGCCAAGTCGACTTGGGAAGAAACCTATATAGCCCGGAAAGTATGTTTTGTATTCCAGAGAGCTGACTTTGTTCTTGCTTTCATAACTGTCTGCTACTGTTGCATAATTTCCTAGCCCTCTCAGCTGCTGAATCTGGGCCTGCCTCTTTCTCTGAATTAGTTGTTTCAAAGGAGTTTATTCTTTACAAAGCCAAACATTCAACATACACAGTTGCTATACTCCACCTATTGACTTATACTCATCTTGCGTGCCAACCGGTTTCTTAAAGTGCCCCAATGTAGCCAACAGAAGATTTATCACAAAGACTTGCTCAAGGTATTGTATCCTGTAGCAGAACTCTATTTAACTATAAAGATTAGGTTTGAAGGCCTAAACCTAGCCTGTTTGCCTGAAAACCCTCAAGTGACATAGTCTGCTGTTCTGTTTCTTTATCCCTGCTGGTCGCTTGAGGTATATAATTTCATATGGAGAGCTACTGTTTACGCTCTTGAGTTCACTGTGTGAGCTGAAATTTTACTTTTCATGAGTATCCCTGTGGATTGAGTTATGCAGTGGCTATTGTGTTTATGTGTATTGACTCCCATGTGCCAATTTGCTCTGTTATATTTTATGCCTTAATCTGCCACTAGAGACTGTGTATCTTTTAACCATTTTGCTTTCAGTTCAGTATGATGTGCAGACCCCCTGGAACGTCAGGCCTTCAGATATTTCCACTTTCCCGGGTGTATATCCTTGTTGATATCTTTGTTTCTAGGCATGATCCTTACGACCTTTGTTTGGAATTATGTATTTGTATGCACTAGGCTTCTTACCTTGTTAATTGCCTGGTTCTCTATCCCTGTTGTTTTCTGTTTTGCCTCATCGATGATAATTTTCTTGCATGCTCCAGTTACACAGCTGATATACCTAATGTTGTTTTATGATAACTTTAAGGCTGTTGTCATATAAAGGTCTTAACTCCATTCAAAAACGGTGGATGGCTCTGAAGTAGTTCAGATCCTCGGGAGCAGATATTATATTTGTTCAGGAAACTAATTTCAAACAGGATGGCTCCTTCCGCTTTGTCTCTTGGAATTTCTCACAGTCCTATTCAGCTTATGACCCCTCCAGGAAAGCCGCAGTGGCTATATTGATTCCGAAAAACTGCTCCCTGCGGGTCTCCTCCTCCAAGGTTGACCCACTGGGTCGTTATATTTTATCATACTAACAGTAAGGAAAATATATGCGAGCGCACCCACAAATAGAGTATAGCAGCTGCACACCAGGTAACCATAAAAACCTCTAAAACAATATAAATCAAAAGGTGCAGCGCTAGAAAAGAGACACTATAAATATAAATCATTAAATGAACAGTTCATGTGGTGATTTCAAGTGACTTCAGGTGCTTTCATCTAATCATATCCTCCTGGTGGTAAGGTGCTGTGAGATAAAGTGCAGAAAGAATGCACACTCACCAGAACGCACAATTTAATGAGCGTTTGTAAATATATGTTTCTCCTGAGGTCATCTGCTGGTCAGGGTGATGTCTGGAATCCAATAGCCTCCCTTCAGTGGTCCTGGATGTTATTAGTAGGACATCAAGGTGGTCCCTCAGATGGTAGCCTATGGACTGCTCTATAGTGGTTGTGAAAGCTCCTTCTCCAGTAATCAGGTGAATGGCTGTGGATTGATACTCCCCAAGGGAGTCAAAGCAGAGACATCTCCATAGTGTAGTAGATATATACTTTATTAGAGCAAAACGAGGATTTTAAAAGTAAACAATCAGTGAATATACAAGCGGTTACATGGACTAACCATCCAGTGTTAAAGATGGCTGCCGGAGCTCCACGATGCTCCGGCGGCGTGAGGTCACGGCGTTGCTGGCTCCTCCTACGCGTTTCGTGCGCACGCACGTCGTCTGGGGGGATTTGCCAATAACGCCGAGCCGTGTGACGCCAATTTATGTGCTAGGCGCATGCGCATTCGGGAGGCGCCATATTGTAGAAGTCTAATCCGTGGACGTCCGAACAATCGCGCGGGCGCCATTTTCTGTTGGTTTATTCTGAATACAAAGTATTACAGCTGCGATATATCTATTCCACTGTCAGTGATTAATTATCTTATATACAAACGTGGACACCTGCCATCCATTGTCAATATATACTATATTTGACACATCAAGACTGCTCAGTGTGTATTCTTTTCATAATAATTAGAGATAGTTTATAAATTTGAAAAAATGTACATTAACCTCCCTGGCGGTATTCCCGAGTGTAGCTCGGGGTAACATTTCAGTACCAAAAGCGGTAACCCCGAGCTACACTCTGGAATACCATGCGGCTCTGCTCCGGCATGTATTCTTCACTTACCTTACCCTGCGCTCCCACGATGTGTCCCCTGCAGCGTCCCCGGCCATCTCCTCCGGCCGATGCCGGCATCCGGCTTCTGTGTCCTGTCCCTGTGACGTCGGGACGTACGGGCGCCGCCGCCGCCGGGAAATTTAAAAATTTTAAAAAATGTCTTTTTTTTTTTTTTTCATTTTACACAGTAAAACATTGCTGTTTCAACCTATTTCACATACATATTGTCCCTAGTGCTTTGTCCTGTGCCCTGCCTGCATTTTGTCTGTTCTTTCTGCCTGGAAACTGAGAAATGTCCATGGCGTCCAAAAAGTGTCCCTTTAGGTCAAAAGCGGTTTAGATCAGCTAGAGAACAGCGATAGTAAATCAGAACCACTTACAGAATTGAGTGATAATGATTCGTGGGGAAATTCGTCATCAGAAACTGAAAACGATTTTGCGACTGAGCTCAGCAATGTGCGAACTTGGCGCTCTATTTCACATTTCAGTGTTTTTGGTTTGATTATATTATTGAATTAAATTTTTTATTATTTTTATATTATTTTTATGATTATTTATTAAATTATAATTTATGATTTTGTGTTTCAAATTTTATCATACCCGGGATGTTTACTAGACTCTTTTTCGGACAGATTTCAGTGAGTTTTTCCTAAAAATTACAGCCTACAATAAAAAAAATACATATTTCCATGCAAAAAAATGGTACCGCTTTCAGCACCAAAAATCTGAAATAATCATACCGCCAGGGAGGTTAAAACACTTTGTCAATCAACCAGTAGGCCTGGTGTTCATTTGTAAAAAATGCCAATTAGTTTCAATAGAAAATATAGCACTAGCATATAAACAGTCTGTACTGACAATAAAAATATACACTACATCATGACATGATAAAATTAGATCATAATCAGAATATTCATACCAAAGTTAAAATCAAGATAATACAAATTATTGTTATTAATTCTAAATTATAACTATAGCTGATATTTGTTATCTGTAAGAATAGTATTAAAATGGTAATAAAAATATATATTTAAAATATTTTCTTAAAAACTTAATATAAAACCCACATGCAATGACATCATGATTCTAAAGAGCACATCTGGTATTTTTAAATATTTTGAAAAGGATGAGACCATATTCTTTCCTATTCTATTCTATTAAAACCACAAATAAAACATATGGCCGATGTTTTATTTGTGGTTTTAATAGAATAGAATAGGAAAGAATATGGTCTCATCCTTTTCAAAATATTTAAAAATACCAGATGTGCTCTTTAGAATCATGATGTCATTGCATGTGGGTTTTATATTAAGTTTTTAAGAAAATATTTTAAATATATATTTTTATTACCATTTTAATACTATTCTTACAGATAACAAATATCAGCTATGGTTATAATTTAGAATTCACATATAAAAAAGGTGCAGCGCTTATATATTAAAACATGCAAGATATCAAAAATGCAAGAGTATATCCCTGCAAAACGCAGGCAGGGTATAGTTATTATACTGCCCCTTATAGTCTCAATTAACACACAAATATATAGTTCACAATCTCCCAGTGGGTAGGGTGAGGTGAAGGATCAGATGGATCTCTATTGACACACGGTGATAGCCAAAAAGGTGATGTATGGTGATATCCAAAACTGGTAAAAGATTGTGCACTCACCAGATGCACAACCAATATGCGCATGTAAGAGATAACCCCTCTCAAGGTATGGTTCCAGGACTCATCAAAGGCAAGATCTGGTCAATCTCTACGATGTGGACCCTCAGCTGTCATGCATGGCTCTGTTCCCTATAGCTCTTTACTCTGCAGGTAGTTGGAAGCTCACCAAAGAGCCCCAGAAAGAAACAAGGAGGCCAGAATAGCGTGATACCGCTTAAGCATGCATGCGTTTATTTCATCCAGCAAAAGGGTATAATAAAACAATACTGACCAGACAATAAAGTTGGCCGCCGGGACCCCAGTGGCACGTCCCTCCAATTTGTAATTTGCACCACTGGGGTCCCGGCGGCCAACTTTATTGTCTGGTCAGTATTGTTTTATTATACCCTTTTGCTGGATGAAATAAACGCACGCATGCTTAAGCGGTATCACGCTATTCTGGCCTCCTTGTTTCTTTCTGGGGCTCTTTGGTGAGCTTCCAACTACCTGCAGAGTAAAGAGCTATAGGGGACAGAGCCATGCATGACAGCTGAGGGTCCACATCGTAGAGATTGACCAGATCTTGCCTTTGATGAGTCCTGGAACCATACCTTGAGAGGGGTTATCTCTTACATGCGCATATTGGTTGTGCATCTGGTGAGTGCACAATCTTTTACCAGTTTTGGATATCACCATACATCACCTTTTTGGCTATCACCGTGTGTCAATAGAGATCCATCTGATCCTTCACCTCACCCTACCCACTGGGAGATTGTGAACTATATATTTGTGTGTTAATTGAGACTATAAGGGGCAGTATAATAACTATACCCTGCCTGCGTTTTGCAGGGATATACTCTTGTATTTTTGATATCTTGCATGTTTTAATATATAAGCGCTGCACCTTTTTTATATGTGAGTTTTTGGAGGTTTTTTGGTACCTTTTGTGTTCAGCAGCTTTGTTACCTTTAGCGCTCACTTATACCTATTTTTACAGTATAATTTAGAATTAATAACAATAATTTGTATTATCTTGATTTCAACTTTGGTATGAATATTCTGATTATGATCTAATTTTATCATGTCATGATGTAGTGTATATTTTTATTGTCAGTACAGACTGTTTATATGCTAGTGCTATATTTTCTATTGAAACTAATTGGCATTTTTTACAAATGAACACCAGGCCTACTGGTTGATTGACAAAGTGTTTTAATGTACATTTTTTCAAATTTATAAACTATCTCTAATTATTATGAAAAGAATACACACTGAGCAGTCTTGATGTGTCAAATATAGTATATATTGACAATGGATGGCAGGTGTCCACGTTTGTATATAAGATAATTAATCACTGACAGTGGAATAGATATATCGCAGCTGTAATACTTTGTATTCAGAATAAACCAACAGAAAATGGCGCCCGCACGATTGTTCGGACGTCCACGGATTAGACTTCTACAATATGGCGCCTCCCTAATGCGCATGCGCCTAGCATATAAATTGGCGTCACACGGCTCGGCGTTATTGGCAAATCCCCCCAGACGACGTGCGTGCGCACGAAACGCGTAGGAGGAGCCAGCAACGCCGTGACCTCACGCCGCCGGAGCATCGTGGAGCTCCGGCGGCCATCTTTAACACTGGACGGTTAGTCCATGTAACCGCTTGTATATTCACTGATTTTTTACTTTTAAAATCCTCGTTTTGCTCTAATAAAGTATATATCTACTACACTATGGAGATGTCTCTGCTTTGACTCCCTTGGGGAGTATCAATCCACAGCCATTCACCTGACTACTGGAGAAGGAGCTTTCACAACCACTATAGAGCAGTCCATAGGCTACCATCTGAGGGACCACCTTGATGTCCTACTAATAACATCCAGGACCACTGAAGGGAGGCTATTGGATTCCAGACATCACCCTGACCAGCAGATGACCTCAGGAGAAACATATATTTACAAACGCTCATTAAATTGTACGTTCTGGTGAGTGTGCATTCTTTCTGCACTTTATCTCACAGCACCTTACCACCAGGAGGATATGATTAGATGAAAGCACCTGAAGTCACTTGAAATCACCACATGAACTGTTCATTTAATGATTTATATTTATAGTGTCTCTTTTCTAGCGCTGCACTTTTTGATTTATAATATTTTATCATACTGTATGTACGAAGGTTCCCCACTTGTCCTCTTGAACCTGTATGCACCCAATTCTGGTCAGCTGACATTTTCTCTCTCAAACGCTAATCTATGTTCGCTATCCACCCAACACATGATTGTCGGAGATTTTAATTTGATTATGTCTGCTCACAAGGATAAGAAGGTTCTTTTTGCATCTACTACCTCGAAAAGACAATGCTCCTCTTTGAAAACCTTCCATAAACGGATATGGGAGCATCACCTTTTTGATGCTTGGCGGGTTACGCATCCTCTCCATAGACAGTTCACATTTTACTCTACTCCACATCGCGTGTTCTTGCGATTGGATAATTTTTTTGTCACCGCCCCCTGCTCCACTTTATGGTTTCTTCTAAGATCAACCCTATAACTTGGTCAGATTATGCCTCTCTAATGCTTAATCTTCTTTTCCCTGCCTCCCCCCCCTAAAGTCTGTCACTGGTGCCTCAATGAGAGTTTTCTGCATTTAGACCACCTTTGAGAGGAACTCTCTCAGGGGCTGGATGCATATTTCCATTGTAATGTTAGTTCAGTTGCCTCCTCCTCAACCCTATGGGAAGCTCACAAGGCTGTTTTTAGAGGCCTTTGTATTTCTATGGGCATTCGTTTGAAGAAGGCCTCAGTAAGCACCAGACAATCTCTTTTAAGACAACTCTCCCTGGCCGAAGGACAGCTTCTAGACAAACCGTCTATCACTTGGCTACAGAAAGTAACCCACCTACGCAACCAAATCAAAGCCCTCGACCTCTGGAAAACTGCACAGTCCCTTGCATGGGCTAAACAGAAATTATACTCCATTCGGATGGTAGACCCACATACAGTTGCAAGAAAAAGTATGTGAAACCCTTGGGATTACGTGGAGTTTTGCATGAATTGGGCATAAAATGTGCTCTGAACGTCATCTAAGTCACAACAATAGAAGAACACAGTCTGCTGAACATAATACTACACAAACATTAGATTTTGCCATGGTTTAATTGCACATAACATGTAAACATTCACAGTGCAGGGAGGAAAAAGTATGTGAGGCCCTAGCTGAATGACTTCTCCCAGAGCTAATTGGAGCCAGGAGTGAGCCAACCTTGACTCCAATCAGTGTGATGATATTGAATGTGTTGCTGACAGCTGTCCTGCCCTTAAAAAACACACACCTGTTTTGGGTTTACTGGTTTCAAGAAGCACTGTCTGATGTGAACCATGCCTCGCAGAAAAGAGCTCTCAGAAGACCTACGATCAAGAATTGTTGGCTTGCATGAAGCTGGAAAGGGTTACAAAAGTATCTCCAAAAGCCTTGATGTTCATGTGTCCACGGTAAGACAGACTGTCTACAATGGAGAAAATTTAGCACTGTTGCTACTCTCCCTAGGCGCGGTCGTCTTGTAAAAATGACTGCAAGAGCACAGCGCAGAATGCTGCATGAGGTAAAGAAGAATCCCAGAGTGTCAGCTAAAGGCCTACAGAAATCTCTGGCACATGCTAACATTTTTGTTGACACATCTACAATAAGGAAAACATTAAACAAGAATGGAGTACATGGGAGGACACCACGGAGGAAGCCATTGCTGTCCAAAAAGAATATTGCAGCACGTTTGAAGTTTGCAAAAGAGCACCTGGATGTTCCACAGCACTACTGGCAAAATATACTGTGGACAGATGAAACCAAGATTGAGTTGTTTGGGAAGAACACACAACACTATGTGTGGAGAAAAAAAGGCACAGCACACCAATATCAAAACCTCATCCACACTGTAAAACATGGCGGAGGGAGCATCATGGTTTGGGGCTGCTTTGCTGCCTCAGGGCCTGGACGGATTGTTGTCATTGATGGGAAAATTAATTCCAGAGTTTATCAAGACATTATGCAGGAAAATGTACGACCATCTGTCCGCCAACTGAAGCTCCGCAGAGGATGGGTGATGCAACAGGACAATGACCCAAAGCATACAAGTAATTCAACAAAACAATGGCTGCAACAGCACAGAATACGCCTTCTGGAGTGGCCCAGTCAGAGTCCTGACCTCAACCCGATTGAAATGCTGTGGCATGACCTTAAGAGAGAGATTCACACCAGACATCCCAAGAATATTGCTACACTGAAACAGTTTTGTGAAGAGGAGTGGTCCAAAATTACTCCAGATAGTTGTGCAGGTCTGATCTGCAACTACAGGAAACGTTTGGCTGAGGTTATTGCTGCCAAAGGAGGGTCAACCAGTTATTAAGTCCAAAGGTTCACATACTATTTCCTCCCTGCACTGTGAATGTTTACATGTTATGTGCAATTAAACCATGGCAACATCTAATGTTTGTGTAGTATTATGTTCAGCAGACTGTGTTCTTCTATTGTTGTGACTTAGATGACGTTCAGAGCACATTTTATGCCCAATTCATGCAAAACTCCACGTAATCCCAAGGGGTTCACATACTTTTTTTTGCAACTGTATGACCCACACGTAAAGGCTACTGTTTTTGGGGAATATTATGAGAAGCTCTATAATTGCCTAGCCCCTGATGTCCACTTTCCCCTCCAGAAGGCAGCTTTTGACGTTTTCTTCAACCCCTTGCGACTTCCAGGTTTGTCTCCTTCTTATGTCTTGGCTCTAAATGCGGACATCTCCTCTGAGGAATTACTAGATGTTGTCAAACACCTCCCTACTCACAAAGCTCCGGGACCAGATGGTCTTCCTTACTCGTACGATTTTTATAGCCACCCTGCCCCCCCCCCCATGTTTTGTCCTTGTTTCAAGATCTGGTCCTGGAGAGATTTGGGTTTAGCAGCCCATTTATAGCAGCCCTGAAAACTTTATATTCCACCCCCACCTCCCAGGTTAAATTGGTGTCATTCCTGTCCCCCTCCTTCCAGATGTCAAACGGTACATGCCAGGGATGTCTGCTTTCCCCTCTGCTGTTTATCCTTTGTTTGGAACCCCTGGCCATCGCCATTAGATCCAACCCGCCAGGGGATACACACTCATGACTGTGATTTTAAATTGTCTTTGTTTGCAGATGACATTTTGCTGACACTGACGGAACCCCATACTTCCTTACCTGTTTTGCACTGTACTTTACAGCTCTTTGGTGCTTTGTCGGGATATAAAGTTAATGTGGCCAAAACTGAAGCACTACCACTCCATATCTCACCTACAGTCCTATCCTCCCTTCAGTTAAACTATCCTTAGAGGTAATGTCCTCACTCCCTGAAATATCTGGGTACCAACCTCACTTCCTGCTATCACTCCATTTGTGTGACTAACTTCCCTCCTCTGTTCCATGCAATCTCCCAATCCTTAAAATCATGGGACTCTCTTCCCATTTCTCTCCTTGGACGGCTCAACGTACTGAAAATTACTATATTACCCAAGCTTCTGTACCTGTTTGAGACACATCCTGTCCCTATATCCATGCCCAAATTGCGTGCTCTTCAGAAGTTTTTTCTCCATTTCATCTGGTGCAACAAATCACATTGGATTGCTTGTACTGTTCTTCTTTCTCCTCGATCCGGGGGGGGGGGGGGTCTGAGGGCCCCAGACATTGTGTCATACTATTTAGCTAACCAACTGCGGACCCTTGTCTCGTGGTCCTTCCAGCACCCCCCTAATAAATGAACTGAGATTGAATCTCTACATCTCAGTCCGACGCACCCTTTTTCCCTCCTCTGGTCTTTGACGAACACGGACTTCTTGTCTTACAAACATTTCCTATTAGGACCCATGCAGTTCACGTTGTCTATACGGAGGAGGTGTAGGGTTATATTTTCCCTAGGCTCCCAGTGTTCCCCCTTGACCAATGTCATTTTTAATCCAAGCCTCCCGGATAGTTTGGCCATGGCTCGTGTGCATCCTTTGGTCGAGGCTAACCTTTTCCAATTGCGACATTTGGTCAATCCAGTGACTCACAAGCTTAAATCCTTCCTTGACATTCAAAAAGCCACTCGTATGCCACCCCAGCACTATCTTGTTTATTAACAGATACATAATTTTTTTCCTCCAAGGCCTTGTTGCTATCTCTTGAGAAACCTACCCCTTTTGAGTGTATCTGCATCCAAGGCCCATACCAATGGGGCATAATATCTGCTACATATAAATTGCTTTTAGATGCCTGCCCCTTTTCTATTGATACTCACCTTTATATATGTACAGTGGGGATCGAAAGTTTGGGCACCCCAGCTAAAAATTTGTATTAATGTGCATAAAGAAGCCAAGGAAAGATGGAAAAATCTCCAAAAGGCATCAAATTACAGATTAGACATTCTTATAATATGTCAACAAAAGTTAGATTTTATTTCCATCATTTACACTTTCAAAATAACAGAAAACAAAAAAATGGCGTCTGCAAAAGTTTGGGCACCCTGCAGAATTTATAGCATGCACTGCCCCCTTTGCAAAGCTGAGACCTGCCAGTGTCATGGATTGTTCTCAATCATTGTCTGGGAAGACCAGGTTATGTCAATCTCAAAGGTTTTAAATACCCAGACTCATCTGACCTTGCCCCAACAATCAGCACCATGGGTTCTTCTAAGCAGTTTTCTAGAAAACTGAAACTGAAAATAGTTGACGCTCACAAAGCTGGAGAAGGCTATAAGAAGATAGCAAAGCGTTTTCAGATGTCAATATCCTCTGTTCGGAATGTAGTTAAGAAATGGCAGTCATCAGGAACAGTGGAAGTTAAAGCAACATCTGGAAGACCAAGAAAAATATCAGACAGAACAGCTCGCAAGATTGTGAGAAAAACAATTCAAAACCCACGTTTGACTGCACGATCCCTCCAGAAAGATCTGGCAGACACTGGAGTTGTGGTACACTATTCCACTATAAAGAGATACTTGTACAAATATGGTCTTCATGGAAGAGTCATCAGAAGAAAACCTCTTCTACGTCCTCACCACAAAAATCATCGTTTGAACTTTGTAAATGAACATATAGACAAGCCTGATGCATTTTGGAAACAAGTTCTGTGGACTGATGAGGTTAAAATTGAACTTTTTGGCCGGAATGAGCAAAGGTACATTTGGAGAAGAAGGGGCACAGAATTTAATGAAAAGAACCTCTGTCCAACTGTTAAGCATGGGGTTGGATCAATCATGCTTTGGGGTTGTGTTGCAGCCAGTGGCACAGAGAACATCTCACGAGTAGAAGGAAAAATGGATTCAATAACATTTCAGAAAATTTTGTATGGTAACTTGATGCCATCTGTGAAAAAGCTGAAGTTAAAGAGAGGATGGCTTCTACAAATAGATAATGATCCTAAACACACCTCGAAATCCACGGGGGATTACATCAAGAGGCGTAAACTGAAGGTTTTGCCATGGCCTTCACAATCTCCTGACCTCAACATAATTGAAAATCTATGGATAGACCTTAAAAGAGCAGTGCGTGACAGACAGCCCAGAAATCTCAAAGAACTGGAAGACTTTTGTAAGGAAGAATGGGCAAAGATACCTCAAACAAGAATTGAAAGACTCTTGGCTGGCTACAAAAAGCGTTTACAAGCTGTGATACTTGCCAAAGGGGGCAGTACAAGATATTACCTCTGCAGGGTGCCCAAACTTTTGCAGACGCCATTTTTTGTTTTCTGTTATTTTGAAAGTGTAAATGATAGAAATAAAATCTAACTTTTGCTGACATATTATAAGAATGTCTAATCTGTAATTTGATGCCTTTTGGAGATTTTTCCATCTTTCCTTGGCTTCTTTATGCACATTAATACAAATTTTTAGCTGGGGTGCCCAAACTTTCGATTCCCACTGTAAGTGGCCCCGTTTTCTTCAATGCGATATTGTCCTTGTATGTACTTATGAACCTCTCATCTATGAGCCTGTTTTCGGCTTTCTCTCCTTCTCTTCTTTTATTTTATGTTTTTATCTATGTGACTTGTTTGTTGTAATATGTTTGAAAATCAATAAAAAGTTAATTACAAAAAAAGGGCCTCAGTGAAGGAGGAAGAAACTCAAACATGGGAGTTGGGGACAACTCCGATCACCCCCTGTGATCCCATCACAGAACAGATAAATCCACAAAGTTCACTTACTAGCCCCCGGGCACAGGGAGTTGATGCACTCTCTAAACTTTTGTGGGATCACTCAAAGAAACTGGAACCAAAGAAGAGAAGTGCTCACGTCTGGGCTACCAAGCCGGGTTTAGACAAGCTCCCTGAAGACCTAGTGGGTCCTTCACCTATCACCTCTATCCAAGTAGAAGATGTCTATAATAAGTGCAAGTAACGCTGTTATACATAGACTTTTATTACAAGTACCTTAAGCATATACAACTTCAGAAGTTGGAAGAATTGGGGATCAGGGGAATTGGTACCGAGAAGTTTTCATATTACAGGTACATCCCCATCAGGCTCGCCTTCAGTCCCTCAATAGCAGAAAGTTCCAAAACCTGTGACTCCTTGGCCACACAGCTAGTGGTGAGCACCAGATCTGTTGAGACTATTCACCCGTATTTGGGCCTATCAATGTGTCCTGCGAGAACAGAGGGCCCCTGAAGAGGAAATAGGGAGACTCTGGAAGAGCGGGCCAGATGACAGTATGCATCAAACTGATGAAATTTCTTGTCTGGGAGCCACAATTAGATTGAACTGGGACCAGCTTGGGCCTTTCATGATTTTTGAAACGGACTCACAGAAGACAGAAAGCAGAACAGAAGTAATTCCTGAGATAATCTCCACCAAGGGCCTGCATTGCTGTCATGGCAAAGTACCCATCAGTGTTTGAAACGCTGAACTTCCTGTCAAGCCGAAGCCTTAGATGCTGCTGGGGCAGGTAAACACAGCTTCGCCTTGTGAGCATGTCAGGCGCAGTGGACGTGACATCAAAGAATGGGAAAAAGAAAGAAAGAATGTTCATGACTCCCCTTTACCTGACGAGTGAAAGCAGAAGATCCAAGAATGACTCCTGAGCTTGCAGAAGATCTTTTTAAAGAATGACTATGACATTGGCTGCACCAAGAGCACCCACCATCAAAGCTGACTCAATGAGCACAAACCATTCCAGGTGAGAGCCCCATGGATCTCGCTGGAGAACTTGGAAGACAACAGCTCGTGGAGCTGAAGAGAACAAGAATAATTAGGGACCCCCTATGTGTCCCCATGTGTTGGGCCTGAAGAGTGGGTACTATCAGAGTCCTATGCACCCTGAAGACAGAGAGAAGACAGCCTTCATCTGCCTGTTGAGTTTTTTCTTGTTAAACCGGATGCCTCAAGGGCTATTGGGAGCCCCAGCCACTTTTCAACAGCTGACGGAGCACACTGTGGGTGACATCAACATGATCGAAGTCCTATACCTAGAAAAATCATAGTGTTTGGAAAGACCCTGGAGAAGCATGAAGAGCATCTTGAGAAGGTACTGCAAAGGCTTTTTGAAGAAGGACCAAAGCTACCCTGGAAAAATGCCAGTTCTGTTGGACAGCTACCATGTACCTGTGGCACGTTGTCTCAACCGAGAGGATCACAACTGATCCTAGTAAGATAGAGACCATCACCTCATGGCCCAGACCCAACAACATCCCCGAGCTACAGTCATTCCTAGGGTTTTGCAGAATAGTGTTGAAGAACAGTGAAAGTAATGCCAGTACATCTCAGTAAGTAAACCTAGCAAGGGTGAGCACATCAGCAAAAAATGGATGGAGCCATGTGAGTGAGTCTTTTTCAGACTGAAAGAGTGCTTGCCCAATGCTCCAGAGTTGGCCTATGTCGACCTATCCAAACCCTATGAACTGCACGTACTGTAGATGCTAGCCAAGAAGGGCTGGGGGGGCATACTACATCAACAGCATATAGCACAACTATGACTAGTGGCATTATTGAGCAGAAGTTTAATTCCTTCTTCACAAACCGGAGCTTCTGGTGCTGAAGTGGGCAGTGTCGCAAACGCGCAAATCCGAGATGGACGCAGTTCAACCATTTTGGTTTCAGACTCCATCTTGCTAAGGGTATCCATTTCTCCCTCATCCTTCTCCTTCCCCCTCCCTTCCTGAGAGGCACAGTGACAGATGTGTGTGTGTGTTAAAAGTGTCACAGGCCAGATCCCAGCAGGGAGCCACGTGGTGTGGCACTGCCCAGAGAACCTCTGTAGTTTCACACATCGCAAAACAGATAACGAGCCTTCCCAGAAGTTGAAAAAAATGCTGACCTGATGAACCTAGCGCAGCATAGGTGACAGAATTAGATGAACACTTCTCAAATCAATTTTTCCCCTATGTCTCAAATCTTGGAATATGAGAGACCTACATGAAAACTGGACCCCTCGTCAGATGGCCAATTAGGAGACGAACAGTTTGATGGGTCACTCATTTATCTCGGGCGATCAGGGAAGCCGGAACATAGAACTCGCGAACCGTGCCACATATAATTTCATAATTCATATCTAAATAATCCTCAGGCTTATCTGCATGATAATATACCCGCAAGAGGACTGTCGCTTGTGCAGATGGAAAGTTATAGACCAGAATTTGAATTATGAAAGATGTTGGTTCCAGTTTAGGGTTCCGCCTGACGATCCCTCCCTAAACAGGGGATTGGTCTTTCACTTCAGAACCGCCCCCTGCTGGGAAACTTTAAAACAGGCTGCCAAGCCTAAGGAAGCTAAGTTAGAGACATCTCCCATTTTTCCATCGTAACAGCGGGAGATCAAATCACCATTCTGCTCTAAAAAACTTGGATCTGCTTACATCAAAGGCTTACTGGCAAGTAACTTAACCCTTTAACTTCTCTCTGTTATCTCTTTGCTGGGCTATGCTGTTTCCTGTATATGTGTATATATATATATATCTTAGTTACATCTTCTCTGTAAATATTTTTATTGCACCTGTTTGACCCTTTTAGTAATAAATCTCTCTTTCTGAAAGTGTTGAACTGTTTCTATAACTCTTAATTGCAATTTTACGAATCCCTGCCTTTAAAGAGACGCTACTGTTTGTTTAACTCTCGGTATAACCGGCCTGTGTCAATGACCGGGTTATGCGGACAATTATTTCAATTATTATAGTGTTATAGCGATATTGCAAGTTTCCTCTTTCTCTGATCAAAAAGGAGGTGGGGGCAGTGTGAAAGGGTTAGTTGCATAATTATCCCGACCCAGTAACAATCGCTCAGGCTGACGGGACATCGATCGGTTGTCCATTACCTGGAAAATCGTTGTGCAGGGTGCAGCTGGGTGTGGCATTGTTACGCACGTCACCTCGAGGTTTTAGATTGGCCAGTCCTTCGGTCACGAGTTTGGTGAGAAGGTCTGGGGTCTGACGCTGCGATCGTGACATATTGGACATCACGATAGTGGGATTGTCGCATGTTGGTGGTGGTGATCTTGCTATCCGTGACAGGCAGTAGTAGCCAAGCTGAAAAATTATCCGTATAGGGCAGAGTTTATGGTTAAGACAAACAACAATCCTTTGACATATATTCTCACCACGGACAAGCTAGATGCCACAGGACACCGGTGGTTGGCTGCCCTTTCCAGGTTGCAGTTTAGTTTGAAGTACTGCCCTGGGATTAGGATCCAAGATGCAGATGCACTTTCTAGAGACAGCACAGTGTTGAGGCAACTGAGCCAGAGTGAACTCAACTTTCGTGGCCCGAGTCAAGGAGCAGAACATGACGCCAGTTGCCTGTGCATAAGTCATGAGAACCACAGTAACGGGCATTCCCTGGTATTATTGAAATTTGTCCAAGTTGAGAAACAAAGGGCTAAATAGGCTCACACCTAAGGACCTGAAAGAGGAGCAAAGGAGGGATCCGTTCTGCAGTCTAACCAGGGAGGCACTCAAGAGCAAGCTGGCTCACATGCTACTGGTAGATGATCTAAGAGACGCCCAAGTAGTATAAATGTAGTGGAGCCAGTTAAAACTGCAAGTCAGGGTGGTCTACCCAAGGGGCCCCATAAACCATACAGATGATCAGTGCCAGTTGTTTCTACCAATTTCTACCCATCAAGTACAGATAAGTAATAGTGCTACAGTCATAATGACCATGATCATCCGGGGCCAGAGCGAACCTTCAAATAAGAGACCGGTTCCTAGGTGGAGGTATATTACCGCACTTGTCTGAGTTACAGCCAGCAGAAGACTCTGCCCAAAAAAAACATACTGATATGGCACCTTCAGAATCAGGGGCTGATGGAGCTAGTGTGTATTGGCTTCCTGTGCCTAGAACCAGATTCTAGTGGACAGGAGAATGTCTTGGTAGTGACTGACTATTTCAAGAGTTCCAAACTAAAAATCAGCAGGCCTCCATTGTAGCCAAAATTCTCATTGAAAAGTTCTTTGTGCAGTACTGCTTGCCTCAGCACATCCACTCAAATCAGGGCAGAGACATGAAAACGAGCTTATCAAGGGACTGTTAAATTTTTTATGGAATAAAAAGTCAAGAACCAATCACTATTACCCTCAAGGTGACCCCCAACCAGAACGGTTTAGTAGAACAATAAAATCAGGGCGTAGCGCTGATTTTTGATTGTTTATATTGAAGGTTTGTCTTTGGTACCTTTTGGTGTCTTAGTGGCTGTATTTTAGGAGCGCTCACTATCTCACACTATATATATATATTGTCTGGTTTAGTAGAACATTCTTGAATATGTTGGGCACCCTGCCCACCAAAAGAAAACATTGTCATTATGATGCATGCCTACAATAGTACCAAGGATGATGCCTCCGGCTACTTACCATACTGAACTTACTGATGTTTGGGAGAGAATCGAGACTACCAATGCCTTTGGCACTGCACCTGACCATACATTCCCTGCCTCGTATGAGAGATTGAAAATAATCTGGAAAATGCTTATAAAAAAGTTTAGCAGGCTTCAGATGCTGTAGGAAAAGACCAAAAGAAACTTCGACTTTAGAGTTAGGGTTCAGCAAGGAGACCAAGTCTTGTTCAGGAATCTTGGGATCCCCAGGAAACACAATATAGCTGATCAATGGAAGTCCCAACCTTACATGGTCTGCTGATAGTTGCATGGGCTCCCCTACAGAAAAAGGTTAGGCTAGTAAAGAAGTGACACTGGAATCACTTGCTATCCATAACAGATGCCATTTGGACCTCAGTGCTGACAAACACTTCTCTCCTTAGGGCAGTGTTTCTCATCTCCAGTCCTCATGGACCCCCAACAGGTCATGTTTTCAGGATTTCCCTCAGATGAAACAGCTGTGGTAATTACTAAGGCAGTGAAACTGATCAAATCACCTGTGCAAAATAATGGAAATCCTGAAAACATGACCTGTTGGGGGTCCATGAGGACTGGAGTTGAGAAACACTGCCTTAGGGACAGGCAGGAAGACTGGCAGGCAGACTGTAGATCAGCAGCAACAGCAGGGTGGTGGACAGGTGCCGGTGACAACCGGTATAGTCTAATTTACTGGCATGCCTTACCTGACACTGGTTTTGCACAGGAGCAGTCTGGGAAATGTAGTTTTGAAGAAGATTCACACCATAACCATCCTTGGGCCGCAACTTCAATGCCCATGAATGGCTAAGAGCAGGAGGGGCAGGTATAAGGAAAAGCCCAGGAAAGAGTTGGGGCAAATGGGGAGCTTGTCAACTGGAGCAGGATTGTAGAGAGGGTTCTGTGCAAGGGTGAGTAGGCTACTGTGTTGGATTTTGCTAGGAGGCTGAACCAGAGTGTGTCTGCTACAGGATTGGTGGTCTGCGGACTATTTTCTGATGCTGTAGTGACCGGGTGCATCGTCATCTGGAGCTGCTGAGAGAGTTGCCAATGCACCGGTTGTGACCATCTCTGTACTGCAGGACAAGGGGGCCCCCACCATGCAATTAACTCATCACCGAAGGACTGTCAAGAAGGGAGTTGGTGAGAAGGTATCAGACCCATTTGTAACCACTTGCTAGCAAACTACGGCCCCAGATCCATTACTAAGCTGCATTCACCTGTTCACAATTCATAATCAAAAGGCCTATTACCCCTGCTGCTGCATGCATAGCCAAGCCACCATAGGCAGATACATATAAAGTCCAGAAGTCTGTTCTGTATTCCAGAGCACTGACTTTGTGCTTGCTTTTCATAACTGCCTACTACTGCCACACAATATACAGTACTAGCCCCCTCAGCTGCTGCATCTGGGCCTGTCTCTTTCTCTGTACCAATTGCTTCAAAGGAGCCCAACATTCATAATATACTGCTGCTATACTCCACCAATTAACTTATACGCGAGCAGTTTTCTTAATTACTTGAGCTCTGGATTGCTTTACCCCCTTCATGACCAGGCCGTTTTTTTTTGCCAATTTAGCACTGTGCTACTTTAACTGGTAATTGTGCGGTCATGCAATGCTGTACCCAAATGAAATTTATATAATTTTTTCACACAAAAACAGCATTCCTTTGGTGACATTTGATCACCACTGGGTTTTTACATTTTTTATTATATGAATGAAAATAGACCGAACATTTTGAAAAAAAAGTCCCAATAAGTGTATATGACACTAATACATTGGGAAGGAGTTAACATCTCAGGTAATCATGGGGTTAAGTGTATGCCTAACTAGTGTTAATATGTGTAATGTGTGCTGCTTTTTACTAAAAATCTCTTGTTTTCTTCTCCCTGCTTTGCAGGGGGAAGAAACAAAGGGATCATTAACTTTGTACAGAGCCCTGTGGTGTTTGTTAACACAGGGATCTGTGCTGTGATTGGTTGCAGCCAATCAGCAGGTCCCATCGATAAATCATTGGTCAGGACCTGCTGACAAAATCCCTCTGTGTCTAATCACAGCAAGAATCATGGGGGGGGACCCATACCCTGGACCTGAAAGCATGAACGATGTGCAGGTACATTGTTGTGCCTGTAGGAACCATCCATCTACAATACAATGTTGGCGGGCAGTCCTGAAGCAGTTAAAGGGCCCAATGTAGCTGGCAGAAGATTCATCACAAAGACTTGCCCAAGTTATTCTATCTTGAGAGCAGAACTAGGTTTAACTATAAAGATTAAGCTTGAAGTCCTAATCCTAGCCCAGTTGTCTGAGATCCCTCAAGGGACACACTCTGCCCTGCTGTTTGTTTACCCCTGCTGGTCACTTGAGGTATTTCATCTCATACGGAGAGCTATTTTTTATGTTTTTGTGGTCACAGTGTAAGCTGAAATTTTACTTTTCACAGGTACCCCTGTGAATTGAATTATACAGATTAAGATAATATGTTTAGTAATTTTTACTTAATCAATTACTGGATTAAATGGTGGCTTATATCTGCTTGAAACAGTATGAATAAATGAAAAACAGATGTGAGATTTGTGATGTTTCATGCTTGACTGGTGCATAAACTTTGTAGCAATAAAATTGAGCTCCAGTATAAAAAAATGGTAAGTAATTATGCTAGGGAACATGCAGTTGCAGAGAGATATTGCAATTAACAAAAAATAACAGGTTATTTTGTATACATATAGTATATGTGTGTGCATACATATTAACACTTCCATTTTTCCAGTGTCTGTGAAAATATACAGTTTAATGTATCAATGTATACTGAAATTAAAACAACAAATAGTTACTGAAGTCTGAAGTAGTTACAAACTACATTGATGTAACTAAATGGCCTATATATATATATATATATATATATAAAACAATGTATACATTTATACAGAACCTTAAATATATCTGTAGATCTACCCATCCACAAGCTGTAAACTTTAGAGTATGCAGATAGGCACCCTCAGGGAATACTACACAATCAGAAAAAGATTACGTGGGAAAGAACAGGAAAAGGAAAAGGCAGGGTGACTACAGCAAAGAATACCCGGAAACTGTTTGTTTTTCTCATCTCAAATTATTTCTCCAAGTATTAACTTAAAGAACAATTTCCATAAACCCGTTGTAATCTTTTGTGACACAGAAGATACACTATACAGTATATATGTAGATATATGCACTTTGCTATTATAAAATAATATTTAGAGCATGGAACAAGATCTTCCCTTTTCTGTAATGGTCATCTGGAGAATGAGATTAGAAAAAAGAGACGTTAATGAAAATTTCAAAGGCTTCAAGGTTCTACAATATATAGTGATGCAGCTGGTGAAGAACTAGTTATTGCTTTGGAAGCATCAGTTAGAATATGACATATGATGGAAGCAAGACAGCCACTGGGCATGCATCAACATCCAGAAGCTTTGCACTCATTGCCCAGGGCCAAAAGTACCAGGCAGCATTTAAGCATAAAAGCTGGGGGCATGGCTTAGCCGTCCATGTGAGCGGCCGGGTTCCTGCACAGCTCTGCCAAAATCCTGACATTATTCCTGTCTTGAGTCTTTCATTCAGGCTGCACTTATCTGGGTCACCGTCAGCTAAGCCCTACTGACATCCTGTGTCTGCCACCACTACTCCGGAGACCTACAACAATGACAAGGAAGAAGGAAGCCATATCATGACCTTTCCAACATGGCAGAGACCCGCTTCCTCAGCGCTCATCTAAAGACCACCAAAAGGAAGCTGTGGCTAAGCTTGGCAAGTTCGCCCACTCCTCCAGTAAGGAAAAATCTCTGCTACCTCTCTCTAGCTCAGGAGCAAAGCAACCTCCTTCTCTCTCGCGGCTGGTACAGATCCCTCAGGCCTACAATGCCGTCACTGGCCTCTGCCAGAGTGAGTACCTGCCCTCCTATTCCTTGCACCAATAGTCCTGAAGGGGATCCTGAACCCCCAGAACCATTGCTGAAAGAAATATTAACAGCAGTCCACACTTATGGCATGTTACTCACACAGCTTACTGTGGAATTTAAATAGCATGAAAGAGGACATTTTATTTAAGCATAAAGGCCTTTGAAGACAGGTGTTTCATTTAAATCCATTTGTCCATTCTTCAGGTGGAGCTGTACAGATGACTAATACAAGTCTATGGGCAGGTGGATGTGAAGCACCCTCCTAGTTACACTAGGTGGAGCTAGATCAGGTGCAATAGCCATATGGGTCAAATTTGGGTCAGGGGTGAGAGACTCTGCATGCCAGCCCCTCTGGAATTTCCACCTGCTCCATTTACAGGTGAAACTCGAAAAATTAGAATATCGTACAAAAGTTCATTTATTTCAGTAATGCAACTTAAAAGGTGAAACTAATATATGAGATAGACTCATTACATGCAAAGCAAGATAGTTCAAGCCGTGATTTGTCATAATTGTGATGATTATAGCTTACAGCTCATGAAATCCCCAAATCCACAATCTCAGAAAATGAGAATATTACATGCTATCAATAAAACAAGGATTGTACATAGAACAATATCGGACCTCTGAAAAGTATAAGCATGCATATGTACTCAGTACTTAATTTGGGCCCCTTTTGCAGCAATTACTGCCTCAATGCGGCAGGCTCTTCGGGTCTGGTATGGATCTTAAGGGGTAACCCCACGTCAAATTTTTTTTAAAAAATGGCGTGGGGTCCCCCCAAAATCCATACCAGACCCTTATCCGAGCATGCAGCCCAGCAGGTCAGGAAAGGGGGGGGGACGAGCAAGCGCCCCCCCTCCTGAACTATACCAGGCCACATGCCCTCAACATGGGGGGGTGCTTTGGGGCAGGAGGGGATCCCCCCCAAAGCACCTTGTCCCCATGTTGATGGGGATAAGGGCCTCTTCCCCACAACCCTGGCCGGTGGTTGTGGGGGTCTGCGGGTGGGAGGCTTATCAGAATATGAAAGCCCCCTTTAACAAGGGGGTCCCCAGATCCTGCCCCCCCTACGTGAAAGAGTATGGGGTACATGGTACCACTACTCATTCACAAAAAAACAAAATGTGTAGTGTAAAAAAAGACAGAACATTTTGAAGTGGTGTGACTTACACTACGGTCAAATCATGTGACTTACAGTGAAGTCGCATGGTTTCAAAGTCGGGGGACATGCTGATTTAAAGTGCGATTTGCAAGACATCTGACACTGATCTCTCTGCAAATTGGATGAAAAGTAGTGTATTCATTACTTTAGAAATTGTTGCGGCTCCAACCAAGTTTGAACCATACCAATATGAATGCTCTAATAGTGGTCACATCGAGTGCGACTTGGCATGTGATTTTTGCATGACATGCGACTTGCAAATTGTATGCCAAGTCGCACCCTATTGTCTGCTATCAGAGCGGTCACATGGGTGCGTTTCCAACACTGATTTCTAAAGTAGTACATGTACTACTTTTGTGGTGATTTGCATAGATATCTGTGTCAGATGTCTTGCAAATCACAAGGAAATCGGCATCTTCACTGTAAGTCGCACAATTTCTAAATCGGCTTTGATGTGACCGGGGCGTAAGGCCTTTTTATGTTTGATTTCCGGAGTGTTTTTCCAAAACCCCGCATACTAGCAAAAGTGAATTGACATTTTCAGTATTGCATGCGAGATGTGGTCATGTGACTGCCTTAACTCATGCGATAATCTGGAGTGAATTGTGCCCATAGTGCCAATAAATATTGCCATGGGGTTCCCCTTCACATCCCTCTTCAATGTTCTGTTGTATGCTGCACAGGTACACTTCACTGTGGCTTTCTTTCTGACTCTGATTTGTGGGGCCTGTATACCAAGGGTTAACACAGGTGGGAAGAGGATTCATCAGGTGCAAACACTTTCTCTGACCAAATGAATGACAGTGGTGGGTGTGGCTTATGTTATATAAAGAGTTGCAGTAGTGGGTACTTTCCTTGTATAGGCCAAGTTATTTTCAGCAAGTCCTTGCCTGTGGTGGTCTGGGGAGGAAGAGATATTGTGGTGAATTGCCCAAGACCACACTAACGCTGTGTTTTGATGTGGGCTGTAAATGTTTTGCATTTGTTTCCTTCTAAGGTGTGTTTGTATGTTATTATACAATGATTGTGTGTTTATTATCTTTGCATTGTAATCCTAACATATGTCAATTGCTCTGCTCTTACAAATCTGCACTTGGCTATACAGTAGTTTGCTTGCTTATTTAGACTGAAATGCAGTTTTTGGACAAACCTGATGAGAAATGTATGTGTGGGAGATTTGGGGAGGTGGAAGGTGTTTGTTATTTTGGCACGTATGTATTTTTATATTGATATTTTGATCTGCAGCCTGTTTTGTGGATAAGTCTACTAAGTGATTCATATTAACCATTTGTTTCCTGCTGTGACCTGTGAAAGCACAGTTCATTAGAAGTATAATATTTTAGATTGTAAGCTCTTATGAGCAGGACCGTTCTATTTTAGCAACGTCAATCCTGCTTTTTTTTCCCACCAAGAAATTGACTGCCTACTTGTTGCTGCTGTCCAAATAAATGTGGAATATGTATTTGATCAATAAACGTTTGGACTATGTATATTTTTGGGGGGATTATTTCATGTTCAAGTTCAATATACTAGCACCCCTAACACTTATATTTTGCAAGCTATATAATATGCCCAAATCTAGCTTGTTAGTGCCCGGGGGCTAGCACCACATAGTGCACAGAGTGCAAATATGCAAGTATGTCCAACCTAACAAACCAAAAGCCCCCTATTGCACCACATGACCATGTTATGTACCAATGAATAGGTCATGTTCAATGTGCAGCTAGCTATTCTTTTTCTACAATTCTCTTAACAGTAATAAATTAGGCCCCCAATTTATGTTGACGTTGGGCCTTTACTGGCAAACATATATTCACCAATGCCAAATACACAGTAGAGCTGCAAACATATATTCACCAATGTCATATACACAGTAGAGCTGCAAACATATATTCACCAATGTCATATACACAGTAGAGATGCAAACATATATTCACCAATGCCAAATCCGCAAAAGAACTGCAAACATATATTTGCGAATGTCATATACACAATGGAGCCGCATGGAAAATTGCTATGGTGCACAAATAAATGCCAAGACGGCTGTTGGAGGAGGCGCTAGAGCAGCTGTGATACCGGAAATACGTCATCACGTTTGCAGAAGGACGTTTGCAAACATCCGGAAGTGGTAGTGGGGAGTGTTAGTGGATGGGAGTGTAGTTAGGAGAGTTTAGTGATAATTTGCAAGTCTATTTTTTAGCTTTGTGAATTGTTCTTTTGTGGAATTCCAGACCACATCTGGACATGGCAAGGTCACTGTTCTCGACAAAGGAGCTGATCCTCATTTGCAAGGGAAACATTACTGATAATTGTATTTTCAGTTGAAAACATGTCCAATTCCTAGATATATTGAGGACATAGCAGAGGTTCAAGATATTTCGTAGAAGAAGTTATTGTTCTTCCTAACTATACAGGTGGCACAGACACAAGCATACACCCAGGGCCACTGTTAGATATCACGGGAACCCGTACAGCATACCTGACAGCCCCCCACCACCAGAGAAAATATCCAAATTATATTTATGGTAAAAATACACTAAAAACATCATTAATGGACACAATCCCAACCATATTCCTGTGAAATCTAAATGATAAAACTGTACTGAGTTCATAAATAAAGCTGTGTGTGTAATTGAGGTCTTGGGACTCTTTCCCATGGGTGCTGTGGCCTGTAGAGTGTGAACCAGTGGTTTGTTTTTGTGGCTGTCGCCGTTTGCAGGCAACCTATGTTACACTATGGAAATGCTACAGGTCCTAATTTCACAAGCATATGGGTGCAGGTGTACAACCCAGAACACAGACAGTGAGCATTCACAGCCACTTCCCCATGCCTTCACACCTGTCATTAAAACCTGTGTTCATACAGCTGCTGTGTCCCCATAGTGTAACAGGTGGCTCCAGCCACAGGATCAACCCACTCATTCATGCTGTACAGGCCAGAGGACCTGTGCGAATGAGGCATTTTTTACTTTTTTTCCTCAGCTCATTAATTTCAATGGGCTGCTTACTGTGTGGGAACATGCAAAAATACTGCAGGCATATTATTTTAAAAGTGTGTTGCACCTAACCGCACAGTAGTGTGGTGCCATGCATTTTGGTGGCTGTGAATGCGTCTTTGTTTACTAGATGTGTGGAGGTGCAATTAAGTTTTCATCATGGTACCTGCGCACATCTGCAGAGGGCTTTGCATTTCTTTGCTGTGCAGGAAAATGCGTGCTCTTGCATGCGTTTCTGCACCACAGATGGTGTGAACAAGTCCTAAGGGCCAGTTCACACTATAGGAACACAGTCTATATGTGTTCCAGATGCATTTTTGCATGCACTTTTTTGATGCATGTTTAGCGTGTTCCAGTGCAGCTTGGATGCTTTTTTGACGTGTTTCAGTGCATTTTGGATGCGTTTTTGATGTGTTCCAGTGCATTTTGGATACTTTTTTTTAAGCATTTCAGTTAATTTTTTCCCCTCTCTTTTTCTTCAATTTAATTAGGGACATATGAGTTTTAGTGCATTCCAGGGCATTTTATCGTGTCCAAGTACAGTTCTATGCATAAACAATGCAGCCTGTTCAACTTTTTTGGCAGTACCTGCAACGCACTGGAACTGCAAGCGCTGATGTGAACTATGACATTGACAACCATATAACCTTCTTTCTGTGTGTTTTGGATGCAAAAAAGCAACTGAAACACATGTAGTGTGAACTGGCCCTAAAGGTTAATATAGGTAAGGGAACTGGACTGACCAGGAATTGTGAATTCAATCAGACTAGTGGTGAGATACATTCAGGAATCTTATAATAATGCAAGATCTGAGCTGGAGGTGATAGGAAATGAGACATATTAACTTGATCAGTAAATAAATAGTTAAATAAAAAGAGTGGGGCAGTGATACATAGATTTGCAGATGGAACAGGTGATGACAGGGGGGGTTGGGGGAGGGGGTCAAGTTGTAAGGAGAGAGGTTTAAGGGCTCGTTCACACTTGACTTTATTTCTAACTCTTACCAAAAGGCCCTATGGCGTTTGACAGGCATTTGGGAAGTGTTTTTAATGCTCCTCAAATGCTCCCCAAACGCCCTATGCACGGTATAGAGGCATTTGATAGGCGTTTGCCAAGCGTTAAAACTGCACCACAAATGCCTGTAATGAAGTTAAATTGTATTAACGCTCCGCAAACACCTCGCAACCGTGTCGCAACCGCACCGCAAACGCCTGCCAGGCATTTGAGGAGCAGCACCATAGACTGAATGGGAGGCTTCAACTCCTCCTTACTCGAAACGAGGCGCCAGTTTTGCCACTATGCAATGCTAACTCTTCAGTGTGAACAGCACTCTGTGCTGCCATGTGCAGAATAGGCATTTGAGAAGAGTTAAAAACACTTCCCAAACGCCTGTCTGACGCCTGATGACAAAGCTAGTGTGAACGTAGGCTAAGAGAAGAGAAACAAAGTTGTAATGAAATAAACAGAAGGAAAATTGGAAGTTTCAAACTTGTCAGAAGAACAGGGCGCAGATTAGATTCACTCCCATTGATTGATCAATATTCCTGGCACTGACAGAACCCTGGAAATTGATCTCCATATTTTGGGCATTCACAAATGTCAAGGAGCTTACAATCTAAGGCCAGAAACTCAGACATATACTAGGCCCAATTAACCTCCCTGGAGGTATTCCCGAGTGTAGCTCAGGGTAAAGTTTCAGCACCAAAAGCGGTAACTCCGAGCTACACTTGAGAATACCCTGCAGCGTTGCTCCAGGATCCCTTCTGCACTTACCTTGTCCTGCGCTCCCGCGATGTTCCTCCTGCAGCGTCCCCGGCCATCTCCCCTGGCCGATGTCCGATGTCGGCATCCGTTCCCTGAGATGTCGGGATGTAACCGGCAGGAAATTTAAAAATGTTAAAAAGTGACATTCACTCAATACACGAAAATCACATAGTAAAACATTACTGTATCAAATCATTTTACATACATTTTATCCCTAGTGCTTTGTCCTGTGCCCTGCCTGCATTTTTACTGTTCCTTATGCCTGGAAACTGAGAAATGTCCATATCATCCAAAAAGTGTCCCTTTAGGTCAAAAGCAGTTTTAGACCAGCTAAAGAACAGCGATAGTAAATTAGAACCACTTGCAGAATTGAGTGATAATGATTCATGGGGAAATTCGTCATCAGACACTGAAAACGATTTTGCAACTAAGATCAGTGATGTGTGAACTTGGTGCTCTATTTCAAATTTCAGTGTTTTTGGTTTGATTACATTATTGAATTAAATTTATTATTATATTATTTTTTATGATTATTTATTAAATTATAATTTATGATTTCGTGTTTAAAATTTTAACATACCCGGGATGTTTACTAGACTCTTGTTCGGACAGATTTCAGTGAGTTATTCCTAAGAATTACAGGCCTAAAATAAAAAAAATGACATATTTCCATGCAAAAAAATGTACTGCTTTGAGCACAGAAATACTGACATAATCATATCGCTAGGGAGGTTAACCTAACAACATGTCTTTCGAGTGTTGGCAGAAACACACCCATGCAGAGAAAGCATGCAAATTCCAGACAGGTCAGCCATGATTAGAACCTGTGACTCAAGTGCTGGGAGTCATGAGTACTAACCACTAAGCCACTGTAGGAGACAGAGTTTGAGCTGGAATGTAGAATAGTTACATGATTAACCACTTGCCATCCAGAGGATTTACCCCCCTTCCTTACCAGGCCTCTTTTTGCTACTCGGCGCTGCACTAATTCAACTGATAATTACGCAGTCATGCAATGCTGCACCCAAACTAAATTTACGTCCTTTTTTTCATACAAATAGAGATTTCTTTCAGTGGTATTTGATCACCTGTGCGCCTTCTATTTTTCACGCTATAAACAAAAAAAGACCAAAAATTTTGAAGAAAAACAATATATTTTACTTTCAGCTATAAAAAATATATAGTAAACTCAAAGTTGGTTATAAGTTTAGGCTAAAATGTATTCTGCTACATGTTTTTGGTAAAAAAAATCCCAATAAGTATATATTGATTGCTTTGTGTGAAAGTTATAGCGTCTACAAACTATGGTATAGATACTTTAATTTACACCATTTTTTTGCTATACAGCGCTGCGCTAGTTTAATGGACAATTGCACGGTCATGCAATATGGTACATAAATGAAATTTATGTCCTTTTTTTCACACAAATAGAGCTTTCTTTTGGTGGTATTTGATCACCTGTGCACTTTTTATTTTTGGCGCTATAAACAAAAACATTTTTGAAGAAAAACATTTTTTGGGAAAAAAACAATATTCTCTTATTTCGGTCATAAAAAATATCCAAAAAAAACAAAAATTTTGTCATAAATTTAGGCCAAAATGTATTCTGATACATGTTTTTGGTTAAAAAAATTCCAGTAAGTGTACATTTATTGCTTTGTGTGAAAACTATAGCGTCTACAAACTATGGTATAGATAATGGAATTTACACAGCATTTACTTTCTGACTGCCCATCACATTTCATGAGGTGCTAAAATGCCAGGATAGTACAAACACCCTCAAATTACCCCTTTCGCATAAAGTAGACACCCTAATATATCTGCTGAAAGGCATTTTTTGTTCACATGAAAAAAATCTGTCTTTTTTGCTAGGAAATTAATTTAAACCCCAAACATTATATATTTTTTTAAAGCAAACACCATAGGGAATAAAATGGTGGGTACTACAATTTTTTATGGCACATAGTACTCGCGCAGCGATTTTTCAAATACAATTTTTTTACCTTTAATGCACAAACACAATATGCTGGCCAATTATTTGGTAAAATATAAAAGATGATGGTATGCTGAGTAAAAAGATACCAAACATGACATGCTTTAAAACTGTGCATGTCCCATGCAATGGCGACAAACTGCATACGTTTTTAATATCCATAGGCAATGTTTAAAAGCCTTTACAAGCTACCATTTTAGATTTACAGAGGAGGTCTAGTGTTAGAATTACTGCCCTTGATCTGACGTTCATGGCAATACCTCACATGCATGGTGCAACTGCTGTTTCCATACTGGCACAGGGTCAACGCTCATGAACGCAGGTGCGCGCATGCGCGGGGGGCATGGGTACTTTTTTTTCTTGTTATTTTGATTTTTTAAATTATTTTTACACTGTCCTTTTAATTTTTTTTTTAATTACTTTTAATGCTATTACAGGGAATGCAAATATCTCCTATAACTTCAATGGGCATTGTCATATATTCTCTTTTGAGAAATCTGGGGTCTATCAGACTCTAGATCTCTCCTCTGCCCCTACATTATCTAATCAAACCAAAATCGTTGTGATCAAATGCTTTCCCAATTTACAAATGGTGCTGTTTATATCCTGCGAAACTGAAGTGATGAAATTCTCGTAGCTTCCGAATTCTTAGGCTATAGAGATGATTGGCACTATTCTGGTCTCCAATCAGCTCTATGGTCAGCTGGTAGACACACCGGCTGCATTCTCAGGTTCCCCCTATGGTTTGGAACTGCCCGAGAAGGCCGTGGAAGGCAGCGGGGGAGTGGGGATATTGTCTCCCGCTGCTTGTAAAAGCAATCCTACAGTTAATTAGCCACTAGGATTGCTTTTACATGAAAGCTGATCGCCAGCTGAAAAAAATGATACCAGGATGATGCCTGCAGCTGTAGGCATTATCCTGGTATAACCACTCAAAGTCCAGTGATGTACCAGTTCGTTGCTGGTCCTTGTTGGGTATATACAGTTGCAAGAAAAAGTATGTGAACCCCTTGGGATTACGTGGAGTTTTGTATGAATTGGGCATAAAATGTGCTCTGAACGTCATCTAAGTTACAACAATAGTAGAACACAGTCTGCTGAACATAATACTACACAAACATTAGATGTTGCCATGGCTTAATTGCACATAACATGTAAACATTCACAGTGCAGGGAGGAAATAGTATGTGAACCTTTGGACTTAATAACTGGTTGACCCTCCTTTGGCAGCAATAACCTCAACCAAACGTTTCCTGTAGTTGCAGATCAGACCTGCACAACGATCTGGAGTAATTTTGGACCACTCCTCTTCACAAAACTGTTTCAGTGTTGCAATATTATTGGGATGTCTGGTGTGAATCGCTCTCTTAAGGTCATGCCACAACATTTCAATCGGGTTGAGGTCAAAACTCTGACTGGGCCACTCCAGAAGGCGTATTCTGTGCTGTTGCAGCCATTGTTTTGTTGAATTACTTGTATGCTTTGGGTCATTGTCCCGTTGCATCACCCATCCTCTGCGGAGCTTCAGTTGGCGGACAGATGGTCGTACGTTTTCCTGCAAAATGTCTTGATAAACTCTGGAATTCATTTTCCCATCAATGACAATAATCCATCCAGGTCCTGAGGCAGCAAAGCAGCCCCAAATCGTGATGCTCCCTCCGCCATGTTTTACAGTGGGGATGAGGTTTTGATCATGCTGTGCCTTTTTTTCTCCACACATAGTGTTGTGTGTTCTTCCCAAACAACTCAATCTTGGTTTCATCTGTCCACAGTATATTTTGCCAGTAGTGCTGTGGAACATTCAGGTGCTCTTTTGCAAACTTCAAATGTGCTGAAATATTCTTTTTGAACAGCAATAGCTTCCTCCGTGGAGTCCTCCCCTGTACTCCATTCTTGTTTAATGTTTTCCTTATTGAAGATGTGTCAACAAAAATGTTAGCATGTGCCAGAGATTTCTGTAGGTCTTTAGCTGACACTCTGGGATTCTTCTTTACCTCATGCAGCATTCTGCGCTGTGCTCTTGCAGTCATTTTTACAAGACGACCACGCCTAGGGAGAGTAGCAACAGTGCTAAACTTTCTCCATTTGTAGACAGTCTGTCTTACCGTGGACACATGAACATCAAGGCTTTTGGAGATACTTTTGTAACCCTTTCCAGCTTCATGCAAGTCAACAATGGTTCACATCAGACAGTGCTTCTCGAAACCAGTAAACCCAAAACAGGTGTGTGTTTTTTAAGGGCAGGACAGCTGTCAGCAACACATCCAATATCATCGCACTGATTGGAGTCAAGGTTGGCTCACTCCTGGCTCCAATTAGCTCTGGGAGAAGTCATTAAGCTAGGGCCTCACATACTTTTTCCTCCCTGCACTGTGAATGTTTACATGTTATGTGCAATTAAACCAAGGCAACATCTAATGTTTGTGTAGTATTATGTTCAGCAGACTGTGTTCTTCTATTGTTGTGACTTAGGTGACGTTCAGAGCACATTTTATGCCAAATTCATGCAAAACTCTACATAATCCCAAGGGGTTCACATACTTTTTCTTGCAACTGTATGCTACGTTCTTTTGTTTTTTTATGCAGCCTGTGGACTGAATGAAAAAAAGAGAATAAATCTCTGCCAAAGTGTGTGGTATGCCCACCATTAGAATATATCGCCCTGCATCCATGCACTTCTAATGGTGGACACACATTAGGTCACACATTGCCACAAGCGCCAGTTCCAAGATTGTACTATCTTTTCCCTCGTAAAACCGAAACGTATAAGTATAGCCTGTTGCCCTCTTACAGGTCTTCTACATCTTGACCCCATATCTGGCACGCTTGCTGGGGAGAAATTGTTTGAATGCAAGGCGGCCAGAAAAATTAATTAGGGACTCATCAATGCAGATTTTTTTGCTGGGGAGTATAGATATCTGCAAATTTTTGGTTAAGGTGATTTGCGACGGGCTGAATTTTGTGTAGCCGGTCAAATTCAGGGTTACCCCAAGGATGACAGAGTGCATTGTCATTGAAATGCATAAAACACATTATACTCTCATATCTATGTCTGGCCATGGCAGCAGAGAACACAGTATATGATGAATTGGATCTGCGGACCAATACAACTGGAATTCATTTCTTTTAGTAATGCCCATGTTGAGGGTTAGGCCCCAAAAAAAGTAAATTTGGAAACCGTAATGGGTTTCCATGCAAATGGTCTGGCAAGCTCTGAATTTTGGTTGGTGGCGATAAATTGTTGTGCATATAAATTGCTTTGATACACAATCAACGCATACAGATATTACGTGAAAAACAGCTCCAAAAATCAAGGGGAGTAATTAAATTTTCTATTTCCACCTGAATTCTGGGTTGGGCAGTGAACGGGGGAAGTACAAGTGCTGCAAAATTTGTGGACTGCCAATCGGAATTTGCAAGCACATCCGGAAGGGTATTAGGGGATCTATGGGCCTGTGTGCGAATTCTTAGTGGCTGCGGGACAATACTTGTGCTCGCCACCGCACCAACTTGTACTGCACTTATGGGACTCGCCACATCACCAAGTCATACTGCAGTGCTGGTATTATTATTATTATTATTTAGGATTTATATAGCGCCAACAGTTTGCTCAGCGCTACAATATAACGGGAGACAATACAGCAACAATACAGTTCAATACAAGAGGGTTAGGAGGGCCTGATCCTGGGAGCTTACAATCTAAGAGGCTGCATAGGAGAGTCATCAAAATTTACCGGCAAGTGCTAACAGAGATCAGGCCTGATTCTGCGAACACTGCTGTTTTGTGTGTAATATATCAAGTGACAGTGACCTACTGACACTGCACTTGCTGGGGGAGAAGGGGGGGTTAGGCGTAGGGGTTAAACACAGGTGCTGGCAGGTGTCGGGGCTGATCCCGTTAACTCTGCGTTTTTGAGGGCATTATACTAATGTGAACACTGGTATAGTGCTGATCTGATCAAAGATATTGATCCGTTCAGACACTATACTAGCAATGGAGATTTATTGTGTATGAGCATGTTGCTGGCAATCAAGGGGTTAAATGTGATGACTGGTGTGCTGACGGGCAATCTGACGCTATCTGGGAAGGGCGTGAAAACCAGGAGCACAAATCAGTATATATATATATATATATATATATATATATGATTTTGCGCACCTGTGCCGCCCTGTAGCAGTATTCCTTCTATAGGGCGGTCAGGAAGCGGTTACAGAAGTGGTTTGTGTTACGTTGCTGCGTTACTTTAACTGACAATTGCGTGATCATGCAACTTCTGCACCCAAATTAACGTCCTTTTTTTCCCACAAATTGAGCTTTCTTTTGGTGGTATTTGATCGCCTGTGCGTTTTTTATTTTTTGCGCTATATAAAAAAGGCTAACAATTTTGAGAAAAAAAACAATATTTTGGACTTTTTGCTATAAAACATGTACAGTAAAAATATTTAAAAATCAAATTTTGTCATAAATTTCGGCCAAAATGTATTCTGAGACATGTCTTTGCTGAAAAAAATCCCAATATGTGTAAATTAATTGGTTTACATGA
This sequence comes from Staurois parvus, assembly GCF_062004578.1. Taxonomy (NCBI): domain Eukaryota; kingdom Metazoa; phylum Chordata; class Amphibia; order Anura; family Ranidae; genus Staurois; species Staurois parvus. The sequence goes on from NW_028318301.1 coordinate 1,527,778, forward strand.
AAGTTATAGCGTTTACAAATGGCGAGAAAGATACTGGGATTTTTTTTTCTAATAATAATAATAATTGCGGCGATCAGCGACTTATGGCGGTGATCAGCGATTTATGGCAGTGATTAGCGACTTATGGCAGGACTGCGGCGGACATTTTGACACTGGGGGGAACTGACTTGGGGTCACGGACATCCCCAGTGACACCAATACAGTGATCAGTGGAAAAAAAAAACACTGACACTGTACTAATGGCACTGGGGAGGAAAGGGTTAACTTTTTTATTGAATGAAAGGGTTAAGTGTGTGAGGGGAGTGTTTTACTAGTGGGCGGGGGGTGTGTACTTCACGGGAACACACTGTCCCGGAAAGCTAATCCCTGCTCTCCATGACAGTGTGCTAGGAGCTGACAGGGAGCAGAGGTGCAGTGTAAACACTGCAGCCGTGCTCTCTGTCAGTGAGTGCCGCTAATCGCCGGGAGCTGGTGGGTAATGACCCACCGGGTTCCGGTGATGGACACCCGCTGCCACAATCAACAGTGCAGGTAGGGCGGGCGCGCGCCCTCTACCTGTTTTGCTAGACGCCGTTTTTTTACGTGCTCTAGCACAGCGGTGCCGCCTTGCCGCAGTATATACTATGCGGCAGGGAGGCAAGTGGTTAAAGAGCTTGACATTTGAAAATAGAATGTATGACATTCATTAGGAAATGCATTAGTTGGCCGATCATTTTTGGAGAAACATCAAAAAAAATAAAAAAATTATAATATAGGTGTACTTTTTATTTTAAATTATAAGTATTATCATATGCAAACAGAAAAACGCCAACGGGACAAAGCCCGCGGTTGTGCTCCACCTAGCGAACATATCCGATATTGCATCTAGAAATGTGCCTGACGTGATTCTGGATTTACTAACAGGAAAAGAGTCTACAAAGTAGACTCTTTTCAATGAGCTTGCTAGACGCCTTTCTGATGACTGACAGGTCTTGATTGATTGAATTGAGTCTGCCTGAATGTTCAGTGTTTGCTGCTAGACTCAATTCTTAGTAAATCAGGGCCATTATGTCAGCCATGAGGCTCTCATCAATCTTGTACATGAGAGACCTCTACTGTGAGATGCCGTCAGTCCCAATTGGACTTCACTTAGGGCAACAAAGCAGTAGAAGCTTGGTAAGTGCTACAAGAATGAAGTGTGTCTTTGGAACCTTTGTGTGACGTGTATACTGTTGTGCAGAACTGCCATGTTAAAATGCAGCAGCACAACAGGATATAAGGATATAAGGTCAGAAAAGCAGACCCTGATCATAGCTAATATTTGGAGGAAATTGTATTGTCAAGCTTAATCATCTGCCGTGTCTGAGAATGGTGCAAGCCTTCACAAATGGCTGCTCAGAATCAGATACCCACACATGTTGCAGATACTTGCCTGAACGACAGGCAGACTAATGTGCCACTATTTTGTCACTAGTTTACTTGATTGATATTTTCCTAGTATTACAGGCATGAATGAACTATACCAGGAGACCACAATAATTCAAACATTGACTTTTGCCATTTTTTCTTTCTATAAAAGCAAGAGCATCATCATCATACACTGGGACTACTTCAGGAGGAATCTTAAGAAAGAGGAGGAGGCCAGTAAACGTTGATCTGGATGAGGGAGGCAGAATAAATTTTTTCTTTGAGGAATTGAGCTTCCTCAAAAGCACAATGTGTTTAATAGCGTATTTTTATGTTAAACCTGCAAATATTGCTGAAAATTCTGTCCTCAACCACTTAAAGACCATCCGTCTGCAGTACACTGCAGCTACATGCAAAGCTACGTACCTCTATGTTACTTTGCTCTTCCGGGTCTGGAGTGTGCATGCGCGTGCCTTTCCGCTGACCCCCCTGTCATTCGCTGCAGGAGATATATGTCAGCAGGTCCCGGCCAGTGATTTTTGCCCAATACTTGGCTGATCTCCTACAACGAATGGGGAAGCAGACCTGTGCCTGTATTTGTAAATACATGCACAGGATCTAGCTGGATCTTCTCTCCCTGGAGTGAAATAGTTTCAGGAAGAGACATTACATGTGAGTAAAATCAGCACACTGAACCCAGACATGTTAGATAGACACAATTAACCCCTTGATTGCCATATTTAACCCCTTGATGGAGATCAGGGGGAGCTCTGTCACCCTGCCAGTGTCATTAGTACAGTGTATAATATTTTTCACTGATCACTGTATTACTGCCACTAGCAATGTCAGATAGTGTCAGATAGCATCAGGGTCAGTTACTGTCCCTCCCAGCCAGGGTCAGCTAGCATTAGATTGCCTGCACACTATCACACTCAAGCTATAGGTTGCTGATCACCGTCATTACTAGTATAGTGTTTGTACGGATCAATATATTGATCACGAACAGAACTATACCAGTGCCTCTGTAGTATTAGTGTTGCCCAAAATGCAGTGTAAGCAGGATCAGCCCCGTTCGCTCGTTCGCTACCAGTACTTGCATTTAGGTCCTCCCCCCAGCAAGAAGTGCAGTGTCAGTGTAACGTCTGATCACTGTCACCTGTGATACATTGCACACAAAATCACAGCGTCAGCAGAATCAGGCATGATCAGGTGAATTTTATTGGTAGCTGTTCAAGCAGTCCCTGAAAGCCTGGTGCTCTTTTTCCCATGAGCACACTAGGTACCTGTAAATGTAGAGCCCAAAAGGTTTTAAAAGAGATACACTAGTGAAGAGGCCTACAGGATTCTGAGCATGTCAGATGAGAGAAAAAGGGGAAGCCTCTCTGACAGAATATGCCTCAGAATATGAACCTGTAGAAAACAGTGGCACCCTGACAGGTAGCTTGGACGATGGAAAATAGGTCCCTATTAAGATCAGGCGTACCCGACCCCATATAGCTGAAGTGTGACCCTGAACAAGATTCAGCCCTTCATAAACCACCTCACTAAGAAATTTGCAGATGTGTATATGCCTCAGCAAAACATCTGCATGGATGAGTCCCTCATTCACTGTATTGGCCGCCTTGCATTTAAACAGTACCTCTCCAGCAAGTGTGCCAGATCTGGGGTCAAACTATATAAGCTACGTGAGAGGGCCACAGGCCATACAAATAATTTTAGGATTTACTGTATGAGGGAAGAGATAATAAAGTAGAGCCCCCCCTCCCAACTGCCCAGACTACATGGAGAGCAATGGCAAGATAATATGGGACTTGGTGTTGTCTTTGTTCCACAAGGGTACCACTTATATATGGACAATTTCTATAAAAGCGTGCCACTATTTAGACATTTGTACAATCTTGGAATTGGCTTATTTGACACCGTATGATCTAATCCAATGGCTTGTATATACCAGACTTAGAAAGGGGGAGAAAGCCTGCTTGAGCAATGATGAATTGCTTGTGGTGAATGGAAGCACAATTGGGATGTTTTCATCCTGTCTTCTGTTCACACAGACACAACAGTCCAAATTATCATGGCATCTGGCATTGTTGAGAAACCCTCTGAGTCCACGACTATAACCTTAACATGGCAGGGGTGGACTTTAAAGACCAAATGATACATCTGTACCTAGTTTCCCGCAAAGTTCGCACTGGTACAAAAACGGTGTCTAGTTATTTTTTTCAATTGGCTATATGTATAACGCTTTTGTAATTTATAAAGCAACAAGACAAAGTGGATCCTTCCTAAAATTTCAAGAAGAGATCATCACGGCCCTTTTGTATTCAGAATGTGCTGTGGCCCAATCCCCAAATCCAGATGCAGTGAGCCGGCTGCATGAGAGGCATTTTCTGGATGTCCTCTCTGGTACCCCAACCCAAAGGTCACCCCAAAGAAGATGCGTCTGTAGCAGACACGGAATAAAGCGCATCACCCGCTTTTTTTGTCCCTGTGTCCTGGCCAACCTGTCTCCACCTCAAGGACTGCTTCCATCACTACCACACACTAGTGGGGTACTAGTATAGGGTACAGCACGGCACAGTCTCGGGCACATTTTCACAATTCATACACAGGGTCTTTAAAGATGTTCGATAGTCAGGAAACTGTCTATCGCATTTTGAGAGACCCTAAAATCAGAGGCAGTTCTTTAAAGTTACAATAAAAGTTAAAAAAAAACCTATAAAAAAAGTAAAAAAATAAAAAAACTCCCAAAAAGTTGTAGTTTTATTGAGTTAATGTCTTATTGTAAGTTTGCTTTATTGTTAACCGTTGTTTGCTTTGCAGGAACACCATTCAGCTGCAGCACTGATCTGTTCTGACAGCAGCAGGGTGTTGACTCAGAATATACGTCAGTGCTTGCAGTGCTGCTAGATGAGATTTTTTATCCGCAGTTAAAAAAAAAACATATATGCCCAAGCATGGAGGCCTATGGTGGTCAGTAGGCAGATCGCTTCTATGCTTTGGCATATTTTTTTTTTCATATTTTTTTCCAACCACAGAGGAATCTGTTAGATTCTCTTTTTTCATTCAGCTCATAGTCTGCATGGAAAAAAGAACACTGATATGTTGCTGGACTTTGAGTGTTATACTGTGAAGAGTCCTGCAGCTGCAGGCATCATCCTGATATTGCTTTTGTTCAGCTGGCAGTCGGCTTTCATGTAAAGGTAATCTTAGCAGCTAATTATCTGCTGGATTGCTTTTACAAGCAGTGGGAGGGGAACACCCCCTAGCCGCCTACCATGGCTTTCTCAGGCTCTCCTATCCCATTGGGAAACCTGAGAATGCAGCAGCAGTTCTGCCTGTGACCATAGAGCTGATCAGAGACTGGAATGGCTCCAATCATCTGCATGGTGTAAAAAAAAAAACTTCAGGTTCACCATAAATAAACAGTGCCATTTTTATATTAGGAAAGCATCTGATCATACTAATCTTGGTGTGATCAGATGCTTTAACCACTTCCAGTCTTGACACTTTTACCCCCTTCCTGACCAGGGCAATTTTCAGCTTTCAGCACTATCACACTTTGAATGACAATTGCATGGTCATGCAACACAGTACCCATATGAATTTTTTACCATTTTTTTGAGACAGATAAAACTTTATTTTGGTGGTATTTACTCACCGCTGGCATTTTTATTTTTTTTTGCTGTAAATGGAAATGTCCAAAAATTTTGAAAAAAAATCTTTTTCTTATAAAATTTTGTAAATAAATAATATTTCATCATAAATCTTGGCCACAATTTATTCCGTTATCTTAAAATAAGCCAAATTAGTTTATAACCAAAAATTATAATTTTGAAACTTTTTTTTTTTTATATTATTATTTATTTTATTTTTTTTTACATACTGTCACCCTAGCAGTACAGTGTCACCATGGTGACACTGTACTACTTTTGGGGGGTGATGAAGATTTTTTTTTTTTTTTACACTGATTGCTTTTACACCCATATAGGATGTAAAAGCAATCATTTCTCTTTCTCTCTGTCTGCATTCTTGCAGCCATTGAGAACTACTGAGTGAGCTGTGATTGGTCACAGCTTGTCACATGGTACAAGGCTGTTGTGAATAGCCTTGTACCATGTGACCTCTGTGACCATTCACAGATTTCACACGTAGTAAGCAATGATGTCAGAAGTGACATCTTGCTTACTACTTTGCATGTGATCACTGATTGGCCAATCAATGATCACATGATCGGGACCTCGTACAGAGGTCCCGTCCGACGATCGGTGTTTCACTGTGTCCGGAGGACACAGCGGGCACCGGATTGCGGTGCTGCGTGCTCCTGTGGAGCGGGCACAAGCAGGGTGCGGGGAGGCCGTTTATAAACGGCCACCCGACCCTGCAGTGCCACCGTGCGGCCGTTTATATACAACGGCCAGTCGGGAAGTGGTTAAGGGCAGAGTAGAGAACTAGAGTCTAATAGACCCCAGATTTATTCCAAAAGAGTACTTGTCACTGCCTATTGCTATCATATTTATATGGGATACTTACATTCCCTGTGGTAACAAAAAAAGTGATAAAGAAAATTAAAGGGACAGTGTAAAAATAAAAAAAGTAAATACATGATTAAAAAAAAAAATTAAAGCACCCCTGTGCCCCCAGCGCTCTCGCGCATAGGCGAACATGGTGTAGACCTCGTAGTGGTATGTAAACATGAGATGGCAGTAATTCTAGCAATAGAACTCCTGTTTAAATCTAAAGTGGTAACCTGTAAAAACTTTTAAAGCATCGCTTATGAATATTAAAATGTACATAGTTTGTCGTCACTACACCTGCGTTCGCAATTTTAAAGCATGTCATGTTTGGTATCTATTTATTTGTCATAACATCATGTTTTAGATTTTACCAAAAATGGGCAACATATTGTGTTGTTGCGCATTAAAATGCAAAAAAGTTTTTCTAAACAAATTGCAATTGAAAAATCGCTGTGCAAATACTGTGTGACATTAAAAAAATGCAACACCCACCATTTTATTATCTGATTTAAACAAAAGTTTTTTAACAAAGTTGTCACTTTAATGATATAGTGCTCACACATACTATGGTTATATGTAGAATTAGACCCCAAGACACACTCTGGTACTTCTCAAAATTATGGGGATACCACATGAAAGACTTTTTGGCAATCTAGCCACGTACAGGACCCCAACATACCATAAGCACCAAATGACCCCTTTTTGTAAGGTAGATACTCCAAGGAATTGAATTAGAGGCATGGTGAGTATTTTGCAGATCTCATGTGTTACCACAAGTTTTTGGAAAATGAAGAATGGAAACTAAAAAGTTTCAAAACCCTGTGAGGAAAAAATGATATCTGCAAAATACTCACCATGCCTCTTTTAATCAATTCCTTGTTGTGTCTACTTTCCAAGATGGGGTAATTTGGGGGGGGGTTGTACTATCCTGGCATTTCAGGACTTCAGAAATGATGATAGGTAGTGAGGAAGTGACATGAGGAAATGCCCTTTGAAAGCCTGAGGGTGATCATTGGATTTTGGGGCCTGAATGTGGCCAGACTTCCAAAAAGTCTCTCACATGGTGTATCTCATACTCAGGTGAAGTAGCAGAATTTGTCTTGGGGTATTATTCCACTTATACCCATGGCATGTGTGAGCAATATATAATTTAAGTGACAACTTTGTGTAATTAAAAAAAAAACATTTTGCCATTTTCCAGAGACTTGTGGCAAAAATTAAAATCTTCCATGGACTCAACATGCCTCCCAGCAAATCACTTGGGGTGTCTACTTTCTGAAAAGGGGTCATTTGGGGGGAAGTTGTGCTGTCTCTGCATTTCAGAGCCTCTGAGACTGTGATAGGTAGTGAGGAAGTGAAATGAGGAAATTACACCCTTTGAAAACCTAAGGGTGGTCATTTCCATGCCTTGTATGCGGCTATGCTCCCAAAAAGTCTCAGACATGTGGTGTCTCCATACTCAGGAGAACCAGCTAAATGTATTTGGGGTGTAATTTCAAATATAACCATGACATGTGTGAGCAATATATATCTTAAGTGCGAAAAAAAACAATTTGTCATTTTCCCACTGGGGGGGGGGGTTGTGCTATCCTGGAATTTTAGGTCCTCTGAAACTGTGGTAAGTAGTGGCAGGGGCAGACTGACCATTCGGGTACTCGGGCAGTGCCCGAGGGCCGGGGTCAGTAGGGGGCCCCATGAGATGCCCCTGGTACCTTTCATAGGCTTTTTTGGGTGTGGTTTGAGTGTGGGAGGGGACACAGGGGCCCCATGATCCCCTATTGCCCGGGGGCCCCATGAGTTGTCAGTCCGCCCCTGAGTAGTGGTCATTGCTTTTCGGGCCCCATATGTGACTAGGCTCCCAAAAAGTCTTACACATGTGGTATCCCCTTACTCAGGAGAAGCAGCAAAATGCATTCTGTAATTCCACATATACCAATGGCATGTGTGAGCAATATGTTATTTAAGTGACAACTTTGTGTTAAAAAAAAGGAAAACTTTTATTGTAATTTTTTAAAAACGTGATAAAAAAAAACAATTTCCATGGGCTTAACATGCCTCTCAGAAAATTCCTTGGTATGTCTACTTTCCAAAAAGGGATCATTTAGGGGGGTTTTGTACTGCCTTGGCATCTTAGTTTCTCAAGAAATGTGATAGGCAGTCAGAAAGTATAAAGCTGCGTGAATTCCAATATACTGTATATACCATAGTTTGTAGATGCTATAACTTTCACACAAACCATTTAATATATGCTTAGTAAAAAGGAGAAGTTGGAGTACCCTCAGGTGTTAGGTCACTCCCAAAAAGATTATACACTAGTGCCACGTCCTGATTAGCCAAAAAGGGACGGAAAAAGGAAGTACAAATAGACTTTAAGGGCACAGAAACTACATACATATATTGGTAAAATCACTATACTTTATTTTAACAGTGTGTCACAAAAAACATCCTTAAGTTAAAAAATCATTGTACAAAATCCCCGCAGACAATTTCCCACAGCCCACCATATTGTAAGGAGCAAAGCCAGTGAGAAAGCATACTGTGACCACCAGGAAGTTCCTATGGGGGGGTGAGAGACATTCAGCTGCTGGCAAAATGGCCCAACATGTTTTGCGACAACAATCGCTTCTTCAGGGGCTTAGTAGTATTGTCTAAAAAAAATATGCATATTTAAATATACACAGAAACACATCATGTAAATATGAAAAAGGTCATACAGCAATATACTAAGACTTACATAAAATATTCCAAAAAGAATCTTCCCTCTTTCAACAAATTTCCACCTATACTAAAACACCAAACCAAACCACCAATCTCTTATGACTAAGTCCCGGATGTGACGAAACGCGTCAAGAGGAAGTGACGTCAAACGCAAGGAGCAGGAACCGGAAGTGCCACGGCGGCCATATTTGTTGTGGGAATCGTTGTACACTTCGTGTGGGAACTGCCTGGTAATCCCCAGAAAGTGGGGTTTGATCCAAATCGCATTTTAAATTGATTCTAAATGTAAGCAGATCCATTAAAGTAGTATTATCTTGAATATTTGCGGAGTCACACCATGGTTATTTTCCATTACATGATTGGAGCCTGGTAAATCCGTGATCAAGGCTTGTGATTGAGGATGATATTACAGTGTTACTCTATTAACAAGTGAAGGAGGAGAAGGAGGAGAAAGATCTTTTGGAGGATTTCTACAAGTTGTATTATAAAGGCGTTGGTTGTCCTACTGTTGGTAAGGGTATATTTGCCTTACTCACTAGAAGTGTCACATGTGGGTTAGGATTCTCACTGAGTGTATCACTTCAGGATTAATTTAAAAACATTTTTTTTTTTGAGCACGAGTGTTGTTGGGAATAATTTTTTTCGGAATGTTTCACAAGTGTTTCACTGGTTTTTGTTTCACTTAGTGTTGCACATTTTTGATATACATATATATATATGTGCATGTGTATATATATATATATATATATTTTTTTTTTTTTTTTTTTTTTGTCTGTTTGTGTTACGTTAATGCACTATTTTGAGTTTCTTTATTTCGGAGGTTTTCACAAAAGTCATTGGACACAATCAACATTGCAAGAAAATTTTCAAGTTCTCCACTTTTGATTTATTGAGTTTTTTGAACTACTGAGACACTGGACTTTATGATTATTGTCAGTTTGTTTATATAATTATCACTGGTAAGGGGTATGTTTGGTGTTTTAGTATAGGTGGAAATTTGTTGAAAGAGGGAAGATTCTTTTTGGAATAATTTATTTGATTTCAAACTTTCAGGGGTTGAAAGTTTTTTTCTAATTAGAAATTAGAGTGGGTTTAGGGTTTTTTGGTTTGATATCATACTCACAATTGGATTTATAATTACATAAAATATTATTATGCACCAGACAGCTGTAGACCCTCCAGTCACAGAGGGCAGGCCTCCTCTATGTTCCCACGGCACAAGGGGCCATCCAGGGGGCCAGGTATGGGGGCACAATAGTGGCCAATGATTCAGAGCCCCGAAAAGCCTAAGATAGCTAACAAGAAAAGGGAAAAAAATGCTGAAGCAAAAATATATAAAAATATGTAAACTACAGATGTCCTCCTCCATTGGACCATACCAGTGATAAAAATACTGGTTAGTTATATGTTACCTTAAAAAAGGTGTTGTTGTGGCAAAACCAGAGTTCCTTGGAGAAAGGGTGCCTTATTTCAGAGCCTTGGCAGGATATAGGGGAGGACTGGCATCCAAGAGGGAAGAAAGAAAACGTTCCGCACTAAGACAAGCTTGAAGGGTGATGGAACTACCTATAATATTATAATATATATCATTAGTGTATAATGATTGTCCAGAGGGCCTTCCCCAGGGTAACCCGCTATATAGTAGCATAAAATAAGGTAACCTACCAGATTACAGTAACATAGGCGAACCCCAGTCGCAATGATATACCGTATTTTTTGCTCCATAAGACGCACCTGACCACAAGACGCACCTAGGTTTTAGAGGCAGAAAACGGGAAAAAAAATATTCTGAACCAATGGACTGCAGACATAGTACAGGAGATGACCAGAGACTGCAGACATAGTACAGGAGATGACCAGAGACTGCGGACATAGTACAGGAGAGATGACCAGAGACTGTGGACAGTACAGGAGATAACTGCTGACCTTTGGGGAGGGGGGGCAGCGGGTACCTGAATTTGACAGGTACCCGCTCTTACTTCCGCGGAGTTGTTCTTTGGTTAGTGTCCGCTCTGCAGCGGGACCTTACCTGTTCCTCTATCCAGCCGCGTGCTGTCTTCCCGGCTTCTGTAGTGTGGGAGCTCGGCTTGACAGCCGGGTGCCCAGTGCGCATGAGCGAGAAGCGCTGCGCTTTGTGATTGGTCTGGCGGCTTCTGGGACCTGCCATGTGTCTCAGGTGCCGCCTTACCATTCACAAAGAGCACCGCTTCTTGCGCATGCGCAACTTGGCACCCGGCTGTCAAGCCGAGCGCCCACACTACAGAAGCCGGGAAGACAGCGCGCCGCTGGATAGAGGAACAGGTAAAGTCCTGCTGCAGAGCTGAGCGGCCGGCCCGGTATTCTGACACGGCGGCGGTGGAAATACCGGACCGGCCGCTCCATATTTGCTCCATAAGACGCACTGACACTTTCCCCCCTTTTTTTGGGGGAAAAAAGTGCGTCTTATGGAGCGAAAAATACGGTAACTTAAAAGACGTGCCAGGTGCAACTCATCAAGGGTGTGGAGGGGTAATAAGAACTAATCCCAACCTCCTGCTGGAAATGGGCCTAGGAACATAGACAAGAGTAAAAGGAGAAAAAGTTATCTTAATGGCTACTTATGGAGGAGTAAAGTCATCCAATTGCTTCAGAATAAATGTCTTGCCAGTGTTGGAATACACCGACGTTAAATCGATAAAGTAGACATAAATAGACAAAAATGTATTCTCCAGGGAAAAGACCCTGGCAAAAAAAAGCGATGGCATCTGCACCTGGAAGCACATATGACACGATATCCCTCAAGGCAAAAGCCCTAAAAAGAATGGCACTCAGAGGCGCCAAACCGCTGGCTATAAAACACCCCAGGCATGGCTTGTCCACGTCAGAGCGTGTGACCTCACCACGTCCGGCCACGCATGTGCTAGAGGGTGCAGCAGGCTGGACCCGCTATGGCGCACAGGGAGGCACGGGTCCAAAGGCCTGTCCCAGCCATGCCATGGGAGTCCGGCCCCAGGATGGGGCGGGGGACACCGCGGCCACACGGCCACACACCAGGCCCAATTAGGACAACACCCAACCCCTAGAAATCAAAAAGCAACTGCAGGTCCAGCCCCTGAAGGCCAGGAGAAGCAACAGCAGCAAGGTGCACATAGACAACAACAAGTACAAACCATTGATAATATCGTAGTAGGCACTACTATAGCATAATACCAAAATACCATAAAGTGGATAAACTAGGCATAGGCTACAGCATGATGAGGACTATAGCAATAGCAAAGAACAGCCAAAAATAATCCAAATAATTTAGAAGGCATAAAAAGCCCCCAAAAGGATTAACTGTTAAAAAGGCAGGGGAAAAGTGCAATTTAGAACCACAATAGTATTCCCAAAGCTCATCCATGTAAATGGAACCTTTATAGCCATAGATGACAATAGCAATCACTATATCAATCCCCTGATTGTATATGAAATGCTATATACATATATACAATTTTATGACATAGGGGCCAGAGACAGGCATGACAACCACTATCATTATTCCTTCATCATTATAAAAATGGCTTGTGTGATATTAACTCATTAAGCCCTGGAGGGTGGAATGCATTAAGCCATTCGATCCACATAGTTTCCTTACGCAATAGTTTTTGGTCCCAATTACCACCATGTGGATCTTTGGTGACCACCTCCAACACAGAAAACTTAGCCTAGAGGTATCAAATTTGTGATATAGTCCCAGGTGATGACTAATGGGAGTCACCATCTTAGCCTTCGAGGAATAATAGATATGGTTGTGTATTCTCTGATTAAACTGTTGTATGGTCTTGCCCACATAGTAGGCTCCACTTGTACATAACATAAGATAAACTACTCCCCTAGTTTCTCAGTTGGCCTGGAATCTGGGGAGAAATAGTTCCCCATTGGGTAAGTGGAAACATGTTCCCATCCACACCCAGGAACAATAATTACACTTCCCACAAGCAGTAACTCCCCTGGGGCAAACGGAACCTTGGGTTCCTAGTGTATAGTGTATCCTTGATGGACAGGGCTTTCCGAAATACTATTTCAGGATAACTTTGAATATATTTATGTAAAGTAGGATCTTCCCATAGAAGATACCAATGATGTTGCAATATATTACGCAGTTGCGGATGTTGTACCGAATATTGTGTTATAAATCTCACCGAAGGAGATTCAGTTCTAGATTTATATGTGGCATACAGCAGGGTGTTCCTATGTTGAATCAGAGCTCTATTATATGCTTTGCATAATAGTGTTCTGCTATATCCACGTACTAATAAGCGTTGTAACAATTTGGCTTGATATTTAAAATCTTTTAGGTATGTGCAATTCCGCCGCAAGCGGATATATTGTGCAGAAGGTATACTTCTGACTAGGGCAGGGGGATGAGATCTATTCGCAGGAAGTAGCGTGTTGCCAGCAGTTTCCTTACGAAACAATTTAGTGGCAATACATCCCGTTGAGTCTATAAAGATTTACAGATCCAAAAATGCAATCGTATTTTTGTGCCAGTTCATGGTAAAAGTCAAGTTAAACGAGTTCTTATCGAGTAAAAACATGAATTCATCCAACATCTCAAAGGTACCTGCCCAGATGACAAAAATATTGTCAATATACCTGAACCAGCACAACGCATGGTCCAGGTTTTTGACAAGTGTGTCATCTGAAAAAATGCAACACTCCCAGCCTCCAAGATATAAATTGGCATAGGCTGGGGCACAGCAAGTGTCCATAGCTACTCCCTGTATTTGAAGATAATAGGAGTTCATAAATATGAACCAGTTATGAGTCCGTATGTAATACTATAAATCTACAATAAAATTGCATAATGCCTATTGAGTGCGATCCTGCTCCTTCAGGAAGGACCGTATTATACCTATCCCACGTTCATGTGGTATGCTTGAGTACAAAGGCTCAACATCTATGGTGACCAATATGGCATCCAAAGGTATAGAGAGGCCATCCACATGTTTGAGAAGGTCGAGAGTATCCTTAACATAAGAGGGGAGACATATAACATGTGGCATCAAAAAGAAGTCCACAAACTTGCTAGCATTCTCAGTTTTGGAACCTATACAAGAGACAATAGGTCTCCCTGGGACAGACAGATTCTTGTGGATTTTAGGTAAGGAACAAAAGGTAGCTTCTCTAGGATATGGAATATTCAGAAAATCATAAGTATCCTTCTCAATGAGGCCCTCAAGGAAGGCCCCATTGATAAGGTCCTTAAATTCAACAGAAAATTGTTGTGTCATCCGCGCTGGAATACATTTGTATCATTGAGAGTTTTTTAACTCTCAATGAGCTCATATTGATCTGTAGGCATAACAACAATATTCCCCCCTTTGTCAGATGGTTTAATGACTAAACTGGTTCTATTTTTAAGATGATTCAAGGCTTTCCTCTGTATAGGAGTCATGTTGGTATCTGAAGTTGTAGGGATTAAGCGTTTTACATCACTAATAGTAGTCATTAAAAATGTCCAAATACGTGGATTGGTAGATTTTGGTTTGAATTGTTAAGAAGGAGGAACATAGTCAGAACAGGTGGCACTAATCGCTTGTTTATCTGGTTGATTTTCATCGAGCAGTAGCATCAAATCTCGCAGGATTCTAAAATCCTGCATAGTAAAGTTTTTCATACGTTCCATAAGATCCTTTTCTTGCTTACTTCTAATACAATCTGAGTCAAAGATATATCTGTAGGTGAATTTCCTAGCAAACAAGTATAGATCTTTGATAGTTTCATACATGGCAAACCTAGCAGTAGGGCAAAAACTCAGCCCCCTGCTTAGGACTTCTATCTCATGTTTAGAAAGATGTTCAGTAGTCAAGTTAATCACATTTAGTGTGTTGTCGTTGGTATGTTGCGGAGCGGTGTTTGATCCACTAGGGGGGTCGTACGTATCATGTAAGTGTCAAGAGTGCTTTGCTTGTCCCCTTGGTTGTATTGATCTGGTAATAAAAAATCATTAGTGCTAGGACCTGCTATATTCTGTGAATAAGTAGATTGGTTAGTGCTAGTGTTTTTATTAGGTAAAGAAGGTGTTGCTTGTGAGACAGAAGTAGGTGCCATCATAATGTTGAGGGCCTGTGTGGCCGTGGGGCCCATATATGTTGATCCATTCGAGGGAATACTCCCAGAATCCAATGAGTGATGTGTATGTGAAGGAAGTGTACCTATCTCCGACATAAAGTTTGGAAATTAATTAGGACGTTTTTTAGAAGAATTGGATTGGTGAGTAAAATTGCCCCCCATATATTGCCGTTTACATGGTCCACTAAAAGGATTAGACAGCAATGCTGAAGCATGTGATCTAGGTGGTTGTAATTGGGATGAGGAAATAGTCTGATTCTGTCCCATCATCCTGAGGATAGTTGTCATAAGCCGCTCGGGCAGACTTGTTCCTAGAGTTGCTTCTGTAATTAGGAAGAGGTATCTGCCATCTATAGGAAAAGCCCTCCAAAAAGCAGCTTGATCTTTAAAAAATGTTTCTTATTTTTTAGTAATAATATCCTTATTAATTTTAGCCAGGTACTCCTTGAGTTCCTGCCATTTAGGATCATAGAGGGAGTTGTTTTTGATCGCTTCACGTTGATTGCAGCGACATAAGTTCCTGGTCTACTGTATTCATTTCAGTTTTATAGTGTGAGAACAATAGTCATGAGTTCAATGCTACATTTAGTAAGAACTTGTTTGCAAGAGGTCTTGAATTCTTGAGACACGTTCTTAACTGTTGGGTACAAATGTACCCTAAGACCCACAGGAGTGATGTTTTAATTAATATACAAATTAAAGAATTCAATGTGCCAGCATAAGTTGGATTTTTTCATCAATAATCGTTTAAGTTTGATGAAATATCCGTTTAAATTATCCTCATCCCTGCTAGTACCATTACATGTTGTATGTATCTCATTCATAAACCCAGACCATGCTGTGCCTATAAAGTCCATTTCTACAAAAATCTCAGATATAGAATCAACGAGCAATAATCTTGGATAAGATAAACACACCCGAAAAGGTAAATTAAAAGGAGGGGTGATACCACCCTATGTTCTGTTAGTAAAAAGGAAAAGTTGGAGTACCTTCGGGTGTTAGGTCACTCCCAAAAACAAATTTGATACCTTACAGGCCAAGTTTACTGTGTTGGAGGTGCTCACCAAAGATCTATGTGGTGGTAATTGGGACCAAAAACTATTGCGTAAGAAAACTATTTGGATTGAACGGCTTAATGCAGTCCACCCTCTAGGCCTTAATGAGATAATATCATACAAACCAGTTTTATAATGATAAAGGAATAATGATAGTGGTTGTTGTGTCTGTCTCTGGCCCCTATGTAATAAAATTGTATATATTGTGGCAGTGCAGCATCCTGCCACAGTCTAAATCAAGGTTATAACCCAGGATTCTCAACTATACAGGTTGAGGGGCTCCAGGCGGGTTGCTTAATGCAGAGGAAACTGGTTTGTCAGTTTCCTTGTTAGTTCTTAAAGTTTGTTTTGAGACCTGGGGCCTGGAGATTTCGAAGTGATTTGGAAGGGATAAAATCTCCAATCCTGGGTCCATGTTTTCAGAACCCCCAGCACACTAATTGCTCAGGTGTGTGCAAGCCTTTTTGTACAGGCCAAACCATGGTTCTAGGCTCCACCCCGGCAGTCAGGAGGTCGTTGCCCAGGGGTAAGGAGGGCTCCACCTAGGAGAGGTGGGAGCCAGAACAGCAAGGGGCTGCTAGCTGTATACCTGAGAGAGCCAGGAGGCTGAATATTTGTTTTGTTTGTATTGATGGTGGAGACCCCTGCATGGGAAACATATTGTATGGAACTTTCCTTAATTTTTTTTTCATTTAAATATTTATAAATTTTTATGATAAACAGGTTATACAAACATACTCTATAAAACATTGACACATTATCAAAACATTTATTGTTTCATCTCCCCCCACCTATGTACCACCCATCTCCCCCCCCCCCCATCTAACCCTTCACACCCTCTGCTCTGCATTTTCCTATTCATTTCTGGAGATCCCAATCCCTATAAAATAAGACAAAAAGTATAACCATATTATTCTATGTTAATCCCCCATAAATTCTATAGTTAACTTTGACTTTTTAAATTCCTCCCATTTGTTCCATCTTATATGGTAACTCTCCATCTTATCTTCATTCATATGGTAAAGTTCCTCCAATTTACATATTTGATCCACCCTGTCAACCCAATCTTTTATTTTTGGCACCTCCCATCTCCTCCAGAACTTGGGTATCAATCCCTTTGCTGCATTCAAATAATACAATAAACCAGATTTTTTATATTTTTTGACTGAAAACTTGGTACTGTAAAAAAGACAAGTCGTTGGGTCTATTAGAATATCAAACTCTGTGATTTTCTGAATCAAGCTTACCATTTTCCCCCAATACTCTACTACTGTATTTTAGGACACTCCCACCATATGTGATACATTGTGCCTCTACCTCCACAT
The DNA here is from genome assembly GCF_062004578.1 of Staurois parvus. Taxonomy (NCBI): domain Eukaryota; kingdom Metazoa; phylum Chordata; class Amphibia; order Anura; family Ranidae; genus Staurois; species Staurois parvus. Next base: position 1,544,872 of record NW_028318301.1, read on the forward strand.
CCACACCAACATAATGGTGAATTATCTCCATTTAATCTATGTGCTACACTCGGTGTGATATACCATCTTGCCAAACATTTATAGTTAATTTCTACCTCCTGCATATTTATATTTCCATGGATTAACCTATACATTTTCCTCTGTTTTTCCACATCTATTATTACTCCTATATCTCTTTCCCATTTTTCTATATAATGAGGCCTTAAGTCTGTGTTTAATGAGAATCTTATATATTTTAGAAGTTCCATGTTTCCCATCTCCCCGCGTGTCTAATAAATGCTCAAAGGGGTTCCAATCCTCTCTTGTTCTTAAAGGCTGTGGGAGCTTCCCTATAAAGCGTTTCAATTGTAAGTAACGCCACTCATCCATTCTCGTGAAAACTTCTCCCTTTTATTTCAATTCCATAAGTGAACCCATTTCCTCCCCCACCATTATATCCCTTAATTGTTAATCTTCCTTCTTAATCCACTTCCCTGTGATACCTTCTTTACCCAGAGGAAAAAACTCTGTAGACCCTAAGGGCATTAACAATAAATTAAATTCCCATCCCATCTGTTTGTGTAAAACATTCCAAACTCTTAAGACATTTATTGTGAACAAACTTGTGCTATCTGCTAATCCTCGGTATTGTGGAGGTAATCATACAATTCTACTTAAATTAGTATTACTTAGTATATTTTCTATTTTAACCCAGCTTTTCCCCTTTGCATTATATGTCCAGTCAAAAATTCTCACCATTATTACCGAGTTATAATATCTTTTCAGATCTGGTACTCCCGATCCGCCTTTCTCTTTATTTATACATAAAATTTCATGGCTTATTCTTGTTTTTTTATTCCTCCAGATAAATATTGTTAACATTTTTTTAATTGTTCTGAAATATACTTCTGGTAGTATGATTGGTATCATTTGAAATTTATATAAAATTTTTGGAACGATCACCATTTTTATCAAATTTATATGACCTATCCATGACTGGATTCCCCCTCCTAATTTCCTTAGTTCATCCTTGATCTCATTTAATAATGGGATATAGTTTATATAAGTTCTTGGAAGATACTGTTAATTTTATTCCTAGATATTTTAATTCTTTTTCTCTCCAAACAAAGGGAAATTCCTCCTGTATCCTATTTTTCTCTCTATTTGGAAGGTTTATATTTAAAATCTCTGTTTTCGTTGGATTCATTTTTAAATTTGACATCTCCCCATACTCCTTCAGTGATCTCATTAAGTTTGGCAATGTTATCCTTGGGTTTCCCACATAAAACAATATATCATCTGCATAAGCTGCCACCTTATGCTCTGTGTCTCCTATTCATATTCCCTTTATATCTATATTATTCCTTATTGTAGTCAATAGAGATTCTAATGACAAAACATATAGAAGTGGAGACAGAGGGCATTCCTGTCTTGTTCCATTTAGCATCCTGAAATACTCTGATAAATCCCCGTTAACCATGATTGCTGCAGAGGGTTGACTATATAATTTCCTTATCCATTCTCTCATTCTATCTCCTATCCCCAATACTTCCAATGTATCCATCATATATCCCCAATCTACTCTGTCAAATGCCTTTTCAGCCTCAATCGAGGCTTTTCTACTTTTTTGTATAAGAAACAGAGATCTCAGTCTGTTGTCTCTACCCTCTCTGCCTGGGACAAAGCCTACTTGATCTATGTGTATCCATTCCGGCATTAGGTCTTTCAACCTGTTTACCAGAACTTTTGCATATAATTTAGTATCTGTGTTCAATAAGGAAATCGATCTATAACTTGAGCAGTGAGTAGCATCCTTACCTTCTTTATGAATGAGGACTACATGTGCTTGTAAGGATTCCCTTCTCATTTCCATCTCTCCCCCCAATGCATTCATATATATCCTCAATTTGTGTACTAATAGTTCTTTATATATTTTATAATACCTCACAGTATATCCATCTGGACCTGGACTTTTCCCAACTGTAGTACTTTTTAGTGCTAGTTGTATTTCTTCCTGCGTTATTGCTAATTCAAGGGATTTTAATTGTTCCTCGTTTATTTTCGGTAATCCTGCATTTTTTAAATATGTCCATCTTTTTTCTATTTTTCCTACTCCTTTTTTTTGTAGAACTATGGGGAGAGATATTATATAGATTGTTATAGTATTCTTTAAACACTTTAGCAATATCTTTAGTTGAATACACTAATTCTCCTTTGGGGTCTCTTATTTTCTCTGTATAGTTCCTGGGTTTTTTTTTCTCTGAGCCCTCATTAAATACTTTCCTGGCCTGTCTCCCCATCTATATCTCTCACTTATCATTTTATTAAATACTCTTCTCTTATCTTTGTCAGGGATCGCAGCTACGAATGGCTCCGCGCATGTGCAGAGCACCGATCCATTCTAGCCGGCGGACACTAGGACCTGGACGGCGGCGGCCGCACATGCGCTCTCGTGATCGCGGCCGCTCGCCTGGCACCAATGGCAGGGCAGGGCGCACTATTTAAACCTGCCCTGCACCTACACACATTGCCGTATGGCCTTATTCCTGTGTACCTGTATTCTGTTGTTGAAGATTCGTTGCTGACCTGCCTGGACCTGACCTCTGCTGACTTCTCCTGCTCTGACTCCTGGCTAAGTTTGGCTAAGTTTGACCTCTCTTGTGGATACCCCTACCTGATCTGAACTACTGGTACCGACCCCGGCGAGTGACCTGACTATTCTTCTGCCTGCTGCCTTGTACTACGCTGACCTCTCTGTTACCGACCTGGCCCGTCTGACCACGCTCATCCGTCCATCCATCCGGCACGGATCCAGCCATCCCTGCTTCCACCTTCTGCCTCTTCACGTCAAGCTCTCCACCTGCACAGACCCCCGGCGGATTCCTCTACCGCAGACGGGTGTACTCAGAGGCCGCGACCTGGTTCCAGTCTGCTCCAAGTCCATCCCCACCATCAGGGGCCCTGGTGAACAAGCAGGCTGGGGCTTAGACTCCGCGCTCTGGGGAAACCTGTCCTGTGGGCTGCTAGAGGTACCGCCAGGTGGTTGCTAACAATCTTCTTCCAGAAAATTATTTAATTCTCTTTTATTTATTACCCTCTGCATAATCTCTTTTGTTACTCTTTTTTTATGTGTCTGTTCTAGCTCACAGAGTTCCCCGAGAAGCGCATTCATTTTTTCTCTTCTTTCCCTCTTCTTCTTTGCTCCAATCGCTATTAGGATTCCTCTAATATAGGCCTTATGAGCCTCCCATACCGTTGCTACAGACACATCCTCTATTTCTTTTTTCTTGTGACAGGAGCATGGTCTGATATTGACATGACTTCTATTTTTACTTTGACCAAAACCTCAATAAGTCGATGTTCCAGCAATATATAGTCCAATCTTGAATACATCTCGTGTGCATGGGAGTAAAACATATAGTCTCTTTCCTTCATATGCTTAATTATCCATCTATCTTGACATTGAAATATAATTTTTTTCAAGGATCTCAGAGACCTACTCTCTTCTCTCTGCACAGGAGACGTCATATCTATCTGAGGGTCCATATAGAGATTGAAATCTCCTGCCACAATTAAACTACCTTTTTTGAAATCCATTAACTTTTTCAGAGTATTTTTAAGAATATCTCTGGTTTCTTATTCGGGCAATAAATATTTGCTAATGTACAATATACTTCTTGTAGTTTTCCCTTCAGAAACAGAATCTCCCTTCAGGATCTACCAATCTGTCTTCCAACTTAAACCTAATATTTTTGGAGAAACCTATTGCCACTCCCTTAGCTCTTCTAATTCGGGAATCTGCATAGAACCACAATGGATAATATCTAGAATTTAATTTCACATTTGTTTCTCTCCCCAATTGTGTCTCCTGTAAGAAAACCACTGAAGACAATCTATGCTGAATCTCTTTATATATCCTGAATCTCTTCCCAGGGCTATTTAATCCATTAACATAGTAACATAATAAGTTTCGAAGTGTATCTCTTCCATTCTTCCCTTATTCTCCTATCCTCTCCTCCATCTCCTCTCTCCTCCTCTCTTGTCCATATCTTCCCCTTCATTCTCTAGGACTTCTCCAGACTAATATATCTCCTACTATATCACAGAGAACTACCTACCCACTCCCCATCCCCTCCCCCCCTCCACCCCTCACACCCCTCACACCCCTCCTCCTATTACCCTTCTCCCCCCCTCCCATTACCCTCCCCCATCCCATTATCCTCCCCCCCTCCCATTATCCTCCCCATCCCTTAGGCTACCTTTTTGCCTATAAATCATTTGTGGTCCTAGCCCCACTTTTGATTCAACTTTAAGGTGGTACTCCAACCATGTACGCTTCACCAGCTACCTCTTCTCCTCAATGTCCTGCCATACTCTAAAAACCGATAGAAAAGCTCCAGAGGCCTAACAGAGTGGAAGGGTTGGAGGGAGACAATGGAGAGGGAGGAAAAATACCAAAGGAAAAAAAATCCTCCTTATAGCTACCTGCCACCCCTCTTTTTCTATAGCCCATATCTCTCCTTCTTCTTCCCACCCATGTATCTCTATTTTCTGCATATCAAGTCTCTCACAGAAGTCTCTCATATCTTCAGGATATCTCAATCTTGCTGAACGCCCATTTTTCTGTCTGATTAAACATGCCGGGAAACCCCAGCTATATTGGACATTCTGCTTCCTCATCTGCTCTAATAATGGTTTCAAAGTTCTCCTTCTTGTCAATGTCTCCACTGCTAAATCAGCAAAAATCTGGATATTTATTTCTCCATATTTTATGTTCTTCCTTTTATCTTTTTCCAGATCTCTTCTTTATCCCAATAGTTATGAAATTGCACAATTACATCTCCCGGTTTTTCTTTACCCCTTTCTTGTTGGTGTTTTCCTATTCTATATACTTTATCTAATTTAAGAGTCTCTGATATGGATCTGTCTATTATAGTATTCAGCATTTTCCTTATTATACCCACAAAATCTTCTCCTTGTGAGATCTCTGGAACTCCTCGTATCCTTATATTGCGTCTCCTATCCCTATTTTCTTGATCTTCTATTTTATATAGCAGATTTCTTTGTTCTTTTCTCATTTCTATCGTCCGTTTTTCTAATTTCTAGATAATTTGGGCATGTTTATCCACTTTTCCTTCAGTCTCCTCCACTCTTGATAATATTTACTCCAGATCTTTCTGTATTATCGCCATTTCTTGTTTTATTGATTTTTCACGACCTTTAAACATTTCTGTTATTTCTTCTTTAGTGGGCATTTGTATGTGCTTCTGTTGCTCCTCCAACCCCACTTCTTCCGTTTGTTGACTGCTATTAGCTATTCCCTGGGATAGTCTGGAACCTTCTTCCATACTGATTTCTAGCTCACTCCTTTCACTTATTCCCTGATGTCTTTCTGGAGTCAGTTTCTCCTGTGAGGGTATATATTTTTTAATCGTACCTGTTAGGGAAGCCTTGGGCCCACCTGCTTTAGACACTTTATTTTTCATATCGTCAATAACTATTTCAAATTGTCCAAGCTCTGGGGGATTTAGTTTTATATTATTATCACATTTAAGTTTTCCAACGATTTCAGTCTATAATTTTTCCTTTTTCTATCTCCCCTCTCCTAAGCTCTTCTGCCAGGTTCTGTTTCTTCTGGGTCTTAAACTGTTTTAATTTATCCTCCTTTTCCTTTTTCTTTTTAGACCCCATGGGTGAACCCCCCTCTGATATTAATACACAGTTCAATTCATTTTATATATATAAATTCACTGAGAGTTTATTGCTCTCACTCACCCTCTTGTCCTCTTCTCCATTTTCTCACATGTGAGACTGCTTTAATTTTGTTCTTCTGGGGTTTGTTGTTTTCTATCAACCCCTCCACTTGTAACACCGTTTACTACTTTTTTTTGGGGGGGGGTTCTCCCCACTGACTCCACTGGTTCCCTGGCAGGTAGCTGGTAGCAGGTAGCTGTCAGGTAGGGGGAGATCCAGCATCTCCTTCTCCTGAGCTCACCGACCGGCTTCTCTTCCTCCCAGTGCTCCCTTGCGGCGGATCACGTGGGTGTCTCAGCGTCTTCCAGGCTCCAGGCAACACACTGCGCCGGACCAAGTTTACAGCCATCCCACTGTGGTGTAGTTCACACAGACCACTCCACCTCCGCCACCGGCCCGTCCATGCACCTCCTGTCAGGGATCCCCTCGATCCCCGCCGCGTTGGTCCCGGCGCAGGCGCAGTATGCCGCCCGGCGCAGGGACTCGAGCACTGGTTCCGGGCCGGCCGCGGCGTTCGAGTTCGCGCATGCGCAGTAGAAGCCGCGGCCGCCCGCTGGGCACCAATGGCAGCGCAGGGCGGGATATTTAAATGACCCTGAGCTGTCATTCAGTGCCTTCTGGTCTTTCCTGCATTCTGAATCCTGTGAACCTGTACCCTGTAAGTTATTGACCCGGATTGAACCTGACCTTGCTGTTTTCGCCTGTTCTGACCCTTGCTTTGCCTGACCTCTCTCCTGAATGCCCCCTATTGGATTTGACCTGCTGTTGCTGACCTGGCGTGTGACCCGACCATTCTATGCCCGCTGCCTTATACCTTGCCGCCCTCTCTGTTACCGACCCGGCCCGTCTGACCCTGCTCATCCATCCATCCATCCCGTGCAGTGGGGTCTTCTGACCTCCTCACATCAGACTCTTCCCCGTGGGAGCCCCTTGCGCATACTACTACCACTGACGGACGCACCCGGTAGTCACGACCTGGTCTCAGGGAGCTCCAAGTCCATCCCCACCATCAGGGGCCCTGGTGAACAAGCACCCTGGGACTTAGACTCCGTGCGCTGGGGACGCCTATTCAGTGGAGTGCTAGTAGTACCGCCGGGCGGTCCCTTACAGTACCAGAAGGCCATGACTGAGTCTAGAGGAGGTCCCTCGCCGCTGGAGGAGATCTGCAGGCACCTATCCAATTTGACACAGGCCGTATCGGCCCTGCAGGATAGATGTCAGCAGATTGAAACTCAATTCCAGGCCTGCACTATATCCGTTCCTGCCCCACAGGCCGCGGTCCCCACACCTCCAGCAGCCCCTGTGCTGGTGTCTGGGGCACTCGCACCACTCCCGGCGGCCGACCCCCGAGTACCCTTACCAGAACGTTTCCACGGGGACCGCACACGGTTCAGAGCATTCCGCGAGTCCTGCCTCCTCTATTTTGAGCTACAACCCCGAACCTTCGTGACTGAATCCGTGAAGGTGGGGTTCGTCATATCCCTCCTGCAGGGTGAACCCCAAGACTGGGCCCATCGATTACGGGGAAAAAATGACCCTCACCTTGGTTCGGTTGACAGTTTTTTTGATGCTATGGCCATCCTTTATGATGACCCGCAGCGGGCAGCTTCTGCTGAAGCTACTCTGTACACACTCCGGCAAGGCCGCCGAGCGGCGGAGGAGTACGCATCTGAATTTAGGCGGTGGATGGGGGATACTCGCTGGAACGAGTTCGCACTCCTGCATCAGTTCCGTGTTGGCCTATCAGACGGCCTGAAAGACGAGCTCGCCCGGGTGGAGGTACCTGAGACTTTAGAGGACCTAATAGCACTGACCATTAAAATTGACCGTAGACTGCGGGAACGCAGGTTTGAGAGGTCCGGCCAGGGTCATGGAAATCCCTGGGGATCATTTCAGGGTCCCAGTCAAACACCTAGGCCAGTCATCCAAAACCGGCCACCTGGAGACAACCCCGAACCCATGCAGCTCGGCCTGGCACGGCCTAAACTATCCCCAGAGGAACATCTGCGCAGACGATCCCAGAACCTGTGCCTCTATTGTGGAGAAGCTGGTCATATGGCGCGTTCCTGCCCGCAGAAACTGAGTAAGTGCACCTCTTCTTCCTTATCCCTTGGCAATGTTGGTCCATCCCAATACTTAGTGGTGCCCCTTTCCTTTCAGCTTCCAGAAAGGACCGTGGAAGTATCGGCCATAATTGACTCTGGGGCATGCAGCTGCTTCGTGGATATTAATTTTGCTCACCAGCAGGGTATTCCCCTTCAATTGAAACAAAAGGGGTTCAATATTTATTTGGCCGACGGTTCCCGAATAAAATCGGGGGTAGTGAACCAGGAAACCCCCTCCATCACCACTGTCATTGCCGGCCAGCACCAGGAACTCCTCCGCCTGGATGCTATAGCTTCACCCCTCTTCCCAGTCATTCTGGGGCTCCCATGGTTACGGGCCCATAACCCCCAGATTGACTGGGAAACCGGAGTAATCACGTTCCCTTCCCTATACTGTCGGATATACTGCCGCACTTCGGGCCCGGGGACCCCCCAAATCCTCCTGTGCTCTGAGGTGGAAGCTGAATTAAAACAAGTAATCCCTGCGGCCTACCATGGGTTTCTAGATGTGTTCAGCAAACGGGGAGCTGATACTCTACCCCCCCACCGCCCTTATGACTGCCCCATTGACCTGTTACCCGGCTCAGAAATTCCTTTTGGGCGAATCTTCCCCCTTTCAGAGCCCGAATTGGGGGCCCTAAAGGAATATATCGAGGACAGCCTCCAGAAGGGGTTCATCCGCCACTCCACTTCACCGGCGGGGGCGGGAATCTTCTTTGTTGAAAAGAAGGACAAAACCTTAAGGCCATGTATCGATTACAGGGAATTGAACAGGGTCACGATAAAAAACCGTTACCCACTACCGTTAGTACCTGAACTGTTCCAAAGTTTAAAGTCAGCAGTAGTTTTTACCAAGCTGGATCTGAGGGGGGCGTACAACTTGATTCGCATAAGGGAGGGGGACGAGTGGAAGACGGCCTTCCGCACCCGCTTCGGTCATTTTGAATATCTGGTCATGCCGTTCGGGTTGTGTAATGCTCCGGCCACGTTTCAACATTTTGTAAATGATATTTTTAGAGATTTTCTGGATGTCTTTGTGATCGTTTATTTAGACGACATTCTGATTTTTTCCCCGTCTCTGGGGGAACACAGAATACATGTAGCAAAAGTATTGGGGCGGCTGCGGCAGCATGGGTTGTACACCAAGGCAGAAAAATGTTGTTTTGAACAATCCAGCATTGCCTTCTTGGGCCTGATTATCTCCACCGCGGGGGTCGCGATGGATCCCCAGAAGGTCGCTGCAATACTGGATTGGCCTGAACCCACAGACAGGAAAGGCGTCCAGCGATTCATCGGCTTTGCAAATTTTTACCGGAAGTTCATCAAGAACTTCTCGGGTCTGGTCTCCCCCATTACTCAGCTAACCAAGCTGGGGACCCGATTCAGATGGACACCAGAAGCGCAGGAAGCTTTCGATGCCTTAAAGAAGCTGTTCACTTCGGCACCCATTTTGGGTCACCCAGACGCCGCTCTGCCCTACATCTTGGAGGTAGATGCATCGGAGAATGCGGTAGGCTCCATCCTCTCCCAACGAAAAGGCACCAAGGAACTGCTCCACCCGGTAGCGTTCTTCTCACGGAAACTGACCCCAGCGGAGAGGAACTATGATATCGGTGACCGTGAGCTACTAGCGATCAAAACGGCGTTAGAGGAATGGAGGTACCTGCTGGAAGGTGCGGTGCACCCCATCTTAATATTTACTGACCATAAGAACTTAGAGTATCTGAGAACTGCCAAGCGTCTACGCCCGCGACAGGCGAGATGGGCACTATTCTTTTCAAGATTCAACTTCCATATTACGTACCGGCCGGGATCAAAGAACACTAAGCCGGATGCGTTATCACGGATGTACGAAGACGCCAAGGAGACCCCAGTACCTGACACCATCCTATCCTCGGGTAACTTCTTGGTCCTTCAGTCGGACCTTCGTTCCAGGCTAATGGAGGCATCCACAAACTTCTCTACCCCAGGCGGAGGGCCACTCCAGAACAAGGGGGGACTCCTATGGAGGGAAGATCGAATTGTGGTGCCGGAAGAAGCTCGAACCCTGGTCTTGGGGCATTGCCACGACCACCCAATGGCGGGGCACTTTGGCCCAGAAAAGACCCTGGAACTTCTCCGACGCTCATTCTGGTGGCCAGACATGGCTAAAGATTGTAAGGGCTATGTCAGGTCCTGTGTCACCTGCCAGAAGAACAAGCCCTCAAGAAACAAGGTTTGGGGTCTGCTGCGACCCTTACCTATTCCTGAACGGCCTTGGCAAAAGATCTCACTAGACTTTATAGTCGAGCTTCCGCCATCCCGAGACCACACGGCAATCCTGGTAGTCGTGGACCGCTTGTCCAAGATGGCCCACTTCATCCCGTTGAAGAAGACCCCCTCGGCGGCCGAGACCGCGCGAGTCTTCATTCGTGAGGTAGTCAGGTTGCATGGGGTCCCCGAAGACATTGTCTCGGACCGAGGGGTCCAGTTCACGTCCAGATTCTGGAGAGCACTGTGCAAAGCCCTGGACATCAAATTATCTCTCTCTTCGGCGTTCCACCCTCAAACTAACGGTCAAACCGAAAGGACCAATCAGACCTTAGAGCAATATTTGAGATGCTATACCTCATTTACTCAAGATGACTGGCTGCCACTTCTTCCTTTAGCGGAATTTGCGTATAACAACGCCCGCCACTCAGCAACAGGGCAGTCCCCGTTCTTCGCCAACTATGGCTTTCACCCAGTCTTCCTCCCGGATTTGGTGTCGGAATGCCCAGTACCAGCAACACAAGATGTGGTAACGTTCTTCGCTGCGAACAATGAGAAGCTTCAAGTGGCCATCAGTCGGGCCCAGGAAGACTACAGGAAAGCATTCAACAGGAAACGGAGAGGAGATCTGGTATTGCGGCCTGGGGAGAAGGTTTGGCTGGCGACGTCCAATCTAAAGATGCTTTGCCCATCGAAGAAATTGGGACCCAAATTTATAGGCCCCTTCTGCATTAAACGGATGGTTAACGAAGTAGCCTATGAACTCGCCCTCCCTGACACGCTCAAGATCCACCCGGTCTTTCATGTGTCCCTTCTGAAGCCTGTGGTCCCAGATGCCTTCCCTGACCGGGAATCTAGACCCCCGGAAGCGGTAACGGTCGAAGGAGAAGAAGAATTTGAGGTTGAAACAATCCTGAAGTGTCGAAGGAGGGGAGGCCAGACCCAATTCCTTATCAAATGGAAGGGCTATGGTCCTGAGGACAATTCTTGGGAACCAGCCCATAATGTCCATGCACCCAGACTTGTCCGGAGGTTCTTTCGCGATCACCCGTGGTGGAGAGATCGGATGGGCATCCGGAGGTTGCCCGTAGGGGGGGGGCAATGTCAGGGATCCCCTCGATCCCCGCCGCGTTGGTCCCGGCGCAGGCGCAGTATGCCGCCCGGCGCAGGGACTCGAGCACTGGTTCCGGGCCGGCCGCGGCGTTCGAGTTCGCGCATGCGCAGTAGAAGCCGCGGCCGCCCGCTGGGCACCAATGGCAGCGCAGGGCGGGATATTTAAACGACCCTGAGCTGTCATTCAGTGCCTTCTGGTCTTTCCTGCATTCTGAATCCTGTGAACCTGTACCCTGTAAGTTATTGACCCGGATTGAACCTGACCTTGCTGTTTTCGCCTGTTCTGACCCTTGCTTTGCCTGACCTCTCTCCTGAATGCCCCCTATTGGATTTGACCTGCTGTTGCTGACCTGGCGTGTGACCCGACCATTCTATGCCCGCTGCCTTATACCTTGCCGCCCTCTCTGTTACCGACCCGGCCCGTCTGACCCTGCTCATCCATCCATCCATCCCGTGCAGTGGGGTCTTCTGACCTCCTCACATCAGACTCTTCCCCGTGGGAGCCCCTTGCGCATACTACTACCACTGACGGACGCACCCGGTAGTCACGACCTGGTCTCAGGGAGCTCCAAGTCCATCCCCACCATCAGGGGCCCTGGTGAACAAGCACCCTGGGACTTAGACTCCGTGCGCTGGGGACGCCTATTCAGTGGAGTGCTAGTAGTACCGCCGGGCGGTCCCTTACACCTCCTCTCTGCACTCAACTGCTCACACGAGGCCCCCACTCCTCCAGTGAGACCCCCTCTCTTACAGGTAGGTCTCACTGTGTACTCACGGGCATTCTTCCCACAGCAGGACATTCCGCGGGACTAGGCAGCTGGATAGCTGAGAGCTCTCACATCGAGCTCTCCCTCCGCGCCATGGTCAGGCTCCTCCGGAACTTTCCTTTAAACAAAATTGGGCTAAAAGGCCCTTAAAAAAAGAAGAAAGCGAGTGGCTGTGTGCTGTAAAAGCTCTACCCTTTATGCTAGTTCTCACACATGGTGGCGGATGCAGTGGGCAGAATTGGAGATCCTTGCAAAAGAAGTAAGCTCATCAGTTATATTATTATTATACAGTATTTATATGAACTGTGTTTATGTGCAATGGACAGCACAATTTGTGTGTGTGCAGGTGAGGAGGAGAACCTGCAAGAGAAAAGTAACTTGCCTTAAAAAGACTGTGCTCCATTTCTTTGTTGCTGGACTGTGCACAAGTGTTGTGAAGTGACTGTGAAGATGGGGCAGTCAAAACTCAAAAAAGAAGCAAGGATTGCTGAAATGAGAGATAGAGCCCTGTGGCGGGAGGGGTTGTTATCACCAAGACGAGCCCCATACATGTCTTAACAGAGTTTGTCACAGTGGGAAATGGCTGCTGCTGCCCCTGGCAACACTGGTGAAGGGAAACCAGCTATTAGTGTGCAGAGTCATAAGCTGGCAAAAGGATGCAAGTTGGGGAGTCTGGACAAAACACTCTAGCAAGAGCGATGCTTGCGGTGGGGGCACACTGTCTCCAAATGCCCTTTGTCCCAGCCTCCATTGCAAAGTTACATATCAAAGCAAAGGACTGTATCTGTGTTGGGAAAGCCAGCTCTGAGGGCCAGGAATGAGCGACAGGCTGACCACAAGTTTGAGAGGAGTGTGGTCGCTCATAGCAATAGCTGCAATGTCAAGTCTATGGCTAGAGGGGCTGAGTTCTGGGCCTCTGAATACATGCTATCTACAGAGGAGGTTGGGGACTTCCTTGCAAAATCTGAAAAGGGAGCTACACAGAGAAAATGGCCTAGGAACCAGTGGCCAGAGTTGCTGCAACACTTATTACCGACAAATTTCCGGTCGATTTATCATTTGATTTATCATTTGATGGATTGGGACCAGGATAACTACTGCATGTTTAAAGAGGAAATCCTTCTTCAAAGGGGAGTTTAGCGTGTCATGGTTCGCCAGCAATGCTTCAGGTTAGGAGAGGTGTCACTGGAAGGCCAAGGTATCAGAAAGCCAGAGAAATGCAAGGTTTCGTGTTACGGCCGCTTAGGTGAAGTGGTCAGCCCAGAAACAGAGGGCACAACAGTCTGCATCCTGCATGAGGTATAGCCAACTGCCTTTTGAGAGCAAGTCTGCTGTTACCCCTAGCAACAGGGTTCCTGTGTTACCTGCAGAGGGTGTCAGTTGGTCCGGAATGGCTGCAGTGTTGCCCTGTGGGGAAGTCAGTCTGTGGAGACACCACAGAGGAGAGACTATGCACTCAAGTGAAGGCTATGACACCTGGTAAAGGAACTGATAAGACTGTTTCGGTTTGTGGGACTGAGTCCAAGGAAGTGAGTGTGTCCGTCAGGGAGTTCCACAATACAGATGGACCTGGACTTGCTGCTGTGTGCTACCCTGAATAGTGGGAAGGCACAGGGAGAAGCCCAACAAGCAGCAGGACTAAAGACTGAAAAGGACACGGGGACTCTGCATGTGCCTGCTATAATCCAGCAGATGGCTGGGGAAGTTAAACTAGGGGTAACCAAAACTGTCCTGGCATCATGTTCCCTAGTGACACGTGCTGCAGAGATGCCCAGGGAAACCTCCCAGGAACCTACAGTGACAGAGCAGAGGATTTCCCAGGTCAGCTATGGAGCTGCCAAAGCAGGAAATAGTGCCCCTTTAACCTCCTCGGCGGTATGATTCTTTCCGATTTTTTGTGCTGAAAGCGGTACCATTTTTTTGCATGGAAATATGTCGTTTTTTATTGTAGGCTGTAATTTTTAGGAATAACTCACTGAAATCTGTACGAACAAGAGTCTAGTAAACATTCCGGATATGATAAAACTTGAAACACGAAATCATAAATTATAATTTAATAAATAATCATAAAAAATAATAATATAATAATAATAAATTTAATTCAATAATATAATCAAACCAAAAACACAGAAATTTGAAATATAGCACCAAGTTCGCACATCGATAAGCAAAGTCGCAAAATCGTTTTCGGTGTCTGATGACGAATTTCCCCACGAATCATTATCACTCAATTCTGCAAGTGGTTCTGGGCAGGGCACAGGACAAAACAGTAGGGACAAAATATATGTGAAATGCATTGAAACAGCAATGACAGCAAAAATGACATTTTTTTAAAATTTCAAATTTGCCGCCGGTTCCGGCGCCCGTACGCCCCGATGTCACAGGGACCGGAACACGGAAGCCGGATGCCGGCATTGGCCGGAGGAGATGGCCGGGGACGCTGCAGGGGACACATCGCGGGAGCGAAGGACAAGGTAAGTGCTGCAGGGACTCCCTGAGCAACACCGCATGGTAAGCCCGAGTGTAGCTCGGGGTTACCGCTCTTGGTACTGAGCTACACTCGGGAAAACCGCTAAGGAGGTTAAAGAGAAAGGGTGTTGTGGGGCATGGCTCACAGGCTGCTCAGCTGGGTAATAGCCAGGAACAAGCTGCAGTCATGCCTATATGTAATGAGAATGCTGATGGTCATGCCGACGTAAGGGTTACTGTTAGTATATGTAATGTTTTGGATGGTGATGGGCTAGCACAGCTCACTAGAGGTAACAGTGTTACTAGGAATATAGTTAAAGACATGCTGTTGCCCTTGGCAACAGTATCCAGGGCTTCAAAGGTGTCCCTGGAAACCTCCTGGGAGCCCTGTGTGTTGGAGCCAGATGTTGCCGGGACAACTATGATGCTGCTCTGGACAAGAGAGTACTTGAACCTGGTGATAAGGTAAATGCTAAAACTGAGATGTTTGAAAATGCTCATGGTGATAATGGGTTAACGGAGTCTGTCAGTACTGACCATAGAATGTATGAAAGCGTTCATGAGTTTAATGAAGCACCATCAGAGTATGGTGGTGATGGGGTGGTATTGCAACCTGTTAAGGTTAAAAACTTATTGCCACAGTTTAGTTTGAACAAAAGTGATATATGTGATGTGTCTGCTGCTGCTGAGCCACTCTGTACTGTGTCTCCTCTGGCAGTTGGTGCGGTACTGCGTAGTACCTCTGATTGAAGCACAGAGAAAGTAGACTGGGACAGATGGGCTAAAAACCTGTTGGCTTTGTTGAAAGGGACCTCTGTTTCTAACAGTGGAGCGGACACGATTTCTGATGTGCTAATGGAAGGACTGCAGAGCAGATTATAGACACGGGCTCACTTGCTGTTGCTGTAGATGGTATCCAAGTGAGATTGAGAACATAGCAGAGATCATGCCCACAACCCACAAAAAATCTAATGGTGTGGTAATGAATAATGTGATACCAAAGTTGCTGGTGTTGGTGGAAGTGTCAGATGGCACAAATCAAGTGATTGGGGTCCATGAACCAAATGTGGAATTATGTTATGAAAGTCAGGTGTCAGGACAGTTGCTGGAAAAGGTTCATGTGCCAGTGGAGTTGGTGGATAGTTGCGTTGCCATGGGAGACAACCACTCCGCTGTGTGCGTTTGGTCTCCAGACACTGCCCTGCCAAACACTGAAATGAGTTCTGACAAAGGTGTGGATGTTTCTGATCATGAGAAAAAATGCAAGGCCCTTGTAAATGTTGATATTTATGATGATGAGGAAAAGTGCACTGGTAATGTTGATCATTTAGTTTCTGGGGGTTACAATAAGACTAATGATAGACCTGAAGGTCAAGTGGACATGCGTGCTGACAACCCTGAAAAATGTAATGTGATGGGTAATGATATGGCAGACACAGCTGAGATAAAGGCTGCAGTAGAATTAGTCCCCCTACAGGTTCAGGAGGGTAGTCTGGGAAGTGAAACTTTAAATGGCTTTTCTGCCCAGAGGGAAAACTTGAAGGAAGTGGAATATTTAAAGTGGTCTTCTGACATAAAAACATCTGAAGGGCAAGACGAATTGTTTGTCCTTCAGAAAGAGAGTAGGACATTGCGGTCATCTGAGAATGTCAGTGACGAAACTGACAAAATGAAGTATGCAGTGTACGGGGGGGGGGGGGGAAACAAGCAGAGCTATGTTTGGACAGTAAGAGGATGCCTGTACATAGAATGCAGAGGGACTAATGTAATCCCAATAAAAGAGCCCACACTTGTGTTCAAAAGTGTGACCCCTTCAAAGGTAAAGGGAAAACGCTTGAAAGTGCTTTGCAGCTTTTATGTTAACTGATATCTAAAGCTCAGAAGTTCATCTCAGGTTAAAAAAGGTACCAAGATTTGTAAACCCCCTAATGGTAAAAGGACTAGATTAGTCTCTAGCAAATTAGGAAGATCGCGCTTTTGGAAGCGTACGGTGTCTTTATAGAGCCCAAGTCCGTGTAGTAGGGGAACACAGGGAAAGTCTCCTCATAAGACAGGAAGTAAAGTTTCCTTTTGAAAGTGATGTCAGTGAGGAATGGGCTCATGTGGGTGAGAGCTGGCACAGAGGTGCCAAATTAAAGAATTTAGGCTTATGTGTTCTCCTCAAAGGGGGAGGATATGTGGCAGTGTGGTATCCTCTCACGGTCTAAATCAAGGTTATAACCCAAGATTCTCAACTATACAGGTTGAGGGGCTCCAGGCGGGTTGCTTAATGCAGAGGAAACTGGTTTGTCAGTTTCCTTGTTGGTTCTTAAAGCTTGTTTTGGGACCTGGGGCCTGGAGATTTCAAAATGATTTGGGAGGGATGAAATCTCCAATCCTGGGTCCATGTTTTTAGAACCCCCAGCACACTAATTGCTCAGTGTGCAGGCCTTTTTGTAGAAGCCAAACCATGGTTCTAGGCTCCACAGTCAGGAGGTCGTTGCCCAGGAGTCAGGAGAGCTCCACCTAGGAGAGGTGGGATCCAGAGCAGCAAGGGGCTGCTAGCTGTATACCTGAGAGAGCCAGGAGGCTGAATATTTGTTTTGTTTGTATTGATGTGGATACCCCTGCATGGGAAACATTGTATGAAACTTTCCTTTAAATAAAATTGGGCTAAAAGGCCTTTAAAAAAAGAAGAAAGCGAGTGGCTGTGTGCTGTAAAAGCTCTACCCTTTTATGTTAGTTCTCACAATATGTATATAGCATTTCATATACAATCAGGGGACTGGTATAGTGATATCATCTATGGCTATAAAGGCTCCATTTACATGGATAATCCTTTTGGGGGCTTTTTATGTCCTCTAAATTATTTGGATTATTTTTGGTTGCTCTTTGCTATTGCTGTAATCTTCATCATGCTGTAGCTTATGCCTAGTTTATTCACTTTATGCTATTTTGGTATTATGCTATAGTAGTGCCTACTACAATATATCAATTGTTTGTACGTGTTGTTGTCTGTGTGCACCTTGCTGCTGTTGCTCCTCCCGGCCTCTAGGGGCTGGACCTGCGGTTGCTCCTTGATTTCTGGGGGGGTTGTCCTAATTGGGTACGGTGTCCCCGCCCCCTCCTGAGGCTGGACTCCCGTGGCATGGCTGGGACGGACCTTTGAACTTGTTCCTCCCTCTGGCGCATACGTGGCTGTGCCTCACCGGCGCCAACATTGAGGGCCGGACGTGGTGATGTCACACGCTCTGATGTGGATGTGCCGCGCCTGGGGCGCTTTAATAGGCAGCAGTTTAGCGCCTCTGAGTGCCATTCTTTTTAGGGCTTTTGCCCTGAGGGATATCGTGTCATATGTGCTTCCAGGCGCAGAGGCCATCGCTTTTTTTTGCCAGGGTCTTTTCCCTGGAGGACACATTTTTGTCTATTTGTGTCTACTTTATCGATTTTAACGCAGGTGTATTCCAACACTTGTAAGACATTTTTTTTTAAGCAATTGGATGACTTTACTCCTTCATAAGTAGCCATTAAGATAACTTTTTCTCCTTCTACTCTTGTATATGTTCCTAGGCCCATTTCCAGCAGGAGGTTGGGATTAGTTCTTATTTCCCCTCCACACTCTTGATGGGTTGGCCCTGGCACATATTTTAAGTTATACCATTGCAACTGGGGTTTGCCTATGCTACTGTAATCTGGTAGGTTACCTTATTTTATGCTACTATATAGTGGGTTACCCAGGGGAAGGCCCTCTGGACAAGCATTATATACTAACGATATATATTATAGGTAGTTCCATCACCCTTCAAGCTTGTCTTAGTGTGGTACTTTTCCTTTCTTCCTGCTTGGATGCAAACCCTCCCCTATATCCTGCCAAGGCTCTGGAATAAGGCTGCCTTTCTACAAGGAACTCTGGTTTTGCCACAACAACACTTTTTAAGGTAACATATAGCTAACCAGTATTTTTATCACTGATATGGTCCAATGGAGGAGGACATCTGTAGTTTATATATTTTTGCTTGAGCTCTTCAGCATTTCTTTTCCCTTTTCTTGTTAGCTGCCTTAGGCTTCTCGGGGCTCTGAATCGTTGGCCACTATTGCGCCCCCATACTTGGCCCTGGATGGCCACTTGCCCTGTGGGAACATAGAGGAGGCCTGCCCTTTGTCACTGGAGGGTCCACCGCTGTCTGGTGCCTAATAATATTTTATGCAAGTCTTAGTATATTGCTGTATGACTTTTTTCATATTTACACGATATGTTTCTGTGTATATTTAAATACGCATTTTTTTTTTCAGACAATACTACTAAGCCCCTGAAGAAGCGACTGTTGTTGCGAAACATGTTGGGCCATTTTTCCAGCGGCTGAATGTCTCTCACCCTCCCATAGGATCTTCCTGGTGGTTACAGTATGCTTTATCACTGGCTTTGCTCCTTACAATATGGTGGGCTGTGGGACATTGTCTGCGGGGACATTGTACAATGATTTTTTAACTGAAGGATGTTTTTTGTGACACACTGTTAAAATAAAGTATAAGTGATTTTACCAATATGTTTATGTATGTCAGGGATCTCCTCGATCCCTGCCGCGATGGTCCCGGCGCAGGCGCAGTGCACCGCCCTGTGCAGGGACATGGGCACTAGGTCCGGGCCGGCCGCGGCGTTCGAGTTCGCGCATGCGCAGTAGAAGCCGCGGCCGCCTTCTGGGCACCAATGGCAGCGCAGGGCGGGATATTTAAATGGCCCTGAGACACCAAGTAACTGCTCCATCCTGTAGCATTCTTCTCACGGAAGCTTACCCCAGCAGAGAAGAATTATGATATCGGTGATCGAGAGCTACTAGCGATCAAAACGGCGTTAGAGGAATGGAGGTACCTGCTGGAAGGTGCGGTGCACCCCATCTTAATATTTACTGACCACAAGAACTTAGAATATCTGAGAACCGCCAAGCGTCTGCGCCCACGACAGGCGAGATGGGCACTATTCTTTTCAAGATTCAACTTCCACATTACGTACCGGCCTGGATCAAAGAACACTATGCCGGATGCGTTATCACGGATGTACGAGGACGCCAAGGAGATCCCAGTACCCGACACCATCCTGTCCTCGGGTAACTTCTTGGCCCTTCAGTCGGACCTTCGTTCCAAGCTAACGGAGGCATCCACAACCTTCTCTACCACAGGCGGAGGGCCGCTCCAGAACAAGGGGGGACTCCTATGGAGGGAAGATCGAATTGTGGTGCCGGAGGAAGCCCGAACCCTGGTCTTGGGGCATTGCCATGACCACCCGATGGCGGGGCACTTTGGCCCAGAAAAGACCCTGGAACTTCTCCGACGCTCATTCTGGTGGCCAGACATGGCTAAAGATTGTAAGGGCTATGTAAGGTCCTGTATCACCTGCCAGAAGAACAAGCCAGCAAGAAACAAAGTTTGGGGTCTGCTGCGACCTTTACCTATTCCTGAACGGCCTTGGCAAAAGATCTCATTAGATTTTATAGTCGAGCTTCCGCCATCCCTAGACCACACGGCAATCCTGGTGGTCGTGGACCGCTTGTCCAAGATGGCCCACTTCATCCCGTTGAAGAAGACCCCCTCGGCGGCCGAGACCGCGCGAGTCTTCATTCGTGAGGTAGTAAGGCTGCATGGGGTCCCCGAAGACATTGTCTCGGACCGGGGGGTCCAGTTCACGTCAAGATTTTGGAGAGCACTGTGCAAAGCCCTGGACATCAAATTGTCTCTCTCCTCTGCGTTCCACCCTCAAACTAATGGTCAAACCGAAAGGACCAATCAGACCCTAGAGCAATACTTAAGATGCTATACTTCGTTTACTCAAGATGACTGGATGCCACTCCTACCTCTAGCGGAATTTGCGTACAACAACGCCCGCCACTCAGCGATGGGACAGTCCCCGTTCTTTGCCAACTATGGCTTTCACCCAGTCTTCCTCCCGGATTTTGTCTCGGAATGCCCAGTACCAGCAACGCAAGATGTGGTAACGTTTTTCTCCGCGAACAATAAGAAGCTTCAAGAGGCCATCAGTCGGGCCCAGGAAGACTACAGGAAGGCATTCAACAGGAAACGGAGAGGAGATCTGGTGTTGCGGCCTGGGGAGAAGGTTTGGCTAGCGACGTCCAATTTAAAGATGCTTTGCCCGTCAAAGAAATTGGGGCCCAAATTTATAGGCCCCTTCTGCATTAAACGGATGGTTAACGAAGTGGCCTACGAACTCGTCCTCCCTGACACGCTCAAGATCCACCCAGTCTTCCATGTGTCCCTGCTGAAGCCAGTGGTCCCAGATGCCTTCCCTGACCGGGAATCTAGACCCCCGGAAGCCATAACGGTCGAGGGAGAAGAAGAATTTGAAGTTGAAACAATCCTGAAGTGTCGAAGGAGGGGAGGCCAGACCCAATTCCTTATCAAATGGAAGGGCTATGGCCCTGAGGACAATTCTTGGGAACCAGCCCATAATGTCCATGCACCCAGACTTGTCCGGAGGTTTTTTCGCGATCACCCGTGGTGGAGAGATCGGGTGGGCATCCGGAGGCTGCCCGTAGGGGGGGGGCAATGTCAGGGATCTCCTCGATCCCTGCCGCGATGGTCCCGGCGCAGGCGAAGTGCACCGCCCTGTGCAGGGACACGGGCACTAGGTCCGGGCCGGCCGCGGCGTTCGAGTTCGCGCATGCGCTGTAGAAGCCGCGGCCGCCCGCTGGGCACCAATGGCAGCGCAGGGCGGGATATTTAAATGGCCCTGAGCTGTCATTCAGTGCCTTCTGGTCTTCCCTGCATCCTGTGAACCTGTACCTTTGTAAGTTTTGACCCGGATTGTACCTGACCTTGCTGCTTTCTCCTATTCTGACCCTTGCTTGCCTGACCTCTCTCTTGAATCCCCCTGTTTGGATTTGACCTGCTGTTGCTGACCTGGCGTGTGACCCGACCATTCTATGCCCGCTGCCTTGTACCTTGCCGTCCTCTCTGTTACCGACCCGGCCCGTCTGACCTTGCTCATCCATCCATCCATCCCTTGCAGTGGGGTCTTCTGACCTCCTCACATCAGACTCTTCCCCGTGGGAGCCCTTGGCGCATACCACTACCACTGACAGACGCACCCAGTAGCCACAACCTGGTCTCGGGGGGCTCCAAGTCCATCCCCACCATCGGGGCCCTGGTGAACAAGCACCCTGGGACTTAGATTCGGTGCGCTGGGGACGCCTATTCAGTGGAGTGCTAGTGGTACCGCCAGGCGGCCCCTTACAATGTAGTTTCTGTGCCCTTAAAGTCCATTTGTGCTTTCTTTTTCCTTTCCTGTTTTCAATTAATATACACGTTATGGGATTTTTTTATTTTGTTTACCAAAGACCTGTAGCTGAATACATTTTGGCCTAACATTATGACTAAAGTTGAGCTTATTGGATATTTTTTATAACAGAAAGTAGAAATATTTTCATTTATATTACAAAAAATAAAAAAAAAACAGTGGTGATCAAATACCACCAAAAGAAAGCTCTGTTTGTCTGAAAAAAAAGAGCATAAATTTAGTTTGGGTACAGTGTTGCATGACCACACAATTACCCGTTGAAATAGCCCAGTGTTGATTAGCAAAAAAATGGCTTGGTCATGAAGAGGGGTAAATCTTCTGGAGCTGAAGTGGTTTAATTTTTTTTTTATAATAGTAGAATCATATCATGTCAGAGTAACATTGGGAGTTTAACCCTCTGGTTAGTTCCTAAACTTCCCACTTCATGATAATATCTAAAACGCTATTGTTTCTTGCAGGACTGTTTCTAATATCTCTGAGGATGAGCATGCAGAGGATGCTGATGTGGCTAGAGAAGCTGGAAGAGGAAGCTGTATA
This sequence comes from Staurois parvus, assembly GCF_062004578.1. Taxonomy (NCBI): domain Eukaryota; kingdom Metazoa; phylum Chordata; class Amphibia; order Anura; family Ranidae; genus Staurois; species Staurois parvus. Next base: position 1,567,134 of record NW_028318301.1, read on the forward strand.
GATGGCTTCTGTGGAGGATTGGTCTCAGCCAGGATCTTTCCGCAGATCATTGACTGAAGGTCAGTAAGTGCAGATGAGAAAGAATGTCAATACTATTTTATTTACAAATGTCTAATGTTAAAAAACAGCCAGGGCAAAAAATGGCCCATGCACTTTGTAGCTGACTCCCTAAGGGCCCTATCTTTCACACAAAACCAGTCTGGTTAATACAATGCAATATAGGGGTGCAGCGCTTAATCTATATGATTAAAAACATATATTAACTAAGAATAAAGTGCTCATATAAAGTGACAAAATGCAAACCACATATAGTATATAATATTAAGGTGCCGTGTATGTGATAATAAGGATGATAAGTATATCATACAATTCTCCTGTATGAGAGCACGAAACAGTTCAAGAAATATTAGTGACTGATGTAATCAAGATAGTCTCTGGATGGTGATCCGCATGTTCCCGGACATTCACTCAGGTGATGTGTCAGAAGGAATGTTAAAAATGCACACTCACCAGATGACAAATCATAATACGCAATGTATATGCTAATTGGCCGGAGGTCCCCCTTAAAAGGTAGTCAGCAGCCTGGTCAGCTCCAAGAGATCTACTTCCTCCCTGGTAATCTGCCACACAGCTGCCGTCCTCCAAGAATGGGCTCTAAAGTGGTATTGGCTCACACAGAGCCAAAAAGAAGAATGCCCAATGCACGAGCACGAAACGCGTAGAGGAGGAGCCATACGCGTTGACGTCACACCACCGAGACCACGAGGAGGTCCGGCGGCCATCTTTCTTTCTGCTTATGGTCAGTGATAGTTCCTATGCTGATTCTTTTTGTCATATTTTACCTGCAATAAACATTTTTGGCTGAAAACTACTACACTATGGGCATTCTTCTTTTTGGTTTTTGAAGTCACGTACAAAAGGGATGTATAGATGTGGAAAATGTCAAATTTGTAAATTTGTGGATCGTACAGACATTTTCTCTGATTCTAATAATAGTTCACTTTAAAATTCAAAGTCTTTTAAATTGTTCCACATCCAGAGTACTTTACATGTTGACCTGTCCATGTAAAAAAATGTATATTGGTAAAACTAAAAGGCAGCTTAAGGTACGAATAGGTGAACACTTTAGAGATATTAGGTCCAATGACCCCGATAGCAATTTAGCTCAGCATTATGCTAAATGCCATGGAGGTAAATTAGAGGGTACGAAAGTGAAAGGTATTTATGCACTAAATTTCCCTCAGAGGAGAGGTGACTTTGATAGAGAACTATTAAAACGTGAGAAATATTGGATTTATAAACTTGATACTCTATTCCCAAAAGGGTTAAATATTGAGTATGATCTCCAAGTATTTTTAGAAAAATAGTCAAGTGTGTGGAATTATAGATTAGCAGCGCCACCTTGTGGGAAGTTTGGTGGCAAACATTTGACCCCTCTTAATGACATAAGAAAGTAAGAAATTTCTCCTCCCTCTTGGTGTGCCCAGGTGTCTACTCTTTTAATTGAGTTATATGACCAGCTGTCTTGCTAAGTAATTGGCTCTCTTTCCCATTGAGAATGATTGCCAGCAACCGATTTGCATATATGGGCGGTATTGAGCCCAGTATAAATAGGAAGCTGAAAGGCAGATGTCTCATTGGTCCTGACGAAGCCGAGTGAGATACGCCCATCGGCGTTGACGGCATACGTCAGACACGTCACTTCCGGTTACATGCATTGGCGCCATACAGGGAAGCGGCCATATTTGTGCGCCACAAGCTGTGCTAGGCTGCACAGGCACCAAGGGGAGAACGGAGCCCGCCAGTCACAGTCCCGATGTTAGCGGCTGTTCCCAGGACTATGCCTGGTAATCCAGATGGAGGAAACTTCCAGAAAGTATCACCTATGGCTACTATATGGCTACCTATGGGGACTATATGATTCACTATCCAGGTGCAAGGCACCAATTCTATATCACAAGAAATGGAGGACCCAGCAGGCTTCATACTATCATCTATATTAAGGTGGTTTATAGTCCGCACGTTGCGGTGAAGGGCCCTGCCATCTTTATCATTTTTACCTCATTAAGGATACCAATAGTGATTCCTTCATGAATGACTGCATTTTTACATATGGGCATGTCCACTGTGAATTTGTACATATTCACCACTCACTCATGCCGTACATAGGGGCTGCATTGCTATTATTCCTTCATCCTGTCATTATAGGAGCATCCGTACCCCCATTTATTTTTCCAGTTTTTTCACCCACATTGCCTTGATTGGGTTATGAGTAATCTTATTAATATATGGTGCCTGTTATTAGCCATTATTGCATAGCACTGCACAGTATTATACCTGATGGTACAATTTTTTGACACACCCCCTGCTGGTGGTGTAACTAATGTGTTGGTGCTGCAAATGCACTAGACAGGTTTCTGTCATTGCATATGCAACACATCATTATTAAGACCGGTCTTGATGTTGCTTTTATGTGATTTTAGGTCTTTGTGTATTATCTCATACTGAGATGATGGTGAACCAGGGTATTTACCCTATTGTTTATAATTATTGTGTAATAAAGCATAATTTTTGGGAATTATTCTGAGTATCGCATTCTGTCCATGATGTAACCACTTTTCTGTGAATCTCTTTTTCACAACCCTTCTTTTTTGTATGCATGTTTTTTGGTTACTGGGCAAAAACCATATATTGGGTGATACAGCGTATTTATGTTCCTCTACCCTCTCCTATTCTTTGAGGCCTGTACACCCCCCCCCCCTTATAGATTGGCACATTGTTTGATTTGTAGAAAGCATTACACTGTATCATGTATCTTTTTAGAGAGGAAGTGCATTTTAGGGGTTGTGATACCGATAGTGAATATGAGGTTCTGTTTTCTCAGATGCTTTGATCTTACTACTTTGTGGGGAATGTAATACCCCATTCATTTTGAATCAATTGTATAATAAAGGTTGATAATTTTATCATAGAGAGTGGTTGTTCGTGTTCTGAGAGAAATACCTTCTCAGCGCCTTTTTAAAATCCCAATCTTTTATAGGTTTGTTTTTTATGGGTGATCAGTGATAGTGACTAATGACAGTATGTAAAAAAGAAAAAAAAATTTTATTCAAAATTTTTTATTTTTTATTTTTTTTTAGCATCCTGTCAGATTTTTTTTACACTGTTATTACTCATAACAGTGATGGTCACTGTTATAAGCAATAGTTTTTATTGTCATGAATGACTTTCATTCATGACAGCTTGATTACTATTGCAGTCTGTGATTGACTACAGCTTATCACACGGTACAGGGTGCTGTTATTGGCCAAGTTACCATGTGATAGCTGTGGGCTAATTACAGTATCACTAGAGTAAACATGGCTGTTATGAATGAAAGTCATAACAGTTTTGTTTACAGTTATTCTGGTTGAAAAATGCAAGTCCATCCAGTTCAAGTTTACATTGTGATCATGTGATTGTATAGCGAACATGTGATACCCTGGCTGCTCAAAAGGGCTAGGTAACAGTAACAGTAATCCGCTATGTCTGGTGGGCACAGCAGTCAGAATAACAGCACACTGTACCACCATGTGCTAGGTGACATACATGTACATGACTATGCCTGGCTGTGCCACCCGCAGTAAAAGTACTATGGGCAAGACAGTTAAAAAGGATGTTTACTCAAGAGATAAGACTATAATTCTACTACTTTGCAAAACTCTAGTCCCTCCACATCTTGAGTATGCTGTCCAGTTCTGGTCACCAGTCCTCATGAAGGATGTGCTGGAACTGGAGAGAGTCCAGAGAAGGGCAACAAAGCTAACAGGTGGGCTGAAGGACCTCAGTTATGAGGAATGACTACAGACATTAAAGTTATTCTCCCTGGAGAAGACGCTTAAGAGGGTTATGAAAATATTCAGTCACGAGTCACTTAATAGGACACGACCACTCAATGAAGCTGGACAAGAAGCAGTTTAACCTTAAGCTGCATAGGGGTTCTTTACTGTCAAAGCGGTAAGTATGTGGAACTCCCTTTAACAGTGGGTGGTGTCTGTGGGGAGTATCAAAAATTAATAAATCTTCTTAGATGGGCGTCTTACCATCATCATCCACAGCAAAATTACAATACTTCAGGCCTCCATAACAGAGGGAGGATTAGCAGTACCCACTTTATATATATACTGTCTAGCAATGCAGTTAACATATACACCTACACAGTCTGGTTGAACTCAATGTTTGAAAACACTGCAACGGTGTTAGTGGCCGTTACAAAAGGAAAAGGAAGAATGTGCAGAACAAAAAAATTTGTTTTGTTTTGTTTCGGATAAATTCATTATGCTACTAATTTCGTTTTGTGGATTTGTTTCGTTTTGTTTCTTAATTTTCTAACGAATTAAACATTTTCAGAACAATTTGGATCAGTCAGAAATCTATCAACTGACCTGAATTCTGTGTGAAGAATAGCTGGTTGCTAAGGAGAGGGCCGGGAAGCTGATGACTCATCAGCTGTGAGTGGTTTGTAAAAAATAGAACTGCTGGCAATGAAAAAGTAAGAAAAAAAAAAAGTGTGGGGTCCCCCCAAAATTCGTACCAGACCCGTATCCGAACATGCAACCCATAAAGTCAGGAAAGGGGGGGGGGCGAGCAAGCGCTCGAAAAATACCAGGCCACATGCCCTGAACATGGGGGGGTGCTTTGGGTTAGGGGGGCTCCCCCCCAAAGCAACTTGTCCCCATGTTGATGGGGCCAAGGGTCTCTTCCCTACAACCCTAGGTGGTGGTTGTGGGGGTCTGCGGGCGGGGGGGCTTATCAGAATCTGAAAGCCTCCTTTTAACCACTTGTCTACCGGGCACTTTTACCCCCTTCCTACCCAGGCGAATTTTCAGCTTTCAGCACTGTCACATTTTGAATGACAATTGCGCGGTCATGCAACACTGTACCCAAAAAAAAATTTATAATTTTTTTGAGACATATAGAGCTTTCTTTTGGTGGTATTTAATCACCACTGGGGTTTTTATTTTTTGCTAAACAAACTAAAAAAGACTGAAAATTTTGAAAAAAAAAAGTTTTTTGTTAGTTTGTTATAAAATTTTGTAAATAAGTAATTTTTCTCCTTCACTGATGTACACTAATGAGGCTACAGTGATGGGCACTGACGAGGAGGCACTGATGGGCATTGACAGGCATCACTGATGAGCACTGAAATGCAACACTTACAGTATATTGGGCACTGATAGCTGGCACTGATAGGCAGCTCTGATATGTGGCATTAATGTGCACTGCTAAGCACTGATATGTGTCATTGATGGGCACTGACAGGTAACACTGATGGGGCTACACTGATCATCAGGGCATTGATCATCACAGTGATATGTCCACACTGAGTAATGCCGATTACCGGCTCTCCTCTCCTCATGAGCTGTCAGTGGGAGGAGAGGTCTGCCGATAATCGGACACAGCTGATCACATGACAGAGCCAACGTCATCGGCTCTTTACAGTGATCGGTGATCCGCTGTGTCCCAGGGACACAGCACGCCGCCGATCGTCGCACCGCATGCCCCCAAGGACACACATGCGCAGTTAAGAGTGGGAGGAGCTACAGCACCCTGACATCCCGCCGCCGCTGGCGGCCATCATTTGGATACATGGTCAGTTGTTTTGTTTTTTCTATCACTGCACCCTTATTTGGGAATAAGCATTCCTCTGGTAAACAGTATTACACTATGTGGCATCCTTTTTTGGGCTCCCTGTGAGCCTCACCATTCGCAGAAGCCCATCCTAGAGGAGACTTGGCGTTGCTGTTACCAGTTGGAGGACCCGGAAGGGAGCTGGAATCTGACTACCTTCTAGAGTGGATGCTATGGCTGACCTGATGAGACAGTTTATCTCAAATGCGTGATTAATTTGCGCATCTGGTGAGTGTGCAATTTACTCCATATTGGTCACCCTACCTATCACTCCGGATAAAGAATTTGATCACTTCTTGGAGATCTTATGATCCTCACGTTCAATAATATTGGACACTCACATCACTTTATCCACTGACTGTGGTTCCTATTTATGCACTTTAGTTATTGTATTTTTATATATCTGTTATGATCTGCACCTTATGCAATATTGTCCATATTCAGCAATTTGTACATATGATTTTTAGTGCTGCACCCATCTTTTACATTATTATTTATTGAGAGGTTTTTGGTTGCCTTGGTGTTTCAGCTGCTTTATGCTTTGCAGCGCTCGCTTAACCTCCCTGGCGGTATGATTATTTCAGATTTTTGGTGCTGAAAGCGGTACCATTATTTTGCATGGAAATATGTATTTTTTTTATTGTAGACTATAATTTTTAGGAATAACTCACTGAAATCTGTCCGAACAAGAGTCTAGTAAACATTCCAGATATGGTAAAACTTGAAACACGAAATTATAAATTATAATTTAATAAATAATCATAAAAATAATAATATAATAATAAATTTAATTCAATAATATAATCAAACCAAAAACACTGAAATTTGAAATATAGCACCAAGTTTGCACATCGCTGAGCAAAGTCGCAGAATCGTTTTCAGTGTCTGATGACGAATTTCCCCACAAATCATTATCACTCAATTCTGCAAGTGGTTCTGATTTACTATCGCTGTTTTCTAGCTGGTCTAAAACTGCTTTTGACCTAAAGGGACGCTTTTTGGACGCCATGGACTTTTCTACGTTTCCAGGCAGAAAGAACAGTCAAAATGCAGGCAGGGCACAGGACAAAGCAGTAGGGACAAAATGTATGTGAAATGGTTTGAAACAGCAATGTTTTACTATGTAATATTCGTTTACAAAAAAATGACATTTTTTAAAATTTTTTAATTTGCCGCCGGTTACGGCCACTGTACGTCCCGATGTCACAGGGGCCGGATGCCGGCATCAGCCGGGACGCTGCAGGGGACGCATCGCGGGAGCGAAGGACAAGGTAAGCGCAGCAGGGACTCCCTGAGCAACGCTGCATGGTAAGCCCGAGTGTAGCTTGGGGTTACTGCGCTTGGTACTGAAATGTTACTCCGAACTACACTCGGGAATACCGTCAGGGATGTTAAGATTATTATTTTTTCTTGCAAGAGTGGGAGGACGTCATATGATGTCCTCCCAGAATAAGAAAACCGCCGCCCTCACGTCATACCTTTATATGACGGGTGGGAGGCGGTTAACAAGGGGGCCCCCAGATCCCACCCCCCCATGTGAATAAGTATGGGGTACATAGTACCCCTACTCATTCATCAAAAAAGTGAGAAAAAACACAATACCAGTTTTTGACAGATCCTGTATTAAAAAATAAATGTCCCCCCGAAGTAAATTACGTCAATCACGATGAATGCTGCTGCCTCCACGCCCTGCAAGAAATAAATGTAACACCCTGCTATTATTCAGACTGCAGGATGTTAAAGAAGACACAAGGTGGCAGTGTCCTGCAACTCATATGGTGGCAGTGTTCTGCAACTGTGGTGAAAAGCTTTGTGGACTTTGTAGGCTGAACCGCATTACTTTGTTAGAAGACAGTGAATTAGGGGACTACATTTCCCAGATGAACTGGCTTGTGGGGGAGGCATACAAAACGTAGAAGCCAGGGAACAGGGGCAGGAAGTGAGCTGGGAGAGAGCTGGAAGAAAGGTGTGAGCAGAAAGCTGTGCGGCACACTGGAATACTAGACCAGGCCGCAGAGTGAGAAAGAGTGAGGAATAGCCAACCGCTGATATTGCCAAAGAATCTAGAGAACTACCCTGTTGGCCGGTGACCTGAGGTGCTGCAGTCACTGATGAACTCTGCAGGAGAAACTGCAGGACCGCTGGCCCCCATCTACAGTGAGAGCACCAGTGACTGGGATGATGCCACAGATCAGGTGAGAGAGTCCCAATCTCCAGCCAATTAAGTTGTCACTAACATTCTATCGAATCAGCCATCCTCTATCTAGTTACTGACATTGTTGACAAGTTGAGGCCTAGTTCACCCGGCCTATTAGCAAACATATCTCCAGCATAATTCAGTCGTCAGAGCCTACTGCAGTGTCCGCCCTCTGTGGGCCATGCCACACCACTGTTTCATCTGCAATTGGTTTACATCCATCAAGAGAGACACTTTTCATTGTTGCCATTTGCTACTGTGGCCTAGAATTAACCCCTTGTCATTAAGAGCTCAACGTGAGCTAGCATAACTCTTTAATAGCTTTCCTTTGCTTACTGGGAACAGAAACATAGTTGAGGCCTTTGGTTAAATTCTGAATTGCCCCCTGCCCACAGACCCCCTCAAACACAGCGCAGGGTTGTGGGGAAGAGGCTCTTGCCCCCACCCCAAAAGCACCTCCCCATATGTTGAGGGCATGTGGCCTGCTATGGTTCAGGAGGGGGGTTGCAAGCTCAGCCCCCCTCCTTTCCTGACCTGCAGGACTGCATGCAAAGATAAGGATCTGGTATGCATTTTGAGGGGAGGGAGGCCCCCACCTGTTTTTTTTCTCTTTTTTTTTCTTTTTTGTTAGCATGGGTTTCACCTTAAAATTCAGATCCAAAGGGCCTGGTAAGGATTGTGGGGAACCCCCATGCTGTTTTTATTTTGTTTTTTAAACTGACATTATTTTGTTTACATTTTTGGGGGGAACCCACACATTTTTTTTATCATTTTGGCATGGAGTTCCCCTTAAAATCCCCACCAGATCGGAAAGGCCATCTGTTTCCTTATTTTTTCATTGTCACCAATTTTGTTTTACATTCAGCTGTCAGTGGGGAAACCACTGACAGCTAAGGAGTCATCGGTTGTAGTGGCCGGCTTCCCAGCCCTCTCCTTAGCAACCAACTATTCTTCACACAGAATTCAGATCAGTCGATAAGTTTTTGACAGATTTCAATTTGAAACGTTCTGAAAAATTTTAATTTGTTAGAAAACGAATAAATGAAACGAATTTTAACAAAATTCATTACTACTGTTATTCAGAAATCCAGATATACCTAAATCCCTGAATAATCAAAAATTTGTCCGAATCTAGATTCGAACTGAAATGAATTACACATGTCTAATGCAAGGCCTGGCTAACTTGCTCTATAGAAACCATTCAAACATTGTAACAGTACCTCTCCACTTGAAGCAACTGAGTATCCAGATGCTTTGAAATGCATGTAAGGGGGCATTAAGTGTGTGTAGCAATTGTATGTAAAAATGTCTCTTGAAACAAGCATGACAGTATACATGCATGGATATGGCTCTGCCCCTCACCCAATTGCAGGACTGGTTATACTACAAAATGAAACACTCACTACAAGGTGGCATTCTTTTTTTCAATGCTCAGCTGATTATGCTGTTGTTAACAGGCCAGATTATGTGCCTACAGGCGCCCTCCCTAGACTGGCACCCATCTGTATGAGGTTTTTTCTTTTGGACAGTTGTCCCGAGGACTCCCAGAAATGAAGGGCTGTCACGGACAGCTCAGCTGCTTGCAGTGAACTTCATGCAGATGGCACCAAAACATGCTGCTGGGAGGGGCAGGTAACAGACATAAATTGCGGCACACAGATCCCTCCCTCTACCTCCTCTGGCTCCTGGTTCCCAGCAGCTGATCAAGCGGCTCTTTTGGTGAATCAAGGTTTGCAGTAATTGGGCAGGTCTCAGGATGGGGCATGTGATTGTGCCAACCCGCGGTTTGGTGCTGGTGTGACAGGCTCAGACGGGCTGCAGATATTGTGAAGCAGGAACAAGCTACTTAGGGTGACATTGCTGAAAAATGGAGAGACACACTAAAACAGGACAGAAGTTGCAAACAAGGATGAATACACACAGACATACCATCAAGGAACATAAAGAAGATGACTTTTGCACACCTGTGGGACACCATTTCGCACAACCAGACCACACTTTGGGAGACCTAAATATTTTAGTTCTTAAAGGAAATTTCAAATCCATTCAGGAAATAAAAACTTTTGAACTAAGAATGATAATTCTATTTGACACACGATATAACGGCCTGAATTTGGACATGGGATTCCTCACTCATTATCCAAAAGTTTTATGACTATCACCTCAAGCATCAATTGTTTGTTAGTGCAAATAAAAAAAGTATTACGGAGAGTACTCAATTGTTTCTGTCGCAAATGCACTAATACGGCTATAAACACCTTAAGAAAGTGTTTATCATCCAGGAAATCTCTTACTGTGGAGGATGAACAGATGAGAAATAAGGAAACTAATACCTGCAGAAGCAAAACAACACCACTAAGCGATTTTAATGTTTTGGGTTTACCACTGCAAAAACAGTGATAGGGGACTTTTTAGGTGTCCAGGGTATTTTCAAATGCCTCAAAGAGATATCTCTATTAAAATCTCAATTTTGTTAGAACAAGCAAAAATTTGAGATCTAAAATACATACTCAAACGTAAGCTACAGAATCATAATGCACATAAACATCACTGATAATATGCCCACATACTGTATAGATATAATATCTGTGATGTTCATGCGCATTGTAAGTCAAAGGTGAGTAGCTCTACCCTCGTGAGGGCCACCGTTTCTAGGTCCCCCTAAGCTCTGCATAGCCTGGCAACATGTATTTTCCTCACTTGCACCCATAGTCAATGAACAGTCCATGAGCTTGTTTTTTGTTATTTTATTAGGGGAAATAACTTGAATAGGGATTATGGGATGCCCACATTGACTGACTGAATGAATGCACAGGGAAACATTTATACAGAAACAGATCCTGGACTGTTCTTTTCCTTGAAAGCTGTCAGTCTTAGAAGATCAGTAGCAAAAGCCCCTTAAGGGCTAGGGACTCGTAGGGCTAGGCCCCTCTAAAAATTAGCCTAGCTTGTTGCAAACTAAATACAGAACTGCTCCCAGCTCCAGATCCTGCTGACACTACCACAGCAAAAACAGAATTGCCCAAAGAGTAGGCAAAAATGGTTACTATTGATGACAAATATTTACTGGGAATAGGTATCGCAGAAAATGAGTTTTAATACTAAGTATCATAAAACCGACAGTTTTATTATTCAATATAAATAAAACACCAGCGTGGATGCAAACATCAATCATTATAAATTCAGTACATTTACAGAAACCATGAATAGACAAAACAGATTAGACAAAAAATAAAAATAAATATACGTCCGGACGCATATAAATTCACATATGGGTTAGATACCGTGGCAACACACCGTTTGTATTGTCAAAAATGAGAAGGGCGTAACATGTCCAAGCAGAAACCGTAAGTGGGGTAATCCTGATGTGATGGATACCAACCACTCTTATGAGACCTAGCATTATGAATAGATTTATGTTTTTAATACATTGATTTACTACGCTATGTAGTGGATTTTTGTTTCCCTTTTATGCTGGTTGTGCAAATTAGGAGTAAAATACTTAGGAATGGAGGAGTTATTTCTAGCAGTCTTCCATGAAGGTGAGTGACATCTTGCAGCCATTTGCAATATTACATTGTGCTTTCTTTGACCCAATGATATCTATGGGTCACTAAATGCTTGTGAGAATTCATCTATAATTGTGTCCATGCACAGCGATAAGGAGGGATGGAAAGAGTATAACCTCAATTTACTGTGAGCACAACTGTGAAGAGCACACTGTTTTATTCACAATTTGGACTATATTAGATATGCACATAATTGTTTATTTGCTGCTTTTGCACACTTAGAACATCCTTCATAGCGTGGGCCATTTTCTGGCTGTGCTGGGAGCACAACTTGCTTGTCCTCCAATTGCCAAGATTTGTGTTGACATGCCCCCTCTACACAGCTCTTCACTGGGAATATCAGTGTTCTGCTGTATCTCTGCCTCCTGCTGACACACCCACTGCAGTTTCCATCCCCACCCCCAACCACTCATCCCCTTAGGCCTTGTATAGACTTGCTTTACATTTGTATTTTTTTATTTGTATTTAGATCACACTTCAGACAGCAATAGACAAGCTGTGAGGAGGTGTTATATTGAGGAGAAGCCCTGTTTTAACCCCCCTAATTATACCGGACAACCACATGTGTTATACGCGGTTGTGAGGTGGCTGCCACACGGCCCCATTCACTTTAATGGTTCGCACTTAGCAGTATCGCCCGCCAAGTGTGAAATGGGGTAAAATTCCTGCCAGAGCTGTGAAGCAAAGCATCACAACCATGGCATGTGTTCACTATCTGCTGCTGCCTCAGCAAGAACGGGGAGTGGTTGATATGTGATAACAACATGGCCCTTATGCAGCCAAGAATAGAAGTTATGTGATCACTTACAGAATAAAAAAATGGAATTTATAATCTTTTATATACATACATTGTAGAGAATCAGCCTGAGTCAGGGTCAGGAGGGGGTTAATTGTAGAAGGTACATACTTCCTCCTTTTAGCCCTGCTTGATCCGCAGGATAGAGAGTGTGGCTGCTGTTAGTTCTGCTGTCTACAGAGAGGAGACCTGCATACAGACTGAAAAGACTTGATTGTCTGAGAGTTACTGGCTTGAACATTGAATACCATATGTGCTGGAGCTGAGCATGGTGGGACTTATGTACAAGGACTATATTTTGTACTGATGAGAAGCTGTTCCTCTCTTGTTTGAGCTGAATCTGAATACAAAGCCTGTTGTTTCTGTTTGCTTACAAATAAAGTGGACTATGTTTCCAGAATTGTCTGACAAGAGCCTGTTTTCCCCTTTGACATCCCCTTTTCACATCTGAGAAAGGAAGCTATGCCTTTGAAACGCATCATGTAATCTGCATGCCTCTCTCATCTCAGTGACAACCCCATGGTCTCTTAACCAGTAGGGGACCGCCCACAGTACATTTACTGCGGCAAATCGCCCCCTGTAGGCAGGATCAGATTTGTAAATGTCATCCTTTTTACATGGTAGGGGGCGCATGCCCGCCCTGCTCGCGGCTGGTGATTACCCGCCGGGTCCCGGCAATTGCTGGCAAATACTGACACAGAGCACAGCTGCATTATTTTCAATGCAGTCCTGCTCCCTGCCAGTTTCCAGCACACTGTTCCGGAGACCAGAGCTTAGCTTTCCGGGACAGCATGTTCCTGTGAAAAACACCCCCCCGCCCACTAGTAAAACACTCCCCTCACACAGTTAACCCTTTGATTGCCTAAAAATGTTAACCCCCTTACTCCCCAGTGCCATTAGTACAGTGTCAGTGCGTTTTTTTTTTTGCACTGATCACTGTATTGGTAGAATAGTTATTTGTGAGCCACCAGGAGTTAACTTACTCTATTATTAGTGTTAATTGTGTGCTTAAGTGAATATTTATTAAATATTGGATCGCCAGGCACTAATTACACCCTCTCTAGGTGTATGAAATTAAACTATGAATTCTTATACTGTACCGCGCTCCAATATTATCAACCTTTTGTGATTAACCTTTTTTGGTTGTGTGAATTTCTTAATATACCACCTATAATCCAATCATTACTTACTTCTATGGTGCTTAAATATACAATTAACATAAATTAATTTATAAATATGAATTAAAAAATTATATGTGATTATAACAAATATTAATAAAAAATTAATGAAAAATTGGAATGTCAATTCTATGTGAATAAAATAATAAAAAATTAATAAAACATTAAAAAAAAAAAAAAAAAAAAAAAGGGAATGTCAATTATTTTCTTTAAATTTGAGATGGTGTTGTTATTCAATTTAGTTAATGTGATAAGTCTGTGTTGGCAGCTTGAACCTCTCCCTCGTCTCCTCTCCTCAGCTCAGCTTTCTCAATTGTGCTTTCTTCACTGGCTGCTTTGTTTATTCCTCCATATACGGAACATGCAGAGAAGGGAAAAGAAACATAGTGTCTTATCCGGGATATAAGTGATTTATTGCTCTTTGATCTCCCACTCACATTGTGTAAATGTAAATAACGCTTTGCATACAATGTATCAAGATCGTGCTTCAGACAGCCTGGCTGATGTGTTTGCTTGCAGTAAATATACTCGCCATTCCTCTGTGGATGCGTGATAACGTCACCGTCCCTCCCCTATGCGTTATGCTACAGGGACTCCTCTGGGGGATGTGGATTTGCATTCCATCATTCACAGAGGCTATTTATATCCTGCCGGCTCCATTTTTGCTGTGATTTGTTAACTATTCGTTACCTCTCCATTACTTTGGAGTTCAGACTATATCTCAATATTATTCATTGTATATATACAAAGTGCGCATCATCATCCTTCGGCTGTATACTTAATGCTTACATCCACACCCCTCACAATCTGGATTACAATCTTATATTTGATCATCTTTCCACAAAGTTTTTTAATATCTAAAATTTAACTTAAATATAATATTTACCATACTTTATTAATTCAGACTTTTAATTCTTAAAAATATATATATACCCTACACTCAATTTAAATTTAATATGAAATAAATTTCAATAAATAAAATTACATATATCTGTATAAAAAATCAATAATAATGGAGAGTATAAAATTTATTAAAAATTTACTATTTATTCAAAATAAACAAAATTAAAATATATAAAATAAAATAAAATAAAAATAAATATTATAATGAAATAATGCAAAAAAAAAAAAAATTGGAATTTATCAAATTAAAATAAAAGTAAAATTAAAAAATAAAAAAATAAAAAAAATAAAAAATAAATAAAAATAAAATATAAAAAATCAAAAATTAAATAAAAATTACAATAAAAATAAAAATAAAAATAAAAAATAAAAAATAATAAATAATAAATAAAATAAAATAAAAATAAAAATTAAAAATGTTTATCTAAAATTCTTTAAGCTTTTTTATAAATAAATCTTGGATTTTCAGGGATACTATCTTTTAAATCTTTATCTAGCTTTAATATGTCCCAATGTTTATTTATTATTCTTTGCACATCTTTATATTGCTTATTGTACGGCATTATAATAGTCATAACATTGTCCATACTATTGTTATTCTGACTTTTTGTTAGTAATTTGTTTCTATCTAGTACTCCTACCCTTTCTCTTTCTTCTACTATATATTCTTTTTTGTACCCTTTATTAATAAATCTCTTTATAAGGATGTCACTCTGTTCCTGGTAATCAATATCATGTGTACAATTTCGTCTCAGTCTCATAAACTGCCCTCTGGGTATGTTCTTTATCCATGCTTTATGATGGCAACTATGGGTGGGTATATATGAATTTCTGTCTGTATTTTTAAAGTAATTTTTTGTAGAGATTTTTAATCCCTCTTTCACTAGCCATATATCCAAAAAATTAATGGTTTTATCGCTGCTATTCCAGCTAAGTGATATATTATGATTATTATTATTTAATTCCTTATAGAATTGCGCTAGTGACGTTTCATTACCTTTCCATACTAGAATTATGTCATCTATATATCTATAGTATGCTATGAGTTCTTGTTTGTGATTATTGAATATTGTATCCTCCTCCCATTGTGCCATATATAAATTTGCTATGCTGGGGGCAAAACGTGCCCCCATCGCTACTCCCTTGGTTTGCAGATAATACTTATTGTTATACCAGAAGAAGTTATGTTTGAGACAGAATATTAGGCACTTAATAAGGTATTTTTTCTGCTTTTTATTCAAATCAGAATACTTTTCTAATGCCCACTTTGCTGCTTCAATAGCCCCATCATGGTCTATATTTGTGTACAATGAGGTGACATCCACTGTACTTAATATGCTATCATCAGTGAGCGTTAGATTTTGCATTAATTGAATTATATGCCTGGTATCTTTCAGGTATGCCTTCGTTTGTACCACTAATGGTTGTAAATATTGATCTATATATTCTCCCATCCTTGCCGTTAAAGAATCTATCCCATTTATTATAGGTCTAATTGGGGGATTCACGGGATTTTTATGGATCTTAGGTACTGAGTATATTACGGGTAGTTTGTTGGTACTAAATACTTCGTTTCTTTTTCATTCAATATGTGCTTTTTATTACCATAATTTACTATCTTTATTAGCTCTTTTTTATACTCTTTATTTGGATTATTCTTAAGTTCTTGATATGTGCTCTCATCTTTTAACATATCCTCCATAGATTGTTCATAAAATGTTTTGGACAGTATGACTATACCTCCCCCCTTATCTGCCGGCCTAATAACTATGTTTTTTCTCTCCTTAAGGCTTTTAATTCCTCTCTCAAGGTTATAGTTGTATTTGTGCTTCTGTATGTTCAATTGTTCTAAATCTTTTGTTACTAATTTTTTGAATGTTGTTATGTATGTGTTATCGCTAGATTTGGGATTGAAAACCGATTTGTTTTTAAGATCGCTATGTTGATACTTTGATATTTTGGCCTCTTGATTATATTCTATCGGATTTTGAGCATAATATTTTTTAATGTTTAATTTTCTTATAAATTTCTGTAAGCTTATGTACATTTCAAATTTGTTCAATCCTTTATTAGGAGCTGAGCTGAGGAGAGAGGAGAGGAGACGAGGGAGAGGTTCAAGCTGCCAACACAGACTTATCACATTAACTAAATTGAATAACAACACCATCTCAAATTTAAAGAAAATAATTGACATTCCCTTTTTTTTTTTTTTTTTAATGTTTTATTAATTTTTTATTATTTTATTCACATAGAATTGACATTCCAATTTTTCATTAATTTTTTATTAATATTTGTTATAATCACATATAATTTTTTAATTCATATTTATAAATTAATTTATGTTAATTGTATATTTAAGCACCATAGAAGTAAGTAATGATTGGATTATAGGTGGTATATTAAGAAATTCACACAACCAAAAAAGGTTAATCACAAAAGGTTGATAATATTGGAGCGCGGTACAGTATAAGAATTCATAGTTTAATTTCATACACCTAGAGAGGGTGTAATTAGTGCCTGGCGATCCAATATTTAATAAATATTCACTTAAGCACACAATTAACACTAATAATAGAGTAAGTTAACTCCTGGTGGCTCACAAATAACTATTCTACCAATACAGTGATCAGTGCAAAAAAAAAAAACGCACTGACACTGTACTAATGGCACTGGGGAGTAAGGGGGTTAACATTTTTAGGCAATCAAAGGGTTAACTGTGTGAGGGGAGTGTTTTACTAGTGGGCGGGGGGGTGTTTTTCACAGGAACATGCTGTCCCGGAAAGCTAAGCTCTGGTCTCCGGAACAGTGTGCTGGAAACTGGCAGGGAGCAGGACTGCATTGAAAATAATGCAGCTGTGCTCTGTGTCAGTATTTGCCAGCAATTGCCGGGACCCGGCGGGTAATCACCAGCCGCGAGCAGGGCGGGCATGCGCCCCCTACCATGTAAAAAGGATGACATTTACAAATAGAGTAAGTTAACTCCTGGTGGCTCACAAATAACTATTCTATTAAAATTGCATTCAACATCTCACATATTTGTTTGTAGACACAATGGAGGTTTTCAATTTTTTAGAAAATAGACACATTGATATAGATAATGTTTTTCAAGGAGAAGAGAAAATAGATATTAATATACACAATTTATTTAGGAAAATCACACATATTATGGAGAAGAAATTAAATGTATGGTGGGATATGACAACCTTAGAAAAATATTTGAAAGAAAAAATTATACCTAAAAAACTCAGATGGGACATACCCATAGCTGATGGGTTGTTAGAGGAAGATGATGTGATAGATTAGTTCAACTTCTTTAGTGAGAAGAGTATGGAACTGATATTATTCCTGATAAAAAGAAGGCAGAGAAAAATGCGTAAGATAGAAAATATGTTAAAGGAATATAAAGAGAAAGTGGAAACACATAAAGAACATCCAGACTTTAACAAATACATGACAGAATTAGGAAAAAATGTGAAGAATAAAGACTTGGAGATCCAGAATAGAAAAAAGAAAAAATACCAAAAAGTAACGCAAGAATACAATTTGAAACAAATATATAAATGGCAACAACCAGATATGACAGAAGGATTGAAATCGACAGACAGTACTCCAGCTAAGAATCAAAAGAATAATAAATTGACAAATAAAAAAACCATTAATTTTGCCAACAATTCAACCAAAGAAGCACGTCAACATACACCTAAAATACAACCAAAAAAGATACAGGTGCAGCAACAAGAGCAAATGGTCCCACCACAAATATCAAAAAAAACACCCATATCACAACAGGTGAGAGAAGAATATAACAATAATAAGAGTTATACACAACATCCGAATAATGATTATAGGGGCCAAACACCATATTATTATCAAAACAGAGGCCCACCACCATATCAACAGCCAAGAGGTAGACCATACTACAGAAATAGAAATAGAGGTTATAATCACAGAGGGCACCAAAATTACTACCACCAAGGCCAAAATTATTACAATCAAGGTAGAAATTATGGGCCAAATTACAGAAGTGAATACAGGAATGACAACACAAACACATATACATCAGAATATGTAAATAATAACCAGATAAGAAATACACCACAATTATTCAAAGTTCCTACACAAAATAGGTATTCCCCATTAGAATCAGAGGAATCATACACGCCTTTACCAAACCCTTTTTTAGAGTGGAATCAAAATCTAGCAGAAGCAAATCAAAACACTGTAGAAAGAGGGGAAATAGAGGAGGAAGAAAACACAAACAAAAAGAGAAGGAGAGATTAAAAGGGGAAGGCATCTTTAATCTAAGTGGAACACCCTTAAAACAAGAAGAAATATACGCATTAGATCAGGGCTTGAAGTATGCTCCTAATAAAGGATTGAACAAATTTGAAATGTACATAAGCTTACAGAAATTTATAAGAAAATTAAACATTAAAAAATATTATGCTCAAAATCCGATAGAATA
This sequence comes from Staurois parvus, assembly GCF_062004578.1. NCBI lineage: Eukaryota > Metazoa > Chordata > Amphibia > Anura > Ranidae > Staurois > Staurois parvus. The sequence continues at coordinate 1,585,912 of NW_028318301.1, forward strand.
TAATCAAGAGGCCAAAATATCAAAGTATCAACATAGCGATCTTAAAAACAAATCGGTTTTCAATCCCAAATCTAGCGATAACACATACATAACAACATTCAAAAAATTAGTAACAAAAGATTTAGAACAATTGAACATACAGAAGCACAAATACAACTATAACCTTGAGAGAGGAATTAAAAGCCTTAAGGAGAGAAAAAACATAGTTATTAGGCCGGCAGATAAGGGGGGAGGTATAGTCATACTGTCCAAAACATTTTATGAACAATCTATGGAGGATATGTTAAAAGATGAGAGCACATATCAAGAACTTAAGAATAATCCAAATAAAGAGTATAAAAAAGAGCTAATAAAGATAGTAAATTATGGTAATAAAAAGCACATATTGAATGAAAAAGAAACTAAGTATTTAGTACCAACAGTATGCAAACTACCCGTAATATACTCAGTACCTAAGATCCATAAAAATCCTGTGAATCCCCCAATTAGACCTATAATAAATGGGATAGATTCTTTAACGGCAAGGATGGGAGAATATATAGATCAATATTTACAACCATTAGTGGTACAAACGAAGGCATACCTGAAAGATACCAGGCATATAATTCAATTAATGCAAAATCTAACGCTCACTGATGATAGCATATTAAGTACAGCGGATGTCACCTCATTGTACACAAATATAGACCATGATGGGGCTATTGAAGCAGCAAAGTGGGCATTAGAAAAGTATTCTGATTTGAATAAAAAGCAGAAAAAATACCTTATTAAGTGCCTAATATTCTGTCTCAAACATAACTTCTTCTGGTATAACAATAAGTATTATCTGCAAACCAAGGGAGTAGCGATGGGGGCACGTTTTGCCCCCAGCATAGCAAATTTATATATGGCACAATGGGAGGAGGATACAATATTCAATAATCACAAACAAGAACTCATAGCATACTATAGATATATAGATGACATAATTCTAGTATGGAAAGGTAATGAAACGTCACTAGCGCAATTCTATAAGGAATTAAATAATAATAATCATAATATATCACTTAGCTGGAATAGCAGCGATAAAACCATTAATTTTTTGGATATATGGCTAGTGAAAGAGGGATTAAAAATCTCTACAAAAAATTACTTTAAAAATACAGACAGAAATTCATATATACCCACCCATAGTTGCCATCATAAAGCATGGATAAAGAACATACCCAGAGGGCAGTTTATGAGACTGAGACGAAATTGTACACATGATATTGATTACCAGGAACAGAGTGACATCCTTATAAAGAGATTTATTAATAAAGGGTACAAAAAAGAATATATAGTAGAAGAAAGAGAAAGGGTAGGAGTACTAGATAGAAACAAATTACTAACAAAAAGTCAGAATAACAATAGTATGGACAATGTTATGACTATTATAATGCCGTACAATAAGCAATATAAAGATGTGCAAAGAATAATAAATAAACATTGGGACATATTAAAGCTAGATAAAGATTTAAAAGATAGTATCCCTGAAAATCCAAGATTTATTTATAAAAAAGCCCCCAATATCAGAGACAAGATAGTGAAGAACGTATTAAATCCACCTAAACAAAATACACTTACTTTTTTTCAGGAAATTGGATTTTATAAGTGTGGAAGATGTTATAGCTGTATCAGAACAAAAAATAACCCCAGAAAAAGAATGCATTTCACTAATTTGATAAGTGGTAAAACATTTAAGATAAAACAATTCATATCATGTGACACCAAGGGGGTAGTATATGCATTGAAATGTCCGTGCAATAAAATTTATATAGGAAGAACAAAACGCAGGCTAAAAGAGAGAATAAAGGAGCATGTTCGGAACATTTCAAAAGGTTATAAATACCATAATGTATCATTACATTTCAAACTATACCATGAACAAAAAACAGAAGGCCTAGAATTTTGGGGAATAGAGAAGCATAAGGCACACTGGAGAGGAGATAATCTCATTAGAGAAATAAGTAAGAAAGAATCCCAGTGGATATATCTAATGAATTCCTTGCATCCTTTGGGATTAAACAAGGAATTTGATTTAGCTTGTTTCTTGAGCGATTATTAAATACAGAACATAATAAAGGGGAAAATAGAAGGATTAATGATAAAGCATATAATAGCATATACAAGCATTTCAAAGTAGTATTTAAGTTATTAAGTCCGCATAATATTAAACTTAAAGAATTTTAGATAAACATTTTTAATTTTTATTTTTATTTTATTTTATTTATTATTTATTATTTTTTATTTTTTATTATTTTTATTTTTATTGTAATTTTTATTTTATTTTTTATTTTTTATATTTTATTTTTATTTATTTTTTAATTTTTTTTTTTTTACTTTTACTTTTATTTTAATTTGATAAATTCCAATTTTTTTTTTTTTTTTTTTTGCATTATTTCATTATAATATTTATTTTTATTTTATTTTATATATTTTAATTTTGTTTATTTTGAATAAATAGTAAATTATTAATAAATTTTATACTCTCCATTATTATTGATTTTTTATACAGATATATGTAATTTTATTTATTGAAATTTATTTCATATTAAATTTAAATTGAGTGTAGGGTATATATATATTTTTAAGAATTAAAAGTCTGAATTAATAAAGTATGGTAAATATTATATTTAAGTTAAATTTTAGATATTAAAAAACTTTGTGGAAAGATGATCAAATATAAGATTGTAATCCAGATTGTGAGGGGTGTGGATGTAAGCATTAAGTATACAGCCGAAGGATGATGATGCGCACTTTGTATATATACAATGAATAATATTGAGATATAGTCTGAACTCCAAAGTAATGGAGAGGTAACGAATAGTTAACAAATCACAGCAAAAATGGAGCCGGCAGGATATAAATAGCCTCTGTGAATGATGGAATGCAAATCCACATCCCCCAGAGGAGTCCCTGTAGCGTAACGCATAGGGGAGGGGCGGTGACGTTATCACGCATCCACAGAGGAATGGCGAGTATATTTACTGCAAGCAAACACATCAGCCAGGCTGTCTGAAGCAGGATCTTGATACATTGTATGCAAAGCGTTATTTACATTTACACAATGTGAGTGGGAGATCAAAGAGCAATAAATCACTTATATCCCTGATAAGACACTATGTTTCTTTTCCCTTCTCTGCATGTTCCGTATATGGAGGAATAAACAAAGCAGCCAGTGAAGAAAGCACAATTGAGAAAGCTGAGCTGAGGAGAGGAGACGAGGGAGAGGTTCAAGCTGCCAACACAGACTTATCACATTAACTAAATTGAATAACAACACCATCTCAAATGTAAAGAAAATAATTGACATTCCCTTTTTTTTTTTTTTTTTTTTTTTTTTAATGTTTTATTAATTTTTTATTATTTTATTCACATAGAATTGACATTCCAATTTTTCATTAATTTTTTATTAATATTTGTTATAATCACATATAATTTTTTAATTCATACTTATAAATTAATTTATGTTAATTGTATATTTAAGCACCATAGAAGTAAGTAATGATTGGATTATAGGTGGTATATTAAGAAATTCACACAACCAAAAAAGGTTAATCACAAAAGGTTGATAATATTGGAGCACGGTACAGTATAAGAATTCATAGATCACTGTATTGGTGTCACTGGGGCTGTCAGTGACCCCAAGTCAGTTCCCCCCATGTCAGAATGTCCGCCGCAGTCCCGCCATAAGTCGCTGATCACCGCCATAAGTCACTGATTGCCGTCATAAGTTGCTGATTGCTGCTATTATTAGTATAAAAAAAAATTCAGTACATATCCCGCCATTTGTAAACGCTATAACTTTCACGTAAACCAATTAATTTACACGTATTGGGATTTTTTTTAGCAAAGACATGTCGCAGAATACATTTTGGTATAAATTTCTCATGAAATTTAATTTAAAATTTTTTTTACTGGACATGTTTTATAGCAAAACGTCCAAAATATAGTTTTTTTTCTCACAATTGTCTTTTTTTTATAGAGCAAAACATAAAAAACACACAGGCGATCCAATACCACCAAAAGAAAGCCACTGGGAAAAAAGGATGTAAAATTTCATTTTGGTGCAGCGTCGCATGACCGCGCAATTGTCAGTTAAAGTGACGCAGCTCCATAACACAAACCGCTTATGTAACCGCTTCCTGACCACCCTATAGCATAAATACTGCTACAGGGCGGCACAGGTGTGCAAAATCACATATATATATGTGATATATGCTCCCATGGTTTTCACGCCCCTCCCAGATAGCGTCAGATTGCCCGTCAGTACACCAGTCATCACATTTAACACCTTGATTGCCAGGAAGACACTTATACACAATAAACCTCCATTGCTAGTATAGTGTCTGAACGGATCAATATCTTTGATCAGATCAGCACTATACCAGCGTTCACATTAGTATAGCATCCCCAAAAATGCAGCGTTAGCGGGATCAGCCCCGGTACCTGCCAGCACCTGCTTTTAGCCCTCCCCTTCTCCCCCAACAAGTGCAGTGTCAGTAGGTAACTGTCACTTGATACATTGCACACAAAACCACAGTGTTCGCAGAATCAGGCCTGATCTCTGTTAGCACTTGCCGGTAAATTTTGATGACTCTCATATGCAGCAGAGTGTCAGTACTAGTACCACGCTACCTTTTGGTGAACTGGCAAGTACTAGTGGCCTAGTACATTCTGGTCTTTCACATACCTCTTAGATTGTAAGCTCCAAGGGGCAGGGCCCTCCTAACCCTCTTGTATTGAACTGTATTGTTGCTGCATTGTCTCCGGTTATATTGTAAAGCGCTTAGCAAACTGTTGGTGCTGTATAAATCCTGTATAATAATAATAATACCAGCACTGCAGTATGACTTGGTGACATGGCGAGTCCCATAAGTGCAGTACAAGCTGGTGTGGTGGCAAGCACAAGTTTTGTCCTGCAAAAACCAAGAATTCGAACACAGGCCAGAAGAGCCCCAAGTATCCTTCCAGATGTGTTTGCAAATCTCCATTGGCAGCCCACAAATTCTGCAGCACCCATACTTCCCCCATTCACTGCCCAACCCGGAATTCAGGTGGAAATAGCAAATTTAACTACTCCCCTTGATTTTTTTGGAGCTGTTTTTCACAGAAGATCTGTATGCATTGATTGTGGATCAAAGCATTTTATATGCACAACAATTTTTCGCCACCAACCCAAATTCAAACCTTGCCAAACCATTTGCATGGAATCTCATTACAGTTTCTGAATTTACATTTTTTTTGGACCTAACCCTCAACATAGGCATTGCTAAAAAAAATGAATTGCAGTTGTATTGGTCCACAGACTTTTTGTTTTCCCCTCTGACCCTGACAACACACACATATATGTTTTGCCTTGCATTTCCATTTTAAACTGAATGGGTTGTTTTATGGGGTAAGGGTGGGGTTGCCACCTCATCCCTTTAAAGCCGAACACATATTAATTACATAGGTTCTGTGGTTGATTAACCATTTCCCTCCTGGCCTATGGCCAAATGGTGGCCTGCAAAAACCCTCACCTTTCCGGGTGGACGCCACATGGTGTCCTTTTGGGCATGCGCAGTTTGCACGCCTGCAGAGCCGCGATCTGTCATTGGCCGTGTACCTCGGACACGGCCGATGACAGATCTGAGTACCGGCCCCATTGCTGGTACCATGTGACCTGCTGTGACCAATCACAGCAGGTCACATGACAGTTGTATACAATGGATGACTTCATTCATGCCATCCATTGTATACTAGTGTGTCTAGCTGTAAATGGTCACAGCGATCACATGCACAAGCTGGGCCAATCACAGCCCAGCTGTGTCATGTGATTAGCCGTGGCCAAATCACAGCTAAGCACAAAAAAAAAAAAAAAAACCCTGAATGAATCAATTTCATTCAGGTAAATGCTTGCTTATAGCAAAGTAATTCTTTGCTATAAGCAAAGATTTTTTTTTTCATATTTCACTATGACCAAAGTAGTACAATGTTACCATAGTAACATTGTACTACTTTGGGGAAGTGATCAGTATTTTTTTTTTCTTTACATATGAAAAAAAAAATCTTAAAAAAAAGAAAAAAATGTAATAAAAAATTAAAACTTAAAAATAATTAAAAAAAAAAATTATATATTTTTTTTCATACTGTCACCAGTCAGTGTCCCTGATCACTGCCATGCCAGTTATATGATGACGCTGTACTGCACTGGTAACAGTATGTTAAAAAAAAATTGTGAAAATAATTTTTTACATTTTTTCATTTTCCGAAAAATTATGACAAAAAAAATACAACTTCAAAAAACTCGCCATGCCTCTTATGAAGTACGTCGGACTGTCTACTTTGCAAAAAGGGGTCATTTGGAGGATATCTGTACTTTTCTGACATTCTTGGACCTCAAGAAATTAGATTGGCTGTCAGTACTTCAGGATTGATCAATATTCAGATATATCCCATAGTTTGTGAACTCTATAACTTTCCTACAAACTAAAAAATACATCCTAATTTGGGATATTTTCACCAAAGACATGTAGCAGAATACATCTTGGCCTAAATTTATGAAGAGCAATTATTTATTTGCAAACTTTTATAACAGAAACAAAATTTCAGTCTTTTTTTGTTAATTTAGCAAAAAATAAAAACTCCAGTGGTGATTAAATACCACCAAAAGAAAGCTCTAGTTGTGTGAAGAAAATTATAAAATTTTAGTTTGGGTACAATGTTGTATGACCGCGCAATTGTCATTCAAAATGTAAGAGCGCTTAAACCTGTAAAATGGCCTGGGCAGGAAGGGGGTAAAAGTGCCCGGTATTGAAGAGGTAAAGGTGGTATATAAACTCACTTAGTGCCTTATCTGTATTAAATTATCCTCTGAACCTGTGTAATTAACATGTGTTCAGTTTTAAAGGGGTGAGGTGGCACCCCTAGGTAAGGGTTCACATTTACTTTACCTAGTAACAGTCTATATATAAATCAAAGAGTGAGAACTTCTTTCAGTGTTTGACCTTTGTAATAGATGGGTGCTCATGACGACAGTAGTGAATGGCACCATGTACCATTTACACTGTGTATCATAGTAAAATGATTAGACGTCACCAGCACTCTGTTGCAAACCTATACTCTCTTCTATTAGTGCAATGTCATATTAGTCAAATAAGCTTCATGGGCTTCACAGGGTCCCTTCTTCAAGGCAATTGCCATGCAATGAATCATGTGTACAGTATATACACACTCACTAGCCACTTTATTAGGAAAACCTGTTCAAGTGTTTGGTAACACAAATTGCTAATCAGCCAATCACATGGCAGCAACTCAATGCATTTAGACATGTAGGCATGGTGAAGACAGCTTGCTGAAGTTCAAACCGAGCATCAGAATGGGGATGAAAGGAGATTTAACTGACTTTGAATGTGGCATGGTTGTTGGTACCAGATGGATTGCTCTAAGTATTTTAAAGACTGCTGATCTCCTGGTATTTTCACATACAACCATCTCTAGGGTCCACAGAAAAGGAGAAATATCCAGTGAGTGGCAGTTGTGTGGATGAAAATGCCTTGTTGATTTCAGAGGTCAGAGGAGACTGGGAAAACAGTAACTCATGTCAATATGGACCAAAATCTCAGAAATATTTCCAACACCTTGTTGAATCTATGCCACAAAGAATTAAAACAGTTCTGAAGGCAAAAGGGGGTCCAACGCAGTACTAGCAAGGTGTACCTAATAAAGTGAGTGTATACACACATACAGTTGTGTTCAAAATAATAGCAGTGTGTTGAAAAAAGTGAATAAAGCTCAAAATCCTAATAGATTTTATTTCCATACACACAAATGCATTGGGAACACTACACATTCTATTCCAAATCAAAACATGAGGAAAAATATATCACATTTGTGTTGTTCCTCTAAAAAAAATGAAGAAAAGTGAATATTAGATTGTTCAAAAAAATAGCAGTGTTTGTATTCTTCTTTACAAACTCAAACATTCACTATATAAACTGAAAAATGTTTGAAGATTTTGCTTTCCTTTGAATCACTTAATTAATATTTAGTTGTATAAGCACTGTTTCTGAGAACTGCTGTACATCTGTGTTGCATGGAGTCAACCAACTTCTGGCACCTGTGAACAGGTATTCCAGCCCAGGATGATTGGACTACATTCCACAGTTCTCTATTTCTTGGTTTTGCCTCAGAAACTGCATTTTTGATGTCACCCCACAAGTTTTCTATTGGATTAAGATCCGGGGATTGGGCTGGCCACTCCATAACGTCAATCTTGTTGGTCTGGAACTAAGATGTTGCACGTTTACTGGTGTGTTTGGGGTCGTTGTCTTGTTGGAACACCCATTTCAAGGGCATTTCCTCTTCAGCATAAGGCAGCATGACCTCTTCAAGTATTCTGATGTATTCAAACTGATCCATGATCCCTGGTATCCGATAAATAGGCCCAACACTGTAGTATGAGAAACATCCCCATATCATGATGCTTGCGCAACCATGCTTCACTGTCTTCACAGTGTACTGTGGCTTGAATTCAGTGTTTGGGGGTCGTCTGACAAACTGTCTCCGGCCACTAGACCCAAAAAGAACAATCTTACTTTCATCAGTCGACAAAATGTTGCGCCATTTCTCTTTAGGCCAGTCAATGTGCTCTTTGGCAAATTGTAACCTCTTCAGCACATATCTTTTTTTCAACAGTGGGACTTTGCAGGGGCTTCTTGCAGATAGCTTGGCTTCACATAGGCGTCTTCTAATTGTAACAGTACTCACAGGTAACTTTAGACCTTCTTTGATATTCCTGGAGCTGATTGTTGGCTGAGTCCTTGCCATTTTGGCTATTCTTCTATCCATGCGAATGGTAGTTTTTCGCTTTCTTCCACGTCTTTCAGGTTTTGGTTGCCATTTTAAAGCATTTGCAATCATTTTGGCTGAGAAGCCTATCATTTTGTGCACTTCTTTAGATGTTTTCTCCTCTCCAATCAACTTTTAATCAAGGTACGCTGTTCTTCTGAACAATATCTGGTACGACCCATTTTCCTCAGAATTTCAGAGAGAAATGCACTGTAACCAGCATGTACAACATTTGCTGCCTTCCTTCCTTAAATAAGGGCAATAATTGCCACCTGTTTTTCAAAGAATGAATGACCTCAGTAATAGAACTCCACACTGCTATTATTTTGAACATGCCCCTTTCAATTAGTGATTCAATTACACAGAATCAGCAGCATGCATGTCATGACTGTTGGGTCTATTGGATTTCTATTACTCTACTACACCTGCTAGTAAATTATTTGCCATGTAGAAATATCAGGTTAGTGATGTCTGACTGCTATTATTTTGAACACAACTGTAAGTGAACATGCAGAATGAAATGCCCACCCCCAGTGATGCAACAGTGACCTAATCCCATCTAGAAAAATACTACAATACTACCTTCAAAAAAATTAAATATGTATAGAACAATATTCCGTTCAGGGTCCATTCACACCAGTAACTGCTTTATAATGCAGTGGCTGATGTGTGGTGCAGTCCAGCGGGTATCACACCTCCGTACCGCACTGTTCCCTTTTTTTTTTTAAACAAACTTTATTGAAATGCCACACAAACATTTAATTAAGCTCAACTGGCTCTCAGGCGGTGCCTCGGGCTGCTCTGTGGTGTGTGGAAAAAAAAATAGTACCTGCCCTACTCTTTTTCAGCACACCATGCCCACACAGCACCTCAATGCAGTGGTGTGAATTTGGCACACAGTAGACAAGGCATTTTGCCTTGTCATGAGGTGGAACTGCACTGGAATAACCGTTAAGCACAGCCCCACCTCATCTGGTGTGAATGGACCCCTAAACAACCAAATAAGTGTAAAGGGTATCTTAAAACCTATAGGAAATGCACATTTTCCTGTCCAAGTACTATAATGTGAAATTGTGAACAAGGCTCATTGATGAGTCATCTTGACAGGCCCTACTGAGGGGATATAGGGCTCCTTTCTTGAATTCTTTTGTGAAAGGAATAATCTTTAATCTGAAGATATCCTACACCGATATTCCTTTCTTGGATATTAGAGTGCTGGCTAGAGATGAACAACTCCACACTTATATACCAGGCCTAATGACAGATAAATGTTGCTTACATGCCACAGCACTCACCCTGAAAATCTCAAAGACAACCTGAGGGTCCTGCTTATCTGCTCTGATCCTGAGGACTGTGAATGACAATTGAAGCAAATGTGTAACAAATTTACAGAGAGAGACTATCCACACAATTCATGAAAGCACATTAATGACAGCCAAAGAAAGACCAATTTTCTGTAAAAATATGCAAACAAAATAATGCTGTTCAGCTGAAGAGTTAAAGTGAACCTCTGCCCAGATCATACACATTAAAGTATTGAGCAAAATTCAAAGCAACCCCTCAATCACCTCTGCAAATTTGACAGTGCAGACAGATTTGTGTGCAAGTTGACAATATTCAACAAAAGAGTTCTACTTTTGCAGTCACATTTGAGAAAACGCCACTATATATCTATGTGTTCCCATTCATACAGCATAACTAAAAATAATATTAAAAAAACTCTTACCTTTTTAAAAGCTTATTTGAAGCAGGCCTTTGGGAAGATTGCAAGCTACTCTGAAGAATTTCAGTGTCAGTTTGTCCACAGACAAAGAAGGACACACTCAGTTTCACCTCAACAACATACAATGCAATGGAAGCCAACCTTCTAGATTTTTAACCCTTTGTTAGGACAGTCAGTTTTCAAATAATTTACAACTGATAATGCAACTTGCCAGTACAGTACAGACAGGGTTAATTTTGGTAAGTATTAACTCATTAGCCCCTCCTAAACACTGTACAACTGAGGAAACTTTGCTGTAAGCAGCAATTTTTCAATATTTAATGCTATGAGATAACAAATATTTAATAAAAATAAATTATATATTATCGTAATTTGGCTGCAAACGTGGAAATAGTTTTTTACTGCTTGCGAAGAACATGTAAAACTTTTATAGGTCCACTTTAACAGATAATAAAAGCGGAAACAAGCTAATATACTGTATACTGCATACTACATAGCAATTCTTTTAGTCTTTGTATTTTGATGTCTAACATTCTTTAAGCATCTCCATCTAGAAAAGGTGTATTGTTGAAAGGCAAGTGCTCATAAGTTACATCATTTTTCAAATAAAAGTGTCTGACGACATGTCTAATTGCTAATGCAACTAATACCAGCATTCTAAATAACTGCTATAGACATGGGACAACATTTCTATCACAAATGAAAAGCACAAAATTAAACATTAAACAATTTTAATTAAACATCATTTCAATGTATTCAAACTTACAAATGTTACACATACAATAGTAAAATATGTAACACTGCAAGGTGGGTTTATGGAGCAATATTATTTAGTATGACATAGCTAGCACAGACAGCAGTGTAATGATGGCATAGATTTGAAAAATCCATTTTTACTATTTGTACATCACTTCAGACTAATATCCACCCCTTAAAATTTTACATCTTTGTGTGACTAATAAGACAAAGGTGTCTGCTTTCAGTATCCATAATGTTATGTGAATTCTGATTTCCACATATATATAGAGTGTATTAAAATTAGAAAGGAATGAAAATAGATATCTGAGGAAGATATATTTGAAGATTACCTTTGAGTATGCCCTTCATCCTTGTGGATTCAAAGCAAAATCAGTATTTGTAATTCCATCATCTTTCTTAGTGTACTGTATGACTTGACATGCTTTCCTATTTCAGACTTTAATATGTGTTTGTGAACCAGGTCTAGAAAATTCAACACAGGAAAGGGCAGGCAAGTCCCCTCCCTATCCTTCCCCTGTCAAACTATGTGACATCAAACTTCTGATGATTCACACCTAAATGGTAAAAACAATGGCAAAAACAATGACATTCAGAATCCATTCTTCTGGGTTGTGATAAACACTGTATGAGTATGAAAGTATATAATATAGATTTCCCTACTCTTTCTATATTTGCACATGCTTTGACAGAAATGGAAGTGTTGATCAAATGTGAAATAATTACATCTGATACCTAGAAAAAAACATTACAAAATTATTTGAAGTAATTTCACATTAAAAATGAGGACAGCTTTTATTTTTAAAGGATATGTTTATGTATTTTTTTTTGTTTAGGGTATTTGACAGGATTGAATGAGTAAATTGGTATCTTCATTCTGGTGTTTGTATGAAGTAATAGTTTTACCACCTTTGGGAACATGTTACATTTTTAGGATGGAACATGTAACAAGCTCCCATAGCCGCATTGCCGCACACCACCCCCCTTCCTCTGACAGTAAAGGGAGACTTCTCCCCGTACCATATGTCAAATTTGAAAACAGCGTGGCCATCCTGGGCTTCGCCCTCTTGGCTGCATCATTCATTCACGGACTTCTGTGAATGAATGAACTACAAGTCCAGACAGCCTTAGCCACTGTTGGCTTGTAGTTTTCAATTAACTACCACAGCGCTGTGGAGCCGTTCATTGAAGCTTCCTGTCAGAATATCTGCTTGCTCGCACATCCTGTACGGAAAGCAGATATTCTGACAAGTCTGCAGGAAACCTGCATGGCATAAGCGATCTACTGATTGCTCCTGCAATGCTTTCCATGCTCCTGTAGACAAAAATAATAAATGCACATTTTTTAACTGCATTTATTATTTTTGTCTAAAAGGTCAAATGTATCCTTTAAAATATACTAACTGGAGTCAGATTAAGTTACCTGATTAGTCAGAACACTATCTCAGTTCTGCTAAGTTTATCTAGTTATACAACAGTATGGGTAGTTGCATTATCTTGCACTAAAATATGAAATTTTGACCATACCTTGGAATACAGTACAGGACACAGGCTTGATAATCATAGACCCTGGGTTATAGGCTGATACCTTTAGGTGATTGGACACTTGCAAAATTTTGAGGACATGCCCTTGCGTGTCTCCAGTAACCCTACCACACTCCCCCTGGTTCACATCTGTGCGGGTGGTGCAGCTGCGGATCGGCACAGAAATCCGTGCAGCCCAACCACCCGCACAAAGGAATGAGGACTCGCGGGCTGGTACCATTAATTCTAATGGCACGCTGCCTGCACTGGAAATCGCAACCATACTGGGAACCGAGGTTCCAGTGCAGTCTGCGTTTTCTTAAGAAGTGCAGGGACTTCTTCCCTGCATGTCCAGGGGTACGGGAGTCAATTCAAATGAATGGGCTCTCGTTCCCGCGCAAAACACCACCCGCAGGAACGCGGAGATGTGAACCTAGCCTGAGTCAGTTTTGTAGCAAGCAGTGGGGGAGATTTACTAAAACAGGTGAACACAGAATCTGGTTCAGCTGTGCATAGTAACTAATCAGCTTCTAAACTTCAACTTGTTCAATTAATCTGTAACAATAAAACCTAGAATTTGATTGGTTACTATGCACAGCTGCACTAGTTTCTGTGTGCATCAGTTTTAGTAAATCTCCCACAATGTAGATAAACACAGGAACAGAAGGAAGGGTGGCCTGCATCCTATACTGTACTTCAAGATTTGGAATTGTGAGTTAAGTCAAGATTCATTTTATCTTTATCGTACTATACAGGACACAGGCATGATATTCATAGACCCCAGAACTTCCGCAAGCAATGAATAAGAAGCAACAACTAGGCAAAAACAGAACTGTGCCAACAGGCTCCAACAAGGGTCAACTGCCCAAAAGCTGCATCTGCAGAAGAGTGAAACTACATCTGGTTGAACTTGGTGGTGGCTTTGCAAAGCTGGGTAACAGAGGCCTGATGTCAGGGCAGGAGCTGAGGAACAGACAGGCAGGCCTAATAACAATGTAACGCACTGGCTGATGACAACCACCACCCACAGACCGAAGTCCCTCAGGGCGCGGAGTCTAAGTCCCAGGCTGCCCTTCACCAGGGCCCCTGATGGTGGGGATGGACTTGACGCAGCCAGGAACCAGGTCGTGGCCCCCGAGACACCTCAGTTGCGGTAATGGCCGCCGCCATTGGCGTGTAGCTGGTGGAAAAGACAATAGAGTAGTCAGGCAGGCCGGGTCGACAACAACGGGACAAAACGGTACAGGACAGCAGACAAGAATCACAGGTCGCGAGCCGGGTTCAGCAACAGAGGGTCAGATCAAAGGAGAACACAAAGAATAGTCGAGTCACAAGCAGAGTCAGTTTCCAGGAGAGTCACGAGAGTCAGAACAGAGTTATAGCAACACAAAGACACACGACACAAGTGCAAAGAGCATGGGCGGACCACAGGCTTATATGTAATCAGCCACACCCCTCTGGGGGATGGACCTCAGAGACCTGAAGGCATAAAAGATTCCCACCATGCTCAGCAAAAATCCAAGATGGATGCCAGCACATGGCACATGTTATGGCGTAACATAACCTCTGGGAAAAGGTAGGACCTTGACAGTACCTCCTCCTCAAGGGCCCCTCCCCCTCCGCGGCTCAACAAAAGGTTTCTGAGGAAAGCGGGTATGAAAAGCGCGGAGGAGGGCAGGAGCATGGACATCCGCGGAAGGAACCCAGGAACGCTCCTCAGGACCATAACCGCGCCAATGAACCAGGAACTGTAATCGACCACGCACCAATCGAGAGTCCAGGATCAGGCTCACCTCATAATCCTCATGACCGTCAACCCGGATGGGATGGGGCCGAGGCAGAGAGGTAGTGAAGCGATTGCAGATCAGAGGTTTCAACAGGGATACATGAAAGATATTGGAGATCCGCATCCCAGGCGGAAGGGCAAGGGCATAGGCCACCGGATTCACCTTGCGGAGAATGCGAAAAGGACCGACAAAACGGGGAGCTAGTTTGGGTGTGGGCATCCGAAGATTGAGGTTGCGAGTAGACAACCACACCCGATCGACAACCTGGTATGAAGGAGCGGGCAACCATCTGCGATCAGCCTGGAACTTCTGGCGCTGAGCTGAGTCCCTCAAGGCCCTCTGGATCTGCCCCCATGAAGAACGCAGGGCAGCAAGATGGTTCTCCACAGCCGGAATGTCCTGTGGTGAGAACCTCTCAGGTAATACCGTGGGTTAGAACCCATAGTTGGCCATGAAGGGAGACATCCCAGAGGAGGAGTTGACCGCCGAGTTCCTGGCAAACTCTGCCCAAGGCAGGAGATCGGCCCAATCGTCCTGATGGTCCGAGATATAACACCGAAGGAATTGTTCTAAGGCCTGATTGGAACGCTCCGCAGCCCCATTGGACTGTGGGTGGTAGGCTGAAGAAAAGGAGAGACTAATACCCAGCTCGGAGCAGAAGGAGCGCCAGAATCTGGACACAAACTGACTCCCGCGGTCCGAGACAATCACCTTGGGCAACCCATGCAGGCGAAAAATCTCCCTGGAAAACACTGTGGCCAGTTCTTGCGCTGTTGGTAATTTCCTGAGTGGCATACAATGGCACATCTTGGAAAAGCGATCGACGACCATGAGAATGACCGTATGACCCCGAGACACCGGGAGGTCTACAATAAAGTCCATACCCAGGTGTGACCAAGGACGCTCCCCATTGGTAATGGGTTGCAGGAGACCCAATGGGAGATGCCGTGGAGACTTATTCTGGGCACAGATCGAACATGCCGCTACATAAGAGGCAATGTCGGCACAGAGAGTTGGCCACCAGAATAAACAAGAGACGACCCAGCACAACTGGTTCCTCCCCGGATACCCGGCAGCTTTGGAGCTATGGTAGGTACGCAGCAGGCGGGTGCGCAATCCCTCGGGTATGAAACATCTACCCTCCGGCCTCTCGGAAGGAGCGTCAGTTTGAGCCGCCAAAATCTGCTCCCCAAGAGGAGAAGTCAGACTGGTGCGAATGGCAGCCAGGATCTGATCTGGAGATATAACCGAGGTTGGCTCAGAGTCCTCCCTGGACAACTCAGAGTATTGCCGTGATAACGCATCAGCCCTGACATTCTTGGAACCAGGCAAATAGGAAACCACATAGTTGAAACGTGACAAGAACAGAGTGCATCTGGCCTGGCGGGGTGTCAATCTCTTGGCCTCCGAAAGATAAGTCAGGTTCTTGTGATCGATAAGAATGAGGACCGAAACCGTGGAACCCTCGAGCAGGTGCCTCCATTCCTTGAGAGCTAGAATGATGGCCAACAACTCCCTATCTCCAATCTGGTAGTTGCACTCTGCAGAGGAAAGCTTCCTGGAGTAGAACCCGCAGGGAAGTAGGGGTCCATCGGGCGACCGACGCTGAGACAGGAGAGCCCCTACTCCCGTCTCGGAAGCATCAACCTCGAGGACGAAGGGCAACCCAGGATTGGGATGAGAAAAAATCGGAGCCGAAGCGAAGGCAGATTTCAGAGCCTCGAAAGCTACGATGGCCTCGGATGGCCACTCGTGAGGGTTACTCCCCTTCTTGGTTAGATCAGAGAGAGGATTTGCCAACATGGAGAAGTTCCTGATGAACTTCCGATAGTAGTTGGCAAAACCCAGAAAGCGCTGAATGGGCCGAAGACCATTGGGACGAGGCCACTGCAGAACCGCCGCAACCTTCTAAGGGTCCATGGAGAATCCCTCTGCGGAAATGATGTAGCCCAAAAAGGCAACTTGGGATCGATGGAACTCGCACTTCTCGAGCTTACAAAAGAGTTTGTTCTCACGTAATCGTTGCAGCACCCGCTTGACATCCTGGATATGGGACTCCATGGAGGTAGAGTAAACCAGGATGTCATCCAGGTAAACCACAACGCACTGCTGCAATAAGTCACGAAGGACATCGTTTATGAATTCCTGAAAAACCGCGGGCGCGTTACACAACCCAAAAGGCATCACCAGGTATTCATTGTGCCCGGTTCTGGTGTTAAACGCGGTCTTCCACTCATCCCCCTGTTTGATTCGTACGAGGTTGTACGCCGCACTAAGGTCGAGTTTGGTAAAGACTGTTGCTCCCTTAATGCGGTCGAACAACTCAGAAATCAAAGGAATTGGGTAGGCATTCTTGATGGTGATCCGATTGAGACCCTATAATCGATGCAAGGCCTCAATTCCCCACCTTTCTTCTTTACAAAAAAAAAACCTGCTCCTTCTGGAGAAGTAGACTTACAAATGTGCCCCCGAGAAAGCGCATCCGTAACGTATTCCTCCATGGCCTTATTCTCCGCAACCGAGAGAGGGTACACCCTGCCACACGGAGGAGTGGCACCGGGTTGCAAGGATATGGCGCAGTCATAAGGACGATGCGGAGGTTAGGCACCAGCGCGTACCTTATCAAATACGTCCAGGTACTCCCCATAGTTGGTGGGCAACGCAGAGTCCGAGGAGGCACACAATACTTTAACCGACCCACGGATGCACCCGGCCCCACACTGTGGAGACCATGAGAGAATCTCGGCTGTTCGCCAATTGAAGGTTGGATTGTGCCTCTGGAGCCAGGGATACCCCAAAACCACCGGATAGTATGGGGAGGTAATCACCTGAAAACAGGCCAACTCCCTGTGAACAGCCCCAATAGCTACCTCAACTGGCAGAGTCTCGTGGGTCACCTGCGGCGGTTGCAGGGGCCTGCCATCTATTGCTTCGAGAACCAATGAGGTAGCACAAGCCTGCAGGGGAATGGAGTGCTGTGCAGCATACGAGCTGTCCAAGAACAACCCACCGGCCCCAGAATCGACCAACGCCTGGGCCGTCACCGAGCCCTCCGTCCAAGAGAGGACAACGGTGATCAGTGGCTTATCCTTGCGGAACGCCGGGGACGAGGAAACTCCACCCAAGATCTGTCCCCGACAGGATCTCAGGTGCGAGCGTTTCCCGGACAAACTGGACAAGACTGCCGAAAGTGCCCACCGAGACCACAGCACAGGCAGCGACCCTCCCGATGCCGAGCGGCCCGCTCTCCCTCAGAAAGGCGAGCAAGCCCCAGCTGCATGGGCTCACCACCAGACAAGCTATCCCTAGGAGGCGTGGGAGGAGAGGGAGGAACGGGTGGGACAGAAAACGCAGGTGCCAGTCGATTGGAAGGCCTCTGCAGGCGTTCCTTGAGTGAGGGCCTCTCCCTGAGCCTGGTGTCAATCAGGATCAGGAAAGAGATGAGCTCCTCCAACTCCCTAGGCAGTTCCTTAGCTGCAATCTCATCCTTCAATGTGTCAGAAAGACCATGGGAAAATGCAGTTCCTTAGCTGCAATCTCGTCCTTCAATGTGTCAGAAAGACCATGGGAAAATGCAGACACCAGAGCCTCATTGTTCCATCCCACCTCTACCGCCAGGGTACGAAACTCTATGGCGTACTCGGCCACGGTCCGTGACCCCTGATGCATGGTCATGAGCAGCTTGGCCGCCGAGGCGAAGCAAGCCGGTACGTCGAATACCCTACGGAAGGCATCGACAAAACCGGAGAAATCGTGAATCACCGGGTCATTCCTCTCCCATAAAGGATTTGCCCAGGCCAAGGCCTTGTCTGAGAGTCAAGATGATTTTAGGAACCCCACCTTTGACCTCTCAGACGGAAAAGCGTGGGGTATTAGTTCAAAATAAATACCCACCTGGTTGAGGAACCCACGACACTGACTCGGCTCACCCCCAAAGCGCTGTGGAAGAGGGGCAGAACCAGTCATACCTCTGGGCGCCGCCGATGAAGCAGCCGAGGTGGTGGGCGCAACCAGCGGAGTGGCAGCGGGAGCGACCACTGGAGTGACTACCAGCCTAATAGCACCAGAAGCAAGGTGCGCAGTGCGTGCAAGCAGAGTTTGCAATGCCTGAGCGAACTGATCCAACAGGTGATCCTGTTGATCGAGCCTAGCGACTAACGTTGGGAGCGAAGGCGTACCTGCACCGTCAGGGTTCATGGCACTTGTGTAATGTCAGGGCAGGAGCTGAGGAACGGACAGGCAGGCCTAATAACAATGTAACGCACTGGCTGACGACAACCACCACCCACAGGGCGCGGAGTCTAAGTCCCAGGCTGCCCTTCACCAGGGCCCCTAATGGTGGGGATGGACTTGACGCAGCCAGGAACCAGGTCGCGGCCCCCGAGACACCTCAGTTGCGGTAATGGCCGCCGCCAATGGCGTGTAGCTGGTGGAAAAGACAATAGAGTAGTCAGGCAGGCCGGGTCGACAACAACGGGACAAAACGGTACAGGACAGCAGACGAGAATCACAGGTCACGAGCCGGGTTCAGCAACAGAGGGTCAGATCAAAGGAGAACACAAAGAATAGTCGAGTCACAAGCCGAGTCAGATTCCAGGAGAGTCACGAGAGTCAGAACAGAGTTATAGCAACACAAAGACACAAGTGCAAAGAGCATGTGCGGACCACAGGCTTATATGTAATCAGCCACACCCCTCTGGGGGATGGACCTCAGAGACCTGAAGGCATAAAAGATTCCCACCATGCTCAGCAGAAATCCAAGATGGATGCCAGCACATGGAGTAACATAACCTCTGGGAAAAGGTAGGACCTTGACACCTGATGTGAGAATGCGCATGAAACACCTATAAAAACACAAAAAAACCTGTGCTGCCATTAATACTGTGAATAAATAATAAAGTTCCTTAAAGTGGAACTGCAAGGCATCTGAGCATCACAAATCAAAAATTCATTTATGATATTCAAAGCAAACTCCCCTATCCATCCATGCTACCATGCTTTAGTTTACTGAGAAATCACTTTGAAATACATCCCCCTAGCATTTCTGGCCAAGGTAAGGGCAGATGATTCATGTAGCATTTACTGTACTTCCTGGAATCCATCTGCCCTTAGCTCAGGCATGTAGACCGGAAGGTGTGTTTATATACCTGTACATACATTGCAATGTCAAACAATGAGCAAAACCAATTGTTTGCATGTATAATATGAATCATTGTATCCTCCAGAGAACAGTATTTTTCTATCTAATGTAAAGTGGGAGCTTGCCATGCATATTTCACAAAAGGTTCCATGTGTACTTGTAAATATCAAAACATGTGCAAAACAAGTTATTATTGTAGCTGGGCAGATGAAAATGCTCAGATCTGCCTGAAAAGTAGCGCAAGTACCTTTTTGAGCGACAAGCGTTTTGCTACAGGTGACCGAACACTTAAGTGTGATCAAGGGCCATTGGAAATAATAGGATTTTACTTGTTGAGCGTTTCTGAGCGTTGAAAAATGCTCAAGTGTGAACGGGGTCTAAGGAGGACTCTGCAACAATGTTTGTTAAAATCCTCTACAATACATATATCACCCAGAGGGGAATGTCATTTTTCTCAACAAAAGTGGAGTTACTTTTTTTTTTTTATATATATATCTTTATTTTGGTTTCCAGTACAAAAATAATAAAACAAAAACATTTAACAACCCAATATACATTCACAGGTTCAATTAATTAATTAAGTTCTTACTCATCTTATCTAGTCATATCTATATCCCCATCCTTCTCACAACCTCTCATTCTTTCAAGTTCCCTATCAGTCTTCCCCAGACTTTTCCCCTCTAAACTCCATACCAATATCTTCTCGATGTTTTAAAGTCCAACCAACTACTCCATATCTTCCTAAATTCTTCATTTTATCCTCCTTCATATGACATAGCTCCTCCTAAAAATATTTTCCACTCTGTTTAGCCAATCATTTATTCTTGGTAGCTCCGGAGCTTTCCAAAGCTTGGGAATGAAGCCCTTAGCCGCCCTGATTAAATGATATAATACCCTGTTTTTATACCGTTTGCCTATAGGCTCTAAATAAAATAGACATGCCCACGAGTCCATTTTTTTTTTTTCCAAAAATATTTTATTGATATAAGAATAGACAAGATAGCATATAGAGCATATACAGCTATAAAACATAGTCAGAACAGAGACATGAAATATTACTTTTCGTTTCGCAGACGGGATTCAGTGTAAACCGTAATACAAAGCAATGTAGTGTAGAACAATACATCAAGCTTACAATTCAAACCATTGAATACTTAGAGGCGAGTAGGTACAACACTGCAGGTGTATGTCGTCTCGTCTTGATTATCAGCAATGCTTAATGATGAGGTGATATGAAGATTAGAGCCTGGAAGGCAGTAGATGTTGTGAAAGTCATGGTTTACATGTTTATAGTTTAAGTGTATAATACAGATGAAGTGAGTCCTATCTGTGTGAGGGTGAAAGCATTGACTGATTGGTGGTGAAGAATGACTGATAAGGTGGTATAACAGGTGTGAAAAAAAGAGAGAGGTCAGAAATAAGAACAGCAAGAAAAAGAGATGTAAGATGAGATGATAGGTGGGATAAAAAAAAAAAATGAAAGGGGGGGGGGAATGGATCGAGTGGCAGTAGAGTATATAGGCAATACAAAGTTAAAATGGATCACCTCCCTAAGTATTAGCCGGGCCGGAAAGGTAATATAGCTTAGTATATGTTACGTGCAAGATCAGACAGTGGGGTAACACATGGATCAGAAACCCCATAAAACATATCATGATATCGCACTACAGCCTATCTTTACGTGTGATAAAAGCGTCTTCGGTGAACCGGGTATTCCTCGATACAGCATTGTGTTAGGAAATTCAATCCGGGGATCTAGATTATCATTTACTATTCTGTGATAAGTAGAAGTGGATTTGAAATGACTCCAGCATGCCCATGTTTTCCGAAATCTCTCGGGATGTTCCTTAGCTATAGAGATCAGTTCCTCCATTTCCTCGGTTTTGTCAGTCCTAGCAAATGATTCTCGTACAGTGGGAACGTGTGTGGAGCGCCAGTGTACTGGGATACATTGCTTTGCAGCATTCACCATGTACATAGCGAGTGACTTGCGGTATGTCTGAAATGGAAGTGTGGTATGGTGAAGCAAAAATTGTGCGGGAGAAGGGTCTAGGGCATATGTAGTAACTTGTGTGATTGTAGATTTAACTTTCCCCCAGAAGGGTTGTAACAATGGGCATTCCCACCAAATTTGCAGGAGTGTACCCGTAGTTTGATGGCATCTCCAACACAAAGCAGAAATGTTGGGGTCGAAGCGGTGAAGTAGGGATGGAACCCTATACCATCTAGAGTAAATTTTAAAGTTATTTTCTTGTGTAGATACACATATAGAACCTTTGTGTATGTGGTCATATATGTGATCCCAGTCTTTAGGTGACAGTTGGATTTGCAGGTCAGCGCTCCAGGCCTTGCACGCTTTCCTAGTTGAGAGGTCACTAATGTGTTCGAGACATGTATAAAGCAGGGATATAACATGTCTCTGCGGAGAGTCTGTTGAGCAAAGTTTCTCAAAAGGGGTAAGACATCTATTATATTCTTTTATGTGGGGTGAGCTATGGATGAAGTGGTGGAGTTGTCTATACATCCACGGAGTTAAGGTCCGGGTAGGCCATTTATTCATAAGGAGGTCTCTGCATAAGAGCCAGCCATCTTTGAAGAGGTGATGCAGACTCACAGGCCCTGATTTACTATTGGGCGTGGGTGCATATTCATGGGCTAACGCCCAATTTTTATGGGCGACTGTCTATTTTTACTCTGCAACAAGATTTACTATTGAGCAGAGCCCATAAGTAGACGCCCAATCGAATTCACAAAAAGACACACGCCCGAAATCAGACTCACAAAGCAGACTTGCTAAGAAGCACGTCTAACACCATGAAAAATCACTGCAGAGACATGTTCACTTAGAAATTTGCTTTGCCAAATATCAAGACTTCACTTTAAACAATATCTGCTATTTCCAAAAAAATTAAGAATGTGTTAAAAATCATTTTTTTCAAGGAAATTGACACAGTAAAAATCTAGACGCCCGTGCAGTGTCTTTGGCCGATATAACTGAGCATGTGCAGAACACATTTTAGGTGTCTGCCATGGGCGTTTGCTTTTTAGCCACTGCCCAATAGTAAATCTTACTGTGGATTCCTCTGACAGCCAACACTCGGTCGCGTCTACTGTGTTAAACAAGCAGCACTAGGCATATCTTTATGTATTCTAATTTGATTTCCTTAGTTCTAGTGATTCTATTTTTGTTTCTTATCCTTTATAATTATTTCTGTAATGATTTTACTTATTTCGAAGGTCTAGATAATATTTATTTTGACAGCTGAATGTAAAAATAAAGGTCCACAATAAAAAAAAAACAAAAAAAACAGCGTGGGTCCCCCTCAATATCCATACCAGACCCTTATCCGAGCATGCAGCCTGGCAGGTCAGGAAAGGGGGGGGGGACGAGCGAGTGCCCCCCCCTCCTGAACCATACCAGGCCACATGCCCTCAACATGGGGGGTGTGCTTTGTGGGGGAACCCCGCTGACAGTTGAAACATTAACACATGGCTGTCGCTCCTACAATCCCGCATGAGTTATGTTATCAACTCATGCAGCATTTTAGTAGCGAAAACCAATGCAGCGCTCATGTTTCAGCTGTCGGCGGAGTTCCCCACTGACAGTTGAATGTAAAAGTATTGCAAGGAATTATAAACAATTTTTAAAAAACCCGGCGTTGGGTCCCCCCTCCCATCCATACTAAGCCCTTCGGGTTACCCTAAGGGGTAACTCCACGCTGAAATTAAATAAAAAACAGCATGGGGTACCCCCCAAAATCCATAACAGATACTTATCCAAACATGCAGCCCGGCAGGTCAGGAAGGGGGGGGACGAGCAAGCGCCTCCCCCCCTCCTGAACCATACCAGGCCACATGCCCATACCAAATTATTCAAACATTTGTAAACAGACCAATTAACTGAAATGGTTTGGCATTTGTACCCCAAATATGACGTTCCCTGAGGCGTTGGTAAACCGAGGTACGCCTGTATTAGTATTGCAATCCTTTGTATTGGGATACATAGAACCAACATACATCTGAATTGGCAACATAGCACAACATTTGTGTCACATTGGAGATATCTGGCTAGTTACACTGACCTTGCCCAGGGACCTAGGATTGATTCACAACACAGAAATACAGGCTGGGTTAGCAATGTAGCTCTGTGGATTAGTGGTTAGCACTACTGCCTCACAACTCTAGGGTTGTCGGTTTGAATCCCAACCACGGCAAGGAAGTAGCATGATCTCCGTTTGGCTGTCTTCAAATAGATGTTCTGGCAACATCTTTGCTTTCTGTCTAAATGATCCCTAAAATGTGAATTAGAATGAGGCCTTGTCTGTTGAAACACCTTCAAAGCTGCAACTTATGTGAATGTCATACAATGGTATGAGATAAGGGCCTGGACCACTAATAGATTTGATAATGATGGTTTACAGTCCACCCACTTTTGTGAAGGATTTGGCAAGCAAAGAGCTGACAGAGAGAGAGAAGAGCGAGCCAGTGAGACGAAGAAGAGTAAGCGAGAGATACTGAAGAGTGATAAAGAGAAACATACAGAAGAGTGAGCGAGAGAGAAGAGCGAGCCAGTGAGATGAAGAAGAGTGAGCGAGAGATACATACTGAAGAGTGATAAAGAGAGACATACAGAAGAGAAAGCGAGAGAGAAGAGCGAGCCAGTGAGACGAAGAAGAGTGAGCGAGAGATACATACTGAAGAGTGATAAAGAGAGACATTCAGAAGAGTGAGCGAGAGAGAAGAGCGAGCCAGTGAGACGAAGAAGAGTGAGCGAGAGATACATACTGAAGAGTGATAAAGAGAGACATACAGAAGAGTGAGCGAGAGAGAAGAGCAAGCCAGTGAGACGAAGAAGAGTGAGCGAGAGATACATACTGAAGAGTGATAAAGAGAGACATACAGGAGAGAGAAAAGACTTGGTTGGTGAATCCACGCATCAAACATGTCACAAATACTGGCTTGGATTTTTCCACCAAATGCAAAGCAGACCCTTATCCCAGCAGGCAGGTATCGCACGCCTTCAAAGATTTATTTCCTTTGTTGATTTACCTGCTTCATTCGCACTATATGCAATTGAAAATTACTCTTTAAGTTGCCTATTTTACTGTTTTCTAGAGAATTACTAACTAGTTGTGTTTTCAATTGTGTGTAGCATTGCGATTTCTATTTGAGTCTAGATGTTAAATTGCTAATAATTTTCAAATACCTTTGAACTCTCGCTGCAACAAATGGTGTATGTTAATACACTCACATTCACATTCATTATATCCAATATCAGGTACGATGTCAATTCACAAATCGCACCTGAAATTGCACACCCTGGATGTGACTTGTCATGTAATTGGCATGGCCAGCAGCTTGCCCTTTGCATGGCAAATTGCACACAATGTTACTGGGGGCTAACACCACTGTCACATCTAATCCGATGCGGCAATTGCCCAACTTACAGTGAAGTTGCACGAGTTCACAATCCAATTGGATGTGAACAGAGCCTACAGTGGCCAATAGGGTGCGACTTGGTCTACGATTTGCAAGTCGTCTGTCATGCCAATTGCATGGCAATCGCAAACAATGTTACTGGGGGCTACCCGGTCACATTAAAGCAGATTTCTAAGTGGTGTTATTGACACCACAGTCACATCATGTGACTTGCATAGAAGTTGCATGATTTCAAAGTCGGGGTACATGGTGATTTCAAGTGCAATTTGCAAGACATTCGACACCGATCTCTCAGCAAATTGCATGAAAAGTAGTGTATTCATTACTCTATTATTACTTGCGGCTCCGACCAAGTTTGAACCACAACAATATGAACGCTCCAATAGTGTGCACATTGAGTGGGACTTGGCATGTGATTTGCACAACATGCAAGTTGTAAATTGTCTGCAAAGTCGCACCCTATTGTCTGCTATTAGAGCGACCATATGGGTGCGTGTTAGAAGCTTTCCTTAACCCAATATCTAATATTTGCTTATTAACAGTACTAACATGTATGAATGAGTTGGATCTTAATAGAATAATTGAGTTATTATATTTATATTTGTTCTATATTGGGAAAAGAAAGTAATTAGACTTCATAGTCTGTGAATATACATATGAACATATATCTTGGGTTTTCTTTACATTCAAGCCACACATGTGGTAGCAATTGGTCTATCCATCCTCCCCCATCTATGTAAGAGATTAAGTTTCACTAACTAGAGAATTGTAAAAATCTATTTCATACATGTTTGGGTTTACTAGATTTATATTGTAATATTTCTTGATTATGATATTTATATACGAGATAACTCTTATTAAGATTACTTTTAGGAGAATATATATATATATATATATATATATATATATATGTGTGTGTGTGTGTAATACATCTAATTTACTCTGATTGATGGAATGTCTAGGCCTTCTTAGGTTACACTCAGACTTTAGGAGAAGTAGACTGGAGGTTTGTTATATATACACATCTGTTTCCAATTATCTTGGTGGGACTACAAGGAACACAAGAGAAGATCAGCTCATTTTTAGAAGATGGTGGAGGCTGGATTGCTCTTTTAAGAGCAGAACAAAGACTTTTTAAGGACACTCTTTGCTAGAAGCCTTGATGCGACACACACACACACACATATACATATATACAATCTTATTATCAAGAACTTAACTATATTTTTTGGACATTATTTAAACATTCTGTATGCCAATATTTTATTTCTAATTTTATGCAACATTATTATTAAATCATCTTTTTGAGTTTATGCAAGAAGTGGAAGGACTTTCTATCTGAACATTTCTCATCAATACAAGTTAATAAAATATTGAGACAATACGATATTTTACAGTGGCGAGCCACCAGTTCGATTCGTTTCCGACAATCGATTATTTTTGACTTTTTTCTCTTTCACCTTGATGAGAGGGAAGATGTTTTCAAACTCAGCAAAATATGAAGTCAAGCTTTCAGGAGAAGTAAAAGTCTGCAACAGATGAATCATCGGCATAATCGAGAACCTAAATGCAGAATTGGTGAGAATTTTGCGCAATTGCAAGAAACGCTGTTCCTTGGTGATGTTATTTCCCGCCAAGAGAGAAAAGACGCGTTATGTAAAGAAAGACCTTCTTAATTGGTAAGTAATAGATTTTATTGATGAATTATCTAGAGAGAGTAAGTTAGAATTCAAGAATCTGTCTACATTTGTTAAAGATGATGAACTTTGGCGGTACATGTATAATGAGTGCTTACAGGCTAATATTAAGATAGAAAAATCTAAGTTTTCCTTTAAGAAACTGAGCAAGCAAGTTAGAAATGTAATGAAGTTAGTTAATGTTTTTAACGCCATGATTTTGATGTTCCTAAGACTGCTGCTTGTGTAATGAAGCAAGATCAGAGCAGTGTATGTGCTAATTGCCAGATTTTGACTGAGCAAATAGATGATCTGCAAAGTGCAATTCAAGCAAAAGACATTCAGCTTTTTGAACTACAGAATGATGTAAAAAGAATTTGTGTGAATACTAAGGCAGAGAAACAAAAATCTTTTGTACCAGAGATCCAGTCTGTAGAAGGAGATACTGCCAATCAGGAAGAAATGTTTAAGAGAAAATTAAGGGATAAAGCTGCAGAACTTAATCTTAAAATCCTTGATCAGCTCATGAAAATTTTGAAGGATATGCCAGCTTATGATAAGGAAGCCGATGCTTTCCATAACATGGAGGTTTATGAAAAGTTTTGTAATAATTTTTATTTAAATCAGGAGCAAAGAAATTTTCTATTCTGTTTATGGCTCCCTAGCAATATGGCACATAGATTAATCAAAACGCCATATATTGAGGATGATGAGGAAATGCATAGCAATGCATCAGACCGACTGCGTCAATTATTGATATTTACTACTGGAGAGGAAATTCCTTCTTTGGAAATCTTAGACTCCTTAAGAGCTACGATTAATGATGATCCTTTTGATTTTAAAAATAGATTTTCTAAAGTATACAAAATGATACTTAATTTAGACAATGAGACTCCTTCTATGGTAAATGCTTTTGTTAAAAAATTCAAGTATCTTGATCCAGCATCTTTTATTATTGCTACTGGAAAAAATGATTTAGATCAAGCAGCCAAAGTTATAGATACAGTTAGAAGGCAACTTAAATTAAACAATCAGAAGAAGGAAAGTTTAATTGTTCAAAATGGAGAACAGAGAGAGACCATGTGCTTAGCCACACCCAATTATGATGATGAACACATCACAGGCAGGACGAGAGTCTCAGAGCAGACAGGAAATACTATTTGTTTCTATTGTAAACGATTTGGTCATTTGTAAAGAGATTGTATTCATTATAAATTAGATTTACAAAGCTTTGGAATTAGAAGACCAAAATATAATTTCTGAACAATCTGCTCCTCCATGTTCCAACAATAGTCTGTCTGAGTTGCCTTATGCCTCAGAAGTTAAAAAGATCAGTTCACTGAGAGTCAACAACAGCTTAAACAATATGGTAAACAGTGCTGTTGTCATTAATAGGAGTGGTTTATTGCCATTGCCGAAATTTAAATCAGGATCAAATCGAGATTCTTCTTCCTTACCGTTGGAATATGTTGCTCCAATTTTATTGGATGAAAGTGGAAGGCCCAAATCAACATTAATTGATTCTTCCATGTACTGTAATGTTGGAAGTATTTGTACAGCAACTGCTGACATGTCTTCAGATCATAAATGGCCACATACAGGAAACAATCTTGAATTGGAACAATTGGTTAGATCACATAAAGATCTTTGGAGTCAAAGTAAAAATGATGCAGGTTTGTTTAAGGATTTTGAGGTTGACATTGAAGGTAGAGACCCTAAGCCTCAACCTCAATACAAATTGCCATTAGAATCAATTAATCCAATTTCTTCCATTGTAAATGAGTTTTTACAGCAAGGAATTTTAAAGAAAGTACAATCAGTGGTGAATAATTGTATTTGGCCTATCAAAGTTGATAATTCATATTCTTTATCAGTTGACTTCAGGACATTGAACAAATGCATCACAAATAACAAATCTATTGTTCCTGATTGTAACATAATGTCACATCTGGATGCCAAGGCCAAAATATTCTCTGTACTTGAAATTGCCAATAGTCATTTGTCAGTACCCTTAGCTAAGAGTTGTCAATATAAACTTGCTTTTAGCTTCAACAAAAAAACGTATACATTCACAAGATTAGCCCCAGGCTTAGATGTAAGTGATGGAATTGTTCATGAGTATTTGGGAAAAATATTATCTAAATTCTCTAGGCCAGAATGTATTGTCCAGCATGTAGACAAGCTTCTCTTGTCTACACAAAATATAACTGAACATATCACTCTTTTGTCTGAAATATTGACGGTGTTACAAACAGCAGGATTGAAATTGAATACAGAGAACGTTCAGTTGATGAAAAGACAGGTGGAATTCCTTCATATGCAAATTAGTCATGGACAGAGACAGTTGTTACAAGAAAAAGTTAGAACTATTTCTGCTTATCCAATTCCAACAAATCGCAAGGCTTTGCATCAGTTTTTGAGTGAAGTAAATCATTGTAAAGATTTTATACCCAATTTTGCAGAAAAGTCTAGATCATTATTTGATCGTTTGAGACAAAAAGATGATGTATTTGATCAATGGGATCAAACTGAGAAAGAAGTTTTTGAACTATTGAAATGGGATTTGCAGAATGCTACTACATTAAGTACTGCTGAGTTTTGTAGTAAAATTCCTTTTGTATTAGAAACCAATGTTTCCAATAATGCAATCTCAGCAACTTTGTCACAATTAAAAGAAGGTAATCAGAAAATAATAGGTTTCTTCTCAAGAACTTTGACAAATATGGAGAAAAACTTTGATGCACATATGAAAAAATTGTTAAGTGTTTTCTTTGCAGTCAAGGTAACTGAAAACATTGTGAGATCTAGTAAGATCATATTACAGACACCTGATTCATCACTGAAACTCCTAGAGGAAGATGGTTCAACAGAAAAGTATTGTGAAAATTATCCTATATGGTACAAAACACTGTCATCCAAACACATTCAGATAGATGTAACAAAAAGACATTTTCAGGAAAACATACCAACACATGTTTGTACAGCTGTAGGTGAGAGGTTTGTACCTCATGTTTTCAACATAGGACCTGAGAAAAGTTTGAAACCAGTATTTATTACTGCAGATCAATCTTACACTACAAGAAGTAAGCCTACGCATATTTCCAATTTTATAGAGATAAGATCAAAGGCATAGTCCTTTGTCATCTCTGGGTTGATACAAAACCTTTCTTTGGTTTTGAAACCAAGGTTTTGAATCATGACCAATAATGGAGATGTAGCATCTGGTTATATTTATTTTTGTTTATTTCAGGTACTTATATAGCGTCGTCAATTTACGTAGTGCTTTTTACATATATATTGTACATTCACATCAGTCCCTAACCCTCAAGGGGTGTACAATCTAAGGTCCCTAACTCACAGTCATACATACACATACTAGGGCCAATTTAGATAGGAGCCAATTCTCCAACCAACATGACTTTGGAGTGTGGAAGGAAACTGGAGTACTTGGAGGAAACCCACGCAAGCACAGGGAGAACATGTAAACTCCAGGCAGGTGGTGCTGTGGTTGGGATTTGAACCAGCGACCCTAGTACTGTCAGGCAGAAGTGCCCGCATTCTAAAATAGAACACTACAAATCAATAAGAAATGTTATAATGAAAATATGTCTTCCATGTCATGACTAGAAATGTTTGTGATTATGATATGTAATATTAACAGATAAATGTAGGAGGATTAATCTATGTAAAATTATCAATGCCAAAATAATGATACTGCATTTCTGTTACAGGAAATGACCTAAGAGTAACTGTTAAAGGAAGAAAACTCAAATATTTCTAAACCTTTCAGATGATAATACATTTTCCAAGAAGGAAATTTATTCTGGAAGAAGCTTTGCAACAAGAATTTCATTCATCATAGTTTTTGTTGTTCTTTTTATGTTCAATATGTTATTTTAACTTTACAGAGCGCTAGAAGAAGACAAGACATCTCAAGGCATCTCATAGAGGAAGAACTTATAAAACAATTGACTTTTGACTACTGATGAAATAATTAATTCATCAGATATATTGGGTTTTTTTTGTGTGTACATTTTATTTTGACATGATATGTTTACCATAGTAAGATGAGATCAGTTTTCACATGAACATTTGCAATCACACACTATGTATTTTCAGAAGTGAAAGGGTTAAACTTTTGTTACAACAGAGTCACTCTACTTACTTAGAATATCTGCTGTTAATTAAGCTAGAGATAAGTTTTTCTAAGGTACATATAGAAAAACTTAGGCAAGCTTTACATTGTTAAAAGTATGTTTTAAAAAAAAAAAAATCATTTGATATACATGTATGGATTGAAGCTAGGGAACATATGTTATGGTTAAATGTTAATAAGGTAATTTGAAAAATGTATGGATTATAGAACTGTGTGCTACACACATTTTGGAGGGAAAATATGAAACATCTATTTTTTTAAGTGACATATTTTAAAGTATTGTACTATAATGTTACAGTTATACATTTATTAAGGGGATGAATTATTTGGTGAAAGGAAAGGAAAATAATAAGGGTAAAAATATTTTTATGTGATACATAATAAAAGGTTTATCAAAGAATTTGTTTTCCCATTATAGAATCAAATTGAAGATATGTTCAGATCAATTATCTTAAGATCCAAAAACGCATGAATGGATACGAAAGTGACGAGAATGTGTATAAATGGATTAAGATAAGGAAAATGATTAAGATTC